>NC_091052.1:3750000-4375000 GCF_963966145.1 Tenebrio molitor
GCATTATTGCGGGAACGTGGAGGTAAAGTTAAACGAAGTTTCATGTCTTCCTAGTATCGCTCATTTCTAGAATATCATCTTCGACATTGCAAATTAATTGTGTACAACTCCTGCTGAGTACATATCATATCTCATATATCTTACATGCACATACGTACGAGCGGGGAACTACACAACTGCCCGAGGACAACAAGTTTCTTATATTCTGTTTGTATTTTTTGTTTTTTCATTAACGATGTTATATTCGCAAAATACAGGATATATTATCATACAAACTTTAACCGGTGGTAGATTCCGAGCCCTAGACACTCTTACAAAAATATCTAGGTTCTAACGTTAAAATTGTTGAAGATATTATGACATTCATGACATCTATTTAAATTTTACCTCGTAGTAGGCGTTGAAGTGTCGATTGTGAACGCACCACTCGTGTAAAACGTAGCTGATCCGTGATCCGTAACCTGTATAGTGCGTTCAAAATCGACTCTTCAACGCCTACTATGAGGTGAAATGTAAAAAAAACACCCGATATTAACGGGGCTAAAATTTACAAAAAACATTAAAAAAACATACACTGTTTTGTTTCGTATATTTTATTTTGGCTTGATCCAAAATAAGTGCCGTCAAATTGACTGACGTTTTCAAAATTTCTCTTCGTTTTTTCACAATTTCATTTAACCAAACGAATGAAATTTATGTCAAAATTTACGAAACTGCAACGCTAACCATGTTTATGTTTTTTTAAATCTAAACAAAAATCCACGTTAACTTTGGAAATGTATTGTGGGTTGCCTTTTCAATCGCGTCGGGCTCATTATCACTCGTGAAATACCCTGTATAATTTTTCTAATGAAAGCGGAAGAATGCTGTGTGTCTGTAATAGTTTTTTCAAAATAATACTAGAATATGTAAAGTAAATAAAATGTTTTATTACTGCCGAGGGATGGACAAATGGTCCAGGCGTGAAGTGCCGCGGTCAGCTAAAGAGCGAGGCAGGAATGAAACATTTCGCCGAGGTATGCATACTATTTTACTTATAACAATTAATTATCTTTTGTACAAAAATTATGAAACAATAATATTTTTGCGAAAATCTGTTTATGGATATGGCAATAATATTGTATTTAATAGTAATTTGTCATGTTCTTCAGTCCGTGCGAGTTGAAATTATGTATGTTTAAAATGATACGGAGCTGGATGCATATCGCCAAATATAAGAGAAGAAAATAAAATGAATATTAAAAAAACACGAATTTAGACGTTTTCTTTCAACCTACAAAGACAATTTTCTACCCGAGTAGAAAATAACAGCGAGTAATAACTTTCTTTCAAACTTCTTAAATGCCAGCAATAAAGTCGTTACATGTATTGTTGGAAATAAAAATTTATCCTTACCTATCTAAATACGTATCTACACTGTGATGTTTTCATGATGCGATAAAAACTGTATAACAATAAAGTTTAATTAAACATTGGTTTATGTAATGTCTAATAAAATAAACAAATTACAAGCGATGGATCTGATTTTTATTTGCCTTTGTCCGTTCCAATTTGTACTATATTGTATTATTGTACTATTAACGAATAGTTGACTTTTGTTACGTATTTTGCCCACGAAAACAGTTTTGACCAGGTTCTTCACAATACACTGAGGTGAGTTATTGTCAAAAAAAATGCATAATGCCTAAAAAGTTTTTTTCAAACACCTTTACTGATCAGAAACATTAATTTTCGAACAACGTGTAGGTATAAATCAATCTTGTCCAATAGCGTAAAATGCCCTTTACTTCATTTTAAAAATTATTATTAGAGTCTCGTTTAAAATCAATCTGAATTTCCGAACAGAGACCAATTAAATCTCACTTTTTAGAAATTGCCCGTTCACAAATGTTTCAATTTTATTGTGTTATCCACGTTGCTTATTACGTAATCTGTGAACGTAACGTGCATTTTGTGTTGACAAGAAAACAAATAAATCTAAGAAATGCCTTCAAAACACGTAGTAAATTACCCGGATCAATAGAAAATCAAATCAAAAACACTGGAAATAAATCAGGGAGAATTGACGTTTATACCGTCCTTAAATTGTGAGCGCTGCAGAAATTCTTCACTGCATTTTATGTTTCGCTTGAAAATGTGTCGTGTACGTCGGTTTTAAAATCATGCGTTGGCACTTTGCTTCCGTTACATTTACGTTATTAGTTCCGGTCTGAATGGCACCATTTTTAAGATTTCCCAAAACTGTAGCAAAAAGATGAAATTGTCGTTTGCAATTAACGTAAATGAATTAGCACCCCGTGATGCCAATATTTATTACGGAGGTCGCGCCATAATGCCAGGAGTAGTAATTAAAAGTAATGATTGCAGAGCCGGTTGTCGGTCAAATTAATTATGAGTAATAGACTTTCGATAAATTAGAGATCCTTTGTGGTGTACGAGGGCGGTAATAAATGAATTGTTTTTGATGCGTCAAATGTCAACAGTCATCTACGAGAAGCTTTTAACCGCGCGCTTTAATCATCTAATGCGGCACAGCGGATCACGAATTCTTCTTCCATTACATAATTTCGTCGCTCCTGTCAATATCGCCTGATTTGAATATCGAGGTCGTACAAACCTGGCATTTTGTGTATTTCGCTTCCAAGCTCCTGACCGCAGTCTCGAAGTAATCCTTTCCGTATTCGATCTTCTGCTCCTGACACAGCTGCGCCCACATATCTCTAGCTTGCTCCAGAATAACTTGATCGGACAACCACGAATTGCCAGCGGTGAATTCTCCAGGTGCCACCACGACCACATCCACGCCGCGGCTCCTCAACTCCTTCCGCAAGCATTCAGCCTGGGCTTCGATGGCCGCCAGCAGACCGCAATGGATACCCCTGACGGGGGAGGCGACTTTGCACAGGCCGGACGACATCATGATGATGCGGCCGCGGGCTCGGCGAATTAGAGGCAGCATCACCTGGGTCACTCTGGTGGGGCCGAGAAGGTTGATCTCTGTCGCTTTTTTGATGACCTGGAACGACGCGAATAAACATAAAAGATGGCGCATAAAAGCGTGTTTCGACAATTTTTTAAGGGAGATTGAGACGACATAAAACGGGTTATGCGGTCGTTTATTCGATGCCAGGTGAGATGAGTTTAAGCTCTGGAGATTTCTGACGTAATGGAATTCGCGAACCGGAATATTCAATTATCGAAACAACAAACAATTACTCAGGGGCTGAGGAGAAGAAGGGTGGGTTAGGGGGAGTACCTCGGCGAAACATGAATTCACCTGTGAGGACGATTTAATAAATAAGCGTCGCTTTGCTCCAACACTTGTTCCGACTTGGGTCGAAGATTTTATATTAATTTTAAAACTTTTAAGGACATCAGTGTTAAGCTATCGAGAAATGTGCTTCGACAAGCGTTATAAAATCGTAAAGTTCGATTAAATGTCACCGGAGGTATAAGTATAGGTAATATATTAATAAAATTTAGATTTTCAGTTTCGTAAAAATTACATCACCTGTGGTGGGACAGTTCAAAGGAGAATAAGGTCTTTTATGGGTTTTTTCACATCATGATCTCATAAAAGTAGTGGCCGCAGATAATTCCACTTTTGTCTGACATTTACGTCTTCTATAATTAATACTGAGATTATTTAAATGTCAGGCTTTATTAAATTCACCAAACATTTCGACCAAAATTTCCAGAGTTGTAGGAGTTACGTAAACTTGATAACAATTAATATCCGTTCCGTCATTAATTATTTCAGTAATGGTTTTCGAATACATTTGATACGAAAGCTGCGCCATAACAACAAAATCTATTCCGGAATTTAATGTTACGCCACTTTCTCGTTTTGAGAAGAAGATACACAAAGCAAAACCCCGCAGAAAGCTCTGTGTCTTTTTATGATCATCCACCGCACATTGTCTTTTGTGGCTTTTATACGCCTCGATATAAAATAAAGACGACAACATTTAAGGGACTTATGACGAGAGCATCGTTATTGAATCGAAATAGATAAGCACGGTCCGGTTTTTGCATGGAGTGAGCTTTGAGACTGTTACGTATCCAAGCTCAAATGGTACAGGAAGAAATACGGATCGCGTTCCCGATCCTAAAGCGTGATCCTGCCAAATCTTTTTCAGATCATTTGCATGAACGCACAAAGGAATCTGGATATAGATAGACATACGTAAGAAGGTTAAAAAGCACATGTGAAACTTTTTCCAGAAACATACGAGATGTATTGCGGAATGAGTGGAATGTTTGTTTAGATTTTTATGTCAATTTATTTTAATTCAGTCCATTTGAAATTTATTATGTTAATTCGTGGGGTTTATTTAAGTAGAAAATAAATAGCCCCACTAATTTAACTGTTTATTTAAAAATGACGAGCGGTGAAAAGCTGCTAGAATTATAAACAGACGTTGAATGATTCTATTATTAAATTCACGCCAAATGGAACTTGTAAAAATATCAATGAGATTTTCGAGAAAATGGAGACTGGCAACAAATGTTAATAAAACTGTAATTATTTTATTTTTTCGTTTCCTTCCCTCTCGCTACATTGCTTTCGAATTTTACATCCCACTGATCACGTAATTACATTATAAGAAAATTCATCTTTGGAGTGTATTAAATTAGCTGTTAGGGCGCCCGTTGAAAGGACACTTAAGAAACTTGCCTAATGGATTGTTTGTAATGAAAATTATTCCAGTTTTCATTAGTTTAATTACACATATCAAAAACAGACGTGTCTCCCTGTCAGAACGCGTTCCAACTCAACCCGTATCACATCTATAATCAAAATTATCCAGAAACGTGTTGTTCTCCTTCGAAAACAACGGATTTTCCTCATTGAATAATCTTCGCTCTATTCGAAAACTTTCAGGAAGAACAACGGAAAATTTATGACACTTCGTGCACAGAATTGAACACACTGGTAAACAGAATGGGAAATATTGAATAAAAATACTCCCGAAGAAAAGATTCGTGAAACTTTAATACAGTAAAACTCTGTTATTTTCAGATAGAGGCGGCATCTGCAAACGTTAAATTTCTAGTGAGTTGACCGAGTGAAGCGAAGCGAGTTATTAAGCGAAGTTTCTAATAATAATTAATAAAATAACTTCGTTCGTTCGGAAACTTTATATACCTAGTAGAACTCTGTCTAAAAGATTCGATTCTAACTAATTGCATTTTTGCCCACACGAGTCGTTTCAGTCTGTTCGGTTTGGTAAAAATCCTGAATTTTTATTCCACGAATTACCTTGACATCATTCTCCTTTCAAAGATAAGGTTTCCGATAATGGAAAACGTGTCCTGCAGTCTATAAACGCGCCATCGCAGCACAGTTTTTAGCGCAGATTCTAATATTAAACTAATTTTTACGTTGCCAAGAATTTTATTATTGGATAAAATCGCTCTAAAAGCTCCCCAAAATGATGTATCAATGTGCGTAAACATGCGACAGTTAATCATTGTGCAATGCCAGTTTGGCGTCTCTGCAAGTATATTTATAAAATATGCAATACTTTGTTTTTGTTTGACGCAACACTACATAGTTGATTTGTATTTTAACGAAATAGAAATTTTTTTCGGCATTTGCGTTTTCGTGAAAATCCCAGAAATTGATCAATAATAAATAAAACAACTTTTTTCTCAGGATTACATCCGCTGAAAGGAGCGTTCGAGCTTAATTTATAATTTACTTCCTTAACTTGACGTTAATGTAAATATGTGCGTAAAAAAACATTATTCCGAGGCCTGTCTGTATCGTTCTGATGGAAACTTCATATCAACATATCGAAAAAATACAAGAAAAAATTCAATCGTGTTTATTCTTGTAAAAAGGTCGTTTTCAAAAACAAACATTGATCCTCACAAATTACGTTGGACAACGATATTTTACTGAAAACGTGATCGTTGTTTTAATTATTATTATTGATATCGCAGTTCACTGTTTTTTTTTTTTTTTGTAAAAAACACTCAATTTTTTTTTTCTATAATTGATTCAAAAAATTGAAATTCACGCATAGTTATCCGTGCATGAAGTGGGTCATTTTTTTACGTGTATTTTTTTTTGCATTGTTAGTAAGATCGAAACCATAGAAACCATACAAAACAGTGTGTGAAATGCGATTTCACGCACACGACTATTTCTGTGTTTCACTTCACGCACTGTTTTTTATTAGTTACCTAGCAACACTGCATTGAAACTTCAGAGTTCCTTCAAAAATTTGAATTTTTAATTTCAATTTTTTGAATCAATTATAGAAAAAATATTGTTTATATTTCATGCGTGAAGATGTTTTTGTGCATTCAAAGGCTTATACTGCCTCGACCTTCGTCTCGGCGTAAAAGACCTTTTCATGCACAAAAAACACTCTCTTCACGCACTTAATATAAAAATAACTATTAATTTGACCTTTTTCAAAATTATTTTTTGAAATTTCATTATCAATGTTTTTAGTAGAAAATATAACATGCGCTCTCAGGAATAATTTTTAAAAATCTCAATTAAACAATTATTAGGTAATTTACTTTTATGACTCCATTAAATTTGTTGATGTTAGATGAAAAATTATTTAGTTATTATTTTATGTCAAATAAAATTAGAGCGCGTCGTAAAGTAAATTTTTTGACAGTGAAAATATATGTATCTATAATATCCTCTACCTTCCACACGAAATTCCTCGTTTTATGTCAGCTTAGAATATTTTATTTTGATTTATATGACAGCGTTTGATTTTTCCTGAAGGGATTTTTTTTTATTTTTCTCTTTACACACAATATTTCACCTGGGGAGGTATCCATTCGATTTCGCCGAGAGCTACCCACGAAGAAGCATGGATGACAGCCCAAAGTCCCGGTGCTCCGTCGGGAAGGTGCTCGACGGCGTAGAGAGACGCGGCTAGAATTTGTGTTTCGGAAGAGACATCTAACTGCAGCACGTGCACTCGGCCGGAACACTCTTCTTTCAGTTCTTCAGCGATGGGATTGTCTGCAGCGTTCTGGAATCCTGCGAAGACGGTGAATCCTTGTTCGTCCAAGTGGCGGGCGAGGGCGTTACCGATGCGGGAGTCGCAGCCGGTTATCAGGACAGCTTTTCCTGCTGCGGTCACCTGAAATCAAGCGGGAAAATTCGAAAATCGATCGATCCTAGGCGAATTCGCCAATAACAGCGTTCAACATCGAATGGACGATTTCACAGGTGCCGTGTGAGAAATTAAGATTACGCCTCGATGATTCCATTGATAAAGAGAAAAGCTGACACGTTATGTACGTGACTTATGTACGAATCTAGGTAAACTTCCTTTTTCATGTAAGCAGAAATTTAAAATGTAAAGTGGCTATGCGCCAATCATAAAAATTTTAAAGCTAAACATACATATCAAATTTGTTCGGTTATAAAGTTTTCATTAGCATTTATCGCAGTGGTAAGTATTAAAATATAACTTGAATTAATTTGAATTCGTTGGAGTTTCTTGTGTTGTATCGAATTGGATTTTGTGTTGCTTCCAACGTTTTCGATTCTTCGGCGTGGGCTCCGTTCGAAATGAAAATAAGGTCAAATAATGTGCACGTATTTTCTCATAAATATACACCACCCACATGTTTCGGGCGTCTCAAAACAAAAATTTCCTCTTTTAAATAAGAGCAATTTTACCCGTTTCTGTCGAATTAAATTTAAATATTTAAATTGGAAATTAAGCGGAAAAATATTTGCACCTCGGAAACATTTATTTGTGAAGGTTTTCGTAGACGCCGCAAACTTGTTCTTCTGCAGGAGGGTTCGATCCTGCTGTCGTTGCCAATATTTATTTATAATAAACGAAGAGCAATAGCGTACGGGTGAAAAAGTACACACATCTTTAAAATGACATATGGCTATAAATAAAACATTTTATGGGACTCCGGTGGATGGCATCCGTTCCGCCCGTATCATTTTTGAAGCCATAATGAAATTCTCTTTCACGAGAACAACCTAGTTTACCAATCTCAAGTATTGCGTAAAAATAAATCAAAACGAGGAGAGTGCATTTTGTGATTGTTTACTAAAAATTTTGTCCAAAAACGATTTGCAATAACAATTTGTTCTTTAACAAGGATCTTGTTACAGGTAAAGGTCAGAGAGTGGGCGCTTTATTAAAATTAACGAACATGAACCTTATAATGACGGTTTTAGAATTTTGCAAGTGAACATTAGGGTTGTGAAAATTGGCCAATTTGATGTTTCCACGGCTAAGAAAGCTCTATAAATACAGCAAAATCACCAAAGTTCGTGTCTAGGTAAAGCGAAACACACAAAAATCAATAATAATCGAGGTGCCAAAGTCAATATTTGTTTTGCTTTTTGATATGTCTTTGAAGTTGGCAGCCGGTGCGTTCTTCGGCGTCTTTGATTTTAAATTCTGCAAACAAATTACGCAACTGGCGGTCCTCCAGTTCGCCGTTCCTTTTGGGGGTCTTTTACTCTTTCCGGGAGCGAAAACTGATCTGTGTAATTTTATTACCTTCAGGTTGTGGTAGAAGAGCACGGCCGCAATGGTGGTGATGGCGAAGAATATGAAAAGCGTGAGGGTGGAGACTTGAGATATGTGCAGGGCGTTGAGCACCGTGCTGAGGATGATGGCCCCGGCGTGGCAGAAGATCACCGGCAGCAAACACCTGTCCAGCACGTCCCATGGTACTTCTTGTTGGGAGACGCTGATCGGCTTCAGACCGACGGCGGATTGCCTCCTCTGTATGTTCGCCGCCTTGACCAGGCCCACGTTGGGAAGGGCCTTAAGAGAGGGCCGCCGTTTGAAGGGGCCGCTCATGTTTCAGGAAAGCTCTAACATCGACTGAAAGGAGTCCCGGGAATATGTGCCAAAATTCTATTTCGCGATCGTTTCTATTTTAATACGCGCCAGCTTCAGTGCACCAACTTTTATGAAAATATCTGTGTCTCATGTCCTCGCTCGCACAATCGAGGCGAATTTTTCACGGTGCAATCCACATCGAAATTGAAAGTGCAATGCTGAGGTGGCGCTAGGAACTTCTTTGTTGCAAGCCAAGCTAAATTTAGTTGGTCTAGGTTGGGAGGTGCGTTACGCAACCGTTGCAGTACCTAAGCACGCAGCAAATTGACCGTAACTATATCTCTTATAAAAATTGTTTTCTTAATGATCTTGTTAGGAGTTGTGTAAAAGGTTGTTATCTTAAACACGGTGGTAAAGACAGACGTAAAATTAGACATATCCTTGGAACTAATCATTGCAGCTTTTTCTTCAGAAACATGTGAGAACAAAAGACCTGAATATTTTTGTTGATAAACAGATGCGATTGAAACGATGGAACCAATGGTTCAAGTGTTGGCTCCACGATAAATCTATTTTTGAAAATTAACCTGAAAAATAAGTTGCGTCAATTACGTAGGCGGACACATAATTTTGTTACAATATTTTTTAGAATTAAGAAAAAAATAACACAGCTGCATGACCCCGGCGTTTGACCCCGAATTAGCTACCCCGCTTTTTTTTCTGTATGTGTCGTTCTGCTTCATTTACACCACGTTGAGAGTGTAAAGGAACCGAACTTTATTTTATGCTAGTTGGTAGATTATGAATTATTGTCCAGATGTTGCGGACTTTGGTGCATTCTTAGGATTAGGTAACTGCAGCTGTCTTAATTAGTTTTTTTGCATGAGATCGACCCCAACGAAGGGTCTCAAGTTTTGTAATGGCCCGCCTATAAAGGGGGAGATTTTTGTGTATGAAAAACAGTTCAGAATTAAAGTTTGTTAAGGAAACAAGTCTTTGATTGCATTTTCTCCGATACGCCTTACACTTTATTTGAAGTTTGAGTTTCACTGGATCCTGACAGAGAAGTGAAGAGCTCAATATTAATTTATCAGAAGTGGGATAAACTATTTTTCTTTAATAATTTATCAGAAGTGGGATGTTACCTGTGATACGTCCGCGAATTAAGTGTAGTACGGAAACAAGCTAAAGTGAATTACTGAAGTTTCGATTGTGGGTTTCGCGATTTCTCCGGGACTCTGAAGTGTATTGCGGGAAGTGAGTACGGGTACGTGGGTAATATCGTATCGTCGTATTCTGAGGGTGAAGCCTAGTAACGGGATGTCTAGGTCGGGTTCACCAAGTGCCGGTGAGTACACTGAAGAGGAGGTCGAAAACGCCAGATTATTGTTGGAACTGAAGAAGAAGCAGGCGGAGGACAACACGGAGAGAATGCAATCTTCGGCGCATGCAACAGAACAACAGTTGATGTCTGTGGATGCGGTGGTGGAGCTAATTAGGAGATTGGTTCCATCAGGGGCGTCACCTGCAGGGTATGCAAGTGATACGATGACGACGGGTGAACCGACACCTGGAAATTTTTGTGTAATGCCAGATCTGACGCAAGGGTTGAAGGCGTTCAGTGGCAGAGGAGGGTATTTCGAAGCAAGGAACTGGCTTCGGGATATAAAGGCGATGGGTAGAAGACAATTTTGGAACGAAAATATTATTTTGGAGATGGCGCGACAACATCTCCAAGGCAGCGCTCTAAATTGGTATCGTTACCATCAAGAGGAAATTCGAACTTGGAGTGAGTTCGAAGAGAAATTTCGGGAAAAGTATGAAGATACGCGAACATTGACGGAACGAGTTCATGAGATGGAAGCTCGTGTACAAGGGAAAGATGAAAGTGCGGAGGACTATTTCTATACGAAAATGCGATTGTGTCGGGAGTTAAAATTGGAGTTCCAGGAAAGTAAAAAGCTAGTGTTGATGGGACTTAAGTCACGAGAAGCGGCTAGGACAATTTTGCTTGCGCGACACTATGACGAGACAAGTCTATTAAAGGACATTTTAGACAGTGAACAATTCTATAAGGGACAGTTATCGGGTTTACGCGAGAATCGGACGGAGTGTTTGGCTGAAAAAGGTAAAGACGTACTTTGCTTTAAGTGCCAGAAAAGGGGGCACATTTCGAGAAACTGTACGGCAAAAATCGGCGAAACGTCAGGCTCGACAGGAGAAGTACCGGTTTCCTTCAGCAACAAACAGTCTGCACCGACAGCGACGTCACAAGTGATGTGCTTTAAGTGCAATGAGATGGGACACTATGCGAACCATTGCGAGAAGAGAGAAAGAACAATAGAAAATACGGCAAGACAAAATGTAAACGTGGCAACGGAAAACAACATTCTGTTCAATGATTCAAATCTCAAGTTTTTCAAAGATGCGAAGATCAATGGAAAACAACTGAAAAGTTATGTAGACTTGGGAAGTCAGGTGTGTGCTCTGCGTGATGATTTTATTGCTCAGTTGCGTTTGAATTGTAACTGGGCAAATACCAAACAAATCATGGGATATGGTGGTGCAATCACTGCAACCTTGGGAGACGCAGATGTGGATTTGGAAATAGATGGTGTTGTTGCCAAGGTGAAGCTGCAGATAGTACCCAAGGAAAGCCAGGAAGTGCCCTTGTTGGTGGGACATCCGTTTACCGAGCAAGGACATATCCAAGTAATCAAAACCGCGAATGAGCTTCTGATTCGTGAAGTACCTGTGACAGAAAATATATCGACTTCAGAAGTGGCTCTCTGGGCGAGAGATATGTCGGTGATACCGAATAACTTCTTGGGACACGTCGTCGTAAAAACTGATGTGCGCGAACGTGAACTCTGCGTCGAAGGTGGTTTACGCGAAATCGGGGGTGTTGTTCCGCGACGTGTGGTAACCACGGACAAGGAGGGTGAAGCAGATTTGCCCGTATTAAGTATTTGTGGTAGGGACGCTACCGTCATAAAGAACGATAATAAGACAACAGGTGAACCGTATCGCGAAGATGTTTGCCGAGTTGAATTAAAAGACAATGTGATTGAGATATCTGAAGTCAGGACCGAACCAAGTGATGACGAATTTCTCGAGCTACAAGAATTGGGGTGTATCAACGTCTTCGAGATGGATCTCCATCTGACAGATAACCAGCCAGTTTTCAGCGAACGCGAGGAGGTACAGGAACCGACGAAACCGGATATCAACAAGGAAATGGACTCACCGTTTGCAAGTGTTGTGCGAAAGAAAAGTGACGAATTTCAGGTGTGTGCGGATTACAGTGATTTCAGCAGGAAAAGTGATAATCAGCTGGATCGGTTGCGAGTGTTGTGCGACGCCGGTGTCAATTTGGCGTTTCAGAAACACAACTCTGGACACTACCTCATAAGTGGAGCTGTCACCGTGTTGCTGCTGGCAGTAATTTGGGTGATGGTACTGTTCTTACTGCTCTGTGTGAAGAGCGAGACCTGCATTTTTCGCTGTGGGTCAATAATTGTTACATGGCTCAAAGGGTGGAAGAAGCGTCTGTTGTACGCAAACATGGAGAAACGGAAAGATTGTCTCCCTCACCGCGATATTGACAGTTTCGAAAGTCGTAAGTTAGTACCAAAGTATCTAGGGCCAGGCCCATACGAAATTGTGAAGTTCATTGGTAATGATAGATATATGATACAAGACATTGAAGGTGAACAACAAAGTAACCGTCTTTGCAAAGGCATTATAGCAGTAGATAGGTTAAAATTGTTACCTGTTAAAAAAAGGGTTAATATTTGTAGACGTACTTTGTAGTTGCGAATTTTGTAGTAGGTGTTTAGGTTACAATAGAAATGTACGGTAGGTTAGTTTTATGTTTTGATTAATGACCATCTGGAGAACGTCCTCGAGGACGAGGACTATGTCAGGAAAGGCCGAATTGTTACAATATTTTTTAGAATTAAGAAAAAAATAACACAGCTGCATGACCCCGGCGTTTGACCCCGAATTAGCTACCCCGCTTTTTTTTCTGTATGTGTCGTTCTGCTTCATTTACACCACGTTGAGAGTGTAAAGGAACCGAACTTTATTTTATGCTAGTTGGTAGATTATGAATTATTGTCCAGATGTTGCGGACTTTGGTGCATTCTTAGGATTAGGTAACTGCAGCTGTCTTAATTAGTTTTTTTGCATGAGATCGACCCCAACGAAGGGTCTCAAGTTTTGTAATGGCCCGCCTATAAAGGGGGAGATTTTTGTGTATGAAAAACAGTTCAGAATTAAAGTTTGTTAAGGAAACAAGTCTTTGATTGCATTTTCTCCGATACGCCTTACACTTTATTTGAAGTTTGAGTTTCACTGGATCCTGACAGAGAAGTGAAGAGCTCAATATTAATTTATCAGAAGTGGGATAAACTATTTTTCTTTAATAATTTTGACATAATTTCGTTTCGAATTATATCTCGCTGACTTTTCTGTATTCGTAATTCTCAATAATGAGGTAAAACTTTTATGACGGCTGAAGTTGTACATTTTTTAAATGATGCCATCCAAGCAGATGTTTTTGATGAAATAATACCGTCACAGATTCTAAATTTAAAGGCATATAAATTTCGTAAAATGTTTACGACAGAAAACACTCATTCATTTAAAAGTTTGATTTCAAAAATTCAGTTCCACGCTTTGATGCCGAATAGTTTCGTTGTATAAATATGTGATTTAATTTAAAAAGTTGAGAAGTTTTAATAATCTCCAATGACAACATTAAAGTGAAAACTGATTAAAACTTGTAAGATTTTAACATTCAAATAATTCATTTATCAAGGGTAATATTCCAACATCTTACGAGTATTGTAAACACCGTTCACGTTGTTTGGCATAATGGGAGGCCATGATTTATTTTTTTAACGTTGGATACACTGTTTTATTTCCGCCACTAAAGTGCCTGACATGCGGACCTATCAAAATGAACATCACCTGAATTTCCCACGATGTCTGAGAATCCTGCTATTGCAATCTAGTAAAACTGTCAACAATGCACTAGACATTGATGCTATTTATAACCTTAAACTTAGAAAAACATAACCTAATTCCTAATTCAACAGACAGCTTTAGTAATACAAATTTGACAGGCAATGGAAATAATCTCATTTCTTTTGTTTCTCACAGCCGCTCTTGATCCAACATTTTTTTAAACATACGGTATATACCTAAGGTGTTTTTTTGATTATTGTTGTTAATAATTTGATGCTGTTGGTTACGAAAACTTTGTTGTCTAAGTAATAACTATTCAAGTTGGTTCTTTTTCAAAATCATTGTTAGAAGATAGTGAAGACAACAAACAAAATACAAAGTGTCAATAAAAGAACGTATTATCAAGAGTCCTGTGGAATTCGAATATATTTGATTTTTGCCGTTGTGTAGCATATTGTGGTACCGATTAGAGAAACAGAGGTTATGTAAGTCCTTTAATCTTTAAATATTCTTCCCTTTAAGGGAATGAGTAGGATAATTGAGGAAGACGCATGATTATCGCAGGAAAGCGAATAATTATGGGAGGAGGAAAAGGCATGATTGTTGACTAGTTAGAAGCTGATTGGCTGCCATTCAAAAACTGCTTAAATATTATTGGTTCGCGTCAGTTACCTGACAGGTGTGGCAATAATAATCAGATTAATAACGCAAAGTTTGATTTAATGATAATTAGCATCGATATTTGTGAGATGTTTGAATTTTGCGAGAAAATCTTTAATTGAGCGACCTAGACGCGTAACTAGATTTGTGTTTCGGCACAAATCTAGTTCGATTTATTTCAAGAACCCGACTCTGACGCATATTAAATTTATATAAGTTCGGTTCTCATTATAGGTTATTTCACTGGCAAAAATAAGTTATTTTGCTGTTGCCATTTCGCACGCCGTCTAAATTTATTCGGCGGCTGTCTTTTAGATTTATAAACAGATGATTATTAGATGTGTAAGAATGCAACAAGTATAAAAAATATTCGTAGGAAGAAAATAGACCGAAGGAAAAAACAACAGGTGAGCTCCTTTCAACCGGCTCATAAATTATTTCCGACACCAACAACATTAATGGCATTTTATCGATCGTTAATTTTGGATTTTGGTTTAGACATTGGTTATTTTTGGGGTTTGTCGTCCTGGCAACGTAATAACTGATTTGTGTGTGTTCCTAATTCAAATAACTCGTGGTGACTTCTTTCTGTTTGCATGTCCTGCGGCAACATTTCAGCAAATCCTGAAATAATTCCGAACCGCCCACATTTGAAAAACCAACAAATGATGATACAACCTTCCAGTACTGCCAGCTCCAAGTTGTTTCATCTCATTTACCGCCGATGGAATTAATATATATTTTATTTTAATTTTACATGACCTAAACAGCTTTGTTGTGAAAAGTACAAAGCTTCGGCGTTTACATGCCAACGACAAAATGTTGGCGTTTGGAACATGTGCTCCTAACTCATTCGTTTCATAATTATTATTCTGTTGCCTTTGCCTTTGTATCACCCTTCATTTGTATGCTACGTGGCGAGTTTTTGATGTACACTGTATTACTGATTTTTAGGACAGAAATATTGCATAGCGACAAATTTTCTTATGTGTTAGAAACTGCACAACCACTGCAAACTATTAATCGTTTTCATGAAAATTTTTATAAAAAATACTAGTACATGTTGGTTTGGAAAATCGTATTCGCGAGGACTTTCCAATGTGACAAAGTGAAAATTGATGAAGAAAACAGAATTAACAGAAGTTAAGCTAAAAGGAAACCAAAAAATGTTATTGCAGTTAGTTACCTTATTATACAGCGTTAAATACAAGTAAATATTTGGGAAAGTATAATAGATACGTCGACGTGAAAATTACTTGCAATGAACTAGGGGAGGTAAAAGTTCATTTAAAAAATTACCAAACATTTGGTCATAAAGTAACAATAGTGTAGTAATGATGTGGTGAATGTTTACGTTATTGTCTCAGAATAGAGTGACCGCGCTGAAAAACTGGTTGCGAATATAAAATCCACAGACAGTTTAACGTTCATATCTGTTTTTCTAATTTGCTGTTTTAACAAAGCTGTTAACGCATTCAAAATGAATGCGTTAATAAGCCTATTAACACATCAGAAATCTAGAAACTTTTTTTAGTTGGTAACACATATGGCCGGCAGCAAATTTACAATTTCCCTTGCGAAAAATGACAATTATGTTTAGTCAAGATTCAAACTTAAAATTTTACTTTAAATATCAACTTTGAAATAAAAGTGTCACCAACTGTCACAAAATTCCCTAAATTACCAAAAACATAATTTGCCAATTAGAAAAAATAGCATAAAAAATTCGTTTTATAAAACTTAAGAGCACTCGTCATTTACAGGCACTCCTGCCTGCGGCAGTCGTGCTGCAAATCTGACTCGTGTCTTAATATTAAGTTTTATAAAACTCAGGTTTTAATATACTATTTTCTCTGTGGGGTTATAATGGAGTTCCACCAGTGCCGTAACAGTGCAGCCTGTGTTCCAGGGTCCAACCGGGGTTAGAAACATTCTTCATAAGTACAAGCACAAGCAAGACACTTTTATAAAAAAAAAGTTTTAATGAAATTTAATGTTATTGTTATTTAGTGATTTATTCTTCGTTTTTAAAAAAAAAAAACAAAAATACAGGAAAACAACACAAGAAAGAAAACAAAAACTAGATAAGCAAATATAAATGTAGGTAAGCTGATTTACAATTTAACAATTGTTTTCCTCGCTTTACATGTCGAAATTTGACATTATAATACGAGGAACGTCTATTGTTTTGATAATTTCACATTTGATTGGAATACAGCTTGTAATCAAAATATGTACACGGAAATATTTAAAAATGTAAGTACTGAATAATCCCGCGTCAATGAAAAATGTAAGAATACGTGAATAAATGGCATGGCAATTTAGACAATGCATTGTGGACACCTTTTGCTTTCATAGTAGAAATAAAAAAAAAAAGAGTAAAGAAAAAACGACCTCTCGCTTTTTACACGCTTCATACACTCGTGTATGACAAAAAATTATCTTACTGGAGGTTGGGTTGGCGTAGGTCAGTTATTAGTTGCAGCTTTACGTAGCAGCGTATTAATAATCGTGTATTATATTTGTTACTAAATCGTTTAAATGCCAAATTTGACAAACGTGGAATTAACGGTTGCAGTGGTTGAACCAAAACTATCCTGAAAGGCGGATTGGATGAAACGGTCCAATGCTTTGGCCGCCAAGATCTCCGGATTTAAATCCTTGATTTTTTTATGGGGGCATTTTAAACAGCTGGTCTATAGCCAGCCGATAAATTCGGCAGAAAACTAACTGAGCAAGTCGTGGCAGCTAGTACCCAAATTCGGGAAGATCGTGAAATATTTTTCAAGGGTCCGTGTATCAATGGCGCGGAGGGCACATGCGTATATCACGCATCAAGGACAACACTTTCAGCATTTACTGTGAATAAGTTACGCTAAAAGTAAAAGTGTTTTGTCCGTTTTTTCGACATAATTCAGTGTCAGTGTCAAATTTCTTGCGTGGTAATCGTTTTCGTTCTAGCTTTTTATCATTTCACTCTCATTTGCTCTTCATTACCATCGACCACGGCTCGGAATGAGGTGAATTTTGAATTTGAAATACACAATTTCAGCCGCTGCAAATCGTCTTCAAATGTCTTATTATTTCAGCTTATTTTGATTACATGCTGGCCTATAGCGCTTCCTAAAAAGTGTAACTATTTTCAATTTTGAAAAGAACCATTTTCTTGGGTCATCGAAATTGTGGATAAATAATTTAAAAAATATGAGAGCAATTGAGACAAAATCCTGGTCAAAATATCTTTCAAATATCCCTGACCTATTTGAAAAATTTTATCACAAGCATTACACAAAACATTTAAGATGAAACGTGAAAAGTTGCGTTAAAATTCATTTAGTCCTGAACTTCGACATATATCAATAATTAAACTAACGTTGTTTTGACAAAGTGTTTTCTTACTTCATTGCTCTATCCCCTGTTATTATTACAAAGAGTATGCACCACATACCACTGGCTTCCATAGAGTAATGCGGTACCTTGCTTACTGTAAAGTCTGCCTTGCATTGTTTGGTGAAATAATGTAAACTGCGGTAAAACTACTCATTGTTAATTTTCTTGTTTAACTCTTATTATGTCCTGTTCATGTTAAAAAATTCTTTATTTGCTTTAAGGAAATATACACCGCGGAATATATAAATCTTAACGAGTTGTTATAAATTCTATAGAACAATATTGTTTATGTGCTTATTAGTTATTTTACTAGTATTACAATTGTATACTACAGCAACTGGCGGAGTTTGTGTGAAGACTACAAATGTGACTGACAAAAGTTCACGTGACTTCCAGTATACGTCAAATTTTACATTAAAAAAAAGCAAAAAATATATAAAAAGTTATGCGAAGGAATAAATAAATAACCAATTTTCGAAATATTGTACTAAATAAAGTTACAACCTTGATGCAACTTGTTTCGAATCTTGTTCGAGTTTGTAAATGGGCATAAAATCTCATTAGAACCAACTTTTTCTCATAAACCCAAGCTGCAATTTTTTTGACCTATTTGACAGAACATTAGTTCTTCTGATTCACACAATGCACAGTGCAACATTGTTGAAGAATTTAAAACGACAGACACAAATTTTCAGTTATAACACCACGAGTAGTTAAAGATTGTCGAATATTTTTGTGGTGGTATCACGAATGGTCATTCGCTTTATGAACACCATGAGTGCGTAGCACGAATGGTGTTCGAAAGCGTAATGACCATAAGTGATACCATCGGAAAAATATTCTATTATCTTTGACTACGAGTTGTATTCAACAGACTATTCAATGAACCAAATCAATGATTAAAATAAAAATTTTCAAAGCTAGTTCGCAAATCTGCGTTACACATGATTTCATTGTTCAGTTAACTTCGTAAGAGAGTAATAATTTCCTTGAATAAAAATAATAATCAAGGTTTGTTTAAAATATTCACCTCGACCACTAGTGGAATAGTCAGTTATATTTTCACTAGTGGAATATTCGCTAGAATTTTCTGTTGCTAGGCTACGAAAGTAAATATCTGCTATTTTATTGGTTAATACTTGAAAAATAACAGGTGAATTGAATATTCAGCATAGTTTTTAAGATGTTAACAACGTGACGAGCAAAATGATGAAACCTAACCTCCTAACTTGATTAGAATATCTTTTTTAACTAACACGAGAGTACCCTTAAATTAAAATAATTCCTTAGACAAACTAATGATAAAACTGAGAAAGTACGAAAGAAAGACGCAAGACAGTTATCGTTTGTTGAAATATTTATTAATAGGTTTTTTTTTTATTAATAAAAGTTATGGCCAGCCTAAATTCAGCTGTTGAGTAAAATTAAATAACAGTTTTAATTAAAATGTGACGGTTTTGTGAGCGGCATTTCTCTTAATTTATTAAATCCATTAAAATTTCGGTTGGTGCGTTTATTAAATTAATGAATGATTGATTATCGATTTTCAATCACGTATTTTTGACACGGGGGAGAAAAAGAGGGATTTTCTTAGGGCGACATTCCGAAACTAGGGAACGGATATAATTTTGACTAGACTTGATTCATTATACTGCCTATACTTATTATTGGGACCCAGCTCTCAAAGTTTTCCCGTTGGCATCCACCAACTTCGCTCTAATGAAACTGTGTGTTCCAAGTTAAGACAAACAAATAGCAGACAATACAGAGTTTGCACAGCGGATGCTCATTATAGGAGCGGAATTGCTAGCAAGGCTAAGGTTGAAGTTCGCAGAAGGGTAAATATTCCACTTTAATTTCTTATTCATACTCTGCTTACAACTTTTTTTTGTCAACGATGACCGTCAAGCTCAATCAGTTCTCTTTATATTGGTGCCACGTTCGGCTTCGACAGGAGATAACTCGACGTGCAAAGCGTCATTTGACAAGTTGTGGAATAATCAATTGTAGGTATGTGATAAAAATAACGAGTTTGTATTTGTCCCTGTGGGTATCGAGCGATTGTCAAGGCGGGCGACAGATACGTTACTGCAATAAGCTCACCGTTATTGTGTTTGTTATGCGTCAAAGGGAAAATGTGGGTTAGATGACCCACGGTGTATTTCTGACACCGATCCCTACCCTTAACTTGTGTGTTTACATTCCGACGTCAACAAGGATTCCATTTTACGAAACATTGTACCTATGTAGGAGCGAGCTGGATCCAATCAAGACGATACTTTCCACTAGGGTGGAAGCGAATGGTTTTCACCCACATTCGTACCAAATACGGACGGTGGATGACGATAACAGTTCTATTTTTGATTCGAAATGATATCTTGACGTCGTTATGTAGTTTTTCTAATCAGGTAAATTTAGTAAATCGAGAACAACCTTATGCAACCCAAAATACACCAGCTCAACTAGACGACTCTGCAATTGGGGTGAAATGGTGCGTAAAAAAGCATTTCATTAAAGTATAATAATACCTGTAGGGATCACGAAAGGAGTTTTGTTCGTCTTGTTCGTCGACAAAACTGACCTTTTAGCTAATCAGTTATCAGATAAGGATAACCTGTGGCGGTGTTACAGGAGTTTATCTGGGCAAAATTGTTGAATGTGTTTAATTGTCTACGTAGGTGTAAGACACGACACTTAAACAAATAAACGAATGGATAAATGTCATCGCACAGTAAAAATATTCCAACTTTTTATCAGATCCAAAGTTATTTTTTGTTCAAGTAACGTTGTAATTTCTCCTAAAATGTACACATATTTACAAATATGAAATACCTATTTAAAACATAGAATCTTTTTTAAATTAAAGTGCGACATGTGCCTATATATGTATTTATACAGGGTGGATGACAAAGTCCTTCCCGAGCTCTAGAGCTTGTGTCAATCGAACTGATTTTTGAAAAACTACATTCTGACGTATTTAAAACATTTTCAGAGCTTACTATATTTTAATACCGACAGTCCACTTTTAATTTTTAAATGTAGGCTTCTTTATTCTTTTTTAAATCTGAAAGAGTTTTTTATTCTGAGTTCAGTGATGCATATTACGTCCGTCTAATATTTTCAAAGTATTTAAAAAAACATAAGTTTAAGAAGCCGTTTGAATAATTCTTTTTCAATTACTTGAAACAGTAGGCTGAGTTTATACATTTTAAGTGTCTGTCAACGCAACATTTCTACGTAAATTAAATTGTCAGTCATTTAGATTTGAATAACTTACTTAGCAAATTAAGTTCAATATTTTGTTTATTGGTGGGTATTGCCCTAAGTATTTCATACACGACAAAATAATAAGTTAAAAATAGATATTATTGAAACATCAATGAAAATGTATCCATTCCTTCAGTATTCCAATTTACGTCAATTATTTTCAACGCACTTTCTGTTCTCCTAATACTCATTCTTACATTGAGTATTATGTTGATAGAAATTTGTCGAGTGTCGACATGCAGTTGTGATTCTATTAGTTAATAAAATGTCAAGAGTTTCTGGTGGAGTTAGTTTATCTTTTGTAACCCCATAAAAAAGTAACAAGGGTTTAGATCTGGTAATCGTGCAGGTCAACCAACGAACCTCTTAACGCACAGTATGTTCTAATAAACTGCTTTTTGTAGCTGGTCAAAATAACGTTCTTTGTGCGCTTACAAAGCAAAAGAATTCTTTTGATTTTCCCAAACGAACCTGAATCGTATGTATCTACGTTAACAGGTTTCCAGTTTATTATGAACTCACCCGTTACAGATACATATTTTTGGAATTATTGACAGAGTTTCACAATTTTAATATTTTTTAAATTTTTGATAATTTTAAAGCAACATATTGACGATCGCATCTAAAGTCTAGCAAACTTTGAAACTGTTCTGATTAAGTCAAAGCTCTAGAGCTTTGGGCGAATTTTAACGTCCACTCTGTAGGTAGTACTTTTCCGACGATTGCTTTATTATGAAATTGACAATATTATTTGTAAGATCACTGCATTTTAATAGTATATTATTCAATGAGCGGATACTCGTGGGTATGATTTTGTGACACGAGCCGCAGGCGAGAGGCGAATTCATCCGAGCGAATTGAATACTATACTTTTTCTACCACTATGAAGAGAAATTGATAAATAAGTTTCATTATTAGACAAACTGAAATTGGCGTTTTAAAATTATTAGTTTAGTAGAATTTAATTCGGTTTTTTAATAAATGTTACATTACAGACAATTTTATTATATAAAACGTGCCTCTACAAATGAATCTTGAGAAAAGTTCTGGCAGGTATGAATTTGATCAAGTCAAGACCTGCTGCTGGCATTTAACTGTGAAATTATTAATACGGTTTAGTGAACTTTAACATTTTTTAAAATCTTTTTAGTTATGTTAGAATGACTTGTCATGGGTCATTGAACTTTGGAAAAGAGAACGCTTTCAGATTTAATTAAAAAATATACCTATGTACTTATCTGTAACATTACCCTTATGGGAACAATAACAAAAATGAGTTATTTTTGACTCGTAAAAGCTCAAATAAATGCGTTTAAATTAAAATTTACTTTTTCAGATAACTGTTTACGAGTTTTTATTTAGTTTTATACTTATTAAATACAGATGGTTAGAAATTTACATTTTTTTATAATAGGACTCTGAAACCCCTGTGTTTAGTGTTTGATATAATTTTTATTATGTTCTGTCTAAATAAACTTGTTTTACAAAAAAATGAAAATTTGCATTAAAATGTTAATGAATGAGTGGGTTTACACTCATTTACTCTGTGAGGGATGCTTGAAATGAGATCACCTGTGTCTTGTGGAATGAGTATGGAAAAAATCACTCATGACGAAAAAATGTTAACAATTCATTTACGCAATTTTTCAGACACCTAGTCATTGCTTGCTTGTATAAACTTAAAAAATGTATTTGTTTGGAGGTCGTCGGGATAAAACCGTATTCCATTCTCTGTAGGTGCTAAATAGAAAGCCATGGGAGAATTCAGCGTAGAGGATTCCTAACTGAAATTAAATATTTTCCTTGATACGTAATAAAATCCCTTTAATAATATCCTCCTTTGATTTCTACATGTTGAATTTATATTTGTCGGTTTAACATTAAGAACATTAAACAGAGGAACCAAATATTTGAAGTTGTAATTGTAAAGGATTCGCTGACTTTATCCAGTTTTGTTAAATCAAGTCGGTCGTTGACTTGTAAATTTTGATAAGAGAATTGAAACTTCGTGAAGGAAATTCAAGTGAAAATTATTCAGCATTTTATGATGATTGAGGACAAGATCTTCCAGTTATTTTATTGCTTAGTGTTATTAGTATCAAGATGAATCGGAGAACGAGGAAAAGAAGTGTGATACAATAACTAAAGCAACAGCAGATAAAGAACTAAGAAGAACGTTTCTAAAAATAAACACAAATAATTGTACGTGATCGAAATATTTTCCGATTTTTATATATCGTCGGTCCTATTAGCAAAAACGAAGCAGAAACTTCGTTCCAATCGTTGATGATTGTGCACATCTGAAAATTATGGAAGACGATCACGGATGAGTTTAGGTGAAAATTATTCATTGCCGCCCCTCGTGGTGATTGAAGCGAGATATTGCCTGCTATTGTCTTCGTTGGAACAATGAAGAGGAGTAATAAAGTTGGGTGTCCAAGTAATTTCGGACATTTGTTGCGAGAGTTGATTCTGTATTCCGAGAGTAAATCGCTAGATGAATCTCTCTAAAAGAGCAACTTTCACGAATTTGTGCAAAACGTAGGTTGTCTGAGAAGTTGAATATGCTTCTAAACGAAATGGACATTTTTTGCGAGTGTTGAGAAATGGAGAAAAAGACGTCGTGGGCAAAACAAGAAATTCACTTATTCACTTAGTTAATTAAAATGCTATTTGCAATAGTTTAATGAAAAATGAGAGAGCTTTGAAACGTTATTAACTACATTGCATTTCAAAGAAAGTCTAGTGAATACTACACAATTTATGAACACAGCTTCAGCAGAAATTTGCAATAAAATCAGTAGCCATGAAATGCTTTTCTAAAAAATTAAATGTAGGTAGTAAGGAACAGACAGATTTGCCGTTTCCAAATTAGATTATTCCTGAAGAAATTTTTTTCGGGATGATATAGTAGTATATTGCGAACTCTTTGTTCGAGTTTTATTGGATTTTATGAAAATGTAAAAATTTTCGTTTATACAGGGTGATTTTGAAATTTGTGCAGATATTTTAACCTTTGATAGAACTCCACAAAAGGTTGAGCCAATAATATAAATGTTGATATCTTTCGAGAAAAAAGGAGGTATAAGTTTTTCAACAAAAGTTTGGGAGCCACTGAATTTTATGAAAAAAATGGGCCAAAAATAATCTTAGTAGACATTTTTGTTGTCATTTAATTCAAAATTAAGTCACATTGTCAAGAATCTCAATCTTGACCTTTAAATTACAAATGGCTTTCACCAACCGACATGGTTTTGATCTATGGCGAAGTCCGTGGACGTTCAAAGCTAGCACGGCGAATCTACGGTGAAAGGTTTCCTCAAAGGATACTTCCCAAAGCACGAACCTCTGTAAACGTTGTGCAGCATCTTCGCGGTTTCGGGCGTTTCGAAATAAATAAGCGCTATCTTGCCCGCCAACGAAAAGATCGCATTTTCGTTGCAGAAGAAGAAATTCTACGCGAAATTGAAAACCGGCCACGAACAAGTACCCGGCGTTTTGAAAATCAAATCTGTTAATAAAAAGGTTCACTTTTTTCAGTGACATGTTCTTGCTTCATACTGTGTTCTTCATTATAAATCTTAAATTCTCTTAAGAAGTTAAAAAAAGTTCTAATAAAAGTATCTATCCTGCAATTCTTTGTTCTTCGAAGCAGATTTGAAGATGACATTCGAATTACACATAGAATTATTAAAAGCATCTCGACCATTGGTATGGTCTCTATTAAAGCAATCTTACACCATCATCTAGGTATCAGGAAAATTTCTTGTTGTTTGGTTCCTCACCATTCAACAGATTCTTATGCAACATTATAACTAGTGACAAAACATGGACATATGCTTTTGAGTTTGAATCTAAAAGGCAATCAGCGCAATGGCTGTTTCCAGTAGATCCCAGACCTGTTAAACTTAAGCGGTTTTGGAGTATTGGGAAAAAAATGATTGCTTTTTTTTTTCTCAACATCTGGGCCCGTTTCAACGATTGTGCTGGAGAATCCACGGACAGTTAATGCAAAGCAACTTCATGTATGCGAAAATTGTAGTTTACGACGTCCTAGAAGTGGAACTGTTTTGCATAAGAACGCCTCTCTCAAATTACTCAACGAACAAAGCACTTTTTGGGTGATTTTGGAGTAAAAACTTTAGAACATCGCCCTCACAGTCACAGTTCCCGATTCGTAGCTTTCGATGATGTCGATGAAACTTTCAAAAATTTTCTTTGGGAAATAACTCAGAGTGGAATTTATGTTTTGATAATTGGTTCTGTAGGATGCGAAATATATTGAATTACACGGCAAACACACAAAAGACCAAAATAGAAACTTTTTTATTACATTTACAATCTGTTTTAATAGATTGCAGACAATTTTGATCCAACCTACATACGTGGAATATAACTGTGTCGACTGAAAAAGTCCTCTCTCTCTCTTTCTCTCATCAAAATAAAAAAAATTGCACCGATGCAAGTGATTGTTGGTGAACAAATCTGAATGTCTGTTAATGTGCTCCAGGTATACTATGTAATACAGGGTACAATATCTATTTTTTTTTTGTCAACACCCTGAAGGAATCCCTGAAGAAATCTGAACCGTACAATTCAATTGCACGACGATTTTCCGAAGAGTGTGCATCGAAGGATGTTGCCATAATTGCTCTCGGTGCCGGACACGTAGCAGAATAGGGAGGCGTGTAATGAGCATCAGTGGTGGTGTAGAGGCAGGTGAGAAGGCACCAGCACACCATCGCCAGTGACGCGCAACAGTGTGGAGTGGTGGCGGATATCTGGATATCCACAGGTAGGTCGGGGAAGTGGGAGCGGTCGATCGATGACGCTACAGCGCTAGACGCCCACACAATGCGGCCGAACGAGGCTCCTCGACACAGAACAACATACACCATTCCGACGGTGACGGTGGAGCGGCGACGGCGGCGACGACGGCACCGAAGCTGACTCATCCTTTGGCACACACAAATCGAAAAACTATCCGATGTAATCTCGCCCCCGAAAAATACGCCCGACGGTGGAGAAATCACTTTTCAAAAGCGCGCCGACATGTCTTTGCGGCCGGGCTTAGCTTTGACACCGCTTTTGATTCATCGAATGGAATTCCAAAGTGGAAAGCACTCCATCAGAGAATTTGGGTTCGAATTGGATCCGCGCAGCATTTCTCGCACTTCAAGGCTTTGTTTTCGAAATAACGCTTTGCTTTGCACGGTTGACAATTTTAAATAAAGCGAAATATTTTTCGTACCAATAAAATATTTGACAAAAGTTCGGTGTCTGGGCTACATTATTTGCAAGTTTTGGTATTTGTTTCGATGGTCTATTTTAAGGTGCGTATTCTCTTCGGGGTTTTAAAGAATGATAAATGGTTATGCATTATCAGACAATAACCGGAATCATCTTCGTAAGAGGGGAACCGGATTTTTCCCTTCATAATGTTATATATTTTCCTAAATTGAACCATCAGTATTCTAAAGGTGAAATTAGTTCTTTACTTTGATGAAGAACTTTTTAAGCACGTGATTACTTTTTCTGATTGAGTTGTTCAGGTCAGGATGGCTGATGAAGTATAAATATAACGCAGGACTACAAAACAGTATTTATTCTACAAGAAAGCACATTTCATTTCAAATTTTTGCAACAAACAGCAATTTTATTCTTTACTAATTAATTAATGATTACTTATTGTCTGTAACTTTCAAAAATTGAAAATTTGTGTTGATTGACAATCACCAGGAAAACATCTAACTCAGAATAAATGTAACATAACACGTCAAACTTTACGGGATAATACACTTCTCGAAATTAGCACATCATCTAGAAAATTTGATTTAACTCTGAAGCTTCCAGAATTATACACATTTGTTACGGCCTACATTAATTCGTTTAAGCAAATACCCTACACGCCATGCAAATTACAACATTAATAGATGTTGGATTAGTAAACAATCATTTAAAATTTTAAATCCACGACAAATTAATGTTGTTGTTTTTTAAATTAACGAAAACAAATATGTACATCAATATTTTTCTAGAAACAATTTATTCTTCCACATTTTTATCCTTTGTGCCAGCGAAACAATTGTAAATTTAAATGCTGCAAAAATAAACTTACACATTTTTTCATATTCTCTACAACGACGTTTTATTATTATTACGTTATTTTCAGTGTTTTATGACCTTAACTTTAGCTGTCAAAGGTTCAAACAGTTTGAATATATGTGATAAATGTTTTATTGATTTCGAATTTGAACCTCCTGCAAGTTAGTTCATTACCGGAATTAAGGTGTTTAGTTCTGTAATCCCTCGTTTAGTCTACAATATTAAATGTTTTCTCGATTTTTGTAGGTTTTTGACAATTATTGAACTCTAAAATAAGAAAATAAGACGTAAAGTCGTAAAGAAATAACTGTTTTTCTATCAACTCATCATTCTAATATTAACAAAGTGTTTTCTGTCTTCGAGTTATGAAACTTTTTAATTTTAACTACTTTTTGGATTAATTGTTGACTTTCGTTCTGCCAGGTAAAAGTTAGTAAACTTTGGTTTAGCAGCTTTTACAAAATTTTCCCGATGGCGCTGTACACAAAGTGATCAAAAAGAAAACAAAACAGAGCAGGCGTTGCAAATTATCGCTCATGAAGCGGAATTCTATGCAAATAAGCGTTCAATGCATGGGCGTAGACAATTTGTGGTCTCAAACACTACTTTATAATAAGTCATACCTTATGAATTTTAGGCGTATAAAATAAACAAGAATAACATTTTACATTCGTAAGAGTGGGTAATTTACCAGCTTTATTGCCAAATGCGACGCCACTGGTAAGCAGATTTTACGCGGAAATGTCAAAGAAACGTCAACGATAAATAATACAAAAGTATTTACAGTCGTTACAAAAGAAAAAATAATTAGACAGTTTCAGAAAATGAAAAAGAAAATTAAATTAATAAATGGCACTTATGCCACGAGAGAAATTAAATATGTTATTAGTCTTTGTGATAATAAAGGAATATTAAGAATTACACACAGTTATGACATCAGAGAAATTATTATTTAAGTATTCCTCCACTGAGTAAAATGATTTTGCAAGTAGGTATTTTTCAATTTTTATCTCAAATGATGTGGTGTTTTTAACATAAAAAACAACTTTTCGATTTCGGCAAAGTTTTCAGACGTTTACTGTAATTAATTGTAAACAACAATTATCCCAGAACAAGTGGTAAAATGGTTTTACCATTGAAGACAGAGCATTAATTATTAATAATAGTTTTTTCGAGAGGTAGGCAACCAATAAAACGACTCTATACACAAGTATAAATCAGTGTACGATCAAGCTAAGACGAATGTTTCGATAAAGCAATAGATGAGGCAGCACTCTTGATTTGTTTTCTTCTTGATCACCTTGTATCATCTTGACAATTATTTTTAAATTCGTACAATTTAATTTTAAAATGTTCTTCTTTCTCAATTCTGTCAATTTTTCTTGATATTGTTCTGTTCATATTAATTTCTGGTGTAATCAGTTGAACTATGGTGTAAAAACAGTTTTAGCATTTATTTTAGTTTTTAATTTAATGCAATATTATCAGTAACTGTGATAAGTGGATTGCAAAGACGGAGTTGAAGATAGTTTGTAATTGTACTGATTCTGAATATGAAAGAAAGATACGTAAAATATAATATAATGTGCTCTGACAGTAAAGGGTTCTGGACGGAATGGTGGAATAACGGTGGAGTCTGATTGGTCAGTCGACTTAATTGAAAGCTTACGAGAAACCTCAGATTAAGCTAAGCGGAACTTTAACTGAAATTTAGAATTCTTGCCAGCTAAATCCCGCTTAAGTTAATCCAAACTGGTAACTGCAATCGGTGCAAACGGCACAAATATTTTTCGATGTATTTCCAATCAACGCTTGTGATTTTCATTAAGCGTGGAGTTAATAGCATATGAAACTGGTAGCGCCCTTTGAAGAGAAAATAATTTGCGCAAACCGCGTGGTTCGATAAATTCATGGAAAAATACATGTTATTTATGACGGAATCAAACGGATTTAATGATAATTTTGCACGATATATTTTACTTTTGTGAATAAAAACTTGAAATTTTCGAGCACCTTCAAACATTTTCGCAGACGTCGTTTGTTGATTTTATTCGAGCTAAAACAGAAATTACGGGAGTACTCTCATAAAGTTTTATTAAAAACAAAACAAAGTGACGTTTACAAGCAAAATTAGTTTAGTTGTTTGTTTGGCAAAGTTGAAATAGCAAGCTTTTTTAATTAAACGTTCGGCTTGGATGATAAAAGACGTGAGATGGTAAAAAATCGATAAAAATTAATTAATTACCAAAATTATCGACGGAACGCTTTTACATTAGGGTGTTCATGAATATTGATGAAGCGCTAAAAAAAGAACATGACCACTGGGGACAAACCTGGAATATCTATGAATCAAAGCCGGGTGTTAATAATCTTGTCGTGTTTTCCAACTTTCAGGTTAAACTTTAACTCGGGAAGTTGTGCGCTGAATTTTTATTTAACTTGGATTAAGAACGATAATACGGAAACTCGGCAAATATTTAAAACATTGAACCGTGGGCCGTCATGTTTTTTTCAGCCCTTCAGCGACCATGACTTCACCCTCTACCATGTCTACAAACAGAACGGACTTATTCATTAGTTCTCATACGTCACATCATTATTAACCACCTCGTTATTCGAAGCTACCACTTATTATATTCTGCGCATCGAAGCTCGAGGCCGTGTTCTTGTTTAATTAACATTTTAGTCTGTTTCATAACAATTTTACAAAATTTCGTTCGTGTTTTGCTGAATTACTAATGTGGGTAGAGATACTCAACGGAAAATCATCAAAACAAACATTCATCTTATTTTTATTTAAAACCAGAATCATATTTTAAGCACGATGTTTATCGTTCCGCATTACATCAAGACTTGCTTAAAATGGACCACCATCTCAAAAATCAGAACAAATTCCACAGTTACCTAACTAGTGAAATAGTTACGCTCTTACAAATGGTGTGCGAAGCCTGAGGTTCATTGTAATAAAGCCCAAGAAATTTTCTTAATTCGTAAATATCTGTGGTGAAAAATTGCACTTGTGGGAAATGATAAAATCACGAAGTTGGAAACTTAATTAAAATTAATGTTAATCGGGTTCAGTTACAATTAACTCAAGAACTTGAGTTTAGTAATTAAAGATTACTTGTATTTCATCATCCATATATCAGTGTGTTTCACGAGGGCGACTTTTGTTTCAGGGTGGCTGGTAAAGTGAAAGCTAAGAAGATGTTTGGACTTTACTCGATTTATAGCAGTTTCGAAGAAAATATATTTGAAATATTTAATATTATAACTATTTAAGTTTCGTTGGATTTTAAAATTATTTAACTCAGAAATTGTTTTTGACTTTAATAATCTTCATCTGTCGGTCACGAACAATATGTGGAGGATGTATTTTGAGGTAAATAAATAACTGTTACACCTTGACCCCTATCCCAGTGTCCGGATTTTCATTTTGATAATGAATCTTTAACGGACCAACCGTGTTTGTACCGGTAACATAACCAGTTGTGACGTCATCACCATAAATTAATTTTAGATATGCAACCAACAGTGCGTTTAAAATTTTCTGCTGTTAGAATTATTGCTTTCCGACGCGGTATTAATTGAGATATTAACAAATGTAGTTTCCTTTTTTTATAGAAGTGTAATTCGTCGGGCTGAGATAATACACAAGAAAAGTTTACACAAATGCTGCCTTTTTTTCATATTAAATCTTGCGAGAGTGACATTCATGAAAGTTCGTTTAATAAAAACCACTTGAGTCGCAAACGCTTTCTTCCAGGATAAACATACGCAGAGGAACTGTTGAGCCGTGCTAGAAAATGAAATTGCAAATTGAACTGATGCGTCTGGAAAGTCAAATTAATTAGCTGGGATTCTTTCGGAACAGTCTCCAAAGCCGATGGGACGTTAAATTTGTTAATCACTTGTTAACACGAAACGCGAAGGCGAACATCTGGGCGTACCCGGTTGCTTTATTTAATTACTCCGAGTCGTTTAGAATAACGAAAAAAAAAATCTAATATGAGTTCGGTTTATCCACATAATCCGCAAACGTGGCTCACACAAGCTCAAATCTTTATAAAGCTCCCGTCAGTTTTTCTTTTCGCAGAATTCAATTAAACATTGACAGCTATATTAATCGCCTGCCGGTCCAGTAATATTGTTATTCTCTTCCCATCCACTCATAAACAATAGTAAACGTCTATGAAAATGAATGTCACAATAAACCGTGTCAACTCTTTCGTATTTAATCTGCGGCCGGTCCACGTATCCTGCCGTTCCGGTTCAGTCGGCTAGCGAAGAAACAGGACAGCAAGATGCTCGCAAGACCTGCAGGATTTATGGCATAGGTAGCAGGATTTACAGCGTCCAGGAGAAATATTATAGCATGACGTAATCACAGCTTCGTTTCAAGTCGGCACACTTCGCGGACCCAAGGGTGAGAGAAAGCTTTATGGCGAGCTAAAAATAGAATCGGGCTTTTGCGCTTCCGCATCCTAACCAGGCTGGGTCCTTGCAACGGCTTCATTCTAGCCCGGACGAAAACGTTGCCACCGTCTCTGTAATACAGGAACGTTCGCGGAGACGTTTTAATCAATCGCGCTCGACTGGAGGGAAAATTATCGCCGGAATACTTAAGAATGCACGCAGAGACATCTTTTTGAAGAATTCCGACATCAAAGAGCTCAAGTAATTAGATCGGAGGTACCGGCTCAGCCGGTTATATTATTGTCTGCCGTCTCTTTCAAATCAGATCTTGGAACGGTTTATTCGTCGACCTCGCTTCTGCATCTCCTTCGTGCGGACGGAAAGGAGACGCTAATTTAAATTTTCATATAAAAACGTGCTCCTTTTATTTTTCCAAGGCCCGACTACCTGAAACAATTTTTTTAACACCGATCGAGGACTGATTAAAAAGTCTGATGAACTGCAAAGTCGACGAAATCGCATTATAAAAAACCCATTAGTTGGAGGACCAGACAGAAATAAAAGAGTCAGGTATTAGGTATTAACGAGGGCGTCTAATATTAATGCCCTCATTAATGACACATTCCGGACAGATGCAACTTTAATGTCCTTTATCATCTGATTCTAATTTAAAAGGAAACGCATCGCTCATTTTGACGTGGTTTTAAACATTACCCGCTTACCGCCTCATAATAATCCTTATTTTCGACGAACCAGGCGAGGGACATTTATGAGCTGTAAACTTCTAGATAGTTATAAATAACGCAACACTAACCTGAGGATCATGGGCGCTGACAGCAGGATGAGGCGTCTTGTTTCCCGGCGTGACGTCAAAGTTTCTCACTTTGTGTAATTTGTTTGTACAAAAGTTTCAATAGAATATACAACCTCGAAATGTTCGCTTGACGAAGCAGTGATGTATGTTTCTTACGGGAGAAAAATGAAGTCCGATATTTGGCTCTTCGAAGCGGAAATAATCACACAAGACAAGAAACGTTACGAACAAATTAATAAGTGTGTATTCGTAAAATGAATGAAATGCAAAAGGCATCTTTATGATGTTAATATCAAAGAAAAGAATTTCGAAATTAATAATTTGCTTTAGTCAATGAGCTGAAATTCTTCTCCCGCTCTGGGGCACAATTCAGTTTATTTGTTTTCGTTAATTGGAAATGTACAAAAAATGTCTGTAATGAATATTTACATTAATAACATCTTTTTTTTTTGTAAATACACCGAAGCTTTAATAATACGGATATTCAAGTAAGAAAAAAGTGACGGCGAAAATAATACTGGCATTGACATTTTTTTGCACTGAAATCTAACTAATGAAATACTTAGTAGTTTATTTAACGAGTTCGTGTGTAAATTGGGCTCTTTATGGCATGAATGGGCCAGTTTAAAACGCGTGTGAAACGAGTGTTTTAAAGAGCCCAATTTACACACGAACGAGTAGAATACAAGGTTTTTTGTTCGAAGAGCCCCTTAAAGGCTGCAAATCGCTTAAAATCTTTAAAATTAGCTTGACGTTTCGTTTTGACAAGTTGTGACATTTATCAAAATTCGTTCACACAGGAAAAAATTCTTAAATTCTAACAGTGTCGAACAGAAAATTAGAAGTTATTAGAAAATTACCCCCGATTAAAAAAAAACATTCCTTTGTTGTATAATTTTCAATATTTTGGCTTACTAGGAAATGGTATATGTATTATGTTATTTGCTCTGAATAACATATACTATTTGCAAGGGTTACACCCCTATCATGTTCAGCGGGTGCAAGCATTGCAACCAAACGATTACATTCGCCGGCAAGAGTTTTGCGAGTGGGTGATTCAAAAGTGCGTCAATCCACTTCATTTTTTGAGAATTGTGTTGTTTACCGATGAAGCGGGTTTTACACATAACGACGTTTTAGCCACGACACCCATATTCAACACAAATCCGGGACGATACAGCAAGTTTTGCAAGGATTCGGGACAATCTACATCGAAGGACAGAGGAATGTATTAGAAATCACGATCGACATTTTGAACAATTTTTCCAATACTTTTTAGTTATTGTTTTTATTTTGACTTTTCCTTTCATTTGGTTTTCACTCATAGTATTCTTACACGTTTTTACGGCTCTGTGCATTCCAAGTGTTTTGTCACTCTCTCTTTTTAAAGCGTTTTTGCGGCCATTCATGTTTCGATTTATTAGAATTTTCCGAAGCGTCTCGTTCGGAATAGAATTAAGTTAAATTGGACTTTATGAATATAAATCGTTTAAGCACATTTTCGCTTTATTAACTTATTGAAGATATTTTGGTTTACATATTGTGACGTATTTTAATTTCACTCTGTACAGCCAAGCAAATACATAGTTCAATACAAAAATTTTAGACAACAAAGTCTTGACAACTCTGTAGCATTGGCATAATTTTATTGTATATTTACGTGATCAGAATCAACAGTTTTGGGTATTTCTAAAGACGAATCCAGAAAATTCTGTTCCAGAAGGTTTGGCAATTTATTCGATTTTTTGGAAGTGGTAAGAGATACAGCGTATGTAAATATGTATAGATAACGGGTGTAAAGGAAAGATAGCAGGGCAATATGTTCTGAAGGAAAAATACAGATATTCTTGCAAACATAATCTAACAAGACAGTAAAAGGTTTGGCATTGTGGGATAATATAATAAGCTGCGAATGAGATAAAGGTTTGGAGAGAAAATAGTATTGTGATGTTAACATGGTTTCTTAAAGTGCATCAAACGGTGATACTCATGAGAGGTCTCCTTAGCACAAAAATGAAGGAAGTCTTGCATTCATTTATTTAGTTCTGCTTATTCCGAAGGAACTCAATATCACGAAGTATAAGTGTAATTAAAAAATAGTTCATTTAAATTCTTTTACAATGGTGTTCTTGGTTCAATGGAAGACAGAAGAGTAATACAGTGCTTAGAAATAATGAGAAATAAGTGTAGGTATATTAAAAAAAAGTACACTGAATATGTATCAGGAGAGAAAAAAGTGGTCGTATGAATCTTAGAACTGTAGAGGTGTTCGTACAAAAGCGATCACCGTAACAAATTCATTTTGTTAAAAAGAGGTTAACATGTTTGTTGTTAGTGATAAAATTGTCGTCAAGTTTTTAATTATGCTGGTTGAAAGTTGTCAACATATGTTACACCCCTGTAATTAATTAAGGAAGACACGTATGCCGAATAAATAATAGGTAGGTAGATAAATAGAAGAAGAAATGAATCTGTGTAATTAGCGAGCCACTAACAATATAAATAATTAAACTAAATAGGCATTAGCAGAATTAAAAGCTGGCTCGAATTAAGTTGTGTAACGAGATAATTTGATTGGAAAGGTATCATGAGAGGCGTTTAATTACGTATTGTCCTGCAACTCTAGTTAATTTCATTATAAATATTTCAAACGGCACGCAACAACCACAGTCAAATACCACATCAAATACCTTCATAAATACGTAAATTTGTCAATGAAAGGTCGAATCTCTGAACGGAACTGTGATTAAATATTAAAGTTGAACCGTTGTTGTTAAACTGCCTGTGAGCACTCTGGAAAATATCAACAGGAAAGGAACTGTTGCTTAAATCCTCCGCCTTCGAGAGCTAATTATTATTTAATCAGTATTCGTCGAGTATAACAGCAAAGTGCGCACATGTCTTGTTCAAGCCCAGAGAAGGGTGTTCGTTTTATTTTTAAGCGTGGGAGGCCAACTATTTCAAGATTTAGCGGTCGCGAGCTGTTATTTATTTGCCCAGGAGAAGCAATTATCTTAGTCATAATTTTGTGGAGAACATCCAGGAAAATGAGCTTTTGCCTACACAGATCCCGCTACTATTTCGCCAGATACCGGAGCAATAATTGCTCCGAGGAAAATTGATATTTAGTGCGGTCGGGGTTGTAATCACAACCCTAAATGCAAAAATGATCATACGCTGTGCATCCCTTATCTGGAATTGTAGCGCCCACGCCGAGAATTTCGGCGACTTCGCAACAATCCTGTTACTAAATCACCCCTTCAAGATCCACCCTCGCATAAAGACGCCCGGTCGTTGCGTCAGCGGATGTTCCACGATGGGGCTCCGTTTCATTTACACTGGCTAAAGAAAATAACGAAAAAAGGTCAGTGTTTTTACAGGGTCGGACAATGACATGATTTCAGGTCCGACACTGACGTTTTTTCATCTCTACAGATTTGTTTTATTTTAGTTAACACGGGTCGTCCTCCCACAAGAACGGTTTACATTTCTGCAAACATTCATTTATTTCCATATCTTAAAAATATAAATTTACGCCTTTTCGTTATTTATTTGATTACAATTGAATATCTAATTTGAAACGTATAATAATAACACATAAAAACAAATCTGGTTAAATTCCCATGGTAAACATTTTATCAAACAAATTTTGTTTGATAAAGGCATCTGTATGTGTCTATAATTCGAAACGCCAGAGGCGTACAAATATTTTGTTGAAATAATGTGTGTTTAGTTTAACCGACCGGCAACACCGCGTGAACTTTATTCTTTAATTTTTTTAATACGAATAACATTTAAAAAAATCATATCTTCGTGTCAGCAGGATAAAAAAATCAACGAGATGAGCACTAGTCCAGGATCAATAAAACAATTACCTCGCTGCAAAGTAACGATTTGACTCGACTCTGATATTACGGAGGTAGTAGCGGTTTAACTATCATTATTTTCTTAAATCAAAATTATAAACCCCACACCATCCATGCAAATTAAATTTTAATTAAGGCAACCCCAATTTAGCTTTTGGTGGATGCGCCGGGTACACAACACCGTTCTCAAAGCTCCGGCTTCATTCATCGGAGTATCGTTATTCACGATTAAATTCCAAAGACACCATGTTCGCTTTCCGCGTACGTCTTTGTTAACAAAAATTAAAATTCAAGTATGTTTCTGAAATATCCGGACACGTGTACGCGACCGCTATTGAAGCTGTAATGGCCTTGACCCAAACCCGCGACCTCCCCCAGGATGACCCAGTTCCGGTCTTGATGCCTTCATCAGGCGTGTTTCCGCGCACTGAAACACACCCTGTATGGTAACCTGGATTTAAAGGGACGCCCTTAAATTTTCAGGCCTCGAGCTGCATCGATGTGGAGGGTCAGATCAAAAACCAACACGGCATTTTAATTTTATTCATATTATTGTGCAAAATAAAGACGGCTGCTTTTTGAACAGGTCGCCTCAGGGTGCAAATTTTAATTATGATAAGCAGGTTAGGTCACAAAATGCTCAAATAAGATAACGATTTCCTGAATGCCAAGTAGATTCATGGGATTTGCGAGGAAGCAGATTTGCATTACCCACATAATAATTATTATAATAAATAATACATAATTAGCTGTTAAATTCAATTTATTAAAGAATACACAACCACATTATAGTTATACACCAGAAAGTTGTTTGGAAAATGACAGTTACAAGTTATATTTTGATAGAACAATTTTAACTGACATTCATATTAAGCATAACAGACCAGACATTATAATTTTAAATAAACAACAAAAGCAAGCATATCTTTTAGATATAGCTGTTCCAAATTCACATAATATAACACAGACATATAACACAAAAATTAATAAATATTTAGAGCTGTCCGTTGCTATGAGAAATCTTTGGTGTTTAGAAAAAATTTCGATTTTACCACTTGTAATTTCAGCAACGGGAATAGTACCGCAATCTCTTTTTAAAAATTTAAAAATTCTGGATTTAGATAACACATTGGTAGTTGAAATTCAAAAAGGTATATTATTATACTCATGTCACATCGTGAGGAAGTTCCTTAACATTGACACAGAACATAATACACAACAAAGTCATAATGCGGAGGCGAGACGCCGGTAATTATGTTGATAAGCACTGCACTATTACTTGATAGTAATATCCGTAATAGTGTATGTACTCCGGCAAAATTGCCGTGCCGCCGGGTGGAGGTGGGATAGTAAATAATAATTTTTAATTTTAGTGTTTTTATGAGTCACTTTGAACAAGACTGATTAAGTGATTACAGAAAAAAAAACAGGAACAAGCACAAAGTTAACGACTTAGCCCAGATTAAACGAGATTTGAAATTTATTGTTAACACTTCTGCTGTTTGCTGTTACGTAAATTTTTAATATTTAATTTCAAAGAAGAATTTCATATATTCAATTTTTTCTCAGAGTAGCTTTAAACAAACAACAGGAAGCTCTGCTGACACTCACCGTTGAATTATATTTTCATTCATTTAACATACATTTTGCCTGAATTTAAACTCATTTTAGGTGAATGATTCGAATTCACATCAGCACAAAGTGCGAATCATTAATATAAATGTTATGAAAAGCTATCGTAAAATATTATTATCGTTTATATGAATATTGTTAAATAAAATCAATAAACAAATTCGAAAAATGTAGGTGGGATGTTTATCATTTAATGTGATTATTTCCGTAAAAGCTCTTTCAATTATTTACTGACAGTAATAACTTTTACACAAATATAAAATTTGTTTTTAAATTAACGGTTAATTGCTCATCAGTAGAATCGATAGATTTAAATTAATAATGTGATTACCGAATGATGAGAAAATTGTTTTCATCATTATCGACTTAAAAGTTGAATAAGATGCAAATGTATCGGGTGTTCATTTAAATTTCTCCTTAAAGTTGGCCTTGAAGAGTCGATTGTGAACGCACCACTCGTCAGTCTGCAGAGCAAAACGCAAAAATTGAGGTTAGATTTAAACAGCTGATCCGTGATCTGTAATCCGTGGTGCGTTCACAATCGACTCTTCAACGCCAACTTCGAGGAGAAATTTAAGTGAACATCCGATATCTTAATTATTATTGTTTGCCAATAGACAAAAAAATCAGGAGGAGGTGACTATTGTGAGAGGTCACTGATGGCGATAACGATAACTACATTGTGCAAATTTTATGTATTTTAGGTTATTGGAGTAATTGTTATCGGTGCAACCAAACACGCACAAATCAAGTGATTTCGGAAATGCCGTTTTCTATATAAGTCACGGCTAATTATAGAACGGCACAGTTTCATTTTCAGTTGAGATTAATTTAGGTTTGTCATAAATATCTATTACTTAATATCGAACAACATAATTGGTGAGCTTATTACAAAGGCAATTACTCAAACGTATTCAATTATGGATGTTATACGTGCCGCATATGTTTGACTAATAGAATAAGGGCTAAGCTGTCCAGTTGGAACGCCGTATTTTGTCAGATTAGTGTAATCTAAATGCAAATCCTCGCTCACGTACACCTCCATCTGGTCGGTTTATTCTTGGACACTAGAATGCGATAAGAAGTCCCTCTGATTTACTCATCGTTCCATTACATCTCGATGCACACACGATCGCATGAAATTCATCTATCTATTTCCAGGTTTAATAAAAATGTTATCGCTTTCGTGCTGCACCTGATTCGGATATTTTTATCACGACTTGGGCGATTTCTTTATTTTAATTTTCACATTTCACGTCAAGCGATGGACCAATCTGTGAAACATTTTGACTGATCACCTCACCACCTGAAGCTTTTAAAGCTTGCAAACTCCTCTCCATGGCAGGGTGAAAGGTGTTGCTACTGTTTACGTAAAAGATTAAACAATTCACGGTTTCGAATTTTCCGAAGTTACGAGTTTGCCCTAAGTTTAACGGTTCTTGGGGTTTGTGGTAACTATACCGAAATTTTCTGACTTTACCTTTCCAATTTATCCTTGTTAGACAATTTTATCATCTTTTTTTTCCTAGCTCTTAAACTGAATAAAGGTGTGAAATATATTAATATCGTTCATTATTTTATTGCTCTGCACATGTTTAACCAAATTTATTGTCGGAGATAAATTTCAAAACTATAAAAGGGTGATTGAGTTATGTAAATATTTTATGGCAATTGCATTCGGAATTTCCATGAAATATTAACATATATCCAAACCGTTTGTAATATATCGTTATTGAATAGATACGTATAAAGGAAAATACCTATTCTAATGCAGCAGAAAATTTATTCAACTACGTAATCTACTAAGAATCTGTATATGTTCGACTATTTGCAATTAACGCTCCACAGAAAATTTTATTGGATTCTGAATTTATTTAATTACAAATTACTACTTTAAGTACCCTGGTTCACCCCTTCCAACTCTGTTTCCATTAATATAGATCTAAATGAGAATATTTCATCACTGCCTGACGGAATTGAAAATGCAACCACAATACATTTGGAACGCTAACGTGGATTTTTGTTTTTTGATTTACAAAACGTAAAATATAGTTAACTGTGGAGTTTCGTAAATTTTGACATAAATGTCATATTCTCTTGGTTAAATGAAATTGTGAAAAAACAAAGAGTTTTTGGGAAAATGTTTATTGTCTGCATAAACGCGCAACGGCAGAGGCGTTTTTTGACTATTAAAACAGCAAAAACAGTGTTGTAATGAAGGCTATTAAGATACTGTTTTTGGAAACTTTTATTTTTGTCGTATGTATTGGCAGTATCAAGCAATTTCTGTTAGTGGACCTTGAATATCGAACAAAATCAAACGTCAGTTGTCAAACAGTAACAATCAGATCAGAAGTACCAACCCAAACATCCGTAGACAAAAAATCCCCCATTTGGTCGGTGGTTGTACGAAACTATAATTTCGTAGATTTTTTGTCGTTTAGAGTTAAGGAATACAGAAACTTCTTAATAATGATGACTGTAAGCGATCCGTGTACAACAAATGCAAAGCAACAAGTCTTGTTCCAACTTCCCAAGTAATAATTATTAACCGGCATGTTTCAACCTGTTCTGTTATCCTGAAAGCATGACACCCGGCAGATTGTAGTGCACATTCACCTTCAGAAAACCACTTCTGCTCTAGAGTACTTACCGTTGCAGGCAATTCCTGTTTGCTATTGCATAATTAAATTGTTGACTTGCCGGTATTAAATTAATAAAATTGCAGGAGCGTGGGAGGTCGGTGGATGTGTACGGCTTCCAGTATTATGCAGAAGTTTGAGATTCACTCGTTCTCAGACGGCTAAGCGTGGGCATCTTTATTGATATTGCTTTGCGGTTCGGTCGCTATTCGAATCATTCCGCTTGTTTTTATGAAATGATTTATGACATCTCAAGTAGTATAGTGACGTATAAAACTGATACATCGGTAAACAGGCCATTTGAAATTAGATCGTCTCACGTTTTAGGTAACAAAAGACCGAGTTAGATGCAGTTAATTCCAAACCGTCATTATCGTGGAAAGAAACTTGCGTAACGAGACCTTTGCAAGGAGTAAATACCTATTCTTTTAGAGAGTCGAAGGATGATTACGAGAAGATTTTCTGTGACCGCAGCGCTGCGTGCTAATTGGCTTGCAGTTATCAAAGCTCGCAGATTACTGAAAGTCGATGAGTAATGTCAATGTCGATTGTTCTCTTTTATGTCGACAAAAACTGCTTATGACAACGAGGGAGTAAAGCGTCCTGTGCTATGAGAATCGGCCGTAATACTTATTAATTTTTAACGATTATTGGCTACCAATATCACAGTATCTGCAGTAATTGATGTCGTTTTCGTCCTAGTTGGAACACTCACGAAATGAGATTTGAGGAGTTGAAAAACACAAAAAAAATCTACCGATTGAGATAGCCAATTAGTGATTATTCATAAAGACGAGTAAACAACAAACTAAGAGACTAGGTAAAAATTTGCTTTTCGATGTGGAAGAAAGAACTTTTTATTATTATCGAAGTGAATCGATCACGTCTGGACCTCCAGCTGAACCAATCGCGTGCTTCCGACACTGATTGTTGACCCCTTTTAATTTCACAAGAGGCCATGTTCTTCAGGGAAAACGGTCAAGTTTAATCAAGGGCCTTACACGTTGCAGGAGCGGTGCAAAAACTGAAAATATCGTCTGCCAAGCTCCAGTTGAAAAATTATAATTAATACATCCATTCATCCTGAGAAGAGAAATTTTAGAGAGAGCTTCCCGTGAATACCAATTGGGAGGGCTCAGCAACCGGCATAGACAGATATGGAGTGTTGACAAATTTTAAGTAGTCTTCTGGACAACCCAAAGTAACGGGTCGCCCCACGTCTTGTGTTAATCAGAAGGTATCCCTCAAAAATGCTTTGAATTTATGCCGACATTCGGAGGTAATTGTGACCGAAATGAGATTAGTTTGGCGAATCGAAGTGGGCCGGATGGAACCTATGTTAAAAGAGTCTTCGGTATTTCATAATTTTAAAAGCTCTCCGCGAACATTCTCTCAAGACTTTCGTAATTAGAAGGACCTGCCGGCATTAAATCTCTATTTTAGTGAAGCAGATTACGCCCGAAACCTCTTACTTTATGCGAAATGTATTATAATTAAGTTAGGTGCACCACCTCGGCAATAGCGCTAAAATAATTTCCATTCTGCCAACGTAAAAACTTGAAAATTTCCCATGCCCATGTCCGCATTACGTGCCTTTGGGTTCTGATCAAATCCCAAGTCAAATTACAATTTTAAATTAAGCAGGGCAAGGCGCAGGAAATCCTCCTGTTTTGCGGTGGCCAACCTGTGGCGTTTTTTCTAGATCGTTTTTTGGTGAACCGGTTCATATTTCTCTTGTATTCACCGATCCTACAGGATTAGACGAGAGTTTTGCTGATCAACAGAAAAATTTAAGTCTTTTGTTGGAGTTCGCTCGTTCGCGGTTTTATTATTATTTTTATGTCCCAGATCTTTAACCCGTTATTTACATCATCAAGAAGAGCTCCTTTTATCCGAGATGCGCTTTTAAGAATGTTTTCGTCTTCGAGAACATCAGACAAACTCGCGATTTTCTTGATTGTCCTTAATAGAATATCCGTTGACGGCTTCTGTACTGATGGTAACTGTAATTTCGACTCTTCCTCTATAAAATTTGCGGCTGCTAGAGTGACATGGTTCGTGGGTGGAACTGAAGGTCCGGCCTGACCATCCTTTCACGTGTTACGCAATACCACGGGGAAATCAAACTCTTTATGTACGCATTCGACTCTTGAAAATGTTAACACACACATCAACAATAGGTAATGAAATAGGAGAGGAAATTGTTATTTGATAAAGTGCCCCGAAAAACGACAACTAACTACTCTCAGAGAATCTATGAATCCCAATTTTCTACAAGAACTCTGCTTGCATTATTCGAACCTCGCTATTTCAATTTTCGATTGGATTTATGTGCAGGATGTTAGCTATATTTTTGTCATTAGACAAATTCTTGCTGTTTTTTATGCATTATTCAATACTATTCTTAAAATAAGTTTTATGGTATCAGTTATGTTTTGTTGGAGCAAGCAATAATTATTATTATTGTATTTCGCGAAGGATTATTCAGATTACAAAAACAAACTCACAATCGGATATCGGTAATAAATGTGCGGATTTTATTGGATAATATTTGAAGAGACCCGGTTTTGTTTAAAAATTGTCAAATATTATCTCTATGTAGGATTTATACATTTGTCCCCCACTATGAACGGATTTTGGTTTGGGTATATGAACTCGATAATAAAGTTCAACTATCAGTTTTTTATCACTTGGTAAATAGCAACAATGTTAGCAAAAATCTGTGCAGTTTTTGTTCTTGCAATCTGTTTTGGAGTCGTTCGTGGTGGATTCGAAGAAATCGGTAAGCTTAACAAAAGTTATAGTTGATGTTTGAGTTTGAGATTTATTTTCTTCTGCGATTGTGGGAATAAATGTAGTATAACGTGGAGTTTCACAAAAAAATCACCAAATACGATACATTTGGTTGTTCTGTCAATAACAGAAGTCTTTGTAAAGGACAAATAAATTTCGTACCACATCTGCAACAAGTAAATAAAGGATAAATAAACGAGAAACGTTTCTTTTTCGTGTAAGAGGTCTCCGAAAGAAAGTAGCTAAATTATTTCTTTTAAGCCGAGGCGTTTTTAAAAGAACTCGCTCTTATTTGTACGAAGCACGTTCAAAACAAAGCAAGTGTAAAATGGCCCTGCTCGGCCATGGGAGGCTTTTAGCACATGTGAAACTCTATATCACAGTTCAACTCGACGCTCCCCATAATAATAATCGTAAACCCGAATTAAATTTTACTCTTAGAAAAGAGCCACAAGTTGCGGATGGATTTAACTTGGAAAGAAACGTTTCATTGTTTTCTGCTAATAATAATTTTCATTAGTCTTTTGATCAGTTCGTCCTTTTAACGAAAAACGTAAAAATTCAACATTCATGTAACAATACAAGGTGATCAACAAGGAAACAATGAAGAGTGCTATCTCATTTTTCGTTTTATCGAAACATGTGTCTCAGCTTGATCGTACGTATATGTATACTTGTTGTACAGTCGTTTTATTGGTTGCCTACCTCTCGAAAAATCGATTATTGATTGATTAATCATTAATAATAATTAATGCTTTATCTTTAATGGTCAAACCCATTATTCCGGGATAATTGTTGCTTACAATTACAAGAACATAAACGTCTGTAAACTTTACCGAAATCGAAAACTGTTTCTCAAGGTTAACGACCGTTGCTTTAAAATTGACGTTTCTTTGACAGTTCACCGCAAAATCTGCTTATCAGGGGCGTCGTATTTGGCAATAAACCTGGTAAATTACCCATTCTTTACGAATATAAAATGTTGTTCTTGTTTATTTTATAAATTTTCTCCATTATCAGGTAATAATAATAAAATACACAATTGTAATTCCAATGTCTAAAATTCATGAGGTATGATTTATTATAAAGTAGGGTTTACATAGAAGTCCGCTACGACATGACCAACAATTTGCAGTGCCTGCTCTGATTTGTTTTCTTTTTGATCAATTTGTATTGGGTGATTAAAAATGATTGTGGATAAGTATGGCAACTATGTATGAAAATATATGTGGCAACTGTGTGGGTTGGATAGACCTGACACTTCTTTGACAGTTCATAGTCGCGCAATTTTGAAAATTGTCAAATCAATGTGTAATGGTATAAAAAAAAAATCAAATGCACGCTTATGAAATGTCATACTAATGTCAACTTTACTCCACCCACACAGTTGCCACATACATTTTCGTGCATAGTTGCCATAGCTTACATCATCTATTAACAACGCTGGTGATTACATGAAAAAATACAATCGTGCGAAATCATATTTTTTTTGAAACATATTATTTTGCTCTAATTTGATTAGTATCAATTATGCCTTAGTTCTAAAAACTCTAACAAGATTATTCTTCTCTGCTAAATTATTCAGCGCATAATTTTTTTACAAATTACTTTTTTCTTCTTACTGCTTGTTACACATTTAGCCACATTTAGTTAGGTAACGCTTTCTCTTACATTGTACTCTCTTAAATAAATGTAATTATATAATTGCGGTAAAGTATTGCTAGGTTAGTTACGTATCTAGGTAGATAACAAGCTGTACAACAATTTTCTGGACAATCTCCGTGAAGCTTTCATTTTTAATGAGCGCTTGAGTCCGTTTTCATTATGTGCTGTTAATGAAAAAGCGGTGGCGTTTCTATTGGCCCATAATTATTTATAAGTCCATCTGAAGATGAAACAATAACGTCCGGATAGAGGATCGGGCAACCAATCAGGCTGCCCCATTAACCGATTAAGCGGGACGCAAAAATTATGATTGTCTTCGAGATTACGGTGATAATTCCGGGTCCTATTCGTGATTCCGGCGTGGATCCTCCGACAGGAGGGTCTCCAGCTAAGATATCCGTTGTAAAGCCGGCGAAATCGCAAGTAACGAGCCCCTGTCACCATCACCTGATTTTCAGCAAACTTGCCCAATTCTCGCACCCACGCTGCGAACGTGCTCCGGGTGTGACCGGAACTGCTCGTTATGTCGCGTATTGCATATTATGCGAGCGGCGTCCTTAAAGCTCCGATAACGACAAGACGGGGTGGCTTTGAGTCGACTACATTGACAAATCGTCCTTGTTGCACAAGAAGTTCTTATTTGTGGGACGCGGATTAGCCTGTTTCGGGCTGGCGGCGCGATGACTCGTTGACATTTAGGAAATTGATGTGCTTATGATCGTTAAGTCTTATCTCGCATACAGAACCCTTAAAAGTTTGCCTGCACAGACTCCAGATGCAGGTTATGTTAGATTTTTGCAAAGGTCACGCACACACCCACTCACATACACATCTCAAAGCGGTCATTACGTGTGACATTGTTCTAGTTAACAACAGACACACAATACACGCATAAACAGGGAGCTCGATAGGTTTGAACTTTGACTTTTGCAACGATGCAGCTTCGGGTGCATCGGAAAATTTCACAGCTTTGATGCGCAGACATTCATTAAACACGGTAAATCAACAAAGGGCTGTTATGAATTAGGAGAGGAGCAAACAATGGCGGTGTCTTAACAACTTCACAAGGAGTGTTGGTGTACGCGATGATTTTCCGGTTAACGAAATCACCGTTGAAGTTCTTTGATGTCATGAATAAAGGCGTTATTAGACGCCAGTATTTAAATTAACCTCTCCGATGAAACAATCCCAAAGACGAAATGTCAGTGCGTAGACCGCTTCTGCCTGTAACCTTTGACATTTACGAAAAATCACGAAATCGCGGAGATTCGTATTCCAACATCCTCGGCTTTTTCCGACAAATTTTAAAATCGTGTTTTACGAATGCTTTTTTTTTCAATTATATATAAATAATTTTTAAATGGCATTTTAAAAGGTTTTCCAACTTTATTTTTAACAGAAGCTTTTAGAATACAAAATTTCCTGTCCAGTTTTCTTCCAAAGGACATTTTTTGTTCAGATCTGTTTAACTTGACAATTTTATTTATACATACTTTAATTACAGGATCTTTTCAAGAACGTCGTCAGCTCGTCCCCAGTAGATATTTTTGTCCATAACCAAAACGAACAGTCATAATGCAGCAGTTCTCATTAATTCCATAAAATTTTATAGTTCCGAATTGCACACTCGGGCCATCAAATTCTCGAAAAGTAATAGTCACTCTTTTGCAAGCGACAATTTTCAGTTCAATTCGGAGAACGTTTGTTGGAGCTGACTCACACAATATACCAATAAAAAGTGTTACTAATTGACAATAATGAAAATGTGACAGTTATTTTAGTTATACAAACACTAACCGTCAAGCCACACTCTGATTCGCCGGTAGCGAACATCGAATACAATTTCGTAAAGAGAGGAAAATCGTTTGTTCCAAAAATAGATTTTTTAAATCAGAACAGGTTTTTATCGCGAAGGAGCGCTCTTTAACAAAATAATTTGTTTGTACAATTATTTTCCGCCGTCGAGCACCCGTTCATAACGAAAATTACCAGGTGAGAGGGTTCAAATCAGAAGCTTTCATGTCCAATCCAATAATTTTCATTAGTTAAAATTAAACATGTTTGAAGAATAAATCGTGGGCGAGATATAATTTATCATCACCATGACTGAAATAAAATCCATCCATCCTTATTCCAATTTCAACTTCTCTTCGTCCCGCTAATAAATGCTAATTTGTTTTAACGTAATTATCTAGTGGAAAAGGCTACAAATGAAGCTTTCACGCAAGAGCAAAAAACTAGGGGGGATATTGTTAACGGAAACTTAATAACAAATTTAAAGAGCAATTCGATACCTACGCAATAAAAATTTAGGAGACGATTTAAAAGATTTTACCAAGCTGTCGATAAGCTGACGCGATGCCTTAAGTGAACGTCGTCGCTTCTTAGAAAAAATAATAACAAAAGTGAAACTTAATAAAATGAAAGAGGGGTGCAATAAAATCACCACAAATCAATTTAGCTGCTGGACTATTTTTAGCCGGAGATGAGTTAAACGCCTATTAACTTTCAGACACCATTTGTACTCCTCTCTCTTCCTATTATGTGATGAGCTGGGCACAGACTCGAATGGAATAATTTCGATACTTTGCTCGAATGATGACTAGAATTTTTATGTGCTTCATATTTTAGGGGTGAAACAGGGGATTAACGATGAACAGAAACGCTACATCTAATTCGGCGCAGTATCTGAAAGGTATCGCATAATAACAAATGTAAAAGACGACTCCGAAGTAGACTTTCAAGTGAATCATCGCCAGTCATCTCTCTAATCCTTCAGTGATCCTTCTCTGGACTTCACCGGCAAAAAGCTTGTCTAGTTTATTTATCATTTTTTCCTTGTTAGGGTAATTTATACATCGCCGTGTGGTTGGGAGATCGCCAACAATATTTTTATTGCTATACGCCCAAAAAATACGTCATTGTTGATTCGTTTTTAATGGGATCTTTTTTTAAAACAATCGATGAACGGCGAAGTTTATTGCTTCAAATTACTGTAATTTATTCGTTTCGCCTGCTCACCGGGGGCCCTTAACTATCTGTTAGAGTCGTAATCAGTTAACGCAATTAATGATTCAAGTGCGGTCCGAAATAATTTCGATCTCTTCATGAATAATGCGCGTGCACCAGGGGAAGGTCTTTAGTTTGTGTGATTTCGTTCAGAATATGTCCGTAATAATTGTAGTGGACGTTGGGGGTGAGAAATCAATATCCCTAGCCACCACCTCTACAACCAATACCACGACACCACCACCAAAAACATAAGTGACGTGAGCGCAGCTAGAATCCGTGAATGGACAAGACGGCAAACAGGTGGTCTTTTTTTCGGTTCCGTCGTCATCGTTTGGGTTTAACTAACCGGTTGAAGGTCGCTTTATAGATCCATGGGCATGGAAATTCTTACCAATTGATATTGAATTTTCACTGTTTTGGTCTGACGACACAGACGGACTGTCAACATTTGAATTTCAATGGCCACGAGACGACACAAAAATGTTTATAAATAAACGCGACAACGACATAACGAGATCCACAACATAAAGCTCAATTTTCAATTCCTCGAGCACCAATTTACTTCCTGGATTCGTGATTCTCAATTTTCTACATTTCAGAATTGCGGTGGCGTAAGGTTTTACTTCAAAAGTCGCGTTCCAGATAAACGAATACATTGTTAAAATATAGGTACGTCATAAAAATTTTAAAATGTTTGAAGAGAAGAAACAACGCAATGGAGAATACTCTGTGTGTGCGATATATCAAGATTAATTGCTTTTTTATCATGGGTTGAGATTTTTTTTATAAAAATTTATGAGTTATGAATAATATGATTTGACGTGGTTTTTCAGATTTTGTGGCAAAAATATTTTGGTTGATGTAATTTGACGTATGACGGTGGTGTGCTTCGATGCGTATGACGAAGTATCAAAATGCAAATCGAGATGGAAGTATCAATTAGGAAAAAGCCCCGATTGTGAATTATGATTGATTAGGGGAGCCTTTTGTTGCGCATGTAATGACAACGAGGGGTTTGGAACTGGCCCAGGTGTGCACTCGTCGCCATTCGGATTTATTTATTCCCAGTATTGATGATATCGAGCTATTATTCCATGACGGAATTTGAGGAACGATTTTGTGTTTACTGTAAATAGCATAATAGAGGTCATTAGGGCAGAAATCAATACCAGAGCAGCCCCAAAAAATGATGATGGTGACGTGCGTCGTGTCAGAATCCATGAATGGGGAGGAATCGGCATAACAGGTGGTCTTTTTTCCTTCCGGCCTTGATGCGGCGACGGCGCCGCCACCGGCGACCCTCCGACTGGCCGCGGATCTGGGGGAGCCCTGCGTCCTCGTCGGCGGTGTTGTCGTCCTCGGTGGTCCCTTTGAATAATGCATATTGTAATCTTTTCGACAATTGTGCGAGTTGAATGGGGAGCGGCGTTGTGAGGCGGTGGTGGGGGCGCGGCGCGTAGGCGGACTCGGTCGAGACGACGACGGCGGCGGCCGTCGTCCCGGCAGTCGCGAGCCGCCATCACCACCGACAGCACAGACCCAGCTCTCTCTGAAGAGGACGTCCACTCGGTCGAGGAGTCTTTCGCGTATCAGACGCGCGTCAACAAGTGGCTCGCAGCTCTGTTCAACTCAGATGGTTGGACGCGATGATAACCTGAAGGCGTGAGAGTGTATGCGGCTATGTGGGCCGTGGTAGCGGCCGCGTTCTGGGTGTGCGTGGTGGCCACTCCGCAGCCGCTGCACCTGGAGCGGGACTCCTTCAGAAGGCCCAACGTCTGGCAGAAACGGGACCAGCAATCCATCGGACAGAATCCTGCCACAGTCGACATGACACAACATCTACCGCAGCTAGTCGCGGTCAATTCGCAACTCATGCTGCGTTCGCCCAGAGGCTCACGCCAGTACGACGTGCCCCAGATCGGTAAGCTCGGCATGCCATCATTATCGACACCGCAGATTTCCACGACGAATCAAATATCATCATATCATTATCCCTATACGTCATCTCCGATCGAACAAAACACTTGCTCTCTCTACCGCATCAACACCAAGACCAACTCGATCCACCGATCTATCTTCAAAAATTCATTTTACGAAACCTGCACAAGAAGAATTGGATAATCTCGGCAGCCAAACCTAACTATCCGCGCATCATTCGATTTCTACTTAATTATGTGTACCTATGTGTATATAAAAAAAAAAACTAAATCAAACTACATAATATACATGATCGCCGTTAATGATGCAAGATTGAATTTAGATTATTTGTAATATAAAGCGGCAGTAACATAATATGCTATATATCTATAATTAACCATTTATTGTTCAGGTATAGCAACAGTTAACTTGTTGAAATGCGTTACAAATTGTAATGCCTCCAGTCATACGAACTGGCAATCGAATATCTTCGGTCTTATTGACGTAAGATAACCACCCTGGCTTCCAGAATTTTAACAGATTTGTTAACGAAAATGCCAACATCTAGAAGTAACACATGATACGACAGAATAAAACCATAAAATTGCTTTTATTATTATTATTAGCATGTGATTTTTTTTCCTTTCAAATACTGTGGTTCTTACAGCACTTGATGTTTTTTGAATGTCATTTGTTATTGTTAGGTACAGTGATGAAGCACAATGTTAAATAAAACTGGGCACGTAATATTACACAACAGGAAGAAACATAAATGCATAAAGAACAACACAATTGTCCTTGTAGGGTTGAAAGTTTCGTTCAGAGAAAAAATGGGGTAATCCTGCTTACAAATGTTCTTATTTGCATTCAAAAAACCAACATTTTTCTTTATTCATGATAGAAGAAGACGGATGTGAAAGGGGTAATTATTACTTATTCGGTCGAAAAAAGTTTGATATTTTTGGAATTTTTTGTAAAGTTCAAACTGGCTCTTAAATCAATAATGATCATTATTTTAATTAATGAAATTGTACAAGAGCCGCCAGCATGTTATTGGTTTTGCTTGCCTTCCAGCGTGTTATTTTTAATTAAATGGAAATTTTGATGAAATTATTGTTGACCGTCGAAGAAAAATTATCGCTTTAAAAATACTTGTTGCAAATTATAAACTAATACGTGGAACCTTTAGTAGGTAGGTTTATTACGAAGTGCAGTGTCGGCGAGGAAAATTTTCTTGTAACGTGAACGTCTTATGAATTCCGAACTGGAGCAATATTTATCATTGTCAGTGCATTCTGAACCGTATTTCTTTCTGACACGATTTCCCAAGGATCGGCGCAAAGTGGAAATTGTAAAATGAAATTTAATTTCCACCAGTGACGTTATCAAGTCAAACCGACCTTCACATTGAATTATGTAACAAAGTAAAACAAGGCGCATAAATAATTCATTTGGGTGAATGTATGTATGCGTTTTTTAAAAAACTTTACCAACCGCTTCCGACGAAATGAATTTTCTAAATAAATCGCCGCACCCCTCTGCAAACAAGTTATTTCCACTATTAAAGGGCGCATCTTCCGCTCGGTTGGGCCTCCGACGGGGATCGTGTTCTCTTTATCGGACTCTCTGTCTTATCCTGAAAACTTCTAATTATCAATTTCCCTAGCATCATAAAGTTTTCCATTATTACTTGGTGAGAAGTGTGATCATTCATAATATCAGAGGAAATTGCCGCTTGGTCTAACTGCGCCCGAAATGTCAGAGAAAACGCCGCGAACTTGCGTGCAGGCTCCTTAATACAAACGGGATATTCAATTTCATTCCTCCACATTCGTATATTCTTCCCGTATTATAAAGTAAAATGGGACGTATGTTTGTTTTCTTTTCCTTCAAAACAACCATTCAGGACACAATAGATTGTATCGCGGACGTTGAAATATGACATGTTCGTTTGGGGGAACTGTTTTTCGAAATTCTGCAAGTCTCGCTTTCGTAACGAATTTTTGGTAAATGCACCCAGAAATATCGTCGTAAACACGTGAAAGTTGTGAAATCGCAAAAAAGTGAATCGGGATTTCTATGAATCAACGAACGCATCATGTTCTGTGATAAAATTCAAATTCTTTAGAATATTTCAAGTCTACGGGGTGAAAGTTTCCATTTGTAAGCCCCTATAAAATCTGGAATCGTTGAAAACATGGTACGCCTTTATATTGAAAATTTAGAGGCGCGATGGGGGTATTTCAAATGAAAGGCTGTTGAGTATTGGGGATTCCCCGAAGCGCATACAGTGCGGTAAACTCCTCATGATTTAAGCGAGTATCCCGTTTTTTATCCAACAAGAGATTATAAAAGAATCGTGAAAAGTATAAAACCTACACTTTAGTAAATGTGTTAGTCAAATGTGGAAAAACACTTTCTGGAGAAACCATGGAAATTAGGGTTGTTTACGTGCAAGAATGTCGGGAATTCCCACGGGCGTGGGTGGTGAGCGCGCTTGTGTTCCAGGATGAGATGCAGATAATGGGGCCGAGCTGGAGTGTCCGCGTTCAATACCCGTTCCGAATTTCATCCTTCTCAGGATCGAAGGATCAATTAGTAAAAAATGAAAACGATGGTCCTAGATGTATGACCGCGTCGCATCTCGATAACCTAATATCGCCGAGAAAGGTCTTTCTAAATATAGCTGATAAATGTGTGTGTAAAGGGGAAACTCGGGCCAAACTCTAGAAATATTTCGTCTCGGCGGCGGATGTCGCCGGGGGTGCGGGGACGGTCCAGGGGCGCGCTTTGATACCTTGTTTTTGACACAAACATGTAGATAGCATCGATCTAGTCCTTAATGGCCAATGAACTTTATCAGCGAGGAAATTTATTCGCGAATCGCAACTTTAAACGAAACAAATGACGAAGACACGATCGATTTTCGGTTAAGTACTTCCGGTCCACGATCGGATATCCGTCCACGTAAATTACCGGTCGCGATTTAGACCAATATTGGAGATAAAACGGCGATTTGTTTCGCCCTTAATGCATTGTTTTCGGATTTTTTGCCGTTTATTGCGCTGGCGCCCTCTCCGTGGACTTAATTGTCGATGCCGTTTACGACCGTCGCAGCGCTTCACGTCACTACTTTCGACAAACATCCGCGACAAACATGTCAATATTGGCGTGCTAATCGCGCTTTATTACAGCTCTTTTAATTTTTTTATACGGCTTCTTAATCTCCACGACACCTCCGGCGAAGCACACCCTCCCACTTGTCACCCTCGTCGAGTGCTGGACGCGCTAATTGTCAAACACTGACGACTTCCATTGTGCATTCACCTTGACTTTAACTCGAACAATCAAAATTTCTTAAAAGAAATTACATCATTACTGATGGTTTTTTTATCCGACTTTCTGACTCGCTGATTACACCGTGTAATTTTTGTTACTTCCGTCACTGTCACTTTCCAATCTCTTACTCGTATTAGTCCTTAACCCTTGATTGTTATCACGAGAGGAATTTGTTATGTGGACCCTCTCGACTCTTGTGCTCCTCTTGACCTTTCCGTCGATACTTCCGTCTTGATCTTGATCTAATCTGTTACGGCTAAAATGAGCCGATAAAATACCTTTCACTCCTACATTACACACTCGTAATTTTTGCAAAGATTTCTAAATAGCTTGCAAGGTTAATAAAACAAAAAGCAAGTGATCGATAAAGCACCAGTTGAAATTTAAAAAAACAGTCATTATACTGTTTGATTTTTTAACAAGTCGCATGTAGTTTTATTTTTGGTGTTAATTATTTTTGAAGATTTATTTAACATCGTAAACACTTGTTGATAGTCGGCTTCGGCTTTTCGAAAATTGCTTCTTAAAATACCATCAAATTTCAGACTGGTCTTTTTATAAGGCGACACATGTCAACACGAATCTAGAGAACATGACACTTAATCCATACTGGTTCAAATTTTGTATTGATAACAAGAAGGTCGGAAAAGGAAATCGAATAATTTAATTTTCTTTTATTATTCAGTCGCTACAAAACCCAGTGATTACAAGAAATCAATTTTAAGCTCATAATTTTTAAAATTCAGACACCTTAAAACTGCAAATATGATTCAAGGGAACTTATCTAAAAGACTGAAATAATATTCGTTTCTGATACTTGAGGTTCACATATTGACATTTGAATTCTTTTTTGACTGTCAAGTAAGTGACATCTACCAAATGAGATTTGAGGGATCTAAGTTGATTTTATGGGATGATTTGTGGTTGCCATAACATCAAAGGAAGTAAATTTACCTCTCTAGGGAAGCAAATTTACGATGTACTATGGCGGCCAAAAAATTTTAGCCGTCACTATCTTGACATTCACGTAAAGTGTAAATAAACCTTTAGGAACCGTAACTCCACTTTCGATTCTTGTCATTTTGATATGCATATTGTTATTCTGCGAATCAATTTAAACTACTTAAAGCTCAAATATGTATTCCAAAAATCCGACAAGAATGAATAAAATTAGAGCAGTCGTACAGTCGTGAGCAATAAATTTTGGTCGTCAAGGTCATTCTTTGACGCAATTGAAAATGCTCCATTGTAAAACAGTCGCAAATATCATAACCTATCATCATGTTGTATGACATTAATTGTCATTTTTTTCTCAATTTTTTGACACTTTGTTGATGTGGGCATAATCAGGCAGGGAAATTTTTTAAATTAGTGACAATCTAACCAAATTTTGAAATGACATTGACGACCAAAATTTATTGCTCGCGACAGTATACAGATGACCTGTGGTAAAGGTTCTGTGTAGTAGAAAATGACAAAATAATTTCAAGTTTTGAAATTTACCACCCAAAAAATGCCAATCATAATCATAATGACAATAAAGCATGGATTACAATTTTTTTTTTTGAAATGACAGAAAATGACGGCTAAAATTTTTTGGCCGCCGTAGCATGCTAGATGGAAGTCCCTAGATTAATTTACCTTTATTTATTTATGTTAATTGTAAAATTGACATGATTTTTTCAGATTTATATAATTCCAAAGAAGCAACATTTACGCCCTCATCGACATTAAAATCTTCATCACTGTTTTTGTTTTTCATTCTTCTTATAATACGGTGCGATCAATTAAAAAATAAATCGAGTCGGCGTGTTACCTATGGTAACCCATGCTATAGCATAGGCTCCAAAGCAAACTCGATTTATTTTTTAAATGATCGCTCGGTAGAAAGCAACATTCTATAATTCTCATTGTCTATGTAACGGGTGTAAATACATTTGTGATTAAGCAGGCCGTGGGTCTTTCTTATCCAAACGTAGGTCGTCGTTTTTGTTGACAAACTCCTCAGATGCATAACCTTACTTTGATCATCCCTTAATTTGTTGTGATAAAAGACAAATTGAAGTTTTCAGCTCATTTTATTCTACGCTTCCTGTTACACAAAATTTTGACAGCTGACGAAGCTATGCCGTTATTAACGGAAACAAAAACAAGCGTCAGTCACATGACCACAATTTTTTTTTGAACACACGTTATTTTCTCACCGATTGGACTGATTTTTTGTCAATAACTAGATAAAGCCTTAGCAACGCAAAGGCTGCTATTAATTTTTGCTATAAAAAAATGAACTCAGGAGAACATAGTCAAATTGTGATTTGTAAAAATTCTTTATTATACAGGGTGCCCCAGAACTACCTCCCCAGAGAAAAAAGGGAGTATTTAGATAAATGTGTTAATCTAAATTTTAAAGAAAAAAAGTCCTGTCTCAAGCGATAATCCAGAAAAGACATCCTAAACTTGACCAATCAGAGGTGAGCACCATCAAGGTAGGATGATCGCAATTTTGCGTTGCCGGAATTTCGAAATCAATATTCCAAGCACACTTTTCGCTGATTGTTGCGACATCAATAATGATTTTTACTGTCTAGATTTTTTACTAATACTTGAGGACGAGCTTCTGGGATTGGTGAAATTGAAAACTTCATAACTAGGTTTTGTGAGCTACAGGGAAAATTGGTTTTAGTCATCTTGGAGTCTCTTTTGCTGTCGGCACATGCCTGTTTTCTATGGGGAGGCAGTTCTGGGACAGACTGTATAGCCAGGGAAAAAATAATGTTCATTACGTGAGAATTAAAAGCCCACTTGGAAGGTAGGTCATTTTTAGCTAGATTTGAGGTCCGTAACAATCACTTACGGTGCATGCACATTGTTATGACTGACGACGCGCAAAAAGTTGCAAAAAGCCCCACGGGACGTGGGTAAATAAAAAAAAAAACATAACGCAATGAATATTTAACGTGAGGTTTACAAAATTTTATTTATTGACATGGAACATCAAGGAATATGCGAAATGTGAGAACATTAAACCCAACGTCAAAAATAATTCAAATTAGCTTTTTTACTTTGAGAGCAGACAGTAAAAAAAATCTTGTATGCCCCGCGGGGTGTCGTGTGTTGCTTTTTTTTTACCTGGAATGGTTTTACGACACGTATACAAACTACGAAAAATGAAATGTGAAAGTTTTCGAGTTCTTTTTGCGGCTTTCGTTTAGAAATTTGAAAATAATAATTAAAGGGCAATACTGTCAAGTAAATCTACAACATAGTATCTGACTCAAATGCGTACCGAGAGAGAGATTGTTCGTTTATGTTGTCTAAATGTATTTACCAACTCCTCTGTTTAACAGCTTTAATTATTTAATATTGCTTAGTACCGGAGGCAAAACGATTTTTTGTGTTGCACAACGACCGCTTTTGAAAACAAAATTCCTGTGAGAAACCTTTTTTACGTAAACATAAATGCTGCCTGGGGTGATGATGTAGGCGTCTTGGATGAAAAGGGTTCGAGTCGTAAATCCTAATTGTCAACTACAACAATTTTCTTTTATACGTACATTATAAATATCTTGTAATGGGAAAAGAGGGCAAATTCGTATGAAAAGCAGGAATATATGTTTGAAAGTTTGGGATAGGTGTGGCTTTCTTGCGTAAGTTGGGTTTAGCGAAAAGTGAAATTTGTGGCCGAGCAAAAGTCGAGTGAAAGAGCGATAAATTGTTAAATAGGCGTTTATGGCCTTTCATGTATCGAACGGTTTCCGGTTTAATCTGTTAAACAATTTTACCTCTCTTCCAGTTATATCTCTAGATAGTTGGGCGGACAGAGCACGCTTGCCCACGGAGAATAGCGACTAATTCCCGGAAATGGCTTCATTGCCTGCGAATTCATTACCACACACGCCATCGGCCACCGCAGGCTCGGTCGTACCCTTAATACACTTAATACCGCACATTAAACACATACACCCTACACAACAGGTTACGGCACTATCACATTGCCCTTTCCAAAAACCAATTTTATGTGGTGCAAAAACGGGAGGATTATGAATTATTCAAGGCGCTTCCGGTTTTTCACGAAATTATAATGTGTCGTGTCGGTGTAGGAAAACATTCCGGGCTTGAAAAAATCCAAATTAAGTAGATTTTTAAGGTTTATTAATTTTACAAAGAATACAAATTTTTAAGCCATCATAAGATTGTTTGGAACTTTTCACAAAGCCCCCGAAAGCTTCAGATAATTTATTCAAGTTGGGAAGCTAGTTGCTACCCGAAAAATGTGAAGCTGCTAAATGGAAATGATCGTTAAAAAGGAAGTTATAAAAATGTTTTAAGGTTTCCTCTTTGGAGACGCATTATTATAAACTTTGACATAATTGCCAAGAGGGTAATTTGTACAAATGTCTGCCCCTTTGGACATTCAGCTGAAGCTCGCCGAATAAACTTTTCACCGAGCATCCAGTGCTTTTCATAATTTGGCACAAAAATTATCGTGCCTTGGTGCACATTTGTATCTCCTCGTATTATACTGGTATTCTCGTCCATAAATCGTCATTTTGTCCGTTTTAATTACTGCGTTTCCTGTTGCACCGGAAGCAATTTTGAATCCACCTTTTTGTCGCCGATTTTAATTGGTTTTTATTGTTGATGCCTGACTAGATCAAATCTCAAAAGGATTCTATTCTGTGTAATTTATTGTTGAAACCGGAGAGTGCCTAATTTGCGAAACGAACCGAACTAACCGCGAGACAGACGCATAAAAACCCCGTAGGTATATCACCCTCGGGGGAATATTTCCATTTGCATATGATTTCTCAATGGAAAACCTTCTTTACATCATACGGGGTTGTTTACCTTCCTCCGCGGGTTCTGCTTTATGCGCCATTAAATGGTCGAAGGACCACCTGTGCACCCCAACTCGAGCAATGAAAACCTTTCCATTTTTAATGCCCACACGGAATCGTTGTTGCTCAACAAACAGCGCTTAATCTGCATGAGTTTTGCGTCGAAAAACCCACCCTTCAATTAACTTCCATCTCGAGGGGAATTTTTGGTTGAAAAGGCGCGCTCACCGGCTGCTCTTTAATGCGGATTTATGCGATTAGATGTGATCCGCTGCTCCACGATGAGATTTCCGGTAAGGTTTCGGCCCGGACTAATTCGCATTCGTCGCAGATCTCGCGAAAATTTCATAAACGATTATTAGGAGGCTCTTGCATAATTCCGTGATTACACCGTGCATTATTGAATCTATGCAAATCGAGCTGTCAAGTGTGGCATTATTGCGTTCAACGCAACGCCGGTTGATGCCAAGCTGGGAAACACAATAATTACGCTATAAATTTCGACAGCGATAACAAGGCGACATTCAATTAACCGAAGACGAATTAACTGATGCCATCTGGTGGGTGGAAGATCGGACATTTTTACACGAACTAATTTCAACGAACAATGCAAATGGTTTTGAATTTAACTATACCACGCGTAGGATGATTTCTAATGTTACTCGTACGTCACTGACTCAATTTTATGGTAATTCAATTGGAGAAGATACATTCACTTTTACAAAATTTTTCAAAAGCATTTTTTCTAAAGAACAAGATCATTCAGATAGATAACAAAATGAAATGTCACCTTTACAGACGCTCTGCTCCAAATTCTGCATTTCATCTAATTTGGGGAGAAGAAAATGAGTGAAAACGTTTTTAATTTAATTCTACTTTCAATATTGAAAACTACCAAGCATACAGGGTGTAACCGAATTCGACAGACAAACTTTCAGGGCACATTCTACGATCAAAAATAAACATAAAACTCTTAATACATATGGGGTCAAAAACGCTTAGTTTGCGAGATAATCAACAAAAACCTAAAAACAATTACGATCTGAATTCCTTGGATTTTATGGGGTTATCTGTGCATTGAACAAGGGGGCGAAATTTTAGTTCCTTTTTATTTTTGTACGTTTCATCAGGATTCCTTTTGTTGCTGGTAGAAGTTTTTAGTCGATTATCTCGCAAACTAAGCATTTTTGACCCCATATGTAATAAAAGTTTTATGCTTATTTTTGATCATATAATCTGCCCTGAAAATTTGTCGGTCGAATTCGGATACACCCTGTATATCGGGTGTTTTTTAAATTTCACCTCATAGTAGGCGTTGAAGAGTCACACTATACGGGTTACGGATCACGGATCAGCTGTTTAAATCTTACGTTTTTACACGAGTGGTGGGTTCACAATCGACTCTTCAATGCTTACTACGAGGTGAAATTTAAAAAATCACCCGATATCATGTAATAATAAAAATGTGAAATGCATTCACGTTGTTTTGGCAAGAGCTGTCTATTAAATTGGGTTATATAAGTATATAAGTTTGAGGTTATAAATAGCGTCAGTGTCAGTGCATTGTTGTCAGTTTTACTAGTTTGCAATAGAAGAATACTCGGACATCGCGGGAAATTCAGCAACGTGTTATGTTCATTTTGATATGTCCGCATGTCAGGCACTTTAGTGACGGAAATTAGACAGTGTGACCAACATTAAAAAAAAATCACGGCCTCCCATTGTGCCAAAACAACGTGAACGGTACTTATGTACTTATTGATCATCAAAATGTTGAAAGTGGTTTAAAAAATGCAGATTTCAAAAATCGTTTTTTTATACAACGGTTGGAAACGAAAAGATTTTGATTAAATCCGGGAAATTTATTGCTGTACAAAAATAACAACATCGATCCCTGATAAAGCGAGTTACGGAAGCGTTTGTTGTGGAAAATGTACGGCAAAAGCACGGAAATTGGAACCAAATTTTACTAAAACATTTTGCTAAAACTGCGTTATTGAAGGTTATTCGATAACAATAATTTGAAGCTGCAGGCTTTCGCGCAGAAACTTTGCGACTAATGCTTGTTCGCCCGGCGCATCCACCATTTTTGATAACAATAAAAAATAAACAAACAAAACTCGTCGTACGCCTTTTACTATTGACAGGTGCAAACGTTACAAATTTCCAAGTACGAGACTTTCAATTTTGTGCATTTCGTAGAGTGCTCGCATAAGTGTGTTTCCAGAATTTAAATTGAAATTCTGGATTCGCATTGCCATAAAATCTACTCAGTTAACTGGTCTGCGAACATTTCAAACTACGTACATAATGCTTCTTTACACAGGCAATTGCTCTAACCTCCACATTATTGCAGTTCTGCGCTGAAAACAATCTGAGGCCAATAATTATGGCATGGCGTGAAACCAACTGTGCCAATAATTTTGGACCGTAAAGGATTATATCGTGCCCGGCTTGGATTCGGCGAGAAAACAAAATTAAAAATTAACGGAAATATCATAAAATTACTAATCAGGCTAAAATTTATGAGTTTTAGGAAACGCTTCGAATTTTTAATTAACGTAATCATGGTAAAAGTTTGCACGCTTCTTTCTGTAAGTATCTATTTCTGACAACGGCATCGTACTTAATCGCAATTAATTCATCACATTAACATTTATGCGGTGATTGTCTGTGGTAAAGTTTTAACGAAAACGCCCTCTACCGGTCTCTTAGGGGATGTACTAAAACTAATTATTAATAACGTGTTTTCTGTTTATTTGGATAATTTAATGAATTTATGGACTATCAACATATCGTTACTATCTGGTATATCTAAACTGAAGTTAAATTGATATTATTGTGTGGGTTGTGTTATTACCGGTGTCGTGTAATGGAACACATAACAGTGTTAAGTCCACCGGACTTATTACTTATGTACATTATTGTGAACTGTCGCATTCAAATGGATTTTTCAAATCCACTTGAACGTAGAGCTTTTATCAATAATATTGTGCTATAATTAGCCCGTCGCCGTGTGAATCAGTGATCTATGAATATCGGGAGCTCACCATTTACTTACGTAAGAAAGTGTTACGGAATAAATATCCCCCAACCCCCCACCAGTTTGGCGCCTTCCTTTATTCCCATGAGTGATATAGAAAGCTCCATTCCGAATCTATTTATAAATAGTCGGTAAAGCTTTTAATGGTTGTATCAAAAACCCGAAAATATATGCACGGAAAATATTACATAGGTATATTAATTACGATAGCAGGGCTAGTACTAGTACACTCAGAAATTGCTGCCGTTCCGGATGGAAATTTTTCAGGTTGCGGACTAATTATCTCAGTTCTGCTGACAATTTAAAATGTAAATGTTGTTTTAATTCGCTTCGGTCCCGTCGTGGTTTGCCACACAAAATGACCGGAGGAACGCTATCAATTATTTTAAATTGCCAAATTATTCGGCGTTTATTTCGGCTTTGAAGAAAAAAAGTGAAGAGGATTGGTGAAAACTCGTCGTTTTAAATTTGCCACCTCTGTGTCGCAATTAAACGAAGATGAAGTTTTACACAACTTCCATGAACTTTCTTAATAATGACGAAGTTTTAAAAGCTTTAAAAAACAAGATAATGAACTTGCAACTGCGAATTTGAGATTTTTTCGAGGGAACTCGAAGGGTTTTGTGTGCCGGGAAACTTGAAGCGAATCAATTAAGTGTGGGCGTTCAATCGAGATTTTTTCTCATTTCAACAAAATAAAAAAGCTTAAAATTTGTATTTGATCAGTCTTACGTCCTCCTCCACTCATTTATTAACCGTGCACATCTTCAATTTCTTTGGAAACTGTCTGCGACCTTCTTTACTTCCTTTGCTGTAAATATTTAATTCATGCTTTTTAAATTAAATTTCCAGAAAGCTTCTTAAAGAAAAGATAACATTTCTCTACGAGACAAAAATCGGAAGTAATTTTTTAAGTCGTTATTGAAGCCGTGCAGATGCGATGAGGTTCATCTTCTCCCGTGATATACACTCGATGAGATTTTCATCTTTAATGAATCAGTTAATTAACATTCTAATTAACTCATAATACGGAATTAGAAACGTCTAGACGCATATCGTTAAAACGGTTCAAACTATTTGTCACACACGAACTTCCGCGAAATTGAAGAATCTTATCTCACTCCGCGCAAGTGCATTTTACAAATCCCGAAAGCTTCCACGTTCACGAAGAAAATACAAAGTCGTTACAACATTATTAAGTTCTCTACGTCATTTTCATTGTTAATTTTCAGTCAGAAGGATTAGTTACGCAGTCTAATCGCGCATTAATTTTGTATCAAACACGATTAAACTGTGACGTAAATTAGAATGAAAACGCGAATTAAGTGATACGTGCGTTCCGTAAGACCTTGCGACATTACTTATTCATAGCGATTGAATCTTAAAGACTGGTGTTAATTTTAGTAATCCCGTCATTCTCGGTACCACGTCAAACACAATACCTGAAGTTGTTTCTGTTAGTTCAGAATTGGTAAGTGTGGCTAGCGAATGGCGCAAGGAGTTTACCGTTATTTTTATCAAATGTCGAGAGAACTTTTCCATTGTACCGAATGTGTACTTTATCGATTTCAAATTATGTAAATTGGCATAAGGCTTAAGCCACGGTGATGGGAAGGGCAAAAATCAAATCTCATGTTGTTTGGTAATTGTGAATCGCTGCTCCTGCCAACGAAATCCTGTAAACGTCGAAGCCAGAGATTTGGGGGATTTGCATAAAATTTGCATAAAATCCGTGTGTTTTACTCGGCGTAAGAAGGTATCAAACGTGGAAGTGTGTTATTCGTGATGTTGATCGGATCGTCATGGCGGCACAACCGGCAATTAGGAAGTAGGCATACAGTTAATGAAAGTGTTGATTTCATTGGAATCATTGAACAGCGTGGTCGCATGAAGAGAGCCGCATAAAGGGTCGTGATTAATCATTATCTGAGTCGGTTTTAAAATAGAAAATTTGAGCGCGTGACGTCAAATAAGGCCTCTATTACCGACCACTATTAATTAAAAGAGAGAGAAAACCAGACGATTATCGACGATTCGGAAGGAGAAGGTGATTACTAATTTATAGAATTTTCCCACGAATACAAGAGCCATCTTTTTTATTAGTTCCCAGCGGTCGGGGTTATATTCGCCACTAACGCTTGGATACACATAAACTTTTTTTATGCACCACTAAATCATTTTATGGGGAAACTTTCCTCCGCTATCAAAATTTTTCTAACGGTGGTTTAAACAGAACCTAACTGATCAGAAGTTGAGTTTGTGCTGGCGACCATTTTGCACGCCATCTTGGCCACTTTGTGCGCGAAGTTGGGTAATAGTTGGTAGTGCAGTTCAACGCTCGTTCTATAGCGTTAGTAATACAACATTAGACTTGTTTATTGGCAGCATTGGCATTTTATGGGGGAATTTCATACAGCATGTCCGCCTCCTCTCATATTACACCAGGATTAAATGGGACAGTCGATCCAAATCCGTTGTCGGTTGAGCAGGACTTAAATGTTAAAACCAGATCGAAAATTCAACAGCACATTTAATTGAGCGCATTATTGTCTTTAGCAGGATCGTGTTTGTGCACACTTTTTCGCCGATCGTTGTTTACGAACCGAATACGTCACGTAGGATAACGCAGAGATTTATTTATCGCCCCAAAAAAGTTAATAGATTTTTCCGGCGGTACGTAATAAGCATCAGAACTGATTTTCTATGGTTGCGCGTAGGCTTTAAAATATTGCGAGGGGGACCAAATCGAAAATAAATTGCTTTATAAGTCCATATATCGGGTGCACTTTCTTCGTCTCAGACGAGGAAAAAATAGGAAATTTCCACCGACTTTATTGGATACGGCACGGCTAATTAAAGGACAAGAGACACGTCCGGCCTCCGATAAATCACACAAAATTAATGACTTCAAGTGCGATTGTATTTGTGGCACACATAGGCAACCCAAAATACAATCACTGTTACGTGCACACGTGTCTCGGGATGTACTCACATCCGTCGTCGCAAACTTGGGGTCAACTTTCTCGGCAATCTGCATAAATTTAGTGAGGACGTGAATCGTCGAAACTTGATTAGCACAAATTGAAAGAAAATATTTGTCTGCTTCAGATGGGGTTAGAAGAGGGTTTAAAATTTTGAATGAATTTGAGTGGGTGTTTGTATCGGTGTAAAGTATTTAAAAGCGAGAGAAAAACGCCTCCTCGTTAAACTTGTTTTCGGTAATTTAAAATTGCTCCTTTCATCGGTGAACAAGTTGTTCGGTGCTTACTCCTGGAAGTTAGCTTCGAAGCGGACGCGGCGTCGTTGCGGCCCTGCGTACTGATCGTGAATATAATTAATTAAAAAATTCCGTTATTTAGCTAATGAAACGGAAAAATGTAGGTCAGCAGAGTACGCCGTTTATTTTCCCTGAATTGCATAACGGTCTGAATAATAAAAGAAATAATTCGGATCGGACCCTTAAAGGTTTAATTTTTAATGGGGCGGGTTGCTTCTACCGTATCAATCGATATTGTAACAGGTTGGGTTTCCATTTATAAACTTATACCCTTATAAATAGCCACATTGATTGCTTATTTAAAGCCGCAAGTTTCGTGCCGGCACAGTTCAAACTTTCCGACGAATTTCAGTTGCAGCTCCGCTCATTTCGAGTTGCGTTTTTCGGAATGCGATTTGGCGTTTTTTCCGCAGTTAATTCCGCCAAGTTTCGTCCTGATTAGAGGGTGCCAGCGTCGCTTGCCTGATTAGTTTCGAGCCTGTGCGGTCACGGTTTCGATGTCACGTGTTTTGAGAGATGCGGATCCGGGGGCGGCACCGTCGAGGCAGAAATGGGGCCGGTGTGTCTCCTGTCTGTGTCGCCAGTCGGACCAGATTTCCTCTCCTCGACGTATTGATCCGCGACCACCTCCAGGCCAACCGATGCACCTGCTTGCACTGTTTACCATCGGAAAATCGGCGGGCGACGGGATTGGCGACTAAACGAATTGTAAACAGGAAAAAATCGCCTTTACTGGAGGCCGAGCAGTCGGCGCTGAGGCATGGGCGCCGGCCGCATCTGGGCCCTCAGGGAAATTCGCACATTTCGCTCTCCGAGGCTCGCATTTCGATCGATTACAAACAGTACCTACACTAATTAGTCATTCGCTCTGATTCATCTTGGCTGATACTTCTCGTTCAGATCACGTTTCACAATATCACAAAAGATGCGACGTTACAGACTAATAGTAAAAATCATAACAAAACAAATGACTAGGTGAATACATTTCAACCAAATACTGAACAACTCGACCCATCATGATGATTTAATGAAATTCAATTAGACAACATTGTTCAAATTTGAAGGTCGGAACAATCATGTCATATAGTTGAATTTTTTTAATAAACAATTGTCAAAACGTTGTCTTGTTGGTATGAGCCAAACTGTGATTTTCATGATAATACGATTGGTCACATTGAGTGTCAACATTTTTTTATGTAACTGAGCCTGCGCCCTAACGAGCGAGAGTTTATTTCAAATTAGAAAAGGTTTCTCCTGATTTCTCATTAAATTTGTTTTCAAAATGAATTCACGGAAGAAAGGTACGGGAAGTAAAGTGAACATAACCTTAACCATGATTTGGTGTCAAATTGTTATACAGCTGGTTCATATGTCCAAATTTTAGGGTGGTACAGTATGGTTTTTTACTTCATTTTGACACTGACAATTGTTTATTAAAAAAATTTCACTTGTGATAGCACAAAATACAAAATTCAGTCACTTTATCCAACATGATAAAAATAAATCACAGCCACCCCATATCCACATTCATCGTGAATAGACAATATAACCTATAAAAAAGTGAATTCTCTGACCAATCAAACATTCAATTATAATTAATAAAGATTTTCAACAACAAGAACCAACATAAACCTTTTTTCTCTTTCATACACTAACAGTTTTTTTTAACAAATTAAGAAATTAAAAGCATTTAATACCTACCACCTCAATAAACAGAGGATCTGTCTAAATAAATCGCAGAATGATAATGATCTCTGCTAATAGATAAATGTTGGTTTATAATTGGGTTTGGGCCTGATGATAATCAGCTAATAATAAGAGGATCTTTATTTGTTTTGTTACATTGTAATTTAATTATTATTCAGTTGCATTCAATCCTGGCACCACTACCTGCAAGGATTAGAGTAAGCCTCTGCCTTCCAACTGTGAAGGATCATAAATCATGTTTAAGCGACAAAGGGAGCATCGTCTTAAGTATGTTTGGTTGCCTATTTTCGTATTTATTTTTTGTAAATATTAAAAAACCATGAGAGTAAACAAAAAAAGAAAATGTCACGGACCTTCCTATTTTAATTATCTATCAAATGAGTGTTTACTTACGTCGAAAAAACGTTCCGCAGCAAGAAAATTCGAAAAAAAAAGATTTAGTTTTTATTTAATTACAAATTAATTATTAAGTATACCTATTTAAAAAATAATATGTCACCGACCTCTGTTTAGGTGGTTACTAACCAATCAGACAAGCATTGCTTCAAAGTTGATTTTGTAGATAAAATCCGAAAAAATAACTCCATTATTTGTAGAGGCGCTACCTTAAAAAATCTATGTGATTAACTGGTTGCCTAAAAACAAGGGGCTTCTATTAAAATAACATAATTGTCAGAATGGCTTGCAAGAGATAAAATATCTCAAAACACTTTTAAAAATAATGAACGTTGCTGCAAACTGACAAATACGAGATATCAAATATCAAATTTACAAATCCAGAAGAGCCGGCAAATGTAAACATAAATATAAACCAAATACGATGTTAGGAATATTTATAATAATCCTGTATAAAATTGAGATGCAGCTCTTTTACAAACTTATTTAGCGATCTTGAAAGTGGTTAACGGTAAACTTGTTGCTTTTGACTTTTTACTACCTTTCTCTGAAAGACTCGAGTTTCGGACAATAAAATGTTGCCGTATAACACATGAAATGTCCTTTTTGTTTTTGTTTAATTATGAAAAGTGGTATTTTGTATGGTAGGGCACTTGTTGGCAACCAAGTCTTATTTGGAAAATACGAGTATGGATACGCCAGACGACGAGAAACTAACCTCAGCAGTATCTGTAACCTTTTCAAACATTTAAAAATTCTGAAGCAAGTAATAGCAAGTAATAAATATCTTGTTCTGAATTTCACAGAATCAAATACACTTTGTATCTCTGAATTATGAATCCATAAAACACCAATTGCTCCCGAATGATTATAAATTAAATGAAAGTTTTAAGTAAAATCAGTAAAATCAAGCACTTTAAAAGTAACATTTTAACTACAAAAGTAATTTTAAGGAGGGTGGAATTGACGAGGCACTTCTACATGTATTTGTTAAATAAGAGCAACAGTATAGAATAACTTCAAGAGAACAAGAATGAAATCCCAAACAAACACACAGAATTAAATTTCGTTTTTTAAGCCTTTTTTTAATTTCTTAAAGCAATACGTACTCCATTTTAATTGGCTTTTTTATCTTATTTGCTGCTTTGAAAACTCGCCGCGATATCATCAACTTCTCTTAATGGGGAATTTTGGAAGAAAGTTATTACTCGAATACATTTTTTTTTCTTTTCGTGTGTTTATACAACCAACACAACGGTATAGTTTTCCAATTTGCACCGAATTAACAAGTTTCCGGATAGCAAGTGCAATTAATCCCGAAGCATATTTTTTGCTGAAACAACCTCACTAAAAAGCTACACCTAACACACTGGCGCAGCTTTTGATGAAGATAAATACCAGCATGGCAAATTTCTTTCCTATTTTTACGGCCGTCAATGTCCATAAATAACACGTTCTGTAGAAAAAAAGTTTTCTTTTACCCGTTTCCATTCAGGAGCGTATAACCTGTCAGGTCTTTCAGGAGATGTGTCATCTGAAACGCTCGAATCAATCTCATCGTACGGAGCTAATCTCTCCGGGGCTCGAATACGAGGTCACTCTTTCATTCCTCTGTAACAGAAAATGCGGTTTTATTCCATTCTATCGAGACGAGTTCCATTTAATGCACAAATTTTCTGTCTCTTCGAAGAAAATTCACTGTCTTGGGAAATTGCTTCATTGTGGTTTCGTTGTATTATGTTATAATTGATCGCAGTAGTGACGTTTTATCGGCGATTCGTTTGAATTAAATCACAATCCTGAAATTGATTACAAACATTTCAAGTCTCGGAGCTAGATTTTTATTCGGTAAGGAAAAACTGTTTTCATTTGCATCTTTACACAGCTGTAAATATCACATTGGAAACCTCCTGTCTCGTCTTATTGAACATTGCGTGCGCATTCTAAAGCGCTTTATTTTTGGCGAGGTAAGTGGACGGATAAAAGAGAATTGTCTTGGTCATTTGTTGAAAATGGAATCTACGCGAAGACGAGTCGAAATTATTTTTTTTATCTTAAAGCGAACAACCGATCGAAACATTTACTTGTTTTAATTAGTCGGTAGAGCTTTGAAAGTTTCGGTGTTAAAAATTTTACTACAGTAATGCCCCAGGAGACGCTATATGGGTATTTCTTGGCCCAATCGAGAGGTTGGATTAAAAAGTTGCTGTTGAGGCTCTTCCGACTTGTAGGGGCCACCTTTATGCGAGTTTGGGTGCAATTTAGAACCTAGCTCGAATAAGGGTAACGTCGTGTAAAATCGCACAATAATAAAAACGTTCCTGACTGGATCCTTAAAGTATACCCCTGCAATGGCTCGTAAGTAAACTTTTATGAAATTTTAGCGTTTTCCGATGTCAGATCCTCGTAAGACTTGAAAATTTAATTACGCGTAGAAAAGTTTGTTGTTCGGTGCAGATTTGGGATCAGTGGCCGTCGCCTACGAAAATTAATAGGAACCCAAACCGACGATAATTAACCGTACTTTTATTCATGAATATTTAATGTCTGCGTTTATCTTTACACGTTCCTTATGATATTAATTATTCAACAGCATCCTGCCGTAACAATACCCAACAAAGACAACCGTCGCGCTAATGATAAATTATCTTCATTAGATTCACACGGCACGAAAATGGAGGTGTGTTAAAAGCTCGATTTGTTTGCGCTTCGGGAGATGCAATTTAATGCGGAGTGCCGATGGTGGCAAGAAATTTACGGTTCCACCGTGAAAACTGCAACAACTTAAGTCGACGCTCACTACATGAAAACCGTTTCTGAATAGTTTGTTTCACTCGAAAGGTACAGATTGCTAACAATAATGATGACGATAAGGGTAGATTTTATCAGAAAAAGGTAACTACCTTCCTTCCAACAATTGTAACCGTAGCTGTGATTACCCTGCTTAATATTCAACTAACTAGAACGGAAATTATTTCATTATGAAAAAAAAAAAAACATTTGGTGGAAACCACAAATACAAAAAAAATCTTCAACATACATTATATTATTTGGGCACTAAGTAAATTCAAAGTGAATTGGAAACCATCAATTCTTGTGATTTTTTAAAGCGTAGATTAATTGGAGCATGTTGACAGCTAACCTAAAATTTAGAGCCAAAAAAACTTTCTTTTTTTCTTTCTTTGCAATGTTTTACATAAAAAATAGAATAATTTAACGAATCCTATTCTCAAAGCAAATATCTAAGAGCACGCTTTGCTGAAAACAAACATGTTCAATTATGTCCCGATTAAACATAAATAAATGTCATTCGTGCAAACGGCGGGAAATTCAAACTTTACACTGTTCTAAACGGTTTAATTTTTCCAAAGCTACTCACTCAGCCCAGGATTTCGCGGCCTGTTTTAGGTACGCGAAGTGCTCGTTTCACGTACGGTTACACAAAAATAATTTTATTAGGGCCTGTTGACTGCAACAACGATTTTTCAGCAGCGTTTTGTGCGGTTTGCTGGAATATATCAATTGTTTACAGCTTGCATTAAAAAATTAAAAATTAATGTTAATAATGGAGAAAATTATGTCATGTTGTGCAGAACAATCGTTATTAGTAATGGTAAACACGCTGAAAAACCTGTTTGCATATTAGAACTCCCATGGGTACGTTATGTGGCATAATAATAATAATAAAAAAAAATCTATTTTAAAAACCGCAGATCCGAATCTAAAACTGGAACAATTTAACCTTTCGTACAAAGCCGCTTCGATCGCTGTTTCAAAACCGGCGACCAAATTCGAGTCCTTTCCCGGAATATCTTATTTCGCATTTATCCAAAAACCTCTGTCGACCGAGATAAAGCTCAAGATTGAAATTATTAGGGGTCCCGAGGTCCCGAAATCATCTCAGTCGGAATGGATGATCCACGGGGCGTTCTTCGATGATGTAACAACGACTTTTATGTGTATATTTAACCCCGAAGCTCGACGTTGTGCGTCAGTGTAATTCCGTCGACGTTCTCGGGCCGTTCCTATGAATTACACATGAGACCGCGACTCAACCGGAATGCTAAAGGGAGCTCCGGACGGTGAGACAACTCCGGGGAGTCCTGCCATCGCCCTGTGACGTCATCTTTCCTGGATACGAGTGATGTCACAGCTCGGCTCGCCCGGTTGTGTAATCCGCGTCGGAGAGCACTCGCAAAAGGGAGACCCGAGAAAATGCTAATCAAGTTGTGGCGCAATTTTGCTTCATTCAGGGTTCGCAAGGGCTAATCCAGCCGCACGGCCCGGCTTTCATCGTGGGCTGCTATAAGGGCAAAGAAAAATCAACCCGGCGAAAAGGGTTACATTTAACTTTTGGATCACTTCAGCTGAGCATTTTATTAAAGTTAAACCAACTTTTTGCAGAAATTTATGCTGTTCTGTTATTGTTACCATTTTCAAACACAAAAAGAGAACACAATTGTCACTATAAACAATACAAAAAAGTATACGTATTTATTTCTTTATATTCTTTTTGTGAATTTGATATTTAAGTTTGGTGCAGCGTTGAAATCGAAATAATGTGGCATTCTCGTGAAGACAACATAGTTTTCAAGAAACATTTCTCATTTCAGTGGAGAAATGTTAAGTTTGCTGTTAAAAATATTTTGCAGGAATACTGTGGTGTTTATTTACTATAAATTGTGCCGTCTAGTCGGGTACAGGTGTTTATGTACCGTTCCGCTAATGGATTCTGAGCATTTTAGTGGAAATAACTTACGCCTTGTACGGTTACGATTTATGAAATCGCCAACAACTTATCATAAAATATTCAAAGAGACTTTTTGAGACAGGAGCGACTTGACTTGTTTCAAAACTTGATCGGATTAAATATTTACAACCACTTCAGACAAGATTTTAATAAATAATTATAGTAAATAGAGGAGTCTTCTTAGACAAATTATTTTCTTTAGGAATTGTTGCGACGTGTAAATAAATTCTGGTTAGGGACACGGTAACTAGAAACTTTGTCGGTGACGTGAAAGTTAAAGGCCTAATAAAGTTAGAAACACCGAAGCTGACTCGTTACGTGCTCATAAAAAATTTCGCAAACCAACTTCGTCGATACATTGATTAATTTTTCTTCTTTTTGTCACATAACATCGCCAATTGCAACAACCGTCGGGAAGGAGTTGTTTTTCAATTATTATAGTACAACGCAAATACCAATTGGTTCTGAGACAGCAAACGAGTCGTATCTTTCCGCTGGAAGAATTTTTGCAATATTTATGTTTAGGGTTGATGTTTTTGTTGGGAGTTTATCAAGAGACATTCGCCTAGGGCCACGGTTTAAGTTTATCTTCTGTTAACTGACCCTCGACCTAACATTTGTCTGGGGAATGCCCCAGCTAATTGAAAACGTGTCCCTACAGCCTTGATCCTTTAAACACGTACACATCGAGCTTAATAGCTTTCACAACATTACGTCAAAAGTAAAGTCTTATTCGAGACGAGCGTCGCAAAGTAGAATTTGTCAAGGGCTCGCATGAACTCGGAATTGTTCCGAATAAAAATGAGCTCTTTAACACCTCTTTGGAATTAATCGTTTTTTAAATGCAAGTTCGTACTTTTCGCGTGTTCAACTTGGATGTCGAGTGGATGTATTTTAATGTAATTAAACTTTCTAAAAGAGCAATCAGGACGGTTTTCTTTGAGTATCGTCGGGAACACGGCGAGTAAATAAATTTTGTTTACTTGCAGGTGCCTTTGAAATTAATTTGGTTCATATTAAACGAATTACTTTCAAGTAGTGGGCGTTTTCGTTTTGTGGCGCATCCTTGTTATTTGTCTAGCTGAAAACAATATTTCTTGTTTACAAACTTTGCGTTTGTTGACATTTGGGTCACAATCACTCTTCATAATACACTTTGTCCCCGGAGGAACTGGTGAAATTGTAAAATATATCCTTTGCTTTGATCATAGATGCACGTTTTTAAATTGCTAAAGAAAACTCCCCAAAACCGTGGCGATTTTTCCTTCCTAATGACGGCCAAGAGTTTATGTAGGCAGAGCGGCTTCGACAGGACGAAATAACAAGCTCACCTCTAATTGATGTTAATAATCCATATTGTTTGACGCAATTGCTCGGTTATTATTAGAAATAGTTTGATATTCTTGGAAGAAAGAAACGGAGGGAAAATGTTAGGTACATACATACCTGTTGTGATAGCTTTGAGGCCATTAGTGATTAAAATAATTTGCGTCATAGATGAAACTCTTGTTATTTCAACACGAAACTTTCATCCTGTCAATAATACGACAATTATTTTTTTCCAATAAATACAAATAATAATAAACCTCCGTAAATCTTTCGTTTTATCGAAAATAAGTATAAATACTAACAATAAGAATAAAACGAGCTGCCAAACTTATTTTTATTACTAACGTTCATGTCATTTTCTAAATCGTTGTGGCAACCGCAGTAGATTATATCCGAAAAAAAAATAGTATCGGGCGTTCAAATGAAATCCTGGGCTGAGTAGGCGTTGGAAAAATTAAACCGTTGAGAACAGTGTAAAGTTTGAATTTCCCGCCGTTTGACACGAATGACATTTGTTTATGTTTAATCGGGACATAATTGAACATGTTTGTTTTCAGCAAAGGGTGCCCTTAGATATTTGCTTCGAGAATAGGAATCGTTACGTTATTCTATTTTTGATGTAAAACATTGCAAAGAAAGAAAAAAAAGAAAAATTTTTTGGCTCTAAATTTTAAGTTAGCTGTCAACATGCTCCAATTAATCTACGCTTTAAAAAAGCCTTCCCAGTCCAGGATTTCATTTGAACGCGCGATATATTACGAGTTTAATAAGACGCTTTAATGGAATGAGTGTGATAATTCGTCTTATTAAACGACTGTAATATACTATTTTATCTACTTTGCTTTACTAATTCCTGAAATTTCGGCTGCTTCAGTTTTCATATTAGACTAGGGACTTTTGCGTGGTTTGTATTTAAATTTGAAAATAATCTTGTAGCCGTGAAACAAATTCAATAATATCTGTCATTCGTGTGCTAAATGTTATATTTACTAAATTATTTCGTAGCTTCAACTTTACCTTGACGCCTGACGTGAAATGGTTGATGTTGCCAATACAACAAAGCTAAAAGTTACCAAAAACAGTTTAATAATACGATCCATTATTAAACTGTTTTCGATATAATAATGAGCAAAGTAGATAAAAGATTTTCATTTCAGTGCATTTTTACAAACAAAATGTTTAACGGCACAATCTGCAAATGGTTAAACGTCGACCATCCAGTCAGAATCTGAATAATGAAACAACACACAAGTATTCTCCCATTCTTCACTTATTATTTCACTGCAGCTTTCATCAATGTGTGCTCTTATTCCATTAAAATGTTTATTATTATTTCGTGAAATGGGTTTTAACCAAACTTTGAAACAAATTCTACATGATTTTGTTTTCATTATTAATGAATACTAACTTTTCAGTCAAAATTAAAATGTTTTTAGTTGTATTCCTCAAAACAAGGACTAATCTAAGCTTCACCTCTTTGTCTCTTTTTTTAAATTGGCGTTGAAGATTCGATTATAAACACGCCACCGGATTAGAGCTCTGATCAGCTGTTTAAATTTAAATCTAACCTCACTTTTTGCGTTACTTGTATTTTTAATCTGCAGTTTGAAAAATCAGTGTTTTTAAGAGGAGTGGTTCACAATCGACTCTTCAACGCCAACTTCGACGCCAAATTAAAAAAAAAACACACAAATTCCGCATTATTATGAAAATGAATCATCTGTTACACTGGACATCATGGATATTTCTAGTGTGTCAGATTTGCCTGGAGACAGATAATGAGTGATCGTTATGCAGCTTCAATGTCCATTTGGAAAGCTCCTGGAAAGCTTCTCATATATGTTCAGAAATTAAATTTAAAGAAAGATCTTGCTCCTTGTACAAACACATCAACTAATTTTACATTTTACACGTATTTCATAAAATTGCACAAATTTTGATCTTTGGTGTTGAGCAAAGAATATTATCGACGGTCGTTTTCTATTTGTAAAAATGTCAGATGCAGTAGTCGAGGAAAACGAATTTTCTCGAACAAGACAATGAGACTGTAAAATTAGCCAAATGCTTCCAAAACCGTTCCTTTTTTATGATCTATAAACTGAGTTCGCTACTTTCGCTATTTTCTCAGTTGATTTCTGGAAACATATGCACTTAATGACGGAGTCTGTCGTAAATGATTCCATCCGTAGAAATAAAAAATACAATTGTATTAAAGAAATCCAGTCATTGTCGTTTTGTGTTCGTTTGAATTTTTTCGCGTACATCGGCCTTTATTTTGGAGATATTTTTAGGCCCATTAATAATTATTTATCTAACAGGTTGTGTCGAAGCCGTGGCTCGGCGGTTTTTAATTTAGCATAATTGCTGGAGTTTGTGCGCTAATTACTCTTGTAATTATGGGGAAAGCTTACCAGATTACTTCCGACAGAATGGAGTTGGGGCTATTTTAAGGAAACATTGTGCAATTAAAATTATCGCCGCAACAATCGTACACTCCCCCAACGATAATTCCGGATAAAATAATAAATATTAGCACGCTAAATGCCATAAATAAAGCCCTAACTCGATAGTTCGGCCCGAGGATCGAGAGTAGAAAATTAATTTCGATTTTGGAGCGCCCCAAAATATTCTATAATGGAAATGACGAACTCATTTTATTGTTATGGACAAGGGCGCGCCCACATTATGATATATCGTATAGAAAAAAACCCGCTACAACTATCTTATGTTTGTCTTTTTCACTGTTGATGAATTGTTCAAGGTTTCAAATTAAGATAAATATGAGCTTTTACTGCTAACCCCCATTTGGATCCGGTTGCTCTTCATCCGGCGCTGCGCATTATTGACGGACGATCCAAATACGCCGATACAAACGGTTAAATTCTAATTAAAACAATGTGAAAAGCGGTTTTGGTCTTTTAAGCGGTCGGGTAATTATGGCAGCTTTTCACCGAAGCTTTCACGGCTTAAATTGAATCTGTTTAATTAATTTCGAGTGACGACGTCGAATTTCCCGGAGGTTCCTCTTGACATACCCGCAGCCATTGTTTCGCTTCGTTTTAATCAATCTCATGTGGAAAAGTTTAACGGTTTTAAAATGATTAATAACTTTGTTTACTTGAAGCAAGTCTGTCGCAAAAAACCTGAATTTGTAACGGTACGTGCCAAAAATAGCTCAATTTTATTTCACACGTTGCAAAAGAAGGTTTTCGAGACTCGTTCGCTATCGCAAGGGACTACTTATCAGAAGCCGTCTTCCAGTTCAGTATAAAATTCTAAAGAAATTTTACCTCATGTCTGAAGTGGCACAAACCGGGCGAAAGCTACAATATCCCCCTCGAAAATATTGCGCTTTTCTAGTGCCCCAATAAGTATGGCAAAGTACAAAATTTAATTGAATAAAACTAAAAATTTACGGTTCGTTTAATTTAATAATTTAATTGTAAAATGGAAAAAATAAAAAAAAATTTTAAGTCAAGATGATAATACGAGTAATGTCCTCACGAACCAATTAAACTGTAACACAATGATAAGATATGTATTTTTTTTAATTCTCATACATTTTTTTAAACAAAATTTTGTTATTGTTTGTGACTTGCGCGTAGGATAAAGTTAACGTCGGATATATCAAATACAAGCAAACTATATATTTCATTTTATTTTAATTCATACAGGGTGATTCACGAGTAATAAATAACCTCACGAAATATGTGATGCAACCAACATTACAGTTGCATCGATTATGTGGATTTAAAAAATATATACGTGTATTGTTGGTTGCATCATACATTTTGTTAGGCTCATTATTACTCGTGAATCATCTTATATTTATAAAAGGGTTTAAACATGTTAAAAATTGCCTGAAAGTTATGCATCAAGGTGAACCGGTTGCGGTGTTCAAAAATTTTTCAACAAAGATCAACAGTTAGAAACGTATTTTCTGCAGGATAGAAGAAATACATATAATGTATCAAGTGCTGACTACGACCGTTTAATCACTGGATAAACCACTATCCAGCGTTAACTTAAGAGTTCCTGACTTTACCATTTGCTGAGGTCAAATCAGCACCCTTGCCTGTTTTATTTTCGTCAGGATGACTTCATCGTCGGCTGGACTTGACTTGCTTCCACGTGTGCTGTAATGAGTCGTATAATGGGTTTGTGTGGGAGCAACCGTTAATTATTAATTAGTATCAAATTTACTGGCAGGACGCATCATCCAGACGACCTTTGCTAAACCGATATCGGCATTGCGAGCTTCCCCCACATTCCAAAAATTCCAAGATACTGTTGCGTCCCCAATGCTTAAGTGACAGCGCAAATCAGCACCTAATGGGAATTTTTTTTGGTGGAGTGGGTCCTTTTCCGCCAGCCATTTGTCCATAATTGCAAAAACACCGCAAAACAAACGCTTCTCTCGAATTTAATTAATTATCGATGTAATTTCGTTAAAATGTGATTGTTGTTGGCGTTGTCATGCGATATGGTGCGGCGATCAGCGCAGTAAAGAAGGATGTGAAGCGATGTTTGGCCTGCTGAAGGACTGCTGTTACGTCAGAGGCGCCCGAGAGGTGAGCGTTGAGCTTTTGGGCCGGCGGCGCCCACGCACGATCAATACTACATCATCAATGCGCATCTTACAACGGCCACACTCCGAACGTTTACATCCCATTCACAAGTGAGAACCGCCAACTATCGCCGCCACCACCGCCGTCGCCGACGACTCTCGGAGACGTCTGCATGTATACGGAAACAGACGCGAAATGGGAATGTCGCCTTTTATTTTAGGAACTAGGCCTGAGACAATGATGAATCGGCTTCTGAATTTTTAATGGGATCCTTTCGCGGGAGTGCGATACTCACCACCCCGAAAGACAAACACTGAGATTGACAACATTTCAAATCCTTGCGGAGCTGAAAGAGGTTTCGAGTTGATGATAGGTTCGAGGTGTTAATTGTTGGTAAACAATGTCAGATTAGGAAGATCGGGAGAATAAGTTTCGTCAGTTTCGGGGCTGATTAATCTTCTATAAGGGTAGTAACAATTCAACTCTCTCAGGTAGTCGGCGCAGTGACATATGAAAGGTTAGTATTTTCCGGAAATGCCTCGTTCGAACTCTCGAGAGGTCGTCTAAAACTTCCATATCCATCATTCCGCCCCTGTCAAAACGGTGTAGCTTATATAACTGTTGGTCAAATGTTTACTGCAGCACTCTCACTGCCCTAAGTGTTATGTACTTCTCCCCACAAATTTCCTTTTGCTACCAGATCAACGATTCCTTCAAAGTCTTCTCTGCAACAAGTACTCTCAAACAGTTTTTATATCATTTCCGTTGCATAAAGTACTTGAATTCGTATCTTCGCACATAAAACATTCATCGAATTGATTGACAAATACTAGACTTCCGACTTGGTATATTGCATTAAATATTTTATAAATCGTTGTTCAATTTATGATTAATACAACTTTGACTTGAGAACCTTGGCACATTTTGAGGGGTGTCATTTTTGCGTCGTGGTCTCCGGTTTAAACTGTCCCTTGACAGTTCAATCTGTCCTGAATCTGCCTTGAAAAGTCCCAGTTTTAAACGGTTTAAGTCTGTTCGTCTGGAGTCGGCTTAGATGCACGGCCTGCTCTGATGCGTGACTCACATCCCGTTCATCCTGATTTCCCCCGAGCATCGCACAACTAAACACGACACTGACTTAAATTCCTATTTAATTAATCCGCGAATTAATGAGTGTCCTTAAAATAGTCCTCCTGTTAAAAATTAACTCCTCTTACTCGGTGTAGTAAAATTTAAGACGCAGTAATTATCTGTTTTGCACAATGAACACCCCCCGGACTATTTATAAATGCAAATGCCGTGAGCACAAGTGGAATAATTCTAAAATTAAATTATAAATCTGATTATCTGGGACGATTACGGTTGAACACAAACACATCGCAAATTTTTGGTTGCGTGACTACTTTCTTAATTGAGATAAAGAAGTAAACATCTAAAAATACATTTTTATGATATTTGGTGAAAGTAGTTAACATCTTTATTTAGTCGTAAAGTATTTTTTGCTCTAGCGAGAATCCCATCGCTCCCCGTCTTCACAATTCTGTTTAACCTTTGAAAAATTATCGAAAAGTTTCCTCTTTTTCTCGCCGCAGCCATTCATCATGCGGTTCCAGTTACCGAACAAAACCGACTCTGGGATTGCAATAAATTCAAATTTTAACCAACATATAGAAGAAAAAATTAGACTAGACCACTTCGTTCGTTTCTACTAAAGCTTTGACAACACAACGTGAAGTTTTCTTCCTTGGGAAAAGTAACCTCTCGATGCTTCAGTGGTATCAATCAAAATCAAAATGGACTCGGAAATGTTTCAAGATGGATCGCCCACTTACCCAGAAGCGAAGGTTAGAACATTGCTAAAGAACGGTATTGCGAAATTGAACAAGACGAAACTTGCTTAAAATTAAAGTTTCGTAAAATTAAGGAAACGAGGGGGCGAGTTTTACGATTTAGAAGAGAGTTCGGTTTGGAGGCGAATATTGGAAAATGAGCGCGGTAAACAGTGAGCTTTTTGTATTTAAATTTTATGACAAGAAAAATGGAGATGAAGTTGTCGGGTGATAAAACTTTTTACGAATTTGAAATCTTCGTTCAATTTTTTTTCCAAATTATTAGAAACCAGCTTAAATAATAAACAGAGTTGGGACGAAGTTCGCAAGTAATAAAACTTCTTTCATATTCAAATTTATTGATTCCTATTCAACTTTTTTTTTAGATTATCGAAAAAATATGTTGATTTTCCGAATAAAAAGAGCGGGATACATCATAGAAGTAGAGAAAAAAATTCATGCAAATGCCAGATTACCGCCCACAGCGGAAATAAACAGCTTTTACATTCACACCGGATACATTCATGAAACTCAGAACTAGCGATTTCCGCTAATCAACAAAAGGAGATCTTTCCACGACCATAATGAACAAAAAACCTTGGAGACTCTTTTGTAAAGCGGAGTTACGAACATTCTCATCGTAACATCAAAATATTTTCATTTCTGCTCCACATGTACTTCACCAGCGAGCAGCGATTTTATGTTAAAATACTGTTATTTTTAGAATGGTAATTTTATCCCGGAAATGTGTTGCATTATGGTTTTAAATGCGGTAAAAATCAGTTATTAGCGTAAAATCGCATTAGTGTATGTGTTGATTACGAGTTTCCAGGAGGGCAGTTAATTCCGTAATTGCGTCAAAAAAGGTGAAATTTAATTTACGCGCGTTAACGATTTTTGTGATTTATGCAAAATAAATTACATAATAATATCCAACAGGTTGCGGTAAAAAATCGCAGTTGAAGAAAGACGTAATAATGTAGTGAAAATTATTTTTAAAAGGGTCGGTAGTTGCCAAGTAATTCCGGAAACTCGAAACTAATGATCTGAAGACATGGCCAAAAGATTTAATAAAGTGAACGGACGAGAAAATAAAATTGTTCTGTATCCGGATGTAGCGGACTCATTTCGTAAAATATCCACTTTGTTACTCGAAAACACAAACGAAATTTTATTTTTATTGTCTGGCAAATTCACCGAATCAAAAATGCCCGGCGCATCCACCAATTTGCGTCCGACGAACTTTTTATTTCGTTATTATTAGGTACGTTAAGTCTTGTCTGTGACATCAATCAGCGGTCCTGCAGGAGGTGGACGGTCAGACGTCCGCGATTTTCAATCGTTTATTTTGACTGAACTTCTTTTACGATATTGTAAATATTAGACAAGCTCGTAAATTTCGGAGATAGTAAAGCGAGACATTTTTTCCTTTCCTCTTCGAACAACTTCTGTATAAATAATAATAACGATCGATGCAATTCGTCGTTTGGACGATTTCAGTGGCGACTCGCCCTTCAAATCGTGCAGACTCGTAAGAAAATTGTTTGGGTAAATGTTTGTTTTGTCTTTTACCAACTTTACATTTTATAAATATTTCATTAGTTTATTCCAATATTTCTTAGCGAACGATTCGACTCCTGATCTGGGGGATGGCCTGTTTGATAAATGCCAAAGCAAGAACCGGGAATTTTTTGCGGTGTTAAAACATCCTTCTGCATCATCAGTTTTTGTCCTTTCCGCACCCATTAAAGCGATCTCTCGAGGGCTAATTTCGCCAAATTTATGCGGCTTAATATAGCCCTGAAAAAATTTACAAGCCATGGCGTCATCAACTTGTTGAATAGCAAACATAAAATTCCCCAAGTATGCATTTTTTTATTAATGAAGGCGAGCTTTTCCCTGAATGGGCTCGGCCGGCACGGAAACACACCCTCATAAATCACAATCCGACTCCTGTGACAATCAATTGTGATGATAATTTTCGCAGTAAATTGATTGTTGATAGCGAAAAATAGAATTTCGTTTCGGGGTTAATGGCGTTGTAACACTTCCCTATTTTTTTTATTTATATATAACCCCCAAAATAAACCGCAAGGGTGTTCCACGACTTTATTACATAAATAACGGGTCGATTAAACCCCAATTAGAACCAGCAAGGGCTATTTTAAGAACTTGAGTCTATTTGAAGTTCTCTTATTGATTTATGAATGGTCTCGTGCATGTAATTGCTCGCCTTCCACTTTTATTATTAACCCCATATTGATAGCTCGATTCTGGTGCCATCTAATTTTTTTTCTAAAGCATTGCGCAAACATTGATACTTTTTTCATGACGTCACGCTCGCTGTGCCGCAATTCCATCAAAATCCTTCATTATAACGGATCAAAATGGTTTTTTCGTGACGAAATTTGTTTGGAACTTGCTGGAATTAAATCAACCGTACTCCTTCCATAAATTCGCTTAATCCAACCCTGGTATTATGAGGTTAGCGTGCGATTACAAGCAACAGTGCCGCGCTATTTATATCTTTGCGTACTCGGTTTGTTGGGGAACATTCATTTAACTTCTTCAGCTGGGTCCAATTACCTGACCACATCTGACCCTAAACAATAATTGGATGCAAATCTCGCGCGGAACGTGCGTAAAATTCAAACGGTTCAATAAGTTCAAACGGGGGGATGAGATCTGAGCCTCCGACCAGACAGATCTTCTAAATCCACCCCTTGTTAACGATATTGCGAAAACAAGGAAATAATATGCACAAAGGGACCTGCGGTTTCTAAACTACGACGGTTAGATAGAATTAATCTAAATTTGATTTGATCTCGGTTCCGGAGACTCGCAGGGCAGGTGCGTTGCCCTCTGAAGTCGTTACTGAAACAAAGCCACCTCACGGGGGATAATTGATGGTTTCACAAAAAACTAGTCATTATCAGTGCGGGTCTCGAACGGAACACGAACGAGATAGTGCTTCGACGAAGCAGAATTTATTAATTATCTACCTAGACGAATCCATATTTGACCAAGAAAAAATACACCCCTAAAATAACAACGCTAATTGTACGAGTTCGTATTAATTCCTGATTTCGGTTAGTGTTGGAATGATCTGGATCTGAATACTATTACCTGATAGATGGAATTTAATTAATGCAACAATGGAGTCACAATCGCAACAAAGCATGATTCCAACCTCATAGCCTGACCCTGATAAACTTTTAATTGAAATAAGCTGTAAACAAATAGCTCGTACTATCCTCGGCGCAGCCATTGCCATCTAGAACACAAAGCAATTGTTTTTGATCGTGACGTCACAATAAAGGCTTTATCGAAGAACGAATTAAACCTCCAGAATTTAATAAAAACAGTAACATTTTTGGTTAGCACTCTTTTTTTTGTAGGACAATGTGTGTAGGCTTTAGAATTACTGCCTCGTAAAATGCCATCAATGACGCGAAAATTGTCATTTACAAGTGAGGTTAAGTTTGCGTATTTATTGTTTTTGCATAATTTTTACTTTGTGAATCATTTAAATAACACCAAATCGCAACAAATGCTTCTTACATCTTAATTATATGTGCAGCAAATATTTTTTCAACTAAATTGTACTTACAACGATTTACAATCACGAAAATGTTGATAGGGTATAAAAATACTACCCAGTAAATACGCTGGTATCAACTGAAATTATTATATACACTTGCCACCAAGCTTTTGCTTATCTCACAATTTTCAATCTTCCATAAGAATGATTAAAACACCGCATTTGATACTTTCTGAAAATGCAAACAAATTTTGACGGTTGGCTTTCCTCGTGACGTCACACGCTGTCTGGAGTGTCTGGTGTTCTAGAGAAGTATACTCGAAATGTTTGGATATGGATTGCCAAACTCAAGGTCGCTTAAAACTTATGATTGAACTGTACATTAGTGAGATCTGTCATAAATTCCAATAACCTTATTGGCGCGCCTAGTTACTTTTGCTGGTAGTGCCAACTTAACGACAAGTCCCCAATCCACATCCATAACGTTCCGACCATAGAGATGGCAATGGTACAGCCTAATTAAAATGAACAGAGCCCCATCGAGGGGTCGACACTTTGAACTTCCGATTTTGTAAAATTGAATACCGATGTTCTCGGTTGAAAAAAGACAAGCCCTGCGTAATATATTCTGGTAATATCCGTGGATTTGCGGTGAAGTTATGGCAAATAGTCGGAGAGAAAGCCATAACGACAGAACTATTAGAATTTTTTGCCGTTCCCTGCTAAATTTAGTTCTGTAACTGGGGGCAGGAAAACACTGTTGACTAAGGCGTTAAAGGAAGATGTTCTAACTAGATAGTCGCAGTTTATATCTCCTTCCCACGCACTTCAGTTCCTTCCGAATTTAAATTACATGCCCGAGAGAATCGTCTCCGTCGTAGTTAAGATCATTCTTTCGCTCGCCTTCTCTTTTGTCTTCCTCTCCTTTTACAGTTCTCACACCTAATGTAAATCTACTTACCGAATGCCTCGATGTATTAATCCTGACGTGGCTCACACTTTCCGGTCCCACATTGACAGTTATTTTATTCGATTTGCGACTCTCCGGAGCTATGTAAATGGAAAATGATGTTTGACACAATATGGCCACTTTTTTGCCAGCGAGATAAAACGCGGCTGCAGACCCTCGAGGGTTGTTTGCTCCCGTTCAAACGGAATGCATTTGTACGAAATTCTAAAAGGTTTGTCAAGAAGGAAATTTGGACCTTGCCAGTTTAACGCGGAAATAAAAAATCAACCTTGCAATAAAATATCTTTTTTCTAAATCATCACCGTCTCCCTTTTTTGTTCTAACAATTTACTTAGTGATGTAGGAATGAGCCTAGAAGTGTTTTAAATTTAGACCTAGGCAAATGCGCAACCATTTAACGTTTCGTGCGATTCCATTAAACGAAAGAACGGCGGCAACACAGGCACACTTTTCCCAACAATGACCAATTAATATAAAAGTTCGTCGAAGAGACGTCCTCTGACGTCAAAACTTCGTGACTGGTTCATATTTTCGTTCAGGTTTTAAGTTCGCATTAAAACAGGAACGCTGAAAAATTGACGAACATGATATAATAAAACAACTCGTAAATAGGGTGCGTGTCATGAAAATTGCACACCTGAAATAATTTGTGTAATTTTTTGTGGAAACCTGAAGACAGTTGAAGAATCTGTTTCGCAAGAGTTGTCTAACCCCTGGAAAGAAAATACCAGTCTAACCAGTTCACGTAACGGTAATTGATGAGTCATTTGATAGGGGCAAAAAGGGGATGGGGTTTCAATCGTTGGGGAAACTGACGCCTAGTGGTGGGTTTATTATCGCGAAATCAGCGGGTTAGGTGTCAGAGCTGTCACCCCTCGCCATTCCGGGACATAACTTGTTGAATACGCCTGGAGGCCGAAAATAGCCCGGCATTGATAACCGGAGCATAGTATCATTAGCGACCGCAGGAGGGAAGCTCGGCCGACTTGTTTCGGTTTCTTTAGGGGCGCCCTTAAAAGTTGGAACGCGTGAAAAGGACACGTCTCTCCAAAAAAGAAAACTCTCCGGAGAAATTAATTGTCCCCGATAAAATTTCTCGCCGGATCAGCGAGAAACGTAACAGTAAAAAAGAATACGAGGATTTTTCACGTGAAAGAACACAATAAACTAAAAATAAGTTATTCGATATTTCACAATCACTGACGTTCATCAAGTTTTTATGTGCGCAGTCGTAAAGAATTCCCGTTGACAAACTGTGAAAAATCACATTATCACAACATAAATATAGAGGCTTAATATATCCATTTAGAACATGTCTGTCAGGAATCCTGCGACATTATAAATATTTCATGCGGTTCCCTTGGTTTTGACATTTTTGATGGGATGCTCGTGCGGAGGAAACGACCGCCGAGCAAGACAATAACTGCGAGAGACGAAATGAAAAACTTCACACACCGTCCGAACAGTGTCAAAGATCGAAGTTTGTTGCCACTGAGCTGTGAAAAAGTGCTTTCCTGGCGTTTTCCCGGAGAAAATCGCTCGGACCTGCACATGAAATGTTACACGACTCGCTGCGAATAAAATAGACGTCCCACGACGTATCCTTACTTCACCGAAACTTTCCTTATTAGCACGAACATTTTCCGCAGAACTGTTACGCGCCTCAACAGTCACAGTTAATTAGGTAATTAGACCAAGAAAAAAATAAATTCGCAACAAAGGAACATACACAAAAATCAAATTCGGATAATTAATAGACGCATAGTGAAAGATGTCTTGCACTAAACAAACATGGGATTCAGTAGATAATGACATTTTAGCAATACTCTGTCAAATTTATAATTTATAACCTTCATTAATATTTATAGAAATTCGTCACTACTATACGTGTTTCACGTAAGAGTACGAGGCTGACGAAGTCTAAACGCAACACAAAATACATTTGATAATGGGAACTAGATTCATTAAAAATTATACGAAACGAAAACGGGAGATGTTTTGCATTTTTTTTATCAACAAATATACTCGATAACTATTGGTTCGGAAATTTAACAGCCTCTTTTAAGAGGACTTGAAAAATAAAGGTCCTTTATAGAATTTTAGCACCAAACTGCTTCGACCCAGTAATGAAAAGGCGTTTGGGATATCAAAGAAATGTAGAATTTTTTAGGTTTTGAGATTTTTTCAATGATTTTTTTAACCGCTTGTTAATTACGCAAACCACATTCGTCCAGAAATACATATAAATAATAGGTAACAAATATGATATACATATAACTATATGTATAACTAATGGTATATTGAAATTTATTCATTATGGAAGTGAAAATCCAGAGGTCGGCCTTTTTTGAAACTTGAAACCAGCCAATTATTATAGTATTTTATGGCGGGAGTACCATCCCTCCTGGATTATTGAGGATTTTAACTCGTTTTCGATGCTTCCATAAAAAATATGCGGATTATCAGGATTTTAACCCGCTTTTGAGGCGGGGAGCACCATCCCGCCTGGATTTATTGTGGTATTTACCCCTTTTGAATACTTTCATAATTATTTGCAAGATCTAACTGGCGATATCCTGAATTTCTGGTATAATTTGTTTAATTTAAATACTTAGTTGTCAAATTATAATCGTGAGTGATTTTTAACGATTTTTCGTGTGTCCATTTGCCCCGGTCTAGAAATTAAAAGTCAGTTTGGGGTGTTTAAAAACTAGGGATCTTTTAAAGGTTTTTGATGCGTTTTTTGGTAGATTTTTAATCATTTTTTCATGTGCCCAATTTTTAGTGGTCTTGAGATGCTTTAGGGGTATTTAAAAGGTTTTGAGGCTTTTTTTGTGGTTTTTCAATGGTTGTTTGCATGTCCCAGTTGCTCTAGTCAGAAATGAAAATCTATTTTGGAGTATCTAAAAATTGGGGTATTTTTGGTTGTTTTTAATTGATATTCTTGCATGTGTCAAATGGTCTGGTCCAGAAGTAAAGAACCATTTTGGGGTGTCTAAAAACGAGATTTTTTAGGTCTTTTTAGTGTTTTCAACCATTTTTCCGTGGTTTGGTGGTCTATAGATATTTGGGCACTATTGGGGTCCATAAAAAAGGGATTTTTGAAGAATTTTGGGTCCTTTTCGGTTGTTTCATATCTTTTTTTTGGGCCCTTTTTTAATTATTTTTGCATGTGTCAAATGACCTGGTCCAGAAGTAAAAAGCCATTTTGTGGTGTATAAAAACAAGGGGTCTAGCAAGGTTTTTTGGGTGCTTTTGAGGTCAGTTTGTTTGATTTTTGGTGATTTTCAACGATTTTTGCATACCCATCCCAAACATCCTGGTTCAGAAGTAACATTTCAGCAGAAAAGTCTTCTTTAAATATTTCCGTCTCTCCGTAAAAAACAGGTAAAATTTTATTTTCATAATAGATTTACTGGCTGCTTGCTATTAACCCTAATAAAAAATATCTCTAAAAAGAAAGAAGTGGAGAGGACAGAAAAAGCAAAAACAAAGATGAAGGCAGAACTGTAATTTTACAACATCAAAAAACGTTTACAGTATGAAATCCTTGGAAAAAGAGAAAACCTTAATTTAAAAAAAAAGTAAAATATGTATTCGAGAGAGGCAGTAAATACTTTGAAAAGTTTATGCAAACATGAATAAGAGCTTTGAAGGCACGATAACAGTTGTCAGTTTAAATAATCAGAGTCTTTCGTAAACGGTAGATGTTGAGAAATATTTTCCGGTGTAGTTTAATTTCGGCTGGAAAACGAGTAGTGCCGACGCTTAACACGTAAAGTAAATTTAAACTTTGAAAAATTCTATGTGAAAATTCAGGCCGTTACTTAATTAGTCACGTAGGTTGACGTTTTAACGAGCAAAAAATTATAAGCTCGACGTTAAACTGGACAAAATGCAAATAGACGAGTCCGGTAAATCTAGGTATGCAAATTTTCGTTTTCAGTTCTCTTCCAACTAATGTTTTATATCTCGTTAAGACACTCGACTCGACTTTTTTCCATTCGTGTTATTTATTTCGGAGGAAATATAAAATGCTTGGGGTGATACCGTTACAAGGTATCTCAATTATAAATCCGGGGTTCATAATATAATTTTCCTTCTATAAGAGAGAGAATTTGTGTGTAAATTTATCTTCTCTCGAAATCAAATAAACCGGTGACCTGTCGTAATTCTTTTTCACTTTGTGTGCGCACTGAACCGTGATCGTTCCAGAGTGTACATTAATAAAGCTCTGCCTAGATAAAGAATTTATTTGGCTTCGGTGTTTCGAGTCGATTCGACGCGCAATTACAAGATGGGATGGTCAACAACTGACGCCGTTGGAAAAATAGAAATAAAATTTATCAAAAGTATAATCGAAAACACCACGATAATTGTGAAAGCTGATTTTACGGCGTCCATCAGGATTCATTTCTCGCCCTTGGGCCCTTGTCGTGTGCGACGAGCACTATAAAAATTTTCGTAGGTGCGCTCGAGTAACGAAGAGGTACTTATTTAGGCCTCGGGAGAGCTTCCATTAAGCCCGCCATAAAGCGTCCTCCTTGTCCTTGACTCTATACTTAGATTTTTGATATGGCATCGTTGGTATTGTTTATATTCGATTCGCGCGCACCGTCGTCGAATTACGCCAATAAAACGAAATCACCATAAAGACATAAAATTTATTTTGTTTCCAGAATGTCCCCCCGCAGCCGACGGCATGGAGCGGTTTGCATGCCCCACCCCCGACAGGCAGGGCCGCTACCACTGCATCGACGACCACGTCCTTTGCGACGGTTTTATAGACTGTCCCTCCGGGGAAGACGAAGACCGGCAGGCCTGTATGTTTTATAAAACGGTACGTACACAATAATTCACCACACAAATTATTAAATAAGCAAGAATTTATCACACGTTTTGTGAAAATGACAAACACGCAGATGAATTTTTAACGAGACGCGGTTTTGTCCCACGCAAAAAAATGTTTCTTTCTTCGACAAAAGACTACCGTCCAAACTGGAAACGACTTGAGTGACTTTCCGCAAAGTTTTTTCATAGAACTAACTCAGTACTTATTTCACAGGTTTTTCCATTCGAAACTTCAGAGATTTTCATTACTTGACCGAACGATTATTTTATTTAATCGGGGAGCTTCATAGAGCTTTATGTGGAGGTTTTCCTTTGAAAACGAGCACCTCATAACTCATATTTGTCACAACTGTACTAAACTATTTATATCCTTTCGGGAGAGTGTTTTTATAGCTGGGATAATTGGTATTTCAAATATATTTTAGAGCAACCTATCGATTTTGTTGACACTATTTTATTACTAAATTTTCTAAATTACTCTTTATTTTTTATTTTTCCTCTTAAACAACACTATTAAACTATGCACGATCAAAATAACAATCAAGCTAAATCATTCTAATTAGAACAAACACTGTGTTTTTAATGGGTGAATAATTAATAGCAAATATTGATGAAATAAAACTGAAAGCCGTCTAAAATAATTGGTTTTAGTCAAATTAAAATTTCAAATACTTTAAGAGCTTCAATTGATTTGATAAAAAAAGAGGATTTTAAAAAAAAGTTCATTTTTGCCGTAAAATTTATTGAGAACTTTAAAAACAAATTGAAGAGGTTTCTTTATTATGTCTGTCATTTTAGTTTCCCATTTATCTCAGGATAACCCTTGCAATTACAAATTAATACGATCTAAAAAAACGTAAAACGTAACATAAGAAACAAACAAAAAAAAACCGTTTAAGAATTATATTCACATTAAATATTAATTATTAATAGAAAATCTATTATTATTTATAATTTTCTTCCAAAACCCGGACAGTGAGAAAATTAAATTTTGAATGACATTATCAAGAGAATTTCTAGATATTTAATTAATTTTTTTAACACACAATTATTCACTAGATAACATTGTGGTAAGGATATGGCCAGGTTATTATTCTGAAACCATGCTTAAAGTAGTCGTGAAGAATACCTAACCTATTCCATGACAAACAACCCCTTACAAAAACACTGCCTTGGCTATGTTTTATTGCGGGGGTGATGAATTTGGGATTGAATCTTGTGTTGATTGGTTGCCTCACACTTATTTTTGTAACAAGTTTCATCGATAAATAAACTAGGCAAAAATGAATAGGGAATTTTTTCTTTTTTGAATTTTTTATAAATACCGTTTAAAATTTGTAATGAAATGTGTTAGAAATATATAAATATAGAGATTAAATGTAATGTTTCAAGTACTTGTAATATTTTAAATTTATCTAGTGTTTAAGAATACGTGGGCGGATTGGGGCAATTATTTTGCTTTCCAAGAAAAACTGTGGAATTCCCTATTCATTTTTGCCTAGTTTAATATTTTCTTCCAAGCCTCAACTGTCCAGTTGAAATGTCTGGAAAATCTTCTAAAAAAGTGTTTTTTTTATGAGCTTCTAATTAACAATGTTTCTGGAACTAACCTTCTCTGTATTGTCCTTCGACATTGTTATTTCAGCAATAATCGTTTTGAGAAATTCTTTTCATGCATCTATTTCCGATCTTTCTAATGTCCTCTTTAAAACAAACTGTTGTGAAATATCCAACTGCTTCTCACCTTTCAAAAAGGTATCGGGTGTTCATTTAAATTTCCCGTCAAAGTTGGCGTTGAAGAGTCAATTGTGAACGCCCCACTTGTCAGTCTGCAGAGCAAAAACACAAACAACGCAAAAAGTGAGGTTAGATCTAAACAGCTGATCCGTGATCTGTAATCAGTGGTGCGTTCACAATCGACACACCTGAGTTTAAAATATTTAAAAATGTGTATTTTTCAAAAGTGTTGGTCAACTTGCCAACAACATGCCATTATAACATAATTTGCCATTATAACATCATTTTCTTAGTTTTATTTTTTTTGAATGTTTGTACGGTGGAATTAATTTTTCTAATGGAACAAAAAACAGTAGCGCTGTTATCTCTTGAAAATCTCAATGTCAGCAAAACAATTTTAATCTTAACGTTAATGTGGGACAACACATCATTTTAATGTTGCTGTTTTCGGTAGCAAGTTGAATCACCAATAGATTTAATAAAATTGCTTGGAATTAATTAAGTCAAGTGGGCCCCTGTCTGCATAACTTGTAGCTGACGGGGGAAACACGAACATGCGACCGCAAATAAAACGCCCGGAGTGTTCCAGAGCTGTAAAACCTTGTTTACTATAAATATATTGCGGCTAATAATTTTAGATGTAGAGAATACGGATATAATAAAAAGCCCGCCGTCGTTTTTCGATTACCCTACATCATTATTATACGGTTTCACATACATATACAAGCTTCCTTTCTGTTTATTTAGTTGTTTTTTTGCGGACGCTTCACGGAGAGAAAAAAAACAACTCAACAATTCTTTTTTAAAGTTCTCCCAGTGCTCTAGATTGGCAAAACTCATTCTTTTTATGGTGAATTGAATCGACGACGTCCAAAGAATACACAAAGCTTTCCTTACCCGTAACTCGCCCTCTCTCTTCTATTTTCAATTTCATTTGAAATTAAAATAGAATTTGTTGCATGCTTTTTTTAATATAGATTTTAAACGAACGTTGCTAAAGCGAGATTTATTGTATGTTGCTTCGCAACTTGGCGACAACGTGCCAAAGAAAAAAGCCTCAAATTTATTGCTGATTTAATGAATGAAAGCATTAACATTTGTAGTTTGGGGGAAAAGCTGAGAAGACGGAGTTTCAGCCAAAAAAAAAAAATGAAAAATATTATAAATTGTATAGGAGAAAGCCCTTTAAAGAAAACAAAAATAAGAATTTCCACAGTTTTCCCTATGTAAAGTTGCGACATCCGAATAAAAAGTACCGAGGATATATTTTCCACGAGAGGGTAAATTAAGTTTAAGACCGAAAGCTCTCGTGAAAGCAACAGGACTAGTGATTTATATTGCATCAAGTTGTAACAGAAATGCCGCTTTTGCTCCAACATTACTGTGGTAAACGTTATCTTTTGTATCTTAAACGGTTAATCCTCACATTTCTCTTCTCTAAATTGAATTCAATTTTTTCACCGCAGTAAAACGCCGTTCGCACTTTCGGAAATGTTTCCAATTTGGTCATTCATTAACAAGAGGAAGGAGTAAACGTCGAGTTCCGTTTTTAAAACCTCTTAAAGAATGGAGAGAAATTCAAATTTAAAACAAGACAGGATAATTACGTTGTGTTCATTATTCATCGCGGCTCGGCTTTTAATCAAATTAAATATTGTTGTCTGCAACAATTAGAAAAATTGGAAAAAACAGAGAAACCATAACGGGCGAACTTTATACGAAAGTTTCTTATTAGCGAACTTCAGCAACAGAATTCTCCTACATTTGGCGAGATTCGATCAAATTGCGAAAGATTTATGATAGGAGAACTTCTATTCAATTCATTTCTGTGATTCGGAATCGTTTATTTGTGACTTTCTTCACACTTTACAACTGGCTTCGAGGAAAATCCAGTCGTTTTGCTTCTTGGTCTTAGTTTCCTCAGGAAACTGGGTATTTTCAAGAGTACGTTTATTTCTGCTTTCCATTGTAACAGTCCTCGTGAAATTACACCACAACAGTGTAGCCGGCTGTTGAAATTTTCTTTTTACTCACACTAAATTTTGATTAGTAAATAAGTTTTCGTATATGCAAAAATGTTCTCTAGAATCACAAAGAGAAGAATAAAAATATTATGAAAAAATACTTATATTATTTACGTGGTCTTAATTCAATATAAAACTAAGAGAAGCTCTGATTTGTACAAAATATTTAAATTACTTTAACGGCCGTCGTTAAGAGCAACGGCCGCAAAATTGGATTGCGCGGCCTGTTTTAGGTACGCGAAATGCTTGTTTCGCGTACGGTTGCACAAAAATATATTTTGTTTTTATATAAAACACACATTTCTTTAAGTTTTTGTCAAAAGAATGGTTTAGGCGTCGCCAGGAAAGTTGCTTGGTCCAATACTTACCCAGTCTCTGGACGGTGGAACGGTTTTTTAACCCAATTAAATTTGGATAATGGACTCGGTATGCGCTCGTCGAACACGCCGATTCCTATAATCGTCGATAATAGGATTAGGGTGCCGAATTAGAATCCGGGAGGGTGAATTAGAGATTTTGCCTTGTTTCCGGGGTTCGAGATAACGTTCCTGGTGTGTCTGTTGACATGGTTCCAGCGGCACTAGTCACAGGGACAATCTAATGTCCATGTCTCTCCCAACATTGGCCCCGACGTCGGCGTCTCGCCGTCGTCCTGTCTAAGACGTGGGTGCCCCCATTAATTACCGCGACCCCCACACTCTTTTCCTTCTCCGTTCACTTGCTCGCACCACTAACGAGAAATTTCTGTTGCAGACAAAGGCGCACCTGGACGTATTAGCCGACGCGCTTCTGCGGTGGGCGCGCGGACGTTAACCCCCCATGCCTCCGGGCGATCCGGGGGGCGCCCGAAAGTCAGGTCCGCGCGTCCCTCAGATCGCCCCACCTCCGCCCACCGACTAGCGTATACTTCAGAGAGTAAAAAGACTTCGCAAGTAGCAGCCGCGGACGACACACCACTTGGATGGAGTATTAGGGACTTTGCTCATCAAAAAAAAAAAAAAAAAATAAAAAAAAACAAACAAAAATGTTGATTCGGAAGCATTAAGAGAATAAGTAACAAAGATAGTGTCTCTGTGTGTGTGGGTCCCGTCAAGCTGCAGCTCGCTGTGTAGTAATCATTCCCAAATAGTGCATTCCACTAGAGCGACAGGAGCCTCTCCAACTGAACCTCCCTCGAACGTCTGATGAAGGCCTTAGCTACTTTTATTCCTTCTATTACATCCCGTTTTCTTGCAGAATCAGACCAGTAGTTGGTGCTCTGTAGCGTTGGTTCTTTTCCAAAAAAAAAAAAAATCTAAACACGGCACCAAAGGGTAAATGGGTGAAGGCTACTTCAAGCTTTATTGTTTGGTGGCGTGTCGAATGTCAATCAAATTGTTTAGAAGATAAATGAATACGTTAAAGCCTGTTTGTTACAAATTTATCACTGTTAATATTGTTAATATTCTAAAAAATTATGAAAGAGACTTATATTTTAATCAGTCTCGACTCGTTAAATTGTTTGGAAAGAGTTTTGAAAGCACTCAGGAAAGCCCTAAAACACTCAACGCCAGCCACTATATGCACTTATAAATCATGTAGAAAAGAAGAAAATTTCAAAAAAAAATACTTAGACGTAGTTTATTATACTAAGTGTGGCATTGTACAACTATTTATTAAAAAATCATGCTTTTGATGTAAGATATTTATGATTATGCACTTTACTAGAAAAGTTGGCTGAAGTTTAGCAGTTTTATTAAATAAAGGGCGTTGGAGAACATTCTGTAATAAAAACACGGAGGCTGGGCCGTTGTTTGGAAACCAATCACTACGTAAACGATAATGATGTTAAAAAGAAGAAGAGGAAGAGAAAATGAATATGTCAGTTAATGGTATCGGGCGATGATTTTCGCATCATCCTGAGCCACCGAAATCCATCAATTGACATTTTAGACGAAGTAGTAGACAAATTCTTAACAACGGTTTTGACGTTTTTCTTCCAGAATGTGCAAGTTTCTCATTGTGAAGTTGATACACGAGAGGGATGTTTTTCGTCTTAAGTCCGAACCAGGAAAAAAATTAATTAGGCTATAAGCTTAATGACGGAGCACTTTGTTACTAAATAATTAAAAAAAAAAAACTAAAAACGCGTATAGCTTATGAAGTACCGATGAAAAAATGATTTATTTTTGTACTTATTGCTGTGGTCTACGCAAGGTCGTTAACTGGTGTGAAAAATATCCCTCTCGAGGTTGTACGAGTCGAGACAATAGAGTCGGCTAATTAAATTTAGTTTCCTTGTCCGAAAAAGCTACCAGGACTGTTTACGTTCCGTTAAATACTGAAAGTTTTTCATTTAAGACTCGATATGAACGAAGCATCGGCCTACGAACCTAGCTTGTAGCTAAAATACGTAGACTTCCATAGTTGCAAGTGTTTACAACAGTCTCCGGTGTGGAAATCGATTCTGGAACTCAAAACAAGTGGAAACGGGAGTCAATAACCTCCATAATTCGGAATCCATCCCTATTAATCATCGGAGGAAAAAGGTACGAAATATGAATTACGACGGTTGTTTGTTACGACTGACACAGTAAAACTGTCAAAACACTTGCAGCTATGCAAACAACAACCAAACAGGGAAAATCAGACCCTCGAAAAAAATTATTTTTCCACACACACATACGCAAAAGATATGATTAGGTTTTAGTTGTTTCTCAGGGTCAAAAGGCATAATGTTCCACATTCCTTACCCACGCGATCCTTCCTATCGACCGCGGAAATCGCCTCTTACCAGGGATTTTCGACGGAATCTCTCAAAAAGAATCGTTCCTGACGTAAAATTAAGAACTGCACTGCTGCACAAGAGCACTAATATGCACCAATTTTTTCCTTCGTCGTATGTGTTACATTTACGTTACTTTATTATTATTATTTATTCGTGTATTTATTTTCGGTTCGTTCCATTAAGTGCACGATTTTACAGCGCTGAAGTGATGTGAAGTAACGGCAAAGCCGAGTTTTTTAATGTGATATATTCCTGCCACTGAAACTTTACAGTGTTTTCTCCTAATGTTTAACTGTGTGTGACTTTTTATCATATTTATAAATCGGCTGACTCCTTAAATTTAAACTAAATGTTATTTTTCTACGTGCGTCAGCTCAACGGTTTCTTTCGGTCATTTTCCGTTGTTCAGGAGGGAGCTGTTTTCATTATTCTAGTCAATTTCTAGTCTATAAATGATAACCAAAGTAATAAACCATATATATCAAGTGTAACTTGCAATAACTATTATTCTTATTATTACATATTATTATTATCATTATTGTACGTTATATAAAATTTGAAAGTTACTTTTTGAAATCATCTGTTATTGAAAGAGACACAATCACTTTCGTAAAGCTTCGAGATCAATAAAAATCGATTTGAAATGTAATTTTTGAATGTTATAATGAACTCGTGAAAGTATCATTTTGAAATTTTTAGTCCAAGTTCCTGTATTGTAGTTACTTTGAGATGTAACATAATTGCCGTTTATTTTTGTACAGAAATTAGTGTTAAGTTAAGGAAAGTTTCAAAATGCTTTCGGACCCCGACTGGGTTAGTGTAACATTTAAGGAGTCCCGACACGGCACCTGCACATAAATTATAATATAAAAAAAGTAATAAAAAATATATTCTATAAAATATGAAGATATTTATTTTTTACGTGTTTAGTTTTGAACTAAAGTAGTAACTGTTCATATGAATGTTTATAATAACAACAAAAAAAAAATCTGCACTGATCTCTCTAAATTTTGGTACATGTGTTCTATTATAATAGATGTCACCATGCACTAACGCACAAAATCGGCGGCAGAGCCCACACGACACCTTTCCGAGATGTCCTCTGCGTTCTGTCGCTCCCTCCGCACTTAGTTTAGTGAAAATTGTCGCAACCAAACATTCCCGCTCCTCGTCCCCCGATCCCGTCACCGATGACCCGAAACTGAAAGGATGGGGGCGGCGGTGAGACCCGGACGAATAATATTATAATAGTCGAATCTGACGGCCTAAATATTTTTATAAAAGAAAAATAAAAAATAGACTTGTTGACTGATCATTCTGCGCCTGTCATAGTTTCTCCGAAGACGCCGGGTCGTCTCCCACGTAGACGTACACCACTGGGTCGGGTCTCACCGCCAACTCGTCCAACATACCGCTACCTTATTAATGTGTAAATGAGTATATTTTACTATTAGCCTATTTAAAAACAGTATGATGTACAATATTATACGATACGATGTACTATACTAGATATCGGAGGTGCGCTATTATAAAAAACGGTTCAGAAGAGTGTCCAAGCGACCTCTCTAAGAGTATGGGGTAACTATCTATCCTGATACATACCTATTATTATTATAACAGTAAATAATTATAAATGTACAATAAATGCCTCAGCCAATAAAATGGTCTTAAAATTGTCGATCGTGTGTATTTTTTACACCCTTACGCTTCTCCCTTTTCCTACTTTGATCTTCTCCGAAGTATCCAGATCAAGCACGTGTTTACTGCCTCCGGAATGTTTATTTAATTCTCTCAGATGTAAAGGAAACCTTCGCATCGAAACAAAATAAACATCCAAACATTTTGTCGGCGTGTACAGCAGGACAGTAAAGTAATGTACATATCTTATTAAAGACTAATTAAAAATATCCTTGATTTTTTTAAATTTATCAACTCTCAATAAAAATTTGAACAAAAAATTACATTAGCACATTTTGCATTGCAAAAAAGCAAGTTTCTTCTATTAAAATGGATCAGAAGAAAAAGAAGTAAGTTGTAGTTAATTAATTACGTTAATAAGAATAAAACTGAACGTTTTAATTTTAGGTCAAAACATAAACATACGACATATTTATTAATCAAATAATTCATTGTGTTCAATTTAGTGACTCACACAAAAAACTCATTAACTTTGTACCAAACATAACAACAGTTAAGATAAAATAAAAAAACCAGCAGTATTAAATTATTTATTTCCTAACTTCGTTTGTGACAAGTAATAACAATTTACCTGGAATAAAAAATATTAGCATCTGAATATACTGAATATCTGACAAATACGAAATTTTTTAATATAACAATATTAAGTATAAACAGTTTTTCTTGTAATTTTAAGCGACATTATTTTCTGCTTTAATTAAATACCATCCGTTCACATTTTCTGCACCACCTGGAAAACATTCTCATAATCATTTTACGTTTTTATATTGTTGTGCAACTTACTACCTGCAGGTTCCTTAATTAATTAAATTGATTGTTTTTTATTTTTATAAAAACAAGAAATTATTTCATCAAAACTGTTATCTGCGCAACAAGAAAATGAAATACCCAATTCAGTTTCGTTTGAATCTCATATAGTTGGACCGGGTCAGTGGCACTAAATCATTTCAGAAGGCCGGTCAGTTTTTGCGGTTGGTAAAAGTCCGGCTTATGAACTTCAGATTGTTATTATTTCCCTCGAAAGCTCATATGAGACAACAGCTTTATGCGACGACAGTTTTCGACTTTCACATTATCTCCTCTTTTATCTATGAATATTACTAGAGCGTTCTCTTGTCCAACAGATACGTGATAATATTCAACAGTACGACGCCACCCCGCTTCTTAACTAACCATGCATGCCCCTGATTTCCAAGTTCATTAATTTAAATCATGATAAATATTTTTGCTGTCATCCCTTAAAACCTCCCCGCCAGCTAAACGTGTAGTGAATCGCTCGATGAAGTGGATTCTCTTGTTCCGAGTACATCACTCTGGGAGCAAGGTGAGACAAATGAGCCGACATTTTTGTTGCGGATGAGTTTATTCGATCCGCAAAGACCTGAAAGGATTCGAAGTATTAATTAGAAAGCACAGAAATAGCCATCGCAATTACCACGGTCGCCGTAAATTTATAGTGCTTAATTTGGCTAAATAGAAATATTGCAGGGAGAATTTATGGCTGAAGTTTAAACGGCGTATAAAAAGTTTCAGTGCACCTCAGTAAAGTGCAAACTTTGCAATGCTATTTTATTACATTACCTTAACTCATAAATGCATACAGTCTACTGACGAAGATGAAAATTTGTTCAATTTTCCTCAAACGACGATAGGAAGTTTTCATCTGTTAAAAACAAAGCCAAAACTTTCCAGCAAACACAAAAAACTCCGCTGTCTATACTACTTTTATTACTAAAGTGTATGTACAACAAAATTAATACCAAAAGAAGAAATAAGAAAATAATATATTTAAATTATCTGGATGATACTAATTTTCAAGTGGACAGTATTTTTTTGTTCTTGATGACAAATTTGGACTTTTTCTCGACGATTCGTTTCCTTTTCCTTAAAGCTCTAGCAGTAATTTTCTCGCTATTGTCTTCAACCTCCTCACTCACACTTTGACTAGAACTGACTTCGTTATCGGTTTGACTGGAGACATCTCGACATTTCCTCTCGTCGTCTTTACTACTTTTATTTAAGAGACCATTTGGAATTGGCAAAGGAATGGGTATAGGAACAGGAATAGGTAAAGGTAAAATTATGGGATACGGTACCAAAATCGTAGGAGGTGGTACTAAACTATCCAACAATTTCCTATGATTTGCTACTTCGGTACTACTAAAATACTGCCCTGGACCTAGCTTTGAATCACCAGTTGTGGTGTTAGACTGATTTGTCTTGTTCCCCTCTTCAGTTCCAAGTCTGGGGCCATCGAAATCAGTGGGAGTGTGTCTTATCCTTAGATCCTGCGGCATTTCGGAAAGAAACGCCCTAGCGGGATTAGCACAACTGGAGACGTTCATGCATTTTTTCTTATTCTTTTTTTGTACTTTATTTCTTTGTCTTTTAACTTCCGCTGGTTCTTGCACAGGAACTGACATTAACTTCGAAGGATGAGCAACAGTGATTAGTGGCAAAGGAGATGTTTGTTGCGGATTTTCCGCTAGCTTTGGCGACGAAGACGGTGACGAAATTTGTACCTCTGGAGATTTACATTTGTTCATCCACAGTTCAGGAGTGATTAGAGTACCACTGGATGATTCTTCTCCGTGAATGTGGGGGTGGATTTCGAGATGGGCGCGGGTTTCGCGCCAAAAAATATGCATTTTGTATTGGTTCAGGCATTTGTCTGAACAAAATTGAAGCTGTGAAGATCCGTCCTGAAAAAAATTCAATTAGATAATTTTCAGAGAGAAAAAAAGAGTCTACCTGAGAATCGACGTACGAAACTGTGTGTCTGACGTGTCTGCACCAGTCGCAGGTTTTGTTCTTTTTGAAATTGGCCCTCCTTGATTGTGAAAAACACAATTCAGAACAGAATGTCGCCGCTGCTGAGGAGAGGCCTGTGTTTTCATCGACTGCTTTGCCGCACCATCCACACCCCTCTGAAAGTAATTTCTTATCATTATTTGTTATTTTTGTAATGTCATTGAAAGCTTTTTTGGTGGAAATGTCTGTCTTGCCGCACAAAGAATAAATATGTATGTTTACGTTTACATCAAAGCGTTCTAGTTTCTGAAGGCTTTCAAAACAAAGTGGATCAAAGGTTACACTGCCGAATAATTATTAGCACAATTTGAAATTGAAACAGTATTAAAAGGGGAGACGGCAAATGTACTTAAAGACGTCACATCCAGTTCTTTTGTCTAAATGCCGTCCTGCTCGAAAAGGGTTTTCAGTAAACAGTATCATTAAATTAACTCAGCAGTCTCAAACATTAATTAACTTGTCCTGTTTTGAGGGTAGAAAAGATCGTTAAGATCAAATTTGAACACCATAAAACACTTGCCGATACAAGAATTTCCTAATGTCAACAAAGATAGAAGAAGTAAGACGATTTCAAGGATAATTTACATTCTCCACGATGAATATACAGATTGTAATTCAGAAGCTTCATTTTTGTTTTTTAGCGTTTTATTAAGGGTTAGCATTATGTAAAGTCTGCTCTATCAGGTTAACAAGATCTATGAACGGGTAAAGCTAGCTATTAGCTCAAAAAAATTCGTGCCACTTTTCTTTCGTAAATGTTTCATTATGAAGAATAACTTTCCCTACATTTCATTGAAAAACTAGAAGCTCATTTATTTTCTGTGTCTAAACGGGTAGGTACAAATTATTAATGCAAATACACCACAAATACTGTTAGATAATTAAAGTTCACTGGAAATATTTTTCTGGTTATTAAAATATATCACCTTGAAACCAAAAGTAGTTACATTTTTTTGAACTGCATTGCTACAATCAATTTAATTTATCTAGGTATAACATTTTTAAAACGATTGTACCGTTAGTGTAAAATCAATCAAAATGTAATTTTGGAGTTTTGTCAAACAATGTGTCATTCTTAAAATATGTATGTAATATGGCAAAGTAACCCACACAAATCTTACAAGTAAATTTAGTGCATTACTTTGTCATCTAATACTACGAATTAAGGCTATTTCATGACCTCTAAATGGCAAAAACTATTTTTAACGTTTATGGTTAAAAAAAAACTTTAATGAAATAAATAACATATTCAGGAGAAAATTGGAAGTAGTATTGGTAGTGCCTATTTTACAGGATAATTTTGAAATTTTTTATTTTGGATTCGGTTGGTAACAATAACAAATTTTAACAAACAGTTTGCGACAAAATAGACTAATTGAGTAACAGTTACAATAAAAATTTCTATTTTTACTAATTAACTGAATCATTCTTGACAATAACATTTTTAAATGTGTAGTTTCTGACTGTAATATGAATTTTTCAGTATTTTTTATGTAATATTCAAATATCGCCCAAAATAACACTATTTTACATATTTCAAATCTTCGTCAGATGTAAAAAATGTAAAAATAAATGAAATGCTCCAAAAATAGAAAATTAGGGTCATTTGCAGTTAAATCGAAAATAATTAACATTCTCTTCAAAAGGTAAATGACATTTTAATAATTACTTTTTCCGCATATTTCCGAATTAATTTCTAAAATGAAATAAATTGAACTGGCTTTTGTATATGACAAATGTCAGCATGTATTAATACAAATCGAAATCCAATCCATTTAGGGCTAAATAAATCAGTATTAGATCAGCTAAAAAAAATCAATACTGTACTTAAACATCAAGTAGTAAAAATAATAAAGACACACAAGAGATATTTAAGAAAAATGTATAAATGACTAGTTGTAAAAGTCATTAAAAATACAGCGTGATCGACAATGACTGAGTCTGTTGGCAATGAAACAATTGAAAAGTATTGGTGTTTTTTTGTCTCGTAATTGGCATTGATCAGATTTTTTAACTTGAGACGACATTAAATACATTCTTGGTTTTGTTGGTTATGTTTATGCTATTACAAAAATAAACCTTTGAGGGTAAATTTCAAACTTGCCAAATTTCTCTGTTACCAACAGACTCAGTCATTCTTGATCACGCCGGCGCCGTTAAGTTAGAATCAACTACATATTTTGTTTTTGCAAGTTGCATTACAGTCTTTGTATTTGTGCTATTCTTTCAGTTCACTTGTACCGCAAAAAGTGTAGTAAAATACAAGGTATCTAGGTATTTCATGAGTGATAATGAGTCCGGCGGAATTGAAAATGCAACCCACAATACATTTCCAAAGTTAACGTGGCTATTTTAAATATCGTATTATTTTAAAATGAAATTATGAATCCATGGTGGCTTTGCTCCCAAAATTTTATTTGTCGCAACTGACAAAGAGTTAAAATACGACGATTAAAATACATATGTATGTTCGAACGATGAGAAAACAGACATAATTCTGATTTATGGCGAATGTAATAAAAATGCTTCTGCCGTTGCGCGTTTATGCAGACGATAAATATCTTCCCAAAAACTTCGTTTTTTCACAATTTCATTTAACCAAGCGAATGACGTTTATGTCACAATTCACGAAACTGTACAGGTTACTATGTTTTATGTTTTTTAAATCAGAAAACAAGGATCCACGTTAACTTTACAAATGTATTGTGGGTTGCATTTTCATTCCCGTCGAGTTCATTATCACTCGTGAAATACTCCTACCTGTATACAGGCTGTTTGATAAAAAACGCCTCAACCCATAACTTTTTTATTTATTATCCGATTTCAATGAACAAAAAAACCGAAGATATGGTTTTTCATGCGCTACGAAGCAGCCATAAAATAATTTTTTTTGGCATTATTTTCAGTAGCTTACGATAGTCAACTTTTTTTTTTTAAATGGACACATGTAGTTTTTTAGGCTCAGTCTGATAAAGTTTTTTTTTCTGAATCTAACGATGTATTAAAAATTATCGTTTGGTTCATAGCTGACTGAAAAAAAAAATAAAACAATTTTTAATTGTGGTTCAGTTTATTATGAAATTTTCAAGTGTGCCGTGAAAAACAATTGGAATATAAATAGCAACAAATGTCAAGTGTGAGTTTGAAAATTTTCAGGTGCAATCTTGAAGAGTTTTATTATTATTTTCTTGGAAAACATAAATAATAATTTAAAAAAAATATTTTTTTTTTAATTATTATTATTTTTTCTATTAACTTTTTGTTTTTGACTAATTACGATTTTTATTACACTCGAACATAAAATAATAGTCAAATGACTGCTATCCTACGTGACTGACAATGTTATTTTATACTTAAATAAAAAAAGTTTAAAAAAGGAAATGAAAACTTCTAAGCTGACGTTTAGATGACATTTATCGTACTTTATATTCCGATTGTTTTTCACGGCACTCTTAAAAATTTTATAATAAGCTGAACCACAAAAAATGTTTTATTTTTTTTTCAGTTAGCTATGAACCAAATGATAACTTTCAATACATCATTAGATCCAGAAAAAAAAAACCTTACCAGACCAAGCCTAAAAAACTACATGTGTCCATTTAAAAAAAAAAGTTGACTATCGTTAGCTATTGAACATAACACCAAAAAAAAAACATTTTTTTGTTCGACACTGTCAGAATTTGAGAATTTTCGCCTGTGTGAACGGATTTTGATAAATTTGACAACTTGTCAAAACGAAACGTCAAGCTAATTTTAAAGATTTTTAGCGATTTGGAGCCTTTAAGGGGTTCGTCGAACAAAAAAACGTTGTATTCAACTCGTTCTTGTGTAATTTGGGCTTTTTTGGCACTCGTGGACCTTTAAAACTCTCGTTTCACTCGAGTTTTAAACTGGTCCACTCATGCCAAAAAAAGCCAAAATTACACACGAACTCGTTAAATAAATAACTATTATGGCTGTTTTGTAGCGCTTGAAAAACCATATCTTTGATTTTTTTGTTCATTGAAATCGGGTAATAAATAACAAAGTTATGGGTTGAGGCGTTTTTCATCAAACAGCCTGTATACACGGATCATTCAATTTTTCTTTTCTGAACACAATAGAACTGATTACCAAACACTTTATTGGCTGTCGTACTTGTACAACGTACGAGTACATACCATGTATAAAATACAAGAAAATAAATACAGTAAATAGCACTGGATATGGTTTCAATATTAGAGTTAATAATACCACACTATCCAAATTAAATCACCTTCTTTATATGGATGACATAAAACTTTATGCATCTAAAAAAAATCACATTTTATCTTTACTAACAATAACTGAAAATTTCTCAAGTGATATTGGCATGAGTTTTGGTACTGATAAGTGTAAAACGCAATCAATATGTCGTGGTCATTACGAAAATTTAGAATATATAACTAAAGAAGGAGAAATCATTAAAAATTTAAATAAAGGAGAATTTTATAAATATTTAGGTATTAATCAATCAAATCATATTCAACATTCAATTATAAAAGAAAATTTAGAAAAACAATTTTATTTAAGAATTAAATCTATTTTAAAATCAAAATTAAACGGTAATAATTTAATTAAAGCAGTTAATACATATGCTGTTCCATTGTTGACCTATTCTTTTGGTGTTATAAAATGGTCCAAAACTAATTTACAGAATATAAATATTCAAACTAGAGTTCTCTTTACAAAATTTTGTAAACATCACCCCAAATCTGCTATTGAAAGATTTAATTTACCACGCGAAAATGGTGGTAGGGGTTTTTCAAATTTAGAAATTCTACAACACAATCAAATTGCTTCACTAAAAAATTATTTTCTCAATAGAGCTCGTGATAACACTTTTTTTAATGCGTTGGTTTCAGCGGATAAAGGTTACACACCTTTAAATTTAAGTGATAATGTAATTTCAGATATTGTTGAGCCAAATATACCTGACACTATAGCAAATATAAAACAAAAGTCTTTACATGGGAGATATTTTAAAGAGCTAGAACAGCCAGAAATTAATATTCATGCTTCTCATGCATGGCTTAAAAAATCAAATATTCATCCTGAGACTGAGGGTTTTATATTTGCAATACAAGATCGTGTTATAAATACAAGAAATTATAAAAAACACATATGCGGTTTACAATCGATCATCGATAAATGTAGGATTTGCGGAACTGAAGGGGAAACCATTGAACACATCATTTCTTCTTGCACCGTTTTGGCTCAAAGCGAATATAAAAAACGTCATGATATATTCGCAAAAATTATACACATGAATTTAGCAGTTAAATTCAATTTATTAAAGGATACACAACCACATTACATTTATAAACCAGAAAGTTGTTTAGAAAATGACAATTACAAATTATATTTTGATCGCACAGTTTTAACTGACATTCACATTCAGCATAACAGACCAGACATTATTATTTTAAATAAACAACAAAAGCAAGCATATCTTTTAGATATAGCTGTTCCAAATTCACACAATATAACACAGACATATAATACAAAAATTAATAAATATTTAGAACTCTCCGTTGCTATGAGAAATCTTTGGTGTTTAGAAAAAATTTCGATTTTACCATTTATAATTTCAGCAACAGGAATAGTACCACAATCTCTTTTTAAAAATTTAAAAATTTTGGACTTAGAGAAAACATTAGTGGTTGAAATTCAAAAAGGTATATTATTATACTCATGTCATATCGTGAGGAAATTCCTTAACATTGACACAGAACATAATACACAACAAAGTCAAAATGCGGAGGCGAGACGCCGGTAATTATGTTGATAAGCACTGCACTATTACTTATCCGTAATAGTGTATGTACTCCGGCAAAATTGCCGTGCCGCCGGGTGGAGGTGGGATAGCAGTAAAATTAGAAATGTAGCAATATTTCAGTAACGATTATAAGAAAATTCAAGAATTACCTATTATTTGCTGCACAATCGATGAAAAAGAAAATAAATACATTTTCTGATATTACATAATACCTGCTACAGATGTAGGTATATTAATTATGCTGAGAAACCGTTGAAATATTCCTTAATTTGACTTGATACAAGTTTCCTATTTGAGGCAAATACCTCACTCTATTTAAGGAAACTAGCTTTGGCATTACCGATAGCAGAGTGTACTTTAAATTATATGCAATTAATTTCCTGCAAGTTTACAAATGCGTTCGTCGGACAGGCCAAGCACTTCAAAGAGGCATCAACCTAAAAGATATCTAACCGAAACAAATAAACAATTTCTTGGTTTAATTTTGGTAAAATCGCGCATAATACGGTGTTTTGATTCGGCCGCACGTGGCCAAAGATCAAATGAATGAGCCCCATATTTCAAAGTTGGCGTAAAACTGTACGAGGTAAAGGCATCACGGACACGCGCGGGCTAATATTACACCGTCTAGAAATAACCGCCAGGATTATCTTACAGATTCGCCTAAAACGCCGGCCCTGCGTCCAGATCACGCTCACCAGGACGAGGGGCCTCTCCGGTGAGTTTGACCGATTCTTCAAAGTGTCCGGTCCTGGACGACGACAATTTTGATTAATTACCGCAAGTGTTTCTGTTCATGGGTGCGGAACAATGCTTTTAAGAATGGAACGAAATAAGGCAGCTTGATATTTCCGGGAACTCCACCCCTTGCACGAACAAAGTCCAATGGAAGCTTGTCATCAATCAGGTGTTAATTGTGCACGTTTAAGCGTGAAGAAGGTTCGAAATATTTTGATTGGCAATGGAATTCCACGAATAGCATACATGCTGAGGCACGTTTCAAGGAAATTATCGATAAAACTTCTTCGCACAAAAGAAAATTCGTACCGGGAAGTGTACAGCGACGCACACATTGTCTTGTTTTCTTGACGTGGAGGGATGCCGCTTGTGTTGACATGGAAGGTTCGACAAAGAAAGAAGAATAGATTAGAGTCAGAGTTACGAAATTAACGGTTTTCGGGAACAAAATGGTCTTCTGACAACTATTGAAATCGCTAACACGACAATACCAGAAAAACGGGTAGAATTTGAATGTTATACCTTTCTTTCTGTGTAGTTACATATCATGTAAATATTTATCAACAATAATCACGTTTATGATACGCTAAATGACTTTTGCTAAATATTATGTCGGTATAAATAGATATTTAAATTTCAAACCAAGAATAAATCACCTCATTTAAATCTATCTCCGACTTATTTCCATTTGAAAAGTCGTTTTCCCATAATTTTTTTTACTTTATATGTACGAGTATTAATAAATCTGAAAATTTTAGTTTTAATAAAAGTTACAATAATTACAACCATTTCATGCTGAAAGCGATCCAAAGATAGAAGAATTGGCTCATCAGATTGTGAGATTTAATATGCAATACATATAAATAAATAATAAACATAATATGTAAATAAGAATTCCTTAATTTTCTTTCCACTGTTGTTATAAGTTTAAAGTTAAGTGCTTTATTTCATTCATATATGACAGCAACACCAAAAGTTATTAACAAACAATTTTAAGAAATTCAGCAAAATCTCAAATCATCAGATTTTTACTCGTTGGAGGAATTGAACCATAAGAAAATTTTAAAATAATCTTTCATGTCATGCCAGTACTTCCCAATTTCTTATTTCTTTCTTTTTTAAACATAAGAATTTCTTTTACATATTTGTAATAAGTAATTAAAAGGAAGGAATTGGAAATGCAACCCACAATACATTTGCAAAGTTAACGTGAAACAAGTTAACTTTGGTTGTCGGGTCTGTCATAAAATCTGCAAGTGTGCCGTAGAAAACAATCATGATGTTGGGATATTTTATTGGAATAATGAAAAATATTTAAACAAAAATATACAACATTTATCTGTTAGCATTCCAACTGACAGTTGGAAATTTTATAAGAAATCCAACTTAATGTTCATAAATATTTTATTTTCTATCTTGTGTTGAATGATTGCACTAAAAGCAACTCGCTACCCTTCATTGGACAAAGCTGAATTCAGAAAAAAAATCCTTACATAATTACAAAATTAGCGTCTTTTTCCAGTAATTACAGAATTCATCTCTTGTTTTGTTTACTGCAATGCAAATGCCTGCGGCAATTTTCTCGTGTTAATACAGGTTGGCCGAACGAACAGGATCGATCCAGATTATCTAGAAAACTTATGTGAAAAACGCGGAAACAGCTCAATTTTGATATCTAGGGAAACACATAATGGGAATAAATTCAGCACAGCAACTTCATCCCCCTAACTAGGTTGACCTCTTCCGAACCATTATAGGGAAGAGGGGTCGAGTGATGTATCATTTTGAAGCCTTTTAAATTCTCTTTAGAACAAACCACAATTTTATGATTGTTTATGTAACATTAATGTACTAAATGTTCAAAATATAGGTACACAATTTGTTTTCACACAATACTAAAATTTTGGCTCAAATGCATTTCTAACATTTTGCCGTTCGGACAACTCAAATAATAGAAAACAATAAAAGAGGCGCTCTATTACATTACTGTTGCTAGACATTTTTTCCTTTGGATTATTTTTGGTAGAGACACTCAAAGAATGTATGTTATGTAACACAGTATGCCACAATTGCAATTTTTGGCAAAGAATTATAGATAAGTGTCGTAGAGACACATGGTTCATATTTTAAACATTTAATTAAAGTATCACATTATCTATTTATCTATTAAATAAAGTATCCCCTAACAATCAAATTTCATTATTACTAGTTAAAAAAGCAAACAACGACAGTTTGCAGAGAACATCAACACTTTTCAAGAAAACCCTGACAATTAATTTCAATGATCTCAATTTATGAAGTTCTGCACAAATTATTATGTGACATCTGCTAATCCAGTCTCCTTCCAATGTACGGTCGGTGGACAAATAAAACTGGGACACTTAAAATTTAATCTATGTAAATCAGACCATTGAATTGTCAATACATTTGTCAATGTCTATATAATATGTCATACCAAAGTTAACCTATTTGTGATAAAGCCGTAATTAAACGATGCAAATTTGTAAATTTTGACTTATGTGATTGTCATTTTTGTCCCAGTTTTATTTGTCCATCGACTGTACATACACGTCCATGTACTATTGCGATCAAAAAATTTTGGACACTAATGTCATCGTGCTGTCATACATTCTAAAACGACCCTTATGTATTAATAACCTCAATTTTGATTGTGTCAATTTTGAAAATGTGAATGTCAGATTTACCGAGAAAATATTTAAAAAGTTGTAAAAATCAGACAAATGGAATAGAACGAGGTTTTAATTAATAAAAAATATAAAACAAATACCCAAATGTACTCGCATATTAAAAAAAAATGTTTTAAACCGGTGTCAAATTGACAACAATTTCATCGTTCATGTGACAGTTTCAATAAAGCATGATTTAGAGTAATTTTTTTAATGTGACAGAAATTTGATGTCCAAAATTTTATGATCGTAATAGTACATAATAGTAATAATAGTACATAATGATATTTTTTTGTTCGACACTGTCAGAATTTGAGAATTTTCTCCTATGTGAACGGATTTTGATAAATGTCACAACTTGTCAAAACGAAACGTCAAGCTAATTTTAAAGGTTTTAAGGGATTTGGAGTCTTTAAGGGGCTCGTCGAACAAAAAAACGTTGTATTCAACTCGTTCGTGTGTAAATTGGGCCTTTTTTGGCACTCATAGGCCTTTAAAACGCTCGTTTCACTCGCGTTTTAAAATGGCCCACGCGTGCCAAAAAAGGCCCAATTTACACACAAACTCGTCAAATAAACTACTATTAGATTTTTTTCTTTGTTTTGTGAGGGCTAATTCCTGTGCACAGACACATGACACTAAAACACTTTGTACCAAAATACTTTATGACGAGATTTTCAAAACACTAAAACTTCCTACTTTGTTTAATAATTTAATGTAAAATTGAAATTTTCATCACTCTCTAAAGCAGTAGATAATAACCGATTATTTCAGAAGTCACATGAAATTTGAAACCCTCATCATGTGTTCACAGAAAAAAAAGGCGTTTATTAAGTAACTATATGAAATTTGATTCGTTTGTCTTTATACTACGTATGAATGAGGATTATGATGGAAAAAGCATGTTAAATGCAAGAAAAAAACCCGTTTGAATGACGGTGTTTCACCATCAAAATGTAGCTGAAGGTTAATTGTAAAATGCAAAACAGCAAGCGGCATAGGTAGGTATTTCATGAATATGGAAATGATAATAATTGGGCAATATATTCGGCCGTGCATCCGCTGCACAATAATGATTAAATGTTTAGCGTGTAATTCGAACACTTTTTCATAATTCTAACGAGAAATTTAATATCGATTACCATTCTTATAATTACAACCATTGATTGAGCGGTAATGAAGCTCCCTGAAATGAAACTCGTTCTTCGACGCTTGTTTTTAAAAGACCCGTCTGGCACTGTATAAAACTCAAATGAATGACAGAGCTTTACTATGTACTTATGGAAAAAAAAGCAATTGAGTTAATTTTCAATGCAATAACGATGACCATAGGCACGTGTAATTTGTGCTTTTGGTGCAATGGTGCAAAATTAGGAATTAGTTCTGGTGCAGCTGTTTGTTTGTTTAAACAGTTCTGTAAATGATCATTACCGTTATATTTCGGCGACTCGGGCCCGGAACTGTTGCTTCCGGAATGAGATCTGCAGGCGCGTGCATCTCTGTGGTTGTTATTGCCATATCCGTACCAGCCCAACAGTTCGTTCATGGCTGTTTCAGCAAATTCCTGCAACACATCAACAATGATTCTTCAGTAAAAATTCCGGCAATCGCAAACATCTCGGAAATTCCGTTAATTGGTCTCGTAATGGTCTCGTGTTATTGCTAATAAAATTTTATCAAAAAATCCATATGAAACATTGCCATCTCGTGACGAAGTAGCGATAACAGCCGGAATTTTATTCCACAGTCGACCGAATAATACAGCCGTTTCTTTAAATGCAAAACAGGAGGGGTGTCTGTTTGCTTATTTTAATTAAGAGAAGTGGTTATTAATAGTAGGAGTTACCCGATGCTTGCTTAAGAGAAGGCGAAATAGAACACCTTGGTTTCATTCCTACAGATCAGGTTCGCTCTCTTGGTGCAGTTTTAATATGAGTTGTTGCAGTTTGTGAAAATGATAGTCTCCTCGAAGTACAAACGCGACTTCGATTCGCATTAACATCACCGAGTGCGCATCGGTGGCTTGTTGCGACAAAGACGAACCGGAGAAACCGATTTGCGGAGAAAGTACTCCGCCATAATTTAATCCATGATTTAAACGAAACGGTCAAGTAACATCATTCCTTTAAAATTATAAAATTGACGGTAATCGGTAGAAATATGATTTCGGTCAAATTATAACTCAGCCAAGTATTATATTTTTAAATTAACCCTGAATTCTGGCCGTTCTTATCATGACGTAAAAATTAAGACGAATATTTTTGTGAAAGTAGATAAAAACATTGTTTTAAATTTGTATATTAGAGTAGGTATTTAAAAAGTAATACCATAAAATCAAAAGGACATAAAAATAGGTTGTATATGTCTGTTTACCAAAGACCTGCAAAAATACGAAATTTGAATCAACAAACTGAATTCCATAAAAATCAAGAACACGCTCCCATATTAGGTATTTTAGATTTTTACAAAATTCTCCATTTTTTTGATTATGTACTAAAATTTATTTTTTAGTCATTGATTTCCAAGGTGTACAAAATTTTGATTAACAATATTTTAATGTACAATTTAGAAGGAGAGTTCCCTACTCTCTCCCCAGTGTCTAGGTAAATTTTTTGTATACACAAGTGATAATGAGCCCGACAGAAATGAAAATGCAACCCACAATACATTTCCAAAGTTAACGTGGATTTTGTTTTTTGAATGTCAATTGTCTGCATAAACGCGCAAGGGCAGAAGCATTTTTATTACATTCGCCATAAATCAAAATCTTGTCTGTTTTCACATCGTTCGAATACATTTTTTTTAATCGTCGTATTTTAACTTTCTCCTAAATGTCACTTGTGACAATAGTTACTTATTTAAGTTCATGTGTAATTTTGGCTTTTTTTGGCATGAGTGGACCAGTTTAAAACTCTCGTTTCACTCGAGTTTTAAAGGTCCACGAGTGCCAAAAAAAGCCCAAATTACACAAGAACGAGTTGAACACAACGTTTTTTTGTTCCACGAGCCCCTTAAAGGCTCCAAATCGCTAAAAATCTTTAAAATTAGCTTGACGTTTCGTTTTGACAAGTTGTCAAATTTATCAAAATCCGTTCACACAGGAGAAAATTCTCAAATTCTGACAGTGTCGAACAAAAAATAAAATTACATATTGGAATCAAAGCCATCATGGAACAACAACAAAACAATAAGAAATTTAAAATAGTCAAGTTCACTTTGGAAATGTATTGTGGGTTGCATTTGCAATTCCGCCGGGCTCATTATCACTCGTGAAATATCTGTATATTGTAATCCATGCATGTAATACCGAAGTATAAAGATTTACAAAAAATGAGCTACTGAAATGTATATTTAAGTGGTGAAAATAGCCTCTGAAAATGGGGGCTTTTCCTTTCTCGTCAGTAACTTCAAAATTTCAAAAAATATAGTGAAAAGTTCGTAACGCCAAAATTTTCGTTGATTGTCCCTCTACAAGTATGGTGAAAAAAATTAATAATTTTTTTTTTAAACATCCGATTTTTTGGCATCTTGTTAATTATTACATAAACATTTTTAGATTTATTTTTCAAACAAATACACAATACATACGTGCTATTTATTATAAATTTTATTATAAAATTTAAATTTTATTTTTCATTTTCATTTGGAACTTTTTCGTTATTTTTTCCCTTTTCGACATATAAGCAAAAAAACAAAAGGCTCCAACTTTAATGGGATGATTTCAACCCTTAAATATGTATTACGGGAGATAACTTTCTACTTTCTAGGGGGATTTATATGTAAACTAGGCAAAAATGAATAGGGATTTTTTTCATTTTTGAATTTTTTATAAATACAGCTTAAAATTTATAATGAAATGTGTTAGAAATATATAAAGATACACATTAGATGTAATGTTCCAAGTACCTGTAACATTTAAAATTTATCTAGTGTTTAAGAATACATGGGAGGATTGGTGCAATTATTTTGCTTTCTAAGAAAAATTGTGGAATTCCCTATTCAGTTTTGGCTAGTTTATAACCTATAAAATATGTATACATAATTAAATACATTTAGACAATCAGGGATTTTAGAAATTCCAAATGTCTTCATACTAGTTGGTATCCCTGCTTCATTTAACAGAATATTTTTTGTGTAGTTTTTCGCTCGATTTATCAAAAAAACGTCAACAATTAAACGTTTCCATACATTTCTGTGTTCTAATCCCTAATAAAAAAGGAAGGGTACTGCTCTTGATTTATTAATGGATAAACAGTTCCCGGTCATTTTAAAAGATTGCTTTACAATTTCCATCACATCGCTGTTCCAAATATAACGTTTATGAAAGATAAAAAAAGTCTTACTTTCAAACAAGTAACAACTGCATATGAAATGAAATCGCGTTTATTTAATTTACTTGCAGCGCGTAATGAAGACGGTAATGTAACGTGAATCCTAAATTAAAACAGGAAATTAGACACAACTTGCGAACATATATAAAAAGCATAATTACAAATAAATAAAGTGGAAACTAGTTGTAGAACTCGAGAAATTCAATACAACAAAGCGAGGAGGTAATTAAATTTTAAATTTATTATGTATTACGAGTACGTTGAAGTGAACTGTTGGACACGCTAGAACTGATTTCTTTTCACTCGCTTCGAATCTTCCTCGTTAATGTCCAATCGAATTGGAAAAATTGTTATCCATTGGATTTATCTAGCTAATGTACTTCTACAGTACATAATGCACACATATAGGTGGAGTCTGGAAATAAGATATCCACCTCTGCGGAGGAGTTAAAGAGACGAAGAGGGCGTAGCTGGTTCAGCGCAGTAAACAGACACCGAGGTGTCAACTTTCAAAATGTCTCTAATTATACAGACAGAACAGTTTTGCCGCCAAAGAGTTTATCTATTGAAATGTTACCGGCGAATCCACCAAAAGTAACATTAGATGGCACGAATGGAAAAACAAGCAAAAATCGAACGAAAATTTTTCAACACGTTAATGATGGATTTTTAATTTACCGCTTCATGATGGTATTTTAGTATCTGAAACGTGATATTTATAGAGATTTATTAATTGAAAGATCGGATTGATTTTCAAACATACTAATTTGCAAAATACGATGTTACATAAACAAATTTTGATGGGAGTTTAGTTTCTAATAAATACAGGAATTATGTTACTTGAATACGCTAAAAGCTTCAGATCACCTAATCCAACATGATTTTTAAACATCGGAGATCCATCACCGGGGCGGTTTATATTTTAACACTTACTGTCTTGATCTGTTTATTTTTTATTTTGTATTTTTATGTATACAACCGTGCAATTTCTCGCATGAAGAGGGGCAGGTAAACCGAAATCTCGAATGTGTTACGTGATACATTCGATAGGTTTCATTCTGCATCATTACATTAATTAAAATTTTTCTACTTTATTGTAGTACACCAAGTTAGGAGAATACAGCTACCTGATAGGGATATCAATTTCCAAACGCGCTTCTTGTAATTTATACTACCTCTATCTCTCATCCATTCCGCCTTTCCTAACACTAAAGCTTATTACTTGATGGAATTAAATAATTAAAAACTAAAGGCGGACAATATTGTCACCAATTCCATTTCTGTTTGATAAGTAGATAAATAAATAACTCAACCAATGTATTCAAGAATTCAGCTCTTTTTAATACAACAATACATAGGTACTACAAGGCAAATTTGATTTTTTTTTAAATTAACATGCCCGATGTTAGTTGGCAATGTTGCTATGATATTAACAACGCAACATTATTATTTCAAATTTCATTGCAGGAAATAGACTGCAGAATTATTCATTTAGGTAACGATTTCATTATTTGTTCACAAAATATAATCTAAGATCTTATAACACGTATCTCCTAAAATTTTTCTTTTACTTGTGTCATTTTCTGGAATTGGTTGGCGCCGTCGTTCCTGGAGTCAAAGTGGAGACCCAATACGACCCACCCGCTTTATTCCGCATTAATTACCTCGCTTTGTTTTTCTTTTGTATTTCATATTTCCATGGATAAAAAAAAAGAAATATTTGCAGATTATTGGGATAAATGTAATGTTTTTAAATGTTGCCACATTTATCTGTTACAAAAAGGTCCATATCTTCCACAAAAAAGAAGACAGATTTTTTTAAACATTTTTATCTGATATTTCATGACTATTGTTGCCGACTTTTGTTGGTATTTTAATAAATCTTACAGTTGATATTTTAATACATCGTACAATTGGTAGCACTTGTATCTACCTCCAAATAGGTACCTACTTCTGTGGACAATTTCATTTAGAATATTTCAGATACAATTTCTGAATATACTTACCTAAAAGACAAATGACAAAGAAAAGAAATAATGATCGTTTAGTTAAACTGAGTTTAGGGAAAGGCAAAGAATGTTCGGTATGTTGATAGTAACAATCAATTGTTATGAGGATCGGTTGGTTAAAAAAGCTCTTGCGGTTTGCAATAATAAACACGTTTTAAGAAGAATGATTTGTGAAGCATCAACGGAATATCCAGCGAGATGCAAGGATATAAAATAACGTGTATTTACGATGTCTGGCTGATGGGTATCAGTTGCACGCCATCTGCCATTTGATATCCCCATATCAAGTGACGAGTTCATATTACACATCCATGTTAGGCCCGTGCTCGAGCCTACAACGCATTTAAATTTTAACACAGAACAATACAAGAAAAATCCACGGGGTAATCAAGCAAAACAATTAAAAACATATATTTCAATATATCGGTCCCCTCCTCTGCGCACAAACATCACATCAACAATGACGGAATCTATTTTTAAACCGACATTGTAAATCTCTACGATTTTAAAATAAACCAGACTTGTTAATTAATTTTTCTCCCCAGTTCGAAATTAGACTCACTTTTATATCATCGTTGAGAGCCTCCTTTTTGATCGCAACTTTCGGTATCTCTTCGGCGGCACTTTTTTCCATAAATGAAAAAGAAAACCACGTAAACGGAAAAATAAAAGGTGTCGTGCAAATCAATTACGCACTACTTTTCTAATACGATTTGGGAAAATTCGTTTTCACATAAATACTGCGCACACCAGGAAAATTTCGATGAGAACTACAAGCTGAGCTTTTCAATAATGTTGTGATTATTTTGGTACTCGAAGTGGGGTATTCCCGCCACACTTTTAAATTGGCAACGCGCAAGTCTACCAACTGAGCGTGCGCACACACGTCTAACCTAAGTACCTAACCTTCCCAAACTTAAAATTGCAGAATATTTTTCATATTCCGAATCTGAATTCTGAACAAGCAGATATTTCTGCAAGAACTTTTTGTGATTACGTGTGTAATGTCCAAAGTTGCAAGACCCGTGCTAAACTTAAAACATGTAATTCGGGGTATCCTGACAAATTATTTATGTACCTTTAATCTGACTTTTTCAGTTTATTTTAAAACAAGAAGTTAAAAACCTTTACAGGAAAATCTTCAGGACTATAAAAGAAGTTCCTGATCCGGCTCATCAGCAAGAATTGAAAGAATGGACACGTCGTGATTTTCGAGGTAACGCGCATCACACTGACGAAATTACAATAAAAATGTATATTAAATATGGAGAGCGATGTTTAAAAGAATTAGAAAATACAATAAATTTATCTAAATAGTCAATAATGTGGTGTTGTTTTATTAAGGATGTCAACTAAATTGTACTTTGGTAAACCTTGAAATAAATACTTTTCCAAAACTATTTGCTTTATTAATACACAACAGAACAAATTTCCATATCACAAATTTAATGAACACACAAAACTATGTTATAAATATGCTAACTTATTACTTAATTGGTATTATTTCTTGTACTTAATTAAGCTTGCTCCAAATAACAATTGTACAGTGGATCACCAACAAAAACGTAAAGGAAGCAGTCACTACAGCTGAAATGCCTTTAATATGTGTAGTCCTTAAGTGTTTAGAAAATATTATATGAAAGATAGTATTAGTTATGTGCTGACCATCCATGAATAGACAGGGTAAAATGTTGACAATTGCCAAGCCCATTGAGAATATGGAGAGGTATCCTAAAAACTTCGTTGTCATATCCGGAATTGCCGTTCCCAAGAATGAATATTTTGGAACATACGACGATACCGTAACAGTTCTCAAAAAATCCGACGCGGGTCCGATGAAAATTACATCTGGTTTACCCGTTCGTTTGATTTTGTATAAATTTGTATTGTTCGTTAACACGGGTCTAAAACAAAAAGTATCTTTGGGACAAAAATGAGGGTCGCTTGTGCAAAAATTGGTGGAAACTTCTATCACAGTTCTTCCAGGCAGACACGCATACGGAGGCAACTCCAGAATGCTGTCTTTACTGTCTAAATATTCAAAACACAATTTACCTTTATTGTCTGAATGACAACAACTTACAACCCCGTTTTCTAAATGTTTTAAGTGAACGCTTTCGTCTAAATTGTGGATAACGTCGCCTTCAATACAAAAAGCGGGTTTGTTAGTTTTTAAAGTACTGAGACATTTATACCACATGGTCTCGTCTTGAATTTCACAGTCGTTAATTTTGAGAATTATATCACCAACATTTAAACCCCTGTTCCCCGCAAGCGGTGATTTTTCATGGATTTGTGATGCAACAATGCCACTGCCAAAATTAAAAAATAATGAAAAAGCTGATGGCAGTGAAGTGTATAACAAATATGCAAAAACTGCTATCAATAGATTATGCCAAACACCTGCACATAAAATTTTGAGCCTTTTCCAAGGATTTAAGGAAAACAACTTATCAGAGTTAATATTCACATATGCAACTGGTAAAATAAAAATGAAGTTAGCACCTACATTGATGACATTCACATCTTCTTGGACTGAAGCTAATGCATGACCTAACTCGTGTAATACTGAACTTATCAACAAAGTTAAACTGTAATAGCCTATCTCTGATGCAGGGAGATTAACCCCAGGTATAACAGGTTGGATAATATTTTCTTCACTTATAGCAGAAGTTGAAAAATTTTGGAAAAAAGCTACTAGAAGTAAATAGATGGATATGGGCAATAAAATTAAACTTGCACATAAGCCACAATTAAACCAGAGGTTCTGGAATTTTGTATAATTACTACCCCATTTTAACAGTAACTTGTTGAAGGCAGTTGTAGTCCATGAAAACTGAAAAAATCTAATCTCCAATCCTGTTCCCTTAAGAAATTGTATATAGCCATAATGGGAACATGACTGAAAAAAATATCACAATTTTTTTGATCATTGTAATTTTTTCGCATCTTACTTTAAAGAATCTGTCCATGAACAGTATCCATAAATAAATTGCTGCAATAACTATCAGACCCCACAGGATGTCCATGATTTGATTTTAGCTAGTAAGCATTGTTTTAATTTTTATTTTAATCTAGTTAAAATCCGATATGTTTATAACCTAAATATCTGACATCAGCTTTGACTTTGACAATCAGCATAGCCAACAGTTTGAACGGCAAACATTACATTTTACTAAATTTTCAATTGTTTTGAGATCGGTAGTGTGGGTTATTTTCGATAAAAACAGAATGGAAAAATCAGAATCAGAGAATAATACTGAACTTGGCGATAAAAAGTCTTACGCGGGGATTCCGGAAGCTGAATTTGTGGTAAGTGCTTTACGAACATTGATTTCACGTGATTCGAAAATAACCGGAACATAACCTTATTCGGCACCTTATGATTCATTATCCTGCAGGAAGATGTAGAGGCTTACATGTCGCGTACTGAAAACAACAGAAACGTGGATGAAGTATTAAAAAAATTAGATAATCAACACGCTAAATACAAATTCATGGAATATAATTTGTTGTCGAAAAAGAAAAGACTGCAAAACCAAGTACCAGAATTAAAACGCTCTTTGACAATGATTGAGAAGTTAGAAGAGCAAAAGAAAGAGTTTGAAACCCAGTTTTTGCTCAGTGAGCAAGTATTTGCAAAGGCAAAAGTACCCCCTACTGAAACAGTCTTTCTATGGCTTGGTGCTAATGTGATGTTGGAATATAGCTTGAAAGATGCTCAAGAACTTCTCACACAAAATATTGCTGCAGCCACAAGAAATTTAAACTATGTGGAGCATGACTTGGACTTTTTAAGGTATATTTCTAAATGATGCAATTTATTTTTAATAATTTATGTTTATTAATAGGGATCAATTTACAACAACAGAAGTGAACATGGCAAGAGTTTTCAATTGGGATGTGAAAAGGCGTCAAGCTGCTAAAGCTGCAGCAAAGTGAAATTGCTTTTCTACAATTTTTGAACAGCCATCACAGCACATTGATTGTTTATCTCATATCATTATCAGATATTCTATAATGCAGCTTATGGTGTATAAAATCGTCCAAAAACGTCGAATATTTCCTATAATTTTTTATGAATTATTGGTAATTGTAATTTTTTTAGGCTTATTTTTGCTGCAACCAAAACCAACAAGCAAACTATTTTGTCATCATCAAAACTGCTTGTGCATTTAAACAAATATTTAGTGTGTTTGTCAAAATAACTTAATCTTAAAAATGTTTCCCCTATCAAATTGTCAATAAAACAATTTACTAATAATGAAACAACTTTTAATTGATAAATGGCCAGTTAAAGTAAACAATAATTGTCATATATTATAAGTATCTCTTCAAAAATAGTGCAATTAATAAAATATTTGTTGCTTCATATTTGTAAAAACTATAAAATAATACTGCAGACAACAGTTACATGATAAAAGTTCATACAAACAACTAAGGTAAGATTCTCAAAAAACGGAACTTTCTATCTAATCAATAAGGCATCAACTGGACTTCTTCTCCCAAGTTGAGAGAAGTCCAAGGTTTAAAAATTAAATCTGCTAGATATCAGTTAAAATTTTTAAGTCTCAATAAGCATATAATTAAACAAAAAAAAATAACTTCACAACAAAACCACAAAAACTAAAAAGATGTTTACATAAAAAGGAACAAAAATAAAATTCTAAAAGTATTTAGTCAAAAAAAAGAAAGTGTATAACAATGGAAAGGGAATCAGGCATTACATATCAGGGTTTTCTTCTGGTGGTGGTGCATCTATTGGGGCTTCATCAGTAATAGGAGGCATATCCTCTGGTGGATTTTCATCACCAGCCATAGGTTGAAACCCTTCTTCTAAAGGAACTGCTTCTTCTTCAACTGGTGGTGGAGGTTCAAGACTAAGCTTCAGTTCATCTAATTCTTGTGTCAAGGCATCAATCCTGGCTTGACATTCATCTATTCTTGACTTCATTTGATTGTAAGTTTCAATTCCAGCTTGCATTGCTAGCCTATCACGAATGTATCTAAAATTTTGTTAACAAAAAGTGGTTAAAATGTGTGATCAATATGTTATGTTAAAATATACTCTAGCGCATCTTCCGGTTTTTCTGGTTCCTCATAAAGATTGACAAGGACCTTAGTTAACGCATCCATAACCCCATTCTTTTCCAAATATTTGCGAAATTCTTCGCGTTTCCCTTCGGACGGCTGTTGTAAAAAAGTGAGGTTACAGTGACAACGGTATTTCTTCGAGATCTTACCTTAAAAGTCGGATTCGACATTTTAGTCAAGAATGGTTTTTGTATAAGCAGAACTTATTTTGTATATGAGTAAATCACAAGATTTGGACGAATTTATAGCACTTTGCCGATGAAGTATCAAATTTCTCTGGAAAATTTGACGTGGCTTGTTACTAAATGACAATTAATCAATTTTTACTACACGTTATCACGAATCGATGAAAGTATTTAAGGAAATTATAAAATAAAGCTCAAAACGATGTTTTCCCGTAACAAACAGAAATTCAAAGTAATTTCTACAATACTGAATATGCGCGGTTATTACGTTGGCACCCATTGGCCAACTGGTTATTTGCTGCCATGGCGCTACATTTAAATTTTAGATTTCATTTGTAACTCTCATAAATTTGACTTATTAAAAGAAAATCAAACAATAATAATTAAAAATAGACTTGCATGATGTAGATTATCTTTGTTATCAATTAAAGCCAAATATATTTTGAAATGATATTTACTAAATAAGTTACTTAAAATACAAAGGTTTTCCTATGCAAATAAACTTAATTCAACATTCTATTACCTAATAATTGAATTTGTACAGATAAGACTGAGTTAATTGAAAATAAACTGGTGAAATACATAATTTTGTAGATCCTAAAGGTCGAACAGGCCATGTATTATGTCATGTTGAAAATTAACATAAATTCTGTTCTCCGAATGTTCTCTCTGCGACACCGGTGTGTATGGTGTGTTGTATGTATAATCAGAAAAATTAAATAAAAACGAGAAATTTTACATGCGAAATAAATTCTAAATTAAACAACTTCATTTGTTGGGCAGATCGCGAAATAACACAAAATAAAAGAGGCAGATTTTTTTTTAATTGAAAACATTCAATTATAATACCTACCTAAGTTATTTCCATATTGAACAAAAAAAAAATCAATCAAATATGTCGTTCCTATTGTCAGTTATGATCGTCCGAATTTTCCCTTTCCTTTGTAATGGTCCCGAATTATTTTTTTCTGAAAACTTTTCCAAGACCATAACGAACAAAATAAAAAAACAATTACGCATATCCTCCGTTGGAATCCTGAGTTATCGTCTTGAGTTCATACTTGACCCAACTTAATAATAAATTCCGCTAATGTACATTAAAAGCGGAAGGAGATAAAAACTTAGGTAATCAAGCAAAAACCAATTCTTTATTCGTAGTGAGAGTGACATTAAAGTTACGCACCACACTTGATCAAGGGCACTAACCTTTAAATTAATAAATTAAATGCTCGAAATGACTCCCTCCGTTATCGAGCACGCTCTTGTGCCCTTCGAGCCATAGAAGCTTGAATTCTGACCACCATGTCGGAATTTTGTCAGTTTTTTGACTCAGTATCATTATTCACACGAACGACGGAATCTCATGCATAATCTGTTTGAAGTGGCTCCATAAAAAAACTAAGAAAGTCCGGTGAACGAGCTGGCCATAAAAATGGTCCATTACGACCTATCCACCGATTTTCTAAATTATCGTCCAACCAATTTTAACCCGTGCACTGTGAGCGGGTGTATTCCTCCGAACTAGCAACGGCACGTTATCCAAAAGGTCACTTAGCACATTTTGTAAAAAAATTAAATATTCTTCATCATTTAAATGTTGAGGTAAGACATGTGGCCGGATCAAACGATTCTCAATTATTCCCGCCCGCACGTTATAACTGAAACTCTTTGTTGGAAATCTTGTACTCGAATTTTTGAAGAAGCCATTGACAAAATGCAATCAGACGTGATGGTGGATCTTCTGGTTTTAAATGTTTGACGTTGAAGATCATAAGGATGTACCTATATAATCCGTTTTCGTCCAGCGTTCTCCAAATTGTGAAACTGGAAACGCCCAGTCGTAATGCAAGTCGTCAACTAACAAACTAACACATTCGGTTCTTCCCCAACAGCTTGCAGAATTCAAGGTTCCAAGTCCAAGACACGATGAGACCTTGAACGGCCTCGATCTCGGTTAATAGGACTAAAGTACCATAATCCCTTAGATGCTCACAAAGGTAAGGTATGTGCTTGGTGATCGGGAAATCTCTCCATGTACAAACGCCTGGCTCCCCCATAAATAAGCACCATGTCAGTTAACTCCGGATTAGTTTACTGCAGAATTTTTTAACGATAATTACGGGAAATTTACTTTATAATAAATTTTAAACACGGCCGCATGCAGGTGAAGGACGTGTCAGTAAGTTTTTGCAAGATCTATCAATCCGCTTGGGTTTTTGTCGTACTTATTTATTTTTTGTGGGGTTAATCTTTTTCGCACGAAGCCGTTGTTCTTTCACCGTCCCATCCATAAACGACTCGATGACACGGAATACGGTGAAAATAAATTTGAGTTTTCGAAAAAATAGTAAGTAGAAAAATCATTTGTTTTGATTTCTATCACCGTTTTTTTTTTCAATAGTTATTTTTGTATTAAGTGCGCAAAGTGATTGTTTTTTGTTGGGGCATGAGAATGAGTTTTTGGTCGAGACCGTCAGGTCGAGACTTCAAACTCATTCGAATGCGCCAACAAAACAATCATCTTGCGCACGAAATACAAACACTATTTTTTCTACAACAGCATTTTAAAATTTTTGAATTTTTTAATTTTTGTAAAATTTTCCTTGGATGCTAAAATATTCGTCAAAAAGTTTCCTTGGGTGCTAAAATATAACTATTTTAGCATCCAAGGAAACTTTTTGACAAATATTTTTTCACTATCAAAAATGACATACTTTGCGACTTGATAACGATGCATAAATGTCACGTTTTTTTGACAGTTGTAGAAAAAATATTTTGAACGCATTTCAATAGCACGCTGTATTAATATTCTTATTGACGAAGCAATGTAACTTTAATTAATACCCTGTTGTCGATTACTCAGTGAAAATAAAGACAATTTTTTATTGTTTTAACTTTTAAGCTGTTAATTTTCCTGCATTTTTTATTTGTATTTTTATGATCAAAGTAATATGATACTTAATAATAAAAATCCGAATAATAGATAAGTATTCTGAGTATTTTGTAAGCATATTTTTTATTAACTGACAACTTTGACAAATATTTTGTTGTCAAAAGTATACAACCAAACCAACTTTAACGCGTCAGTGTTCACTGTTCAATGCTTCAGTTTCAGTGGGAATGGGTAAAGATCCAATGAACACTAGAATCGAGAAACGAGAACATCTTGCGCAAGATTCTTGTAATGAATTTTTGTGTGTACATATTGTAACAATATTTTGTTCCATCGTTCTTAATGTGGGTTCATTAAAAAAACTGGGTAATTGTTTTTTTCGATTTAATGTAAAATAATTAAAATTTTCATTGTGTGACAATATCAGCAGAGGTCACTACTAGTAAAACAAAATAGAATCTGTTGTCAGATAGTAAAATTCGTAATTTTTTGTGTATAAATTTCAACATATTATTAAACATTAAATTATTATTAAATATTGCGTGAGTTATTTTACAAGTATAAAAGATTATGTGAGTGTTGGCGAATAATTCGTTTGGTTTTTAGGACATGACAAAAATCACAGAACTCAGTCGGGACTCATCAGGTAGTTTCACTGAAGATTTAGAGGAGTCCAGAGTACGAAAATTTGCCAAACACATGCTGAAGAGTTCCCTCTTCATTGGCACGTTTTTAGAAAAAAGATTCGTGGAGCCTCTAGACTCATACAGAGCTGTTATCAAAGTGGGAGATGATGAAACTGAGTTTATTGAGAATCTTATTTCAGTGAAAAAACGCTGTGTGAAATTCTTTCCAAAAAACGTCTGGGTGGGAATTACTGAACCAAAAACAATTGGTGCTCCAGCTGGATATAATTTGTGGGTTAGTTTAAACGAGGAAGTTTTTGGTAGTTATTGGTACAAAGTTAAAAATGTTGAGTTTTTTTTTAATGAAGTTAGATTAAAGTTGGAAGTTGTGAGACCTGTATCTAAAGAAAAAACACCAGTTCACAACATAACCCCAAAAGAAGTTTTTGAAGAAGCATCTCAAAGTGAAATTAAGGAATTTAGAACAAGAATAAGTGCTTTTTTTAAAGAAAAATTGAATGAGTTATTTGGTGAAACTTTAACTTGGCCAAATATTAAGCAAGCTGTTATATTTATATTCCTTTTACTTTCAACATTGATTACTTTTCTTATAGAGGCAATTAAATACCTTTTGGAATATTTTTTGAAACTTCTCCATGAAACCTCAGGTTTAGTGAAAGTATGTACACCAATAATTATTAGTTTTATGAAATTAGTCATGAACACAATTAATGGATTATATAACTTAATAGCCATGATGTGGAGGGATAGGTCACCTCCTAAAATTAATCAAAATCTATACCAATTTTCCCCATATCAAGTACCATATTATAACAACTTGCGAGCTTTGCCTCAAAGTTATGAAGGACCTAACCTTGATAACTACAGATATGGCAGGCCTCATAGATCTTCTGTTAAGATAACTCCATTAGATTAGACTGTGATTATTTGTAAGTGGACTCTAAGGCTTCTTGTTGATAATTTTATTTAATTATTACACAGTAAGTTGTAAGATTGTGTAGTGAAATATAATCACAAAATCTGGAAAGGATATGATCTTGTTAATATTAATTGGTTTTAGGATGGTAGACTATTTTTCATGCTTATTATTTCTATGCTTATTTAAATCATCTACAATGATAAATAAATAAAGAATGTGTTGTATTTTTATACATGAAAAAATGTGCAATAGCAATAAAATTCTTAAAAAATTACGATGAAATTTCTTTCACTCAATAGATACCTACCAATTTTTTTAACGTATAAAAACCCTAAACATCTGAGTTATCAAATTAAAATTATGAAAAGATTTGGGACAAATTTAGTTACCTGCCTACTATGGGGATTATTTGCTTCGCCGATGCCGATACCGATAAGCCAAGAACAAAAAACGAATACAAGAAAACTTTCACTTGTTTTTTGCTAACTTTTAACACAACGGCTAAATTAAGTGCTCGTTCATCATATAATATGGTTGATATTAAATGAAAATAATTATTATTTATACAGGTATCTCACAACAGAGTATGGTAGGTAGGTATATATTCAAACTCTGCAATGTGCAAACCCTGAACGTATCTTTAAGCGTAGGTATTTAAAACAAAAATTAGTGAGAAAAAAAAATAGCTCACATCACGGAATTAACACGTAAACACCTGCCTTGTACAGTTGGATAAAACGAACTAAAAATTTAATCCTCTTTACCTCGGCCGCAGAGCGAAAAACTTTATTCTAAAAACACGATGTTTTGTGTTGATTTTACAAAACTATTACCTATTTCACGGTCACTGTTGTTGGGTCACATAAATAGACAGGTCGTTAATTTATGGGGGGATAAAATACTCAAAGGAAAATTATATTTCGAAAAAATGGTACGTAGGTACTATATAACAATTATTTTCGTTGTTATGTCGAAAGACCAAAAAGAGTAGGTATAATAGTCGTATATTAATTTCGTAGCACTAACAATTTATTGGGTTTAAAGTACAAGTGCGTTATATTTTTTTATTCAGTATTGCAGAGATTTGTTTTACCCATTCATTAAACAAAAGTCGCAGGTACAAAATTTAAAAATCAAATGACCAAAATAAATAAGAAAAAAGTTTGTTCTAAATCCTCGAAATAACTAAGTAAGCTTCGCCAGTCACGTCATTTGTCAAAACAGTTTAATAATAATAATAACTGGCCCTAGGAGTATTATTCATTAAACACAGGTGACAGTCAACATGCGGTCATAAAATTATAATCGATTTAATAGCCTATTCTCCGACTTTGTTTTTATATTTTACCCAATGAAATTAATCAAAGATATACCATGTGACACGTGAACTATATTCTCGAGAAAATCTGTGCGATTCCATTTACACATTGTTACGATTTAGCGATCGTTATTTTAACGATCGATTTTTTAAAATGATTTTTAAAGAGCTAGCTGATTTCTTAAAGCAAGTTGATGATCTCTACAAGTATATATTTGCTAAATTAACTTGATTTTTTTAAATTTTGATTCGGAAGTGATTTTCTAATTTTTTAAAAAATATTTAAAACAACCAATTTTCAATGTAACAATCGATATTATAACTATTTGGAAACAGAATCGCACTGCTTATCTAAAAATATTGCAACTTTTTAGTTGCTGAGAGAAACGGATTCGTTAAATTGAACCAAATTATGAGAACAAGAATTATATAAATATTACAAAGTTGCTTTGATATTTTGAGTAAGAATTTTACTGAACTTGTCGCCAAATACCTGATTTAAATAAATAATAGGCAAAGTATTCAAAAATTTCGAATTTTAATGCAAATTCTAAACTAGGATATCATATCTTTCAAGATAATTAAAGAGGAAACTGATGTGCTATAAGACTGAACTTGTTATTTTCCATTTTCCATTCTCTTCTTTCACATTTTTATTTCTGTTCGAAAAGTTGCTTGTGCTGCTTCGTGTTCTAGAATTTTTTTTTTCTCTTAGTTTGATGCATAAAACATGCCTGAAATTTTTATAACTATTATCGTTGTAGGTGTGTAAAGACTTCCATAATTTCAGATCATTCACTCTTAGTGATCTTCATCCATTTATTATAATAAACTGATAATAGCCCGAGTGCTTTGTGCTTCAAAAATCTATTTTGTTTAGTCGTTTTATACTAAAATGAAGCTTTTGTTAGATAATTCATCTACTAAACTAACAATATCAAATGAAAAACCTAAAATCACTATCACATCAAATGCAAGATTGGCAAATTTTCTGAATTAATTGTTTGTCCCTGGAAATTTTAAATTAATATTTACCTAACGTATCGTTCGGTGAATCTGACCAACAAAATCAAATTTACCTTGCATTTGAAATTATTGTACAATTAATTGTATCATTAATAATTCTGCGAGTTACAATATTATATTTTGTGCTTTTTCAAAATATTTTTTTACAAATGAAGGTCAAGACCAATTGTGAAGTCTCCAACCCTGCAAAAATCCCCCACATAGCATCAAGCGCCCGGCTCACAGGATTAATAGAAACAATAGAAACAGTCTTAAATTATGCCGTTTGCAAATTTATTCCACACGTACGAGTAGGTATAAATATAATTCACACAGTTTGAAGAACATTGAACAAAAACATTAAAGCAACGTAAAATATATATATTTTTTTATTTAAGATAAACGAGTTAGGGAGGAGAAAAAGAAAATCTAGAAAAAGTATCAGTTCTATTATTTCCATGAGTATAACAAAAAACCTTATGCAATGGTTATATTGTGTGCAGGTGGTTAGTTCAGTTTGTCGCTCACAGTGAAGTGGACATCGTCATATCACTCATCTCTACTAGAAAATGTGCCAATTTTGGGAAATATTATAACAAGATCTTGTGCCTGTGACGCTGGATTGTTAATCTAAAGGTATTGTGCCACACTTTGACATATAAATTTCGTAGAGAATATTTTTTTCTGCACTAACATTTATTAGAAACTTGCTTATCCTATTAAATTTTGACGAAATTTCCGTCTATAACAGGGGATTTGCGAACAATAAATCTATATTTTTTAATTGGTACATTGTGTATTGAAGTTATTATCTTTTAATTGCAAAATTGTGCGGAAATTAGTAAATTTTTGGCGTGCTTAGTTTAATTTTAGAGTTATCGAAATAAAATAAATCTTCTCGTCATTTACCTACTCGTACATCTCTTTGCCACAATCTCCAGTAAAACCAAACAGTCCAAAATAATTTAAACAAATGCTAAAAGAATTTTGTTTAAAAGTTTCGTCTGAATTAGTGAATTGTTTGTCACCGATAAGTCATTATATGAGAAAAATGTTCAAATAAAAGTTGTAAAGGATAAATTTTGGCAACTATTTTTTTAAATACTTTTCTTGCAAGTTTAATAAGGACTGATATACAATCGACGAAAGATGCAATTTAACGAAATTTTTACTCAAAAAAACGTGAAACTTTAGGTATTGTTAGTAAATTCTGCAAATGATCAAATAAAATATTTTTTTTTGTGTAATAAATAACTATGTATTAACAATTGAATTTATCAATATTATGAGTACTAGCGTATATGAAAATTTAATTGGAAAAGTGTTACGGGGGTGAACTAAGAAAATATAAATTTTTTATTGTATCACATTAATAAAATTGGATCGAACAACATTCGTTTATACCTGCTCTCGACCATATTTACTCCAAAACACGTTAACATAGGATGAAATTTGAATTGAAATGTTCATACTATACGCTAGTAAATTAAAAAGATAAATTCAATTTACTAGCGTATAGTATAGTATGAACATTTCAATTCAAATTTAATAGTATAGTATATGTACTACAGTATTATATTACACAAAATATTTGATTTGATCATTTGTAAAATTTTACTAACAATAAAGTTTTACGTTTTTTGGAATACAAATTTCGTTAAATTGCATCTTTCCTCGATTGTATTTCAGTTCCTATTAAAGTTACAAGAAAAGTATAAATAGAAAAAAATTGCCAAATTTTATCCTTTACAACTTTAATTTGAACATTTTTCTCATATAATGAACGGTTATCGAGTTATTCTGTGAAGACCTGTTTATTATAATTTTTCATTGAAGCATCACTTGGTAAAATTTTCAGTAAAACAAGTTCTAGATTTGTTGTTTCCTGATTTCTCACTCATCTTTACTCATTATTTCCATTGTAGAAGAAAATTGTTATTCTAGAGATTTGTAAGAAAACTAATTCCTAATTAAATAAATAAACCTTAGGCAACCAGATATACTCCAGTTGGACAATTTATATTAATTTGATTTTATACTTTGCTATAAGCATAGTATAGTACCTACCGTGCGATCAAATAAAAAAAAATCAGAGTAGGCGGAAATGGTGGTTTGAACCAATCAAAGCATCAGAATAGCACAATCCAGGTAACTCGATTTTTTTTAATTGATCGCACGTTATAAGTATCTTTATTGTTTATTGAATACGCAAAACTTCCTAAGAAATGAAAAATTATTGAAAAGTTCGTCGGGCTCATTATCACTCGTAAACGTGATGCAAAATATATTCTTTTTATTAAAGATAAACAACTCAGGTAGGAGAAAAAGAAAATCTAGAAAAAGTGTTAGTTCTATTATTTATTAATTACATCAATGAGTAGGTACAACAAAAAAAATTATGCAATGGTTACATTGTGTGCAGGTCGTTAGTACAGTTTCTCGTTAACAGTTGACTTGATATCATCATCTCATTCATCTCTCTTAGAAAACTTACCAATTTTGCGAAATTTTAACAAGATCTTGTGACTGCGACGCTGGGTTGTTAATCTAGTCTAAAGGTAATGTGCTACCTTTGATATATAGGTACATTTCGTAAAGGATAATTTTTTCTGTACTAATATTTATAGAAAACTTGCCTATTCAATGAGATTTTGAAAAAATTTCCGTCTATAGCAGGGGATGCAGTTAATATCTTTAATTTTTTTATTTCACAAATTGTGCGGAAATTAGTAAATTTTTGGTGTGCTTAGTTTAATTTCGTAGTTATGCAAATAAAATAAATCTTCTTCTCATTTACATATCTTTGCAACAATCTCTAATGAAACCAAACCGTTCAAAATAATAATATAATTTAAATAAATGCTAAAAGAATTTTGTTTAAAAGTTTCGTTTGAAGTTTGTCTTCGACGAGGATAAAGGTGCACAAAAGTGAAATATTTTTATTTTAATTCACTTTTAAAAATATTGCTCATGATCATGAATTTGAAGTTGAATTTTCATTTAAATGAAAAAGTGATGGTAACGAAAGATGTACCTACTTTTTTTTCTCAACCACATTAACTACCCTTATTTGCTTAAATAAGTCATAAATTTGCCATCCATTCAGGCTACTCATTTAATCTCAAAATAAAAGTTAGATATCTTCAGTCGCCGCTGTGTGCAGTGTTCCCATGTTTTTTCTATAATAATTTATAATCACACCCATCCCCATATTCACATAATTTCGCTAATACCCGCTCCCTTTCAACATGCAACTAAAATATTAGGTATATGTAGTAAATTAACATTGTCACCTTACTTCTCAAAAAATATTGCGGAATTATAGTTTCAATTAAACCGAAGAATGTAACAAAATCTGATGAAAATTTTTTGATTCTTTAAACTTTATCACTTGGTAAATTCTTCAGTAAAACAAGTTCTAGATTTCTTGTTTTCGGATGTCTCACTCATCGTTACTCATTGTTTGTATTCGAGAAGAACATTTTTATTCTAGAGATTTGTAACAAAACTAATTAAGGCAACCAGACATACTCCAGCAGTACAATTTATATTAATTTGATTTTAGGTGTTCCGTATTAACGTTTTATTAACTTTTTTGCAAGTTGAAGGATCTCTAGTATTTTATTTTTAGAAAGATTTAAATTTTTGGTGGATATACGGCATGTAGGTATAAATTTCATTGCATTTTGTTTAGTGTTTAAAAACTAAAATCGCTATAAATGCAAGATTGCCACATTTTCTAAATACATTTTTTGTCCCTGAAAATTTTAAATTAACATCTAACGCATCGTTCGGCGTATCAGAAATATTCATTTGACAAAAGCAAATTTATGTTCATTTGTATGATTGTACAAATTGTATTATTAGAATTGAAGTTTTAATAAACCATTTCAAGCAAGCAACATTTAATTCTGCTAATTTAAAAATTATATTTTGTGTTTTGTCAAAATATTTTTTACGAGTGAAGGTCAAGACCAATAATTGTGATGTCACTAACCCTGGAAAAATTAAAATCCCCCAACGTTGAATCTCGCGCCCGGCTCAGAGGCATAAAAACAGTATTAAATTCCGTCGTATTCAAATATTGCAACGTTTTAATTCGCACAATTTGAAGAACTTTGCAGTTTCATTAAACCAACGTAAAACATATTTTTTATTTAAGACAAATGAGTCACAAGGGGACAAAGAAAATCTAGAAAAAGTGTCAATCCTATCATTTATTAATTACGTTAATTAAAACAACAAGAAAACCTACGCGACGGTTACATTGTCTGCGCCGCAGGTGATTTGGTGGTACCTGCGTCGTACTAAGTACTGTGCAGTTTCCCGCTAACTATTACGTTGACATCATCATCTCTCGTGGAAAATTAACCAATTTTGGGAAAATCTTGTGCCTCTGACAGTGAATTGTGAATCTAAAGGTAATTTGCTTCACTTTGATATATATATTTCGTAGAGGACAATTTTGTCCGCACTTATTAGCTCGTTACCACAAATCTGTCATGGATTCGACTGTTTCAATTTCGGTTAAATTCAACATTAATTTGTTAGAACACTTGCTCATCCATTTTCACGAAATTTCCGTTTATAACAGGGGATTATTGATGAATAATCAATCGATATTTCTTGATTATTGCTGTTAATTTATCTCTTAACCTTAACTTTTACATATCTTTGCAACAAATTCTAATGAAACTAAGGGCCGGTTGCACCAACCTGAGTTAAATAAAATAGGTATACGAAAACATTGTTATAACAATAGGGGGTCATTGTTAACTTTAGCTACTTCTGGAATTTTCCCGTTTTTTTTTGGCTAGACAGCCTCAGGGCGTCCTCCTACATCGTTTTCCACCACTTAAACCTTATGCAAATGAATTTTCCTTGCCGTTTTTCAATAAGGGCTGCAGAGCGGTACTGCGGCTCTTAATTTAAAACAATAATATGTTATTATTGTATTTTTTAATCCAAGATTTGCCAAAACAAAATAATATCTGCATTTTTCCGAGCATTTTTCATTAATACTCGTGAGACTCGGCTATCAACATACATTATTTTATATTGGATCGGCACTCCACAATACATTCGTTATTCCTTGTCTTGCCTCGTTACGTCAGCTAGCCGTTGCAGCCGACATAAACGCGTCAAATTCGTCATCCTAGAGCCTGAATTCGCTTGAATATCATATTTGGCCTTGAGTTGACCAATGAACCTCAAGTATTATACAGTGTGGAAATTACTTATGGAATAAATTCAGTAATTTCAAAGCTAATGACATTTGCCGAAAACGCTGAAACAGGTCAATTTTTATTTTTAATAATGCTTATTTTAAGTTACTTCACTTGTTCATGACGTCATCCATTTTTGAGCTATGACGTCATCACCAATTTTTTTAAATGACAACCACAACTTTTTTCTTCTCTTTCTGATAGTCCTTCCTACTACCTAAACGATGAATGAAAAAATTGGTTCCTTACATAACAATTTTTTTTTGAGAAAATGACAAATTTTATTTAATTTTTAATGTACGAGTACATACTTATTTTTTTTCTATGTGGTTATTTAAAATCGAGGGTTTACTTTAATAGACCAAACAAACCCCCTTAATCAAAAAACTTTAGGCAAACCGATATATTCCAGCTGAACAATTTTAATTATGTAATTTGATTTTATACTCAAGTATAAATAGTATATGTAGTAATTATCGAGTATCTACATTCAATATACAAAACTTGCTAAGAAAATATTTTCAAAAGTTTGTACAATTAGGATGATTAAATTTTGGACATCATTCTTCTAAAAAAATTACTCTAAATCATGCTTTATTGAAATTGTCACATGAATGATGAAATCGTTCTACAATTTGTCAGTATGCCACCTGTTTAAAATACATTGGCCGGCACAAAAAACGACTCATTATGATTTCTTTATTAAATGATCTTGAAATTATATTTTTGTGCTTATTTTTCTTTATTATAGTTAAATTGGGATATTTTCAATGATCGGGAGTGCTATGGTCACCATGGCAACTGAATTGTTTTGTTTAAATAAATTATTAGAAAATTTGCGCTACTTCCATGTTGTTTTTGTCGGTTGATTTACGTGTTAAAAGATTTAATTTGACAATACGAGATACTAATTCAAAATGCTGTTCAAATTTTGGCAATTTTTCATAACAAATTTTTTTCTAAAAAATTACTTTTATTTTTGTTTCCTTAAAATTTTATTTGATGTGTTTAATATTTTGTTTGTCGGATATTCTTTGGCAAAGAATAACTTAAATAACACTTATCACTTATGTTAGGACAAAATAGTCCCGGACAAGTCGACCAGTACAACTTTGCGTAATCCCTCGCTCGCACATAAACACGATTCAGCTGGTTCGCCTGTTATTTAAAGCGAACCAGCCGAATCGTGTTTATAAGTGAGCGGGGTATTACGCAAAATTGTACTGGTCGACTTGTCCGGGACTATTCTGTCTTAAGACTGCTTATCAATACAACATGATATAAAAAAAAAAAATTCTAAGACAATGAATTACTTAATTATACATCTTAATAAAATTCAAAGTGAGTCGTTTTTTGTGTCGGTGAGTGTATTCAGTTTTTGATTTTTATTTATTTATTTTATATTGTTCATTACATAATTAAAACCTCGTTCTATTCCATTTGTCTAATTTTTAAAACTTCTTGAACGTTTTCTCGGTTAAACTGACATTCACATTTTCAAAATTGACACAACAATCAAAATTGAGGTTATTTACACATAAGGGTGGTTTTAGAATGTATGAAAGCGCGATGACACTAGTGGTCAAAATTTATTGATCGCGACCGTACCTATCTATAAGTTTATGGAAAATCTTATGTTAGGATTTATAATAAAAACAGAAATATATATCTCTGTTTTGAATAACAAAGAAATTAAAGAGTTTAATAAATAATAACAGAACAATACATACAGTGTGGAAACTACTTATGGAATGAATTCAGTAATTTCAAAACTAATGACATTTGTCGAAAACGCTGAAACATGTCAATTTTTATTTCATGATGCTTATTTTAAGTTGCTTCACTTGTTCATGACGTAATCCAGTTTTGACCAATGACCTGATCACCAGTTTTTTTAAATGACGACCCCCACTTTTTTCTTCTCTTTCTGATAGACCTTGCTACTACCTAAACGATGAATGAAAAAAATTGGTATGTATCTTCCATAACAATTTTTTTCAGAAAATCACAAAGTTTTAATTGAGCTCAAACAAAAACGACAGACATCTAAGGTTAACAATAAAATTTAATGCAAATGTTGAAATTGTCCCCCACCAACCATTTGGCACTCATCGAAACTTTGTACACTGGGCTCAATTATGTCAGGGCTCTTTGGTTTCATTTCAGTGCGAATTCTCTGCCGTAAGTTTTCTAATTTGTTTGGTCAATTAAAATAAATCTTCTACTTTAAATAAACCCATACAATAGTTATTTATGCAACAAGTGCAAAAAGTGAATGATTATTGCACGCGCCGTGAAAATTGTTCCAACAGCCGCAGGCGAGTGGGACAACACGTCAAGTGCAATAACAACACTTTTTACACGTGTTGCATACAACATTTTTCTACGATCGAACAAAAAAAAACGAAAAAAAAAAAACAACGATAAACAACAGTTTAGTCCTGTGCGTCATGTGTGAAAAATGCAATGAACACTCACTTTTTGCACGATCGTAGACAGACTGTTGACAGATGCGTGCAATAAAGACTTTATTATTTTATTTTTATTATATTATTATAAGAGGCACGCTCGTAGAAAATAGTATATTGTTATACGAGTTGCACAAGACAGTCTATTGTCGAACGAGAGGGTTCAATACCAACCCCAAATTCAATTCCCACTAGAAACGATGCTATAAAATTGATCTTTGAGAAACGGTTTTCGGTATCACAAAATGCTCATTGTGAAACCGAAGTAGAAAAAAGAATTTTTACATTAAAAATTAAATTACATTTTTCAAGTAAAATTTGTCATTTTCTCAAAAAACTTGTTATGGAAGGTACCCATTTTTTTCATTCATTGTTTAGCTAGTACAAAGTTCTTTCAGAAAAAGAAGAAAAAAATGAGGGTTACCATTTTAAAAAATTGGTGATGACGTCATAGCTCAAAAATGAATGACGTTACGAGCAAGTGAAGCCACTTCAAATAAGCACTATGAGAAATAAAAATCCACCTGTTTCGTCGTTTTTGACAAATGTTTTGAAATTACTACAATTATTCCATAAGTAGTTTCCACACTGTATACGTGTCTCAGAAATAAGTAGGGACATTAATTTTAACCAGTGACAGTTCTCGTCAAGAACAACAAAATTTTTATGTATTATTTTTTCGAAATATAATTTTCATTTCAATATTTTTTTTCCGTCAGGATTAGGTTTCGTCCATTGACGAGTGCGACATTGAGGTTGGGTCGGCGCGGACCGCTTGTGGACTGGAAATAAAGGGTAATTTAATTTTCACCCGCCTTTGTTTATTATTCTCCAATTTCTTTTTTTTTTTTAATTACAGTAGGTCCGATACTTTGAAGTTGAGGGGACTCGTCGCAAATTGCGACAGAAGTAGAAGCCACAAAGGTCAGACACTATTTTACTGTTATTACCTATTTATTTAAAAAAAAAAAAACTGGACTTGAAAAAAGTTCACCTACACAAATGAAAAACGGATGTGTGTGGGCTGAGATCGAAATGCATTAATAATATTTCGAAACAGTTGAGAAAAACAACTGGATTTAAACAAATAATTTAATAGATTTCAATTCGCGTATCACGTATCAGATGCGAGCGAATAACGGTCCGTTGCTATTTGAATAAGCAATAACTCTCTGCTCTATTATCCGGAAGTTTGTTTGCAAAAATTGAACGCGATTTAGAGGCCGATTTCAACTTGTATTGTCATGGTAACGGCACAAAATTGCAAGTTTGAGAAAGATGACGCATATTAGTAATTAATGTGTAGGACAAAGATAGCTACACATTTGCGCTGCACAACCTATTTGTCACCCTGTGTGGCAAAATGTATGGAAAAAATTGACGCTACTTGCAAATAAATATACAGATTTTCTTTTTGGTCAGCGATAAATAATAAATTTCGTTGGTCAATATTGTCGATAGGGAGATTTTGTTTTTTTCATCAGGATTAGGTTTCGTCCATTGACGGGTGCGACATTGAGGTTGGGTCGGCGCGGACCGCTTGTGGACTGGAAATAAAGGGTAATTTAATTTTCACCCGCCTTTGTTTATTAATCTCCAATTTCTTTTTTTTTTTTAATTACAGTAGGTCCGATACTTTGAAGTTGAGGGGACTCGTCGCAAATTGCGACAGAAGTAGAAGCCACAAAGGTCAGACACTATTTTACTGTTATTACCTATTTATTAAAAAAAAAAAAAAAAACTGGACTTGAAAAAAGTTCACCTACACAAATGAAAAACGGATGTGTGTGGGCTGAGATCGAAATGCATTAATAATATTTCGAAACAGTTGAGAAAAACAACTGGATTTAAACAAATAATTTAATAGATTTCAATTCGCGTATCACGTATCAGATGCGAGCGAATAACGGTCCGTTGCTATTTGAATAAGCAATAACTCTCTGCTCTATTATCCGGAAGTTTGTTTGCAAAAATTGAACGCGATTTATAGGCCGATTTCAAGTTGACTTGGAACTTGTATTGACATGGTAACGGCACAAAATTGCAAGTTTGAGAAAGATGACGCATATTAGTAATTAATGTGTAGGACAAAGATAGCTACACATTTGCGCTGCACAACCTATTTGTCACCCTGTGTGGCAAAATGTATGGAAAAAATTGACGCTACTTGCAAATAAATATACAGATTTTCTTTTTGGTCAGCGATAAATAATAAATTTCGTTGGTCAATATTGTCGATGGGGAGATTTTGTTTTTTTCATCAGGATTAGGTTTCGTCCATTGACGGGTGCGACATTGAGGTTGGGTCGGCGCGGACCGCTTGTGGACTGGAAATAAAGGGTAATTTAATTTTCATCCGCCTTTGTTTATTAATTTCCAATTTCTTTTCTTTTTTAATTACAGTAGGTCCGATACTTTGAAGTTGAGGGGACTCGTCGCAAATTGCGACAGAAGTAGAAGCCACAAAGGTCAGACACTATTTTACAGTTATTACCTATTTATTTAAAAAAAAAAAAACTGGACTTGAAAAAAGTTCACCTACACAAATGAAAAACGGATGTGTGTGGGCTGAGATCGAAATGCATTAATAATATTTCGAAACAGTTGAGAAAAACAACTGGATTTAAACAAATAATTTAATAGATTTCAATTCGCGTATCACGTATCAGATGCGAGCGAATAACGGTCCGTTGCTATTTGAATAAGCAATAACTCTCTGCTCTATTATCCGGAAGTTTGTTTGCAAAAATTGAACGCGATTTAGAGGCCGATTTCAAGTTGACTTGGAACTTGTATTGTCATGGTAACGGCACAAAATTGCAAGTTTGAGAAAGATGACGCATATTAGTAATTAATGTGTAGGACAAAGATAGCTACACATTTGCGCTGCACAACCTATTTGTCACCCTGTGTGGCAAAATGTATGGAAAAAATTGACGCTACTTGTAACTGCTGTTGCAAATAAATATACAGATTTTCTTTTTGGTCAGCGATAAATAATAAATTTCGTTGGTCAATATTGTCGATAGGGAGATTTTGTTTTTTTCATCAGGATTAGGTTTCGTCCATTGACGGGTGCGACATTGAGGTTGGGTCGGCGCGGACCGCTTGTGGACTGGAAATAAAGGGTAATTTAATTTTCACCCGCCTTTGTTTATTAATCTCAAATTTCTTTTTTTTTTTTTAATTACAGTAGGTCCGATACTTTGAAGTTGAGGGGACTCGTCGCAAATTGCGACAGAAGTAGAAGCCACAAAGGTCAGACACTATTTTACTGTTATTACCTATTTATTAAAAAAAAAAAAAAAACTGGACTTGAAAAAAGTTCACCTACACAAATGAAAAACGGATGTGTGTGGGCTGAGATCGAAATGCATTAATAATATTTCGAAACAGTTGAGAAAAACAACTGGATTTAAACAAATAATTTAATAGATTTCAATTCGCGTATCACGTATCAGATGCGAGCGAATAACGGTCCGTTGCTATTTGAATAAGCAATAACTCTCTGCTCTATTATCCGGAAGTTTGTTTGCAAAAATTGAACGCGATTTAGAGGCCGATTTCAAGTTGACTTGGAACTTGTATTGTCATGGTAACGGCACAAAATTGCAAGTTTGAGAAAGATGACGCATATTAGTAATTAATGTGTAGGACAAAGATAGCTACACATTTGCGCTGCACCATCTATTTGTCACCCTGCGTGGCAAAATGTGTGGAAAAAATTGACGCTACTTGTAACTGCTGTTGCAAATAAATATACAGATTTTCTTTTTGGTCAGCGATAAATAATAAATTTCGTTGGTCAATATTGTCGATAGGGAGATTTTGTTTTTTTCATCAGGATTAGGTTTCGTCCATTGACGGGTGCGACATTGAGGTTGGGTCGGCGCGGACCGCTTGTGGACTGGAAATAAAGGGTAATTTAATTTTCACCCGCCTTTGTTTATTAATCTCCAATTTCTTTTTTTTTTTTTAATTACAGTAGGTCCGATACTTTGAAGTTGAGGGGACTCGTCGCAAATTGCGACAGAAGTAGAAGCCACAAAGGTCAGACACTATTTTACTGTTATTACCTATTTGTTTAAAAAAAAAAAAACTGGACTTGAAAAAAGTTCACCTACACAAATGAAAAACGGATGTGTGTGGGCTGAGATCGAAATGCATTAATAATATTTCGAAACAGTTGAGAAAAACAACTGGATTTAAACAAATAATTTAATAGATTTCAATTCGCGTATCACGTATCAGATGCGAGCGAATAACGGTCCGTTGCTATTTGAATAAGCAATAACTCTCTGCTCTATTATCCGGAAGTTTGTTTGCAAAAATTGAACGCGATTTAGAGGCCGATTTCAAGTTGACTTGGAACTTGTATTGTCATGGTAACGGCACAAAATTGCAAGTTTGAGAAAGATGACGCATATTAGTAATTAATGTGTAGGACAAAGATAGCTACACATTTGCGCTGCACCATCTATTTGTCACCCTGCGTGGCAAAATGTGTGGAAAAAATTGACGCTACTTGTAACTGCTGTTGCAAATAAATATACAGATTTTCTTTTTGGTCAGCGATAAATAATAAATTCGTTGGTCAATATTGTCGATAGGGAGATTTTGTTTTTTTCATCAGGATTAGGTTTCGTCCATTGACGGGTGCGACATTGAGGTTGGGTCGGCGCGGACCGCTTGTGGACTGGAAATAAAGGGTAATTTAATTTTCACCCGCCTTTGTTTATTAATCTCCAATTTCTTTTTTTTTTTTTAATTACAGTAGGTCCGATACTTTGAAGTTGAGGGGACTCGTCGCAAATTGCGACAGAAGTAGAAGCCACAAAGGTCAGACACTATTTTACTGTTATTACCTATTTGTTTAAAAAAAAAAAAACTGGACTTGAAAAAAGTTCACCTACACAAATGAAAAACGGATGTGTGTGGGCTGAGATCGAAATGCATTAATAATATTTCGAAACAGTTGAGAAAAACAACTGGATTTAAACAAATAATTTAATAGATTTCAATTCGCGTATCACGTATCAGATGCGAGCGAATAACGGTCCGTTGCTATTTGAATAAGCAATAACTCTCTGCTCTATTATCCGGAAGTTTGTTTGCAAAAATTGAACGCGATTTAGAGGCCGATTTCAAGTTGACTTGGAACTTGTATTGTCATGGTAACGGCACAAAATTGCAAGTTTGAGAAAGATGACGCATATTAGTAATTAATGTGTAGGACAAAGATAGCTACACATTTGCGCTGCACCATCTATTTGTCACCCTGCGTGGCAAAATGTGTGGAAAAAATTGACGCTGCAGTGACCCTCGAAGCAAGTAGGCTAGATTTAGGAAGTTGGTAGGGAATTCAATTGTTATTGTTATATTTATAGTTTTCGAGACTTGTCAGAAATAAAGCCAATTCTTCTATAAAGTTCGTTTCTCTACATTGGTGACCCCGACGTGATACAGAATGTCTAAACAACAAGAAACTACATCAGAAGTATCAAGGGTTTCACTCAAGATTCCTCCATTCTGGAAGTCCAACCCTGCCTTATGGTTCAAGCAATTGGAATCTCAATTTATCAACTGCGGTATTGTACAAGATAGCACAAAATACCATGCCGTAGTCGCAGCAATTGAGAGCAATATTTTAAGCGAAGTGAGTGATATTATAATGAAAACTCCCGATAATAACATGTACGAAAAATTGAAAACAACAATGATAAATAGATTTTCGGAACCAGAGACGACCAAATTAAAAAAATTATTACATACTTTCGAACTGGGCGACAAACGTCCTAGTCAACTATTGCGTGAAATGCAGGAACTCTCAGATAACAAATTCTCTGATGACGTATTAAAAATTTTGTGGATTCAAAGATTGCCGGCACAATGTCAAACAGTACTTTCGTGTTTTGATTCTGAGTTACAGGAATTAGCAACAAAAGCAGATAAAATCATGCAGGCTACTACTAACACAGTCATTAATGAAGCAACTGCGGATCCGCCTGAAATTTTCCAAAATCTTCAAAATCAAGTAGAAGAATTAATTCAAAAGGTTGAAGCTCTGAATAACCGACCAGCCAAAAACTGGTACCATAAACCTACACAAAGGAGAAGGCAAGATCCAAAAACTGATGTTCGACCATGTTGGTACCATATGAAGTTTGGTTCTAGAGCTCATCGTTGCCAGCCCCCCTGTTCTTTTCAGGCGGAAAACTTGTAAGCCACTCGTACGCGGCGACAGGCGAGAATGGCTCTGAAATCAGTCGCCTTTTTATGACAGATGTCACAACTAAAACACAGTTTTTGATCGATACAGGTGCAGACGTATCAGTTCTTCCACCACGTTATAGCGATAGAAGCAAAGGTCATACTAACTTATTTTTGTCAGCAGTAAATGGAACGAAAATTGGCACATATGGTGACAGAACATTAACTTTAGACTTCAATTTCAAAAAGTTCACATGGAAATTTCTTATTGCGGACGTGTCAAAACCGATCATTGGCTCTGATTTCTTAAACCATTTCGACCTTTTGGTGGACATTAAAAAGCAAAGAATCTTCGCTAGATCCGAAATTACGCCTTATGTCGGCAACACAAATAAAGAAACAACTATGGTTGAATCTACAGATGCCTATATGGATTTTGCTTCTCAGTTCCTGTTAAAGGAGTTCACAGATATTTCAAGTTCGCCCGGTAACGGCAACATTACAGTTAAACATAATGTTAGACATCGCATAGAAACTGTTGGACCGCCAATTTTTTCAAAAGCCCGTAGACTTTCCCCCGAGAAGTTGAAAATTGCAAAAGAAGAATTTAGAGTAATGATAGAAAAGGGAATATGTCGTCCTTCTAACAGCGAGTGGGCAAGCCCACTACATATGGTTCCAAAAAAGAACGGAGAATGGCGTCCATGCGGAGACTATCGCAGGCTGAACAATGTGACAATATCAGATCGCTATCCAATTCCACACATTCATGATTTTGCTCAAACGCTCGCAGGGAACTCAATCTTCAGCACAATTGATTTAGTCAAAGCGTATCACCAAATTCCAGTCGAAGACAAAGATATCCCGAAAACAGCTATTATCACTCCATTTGGTCTTTTTGAATTTCCCTTTATGTCTTTCGGGCTATGCAACGCCGCTCAGACTTTTCAAAGATTTATCCACGAAGTCACAAGAAATCTTGATTTTTGTTTTCCCTATATTGACGACATTTTGGTAGCATCTAATAACCAGGAACAACATAAACAACATCTCCGACTTCTTTTTGAACGTTTACGTCAATATGGCATTATTATCAATAAGGCTAAATGTGTTTTTAGTAAAAGCAACGTCAAATTCTTGGGATATCTCATCGATAGTAATGGTATTCAGCCATTGCCCGAGAAAGTGGCAGTCATTACAAATTTTAAGTTGCCTGGGACGATTAAAGACTTACAACGTTTTTTAGGAATGGTAAATTATTACCGGAGATTTATCCCTCACGCAGCAGAAGCACAACTCAAATTACAAAACATATTGTCAGGTAAAAACAAGAAAACTGGAGCCAAAATATTATGGACAGAAGAGTTAAAACGAGCATTCGACACCTGTAAACAAACCCTAGCAGATGCAACCCTTTTAGTTCATCCAACATCAGGAGCACCATTGGCACTTTATGTAGATTCATCAGACTTTTCAGTTGGCGGAGTTCTAGAACAGCTCGTTAAAGGAAAATGGCAACCGCTCGCATTTTTTTCTACTAAATTGGATGCTACTCAACAGCGTTACAGCACTTATGATCGTGAACTGCTGGCAGCATATCTGAGCATCAGGTACTTTCGTCATATGCTAGAAGGACGTGAATTTGTTCTTTTCACGGATCATAAGCCACTTACTTTCGCTTTTAAGCAAAAATCAGAAAAAGCAAGTCCTCGTCAGTTACGACACCTCGATTACATTGGTCAATTTACTACCAATGTTCAACATATTTCAGGAAAGGCCAATATTGTTGCAGACACACTCTCCAGAATTCAAGAGGTTATTATCCCTAAACCTGTCAATTACGAAGCAGTGGCGGAAGCTCAGGAAAACGACGAGGAATTAAAATCGTTGTTGATGACACCGACCGATTCAAATTTACATTTCAAGAAAATCTCGATACCTGACTCGAACAAACAAATGTATTGTGACGTTTCTACAGGTGTCATCAGACCATACATTCCCTCAAAATTTCGACGCCAAGTGTTCGAAAATATCCATAATTTATCCCATTCCGGTATCAGAGCGACAACGAAACTTCTTCGTACAAAATTTATTTGGCCTTCAATCAACAAAGATAGCGTTTTGTGGACTCGTACTTGTATTCAATGTCAGAAAAGTAAAATTGGAAAACACACAAGAAGTCTAGTGAGCACACTTCCAACGCCAAACGAACGTTTCAAGACCGTGCACATAGACATCGTAGGTCCCCTTCCCTGTTCAAAAGGATACAAATACCTTCTAACGTGTATTGATCGTTTTACTCGTTGGACAGAAGCCATACCATTGGAAGACATCAAAGCCGAAACAGTAGTGCAAGCGTTTTTGTCGGGCTGGATCGCGCGTTTCGGAGTACCTGCTGAAATAAAACACGACCAAGGAACCCAGTTCGAATCTTCACTTTTTAAAGAGGTAGCCAAAATATTTGGAACTAAAACAAGCCACACCACAGCTTATCACCCGCAATCAAACGGAGCAATCGAATGTTGGCATAGACCTTTGAAAGCTGCTATAATGTGTCATGCTACACCTCAGTGGATAGAAACATTGCCACTTATCTTATTGGGATTTCGTTCAGTTTTACATGAAGATTTGGGTACTTCAACAAGCGAACTAGTGTATGGAGATACTCTCAGGTTACCAGGAGAATTTTTGGCTGATTTGAAATCAGAGGTCAGTCAGTCAGTGTTCGCAGAAAATTTGAAGACCAAAATGCAACTTCTCCGTCCTGTAGCCGCTGCTCATCACGGCAGATCGAATGTTTTCATTCACAAGGCTCTTGCAACCTGTTCCCACGTATTTCTCCGTCATGATGCTGTGAGACGTTCTTTACAACACCCTTATGATGGACCTTATCGAGTAATCTCCAGGAATGAAAAAACGTTCACCATCCAGATCAAAAATAGTGCAAAAGTTGTTTCCGTTGATCGAGTTAAACCAGCTTTTTTGTTAAAAGATTACGTTATCACTCAGGGGGGAGCTATGCAGTGACCCTCGAAGCAAGTAGGCTAGATTTAGGAAGTTGGTAGGGAATTCAATTGTTATTGTTATATTTATAGTTTTCGAGACTTGTCAGAAATAAAGCCAATTCTTCTATAAAGTTCGTTTCTCTACAACGCTACTTGTAACTGCTGTTGCAAATAAATATACAGATTTTCTTTTTGGTCAGCGATAAATAATAAATTTCGTTGGTCAATATTGTCGATAGGGAGATTTTGTTTTTTTCATCAGGATTAGGTTTCGTCCATTGACGGGTGCGACATTGAGGTTGGGTCGGCGCGGACCGCTTGTGGACTGGAAATAAAGGGTAATTTAATTTTCACCCGCCTTTGTTTATTAATCTCCAATTTCTTTTTTTTTTTTAATTACAGTAGGTCCGATACTTTGAAGTTGAGGGGACTCGTCGCAAATTGCGACAGAAGTAGAAGCCACAAAGGTCAGACACTATTTTACTGTTATTACCTATTTATTTAAAAAAAAAAAAAAAACTGGACTTGAAAAAAGTTTACCTACACAAATGAAAAACGGATGTGTGTGGGCTGAGATCGAAATGCATTAATAATATTTCGAAACAGTTGAGAAAAACAACTGGATTTAAACAAATAATTTAATAGATTTCAATTCGCGTATCACGTATCAGATGCGAGCGAATAACGGTCCGTTGCTATTTGAATAAGCAATAACTCTCTGCTCTATTATCCGGAAGTTTGTTTGCAAAAATTGAACGCGATTTAGAGGCCGATTTCAAGTTGACTTGGAACTTGTATTGTCATGGTAACGGCACAAAATTGCAAGTTTGAGAAAGATGACGCATATTAGTAATTAATGTGTAGGACAAAGATAACTACACATTTGCGCTGCACCACCTATTTGTCACCCTGTGTGGCAAAATGTATGGAAAAAATTGACGCTACTTGTAACTGCTGTTGCAAATAAATATACAGATTTTCTTTTTGGTCAGCGATAAATAATAAATTTCGTTGGTCAATATTGTCGATAGGGAGATTTTGTTTTTTTCATCAGGATTAGGTTTCGTCCATTGACGGGTGCGACATTGAGGTTGGGTCGGCGCGGACCGCTTGTGGACTGGAAATAAAGGGTAATTTAATTTTCACCCGCCTTTGTTTATTAATCTCCAATTACTTTTTTTTTTTTTAATTACAGTAGGTCCGATACTTTGAAGTTGAGGGGACTCGTCGCAAATTGCGACAGAAGTAGAAGCCACAAAGGTCAGACACTATTTTACTGTTATTACCTATTTGTTAAAAAAAAAAAAACTGGACTTGAAAAAAGTTTACCTACACAAATGAAAAACGGATGTGTGTGGGCTGAGATCGAAATGCATTAATAATATTTCGAAACAGTTGAGAAAAACAACTGGATTTAAACAAATAATTTAATAGATTTCAATTCGCGTATCACGTATCAGATGCGAGCGAATAACGGTCCGTTGCTATTTGAATAAGCAATAACTCTCTGCTCTATTATCCGGAAGTTTGTTTGCAAAAATTGAACGCGATTTAGAGGCCGATTTCAAGTTGACTTGGAACTTGTATTGTCATGGTAACGGCACAAAATTGCAAGTTTGAGAAAGATGACGCATATTAGTAATTAATGTGTAGGACAAAGATAGCTACACATTTGCGCTGCACCATCTATTTGTCACCCTGCGTGGCAAAATGTGTGGAAAAAATTGACGCTACTTGTAACTGCTGTTGCAAATAAATATACAGATTTTCTTTTTGGTCAGCGATAAATAATAAATTTCGTTGGTCAATATTGTCGATAGGGAGATTTTGTTTTTTTCATCAGGATTAGGTTTCGTCCATTGACGGGTGCGACATTGAGGTTGGGTCGGCGCGGACCGCTTGTGGACTGGAAATAAAGGGTAATTTAATTTTCACCCGCCTTTGTTTATTAATCTCCAATTTCTTTTTTTTTTTTTAATTACAGTAGGTCCGATACTTTGAAGTTGAGGGGACTCGTCGCAAATTGCGACAGAAGTAGAAGCCACAAAGGTCAGACACTATTTTACTGTTATTACCTATTTGTTTAAAAAAAAAATACTGGACTTGAAAAAAGTTCACCTACACAAATGAAAAACGGATGTGTGTGGGCTGAGATCGAAATGCATTAATAATATTTCGAAACAGTTGAGAAAAACAACTGGATTTAAACAAATAATTTAATAGATTTCAATTCGCGTATCACGTATCAGATGCGAGCGAATAACGGTCCGTTGCTATTTGAATAAGCAATAACTCTCTGCTCTATTATCCGGAAGTTTGTTTGCAAAAATTGAACGCGATTTAGAGGCCGATTGGAACTTGTATTGTCATGGTAACGCCACAAAATTGCAAGTTTGAGAAAGATGACGCATATTAGTAATTAATGTGTAGGACAAAGATAGCTACACATTTGCGCTGCACAACCTATTTGTCACCCTGTGTGGCAAAATGTATGGAAAAAATTGACGCTACTTGTAACTGCTGTTGCAAATAAATATACAGATTTTCTTTTTGGTCAGCGATAAATAATAAATTTCGTTGGTCAATATTGTCGATAGGGAGATTTTGTTTTTTTCATCAGGATTAGGTTTCGTCCATTGACGGGTGCGACATTGAGGTTGGGTCGGCGCGGACCGCTTGTGGACTGGAAATAAAGGGTAATTTAATTTTCACCCGCCTTTGTTTATTAATCTCCAATTTCTTTTTTTTTTTTTAATTACAGTAGGTCCGATACTTTGAAGTTGAGGGGACTCGTCGCAAATTGCGACAGAAGTAGAAGCCACAAAGGTCAGACACTATTTTACTGTTATTACCTATTTGTTTAAAAAAAAAATACTGGACTTGAAAAAAGTTCACCTACACAAATGAAAAACGGATGTGTGTGGGCTGAGATCGAAATGCATTAATAATATTTCGAAACAGTTGAGAAAAACAACTGGATTTAAACAAATAATTTAATAGATTTCAATTCGCGTATCACGTATCAGATGCGAGCGAATAACGGTCCGTTGCTATTTGAATAAGCAATAACTCTCTGCTCTATTATCCGGAAGTTTGTTTGCAAAAATTGAACGCGATTTAGAGGCCGATTGGAACTTGTATTGTCATGGTAACGCCACAAAATTGCAAGTTTGAGAAAGATGACGCATATTAGTAATTAATGTGTAGGACAAAGATAGCTACACATTTGCGCTGCACAACCTATTTGTCACCCTGTGTGGCAAAATGTATGGAAAAAATTGACGCTACTTGTAACTGCTGTTGCAAATAAATATACAGATTTTCTTTTTGGTCAGCGATAAATAATAAATTTCGTTGGTCAATATTGTCGATAGGGAGATTTTGTTTTTTTCATCAGGATTAGGTTTCGTCCATTGACGGGTGCGACATTGAGGTTGGGTCGGCGCGGACCGCTTGTGGACTGGAAATAAAGGGTAATTTAATTTTCACCCGCCTTTGTTTATTAATCTCCAATTTCTTTTTTTTTTTTTTTAATTACAGTAGGTCCGATACTTTGAAGTTGAGGGGACTCGTCGCAAATTGCGACAGAAGTAGAAGCCACAAAGGTCAGACACTATTTTACTGTTATTACCTATTTATTTAAAAAAAAAAAAAACTGGACTTGAAAAAAGTTCACCTACACAAATGAAAAACGGATGTGTGTGGGCTGAGATCGAAATGCATTAATAATATTTCGAAACAGTTGAGAAAAACAACTGGATTTAAACAAATAATTTAATAGATTTCAATTCGCGTATCACGTATCAGATGCGAGCGAATAACGGTCCGTTGCTATTTGAATAAGCAATAACTCTCTGCTCTATTATCCGGAAGTTTGTTTGCAAAAATTGAACGCGATTTAGAGGCCGATTTCAAGTTGACTTGGAACTTGTATTGTCATGGTAACGGCACAAAATTGCAAGTTTGAGAAAGATGACGCATATTAGTAATTAATGTGTAGGACAAAGATAGCTACACATTTGCGCTGCACAACCTATTTGTCACCCTGCGTGGCAAAATGTATGGAAAAAATTGACGCTACTTGTAACTGCTGTTGCAAATAAATATACAGATTTTCTTTTTGGTCAGCGATAAATAATAAATTTCGTTGGTCAATATTGTCGATAGGGAGATTTTGTTTTTTTCATCAGGATTAGGTTTCGTCCATTGACGGGTGCGACATTGAGGTTGGGTCGGCGCGGACCGCTTGTGGACTGGAAATAAAGGGTAATTTAATTTTCACCCGCCTTTGTTTATTAATCTCCAATTTCTTTTTTTTTTTTTTTAATTACAGTAGGTCCGATACTTTGAAGTTGAGGGGACTCGTCGCAAATTGCGACAGAAGTAGAAGCCACAAAGGTCAGACACTATTTTACTGTTATTACCTATTTGTTTAAAAAAAAAATACTGGACTTGAAAAAAGTTCACCTACACAAATGAAAAACGGATGTGTGTGGGCTGAGATCGAAATGCATTAATAATATTTCGAAACAGTTGAGAAAAACAACTGGATTTAAACAAATAATTTAATAGATTTCAATTCGCGTATCACGTATCAGATGCGAGCGAATAACGGTCCGTTGCTATTTGAATAAGCAATAACTCTCTGCTCTATTATCCGGAAGTTTGTTTGCAAAAATTGAACGCGATTTAGAGGCCGATTGGAACTTGTATTGTCATGGTAACGCCACAAAATTGCAAGTTTGAGAAAGATGACGCATATTAGTAATTAATGTGTAGGACAAAGATAGCTACACATTTGCGCTGCACAACCTATTTGTCACCCTGTGTGGCAAAATGTATGGAAAAAATTGACGCTACTTGTAACTGCTGTTGCAAATAAATATACAGATTTTCTTTTTGGTCAGCGATAAATAATAAATTTCGTTGGTCAATATTGTCGATAGGGAGATTTTGTTTTTTTCATCAGGATTAGGTTTCGTCCATTGACGGGTGCGACATTGAGGTTGGGTCGGCGCGGACCGCTTGTGGACTGGAAATAAAGGGTAATTTAATTTTCACCCGCCTTTGTTTATTAATCTCCAATTTCTTTTTTTTTTTTTTTAATTACAGTAGGTCCGATACTTTGAAGTTGAGGGGACTCGTCGCAAATTGCGACAGAAGTAGAAGCCACAAAGGTCAGACACTATTTTACTGTTATTACCTATTTATTTAAAAAAAAAAAAAACTGGACTTGAAAAAAGTTCACCTACACAAATGAAAAACGGATGTGTGTGGGCTGAGATCGAAATGCATTAATAATATTTCGAAACAGTTGAGAAAAACAACTGGATTTAAACAAATAATTTAATAGATTTCAATTCGCGTATCACGTATCAGATGCGAGCGAATAACGGTCCGTTGCTATTTGAATAAGCAATAACTCTCTGCTCTATTATCCGGAAGTTTGTTTGCAAAAATTGAACGCGATTTAGAGGCCGATTTCAAGTTGACTTGGAACTTGTATTGTCATGGTAACGGCACAAAATTGCAAGTTTGAGAAAGATGACGCATATTAGTAATTAATGTGTAGGACAAAGATAGCTACACATTTGCGCTGCACAACCTATTTGTCACCCTGTGTGGCAAAATGTATGGAAAAAATTGACGCTACTTGTAACTGCTGTTGCAAATAAATATACAGATTTTCTTTTTGGTCAGCGATAAATAATAAATTTCGTTGGTCAATATTTTCGATAGGGAGATTTTGTTTTTTTCATCAGGATTAGGTTTCGTCCATTGACGGGTGCGACATTGAGGTTGGGTCGGCGCGGACCGCTTGTGGACTGGAAATAAAGGGTAATTTAATTTTCACCCGCCTTTGTTTATTAATCTCCAATTTCTTTTTTTTTTTTTTTTTATTACAGTAGGTCCGATACTTTGAAGTTGAGGGGACTCGTCGCAAATTGCGACAGAAGTAGAAGCCACAAAGGTCAGACACTATTTTACTGTTATTACCTATTTATTTAAAAAAAAAAAAAAACTGGACTTGAAAAAAGTTCACCTACACAAATGAAAAACGGATGTGTGTGGGCTGAGATCGAAATGCATTACTTGACTCTGTTCTGAATAAAAACGGCAACATTGTATGCACGTTTTTTTAAGGATTCTGTGATAACCTTGTTAGGAGGTATTAATTAAAACAAGACAAAAAATTTTTTTGTACAAATTTTTACCTTTTTATATTCAGTTAAAGAAGGATTGGTAATCTTGTAGTTTACGTCGCCCAAACTGCGCATGTCATACGCGCAGCCCCATAGACTCTGCATTGTTGCCAGATGTTAATTAGAATTGAGTGCGTCTTTTAGTTGGATGTGTATGACTCCAATACGTTTGTTAATTGATCTGTTTCCCTGGTTTAGTGTGCTTTTTTAACTTTGTTTCGAAACAATGGGTGGTAGAGAGGCTCCTGCACAGAGTATAATTGTAGAATTAAATCACCGTCACGTGATCTTAATTGTGAATTTCCTCTTATTCAATACATATAAATAAGTCTGGCAACGCTGTAACACATTTAGCACGGTGCGCGAAGCAATGCACAGTTTGGGCGACGTAAACTATACTTTATAAACTGATAGATTTTACTTTTTTGACAAACTAGTGAAAAACTTTATAACGTGAAAAATACTAAAGTTACCGTGTAATAACTGCTAATTTGTAACACGTTCAGTTGGTATGCCTTACATCCAATGTAATCCTACGCTGATATTGTAGTGACCTTGTGTTGACAGATTTTCGACAGAAAGTAAACAACTGTTGATAACTTATAATACAAATTTAGACGACTTTTTTGCCATGGCCAGTCCTCTAAATGATATAACGAATCAAATACACAACTACTCGGTAAGATCCTTTCAATAATTAATTATTAATGTAATGATTTTAATTGCAATTTTTGGAGGTTAGAATCGCATGCATAATATTTTATTAAATATAATTTTTAGGCTCCTGCACCTCTTGTATCGAAACGCAGCTACATTACAGTCTGCGACAACAAAGAAGCCCAAGCATTGATACGCAATGCATACAATTTTTTCAAAAATAAATATCCCGAAATAGGCCCCCCTGTTGACGTAAGTTAACCAATGCATAGTTCATCATCGTCTTTATTGCAGGGCATTTGAGTTGTTTTTGAGCAAGTGTTCTTGATAATAATTGTAAGTAGAATTTAAAAATAATATTTTCTAAATAGGTTACTGCAACTTGTTTGGGAGTCAACAGAGTTTCTGTAATGCAGTATAAAGATGGACCCCATAATGTTCAACCTATCCGCAGGAGACGACCTAAAAATTCCTCAACAGATTTGCAGTCCAGTAATAAAGAAGAAGTTCGTCAATTAATTTATAATATGTATAAAGAAAGTAAGCTGATGGAATCCACGTACAAGAATGCATAGAAGGACTTTTATTTTTTACCCACAATGTTTTTTTATTTTGCCTTTTTAGATTTGGGGGATTGTTATATGTTAGGGGCCGTTCAAATTAGTGTTGTTTTTTTTTTAGAGAAATTTATAAATCTAGACACTTTACTGCAGGAATTAAAGGTAAAATACATGTACCAACACAGTAGGACCAGTTTGGCGAAGCTATTGAAAAACATTGGGTTCACCTACAAAAAGGACGACAACAGAAGAGCTTTAATGGAAAAACCATATGTGGTGACCCAACGCAGAAAGTTCTTAAAAAAATATATGGACAATTTTGCTTCCACAAACCCCAAAAAAGTTGTCGTCCTGGATGAAACCTGGGTGTATGCCAATGGGTCAGTTAGGAAGTCATGGCAGGATCAAGATATTCGATCTGTGAAACGCTGTAGCGGTGATGGAGGTCCTTTATAAATACTGTTTGTCTCCAAATATGTAATTGCTTTCTATTATAGCTCGTTATATAGTTATTCATGCAGGAAATGTCAATGGATTTATTCCCCATGTTGGAAAAATATTCAAAGCAAAAACAGACTCCAGAGATTACCACACAGCTATGAATGCTGAAATATTTGAAGAATGGGTTAAAGATCTCTGCTCTGCACTTGAGGAACCCTCATTAATTTTGTTGGATAACGCCAGTTACCATAGCAGGCAGAAGGAAAAACGGCCAACAACTGCATGGAAGAAGTGTGATCTACAAAATTGGTTAGAAGAAAACAACATCCCATATAATGCTACTGATAAAAAGGATACTCTGCTTAACATCTGCAGAAATAATTACACGGAAAAAAAGTACGCTGTAGATGAAATAATTGAACAAGCAGGACATGAAGTTTTACGCTTGCCTCCATACCATTGCATATTTAATGCGATTGAGATGGTATGGAGCCAAGCAAAACGATCATATGACAAGGAAATTATTAAACCCAATATGGATCCCATCAAAGCATGGACACTTGGATTAGAAACTGTAACATCTGAACAGTGGGGTAATTATTTTCGGCATACACACAAGTGTATTGCAGAGTATTGGGAGAGAGAAAAGTTTTTAATAAGAACAGTGCAAGAAATTATCATAAACGTGAACGTAAATACAGATTCCAGTGATAGTGATTTTGACCTTAACGGCTGTGAAGAATTACAATGTTCATAATAATTTTTTGAATTTCAGGATTATATAGTGAAGTGTAGGTGTTATAAAACATTAAAATTTTCAGTGCATACTTATTATTCTTTGTTTAATTTAATTTCATAGTTAAGAGAGTAGAGACAAAGAAATAAAATTTTTAAGTAGTTTCAATTTATTTGTTGTTGATTAATAAATTCCCGCCAAGTTTCAAAGGTACTACTTTTTCTGGCGCAAAGTTGTGTGCCAACCTACTTTAACAAAAGTAAAATCTATCAGTTTATAAAGTATACAAGATTACCGAAGCATTTTTAAAAATAATGTCAGTGCATTTGTTTTGCTGAAAATTAAACAGATTATTATTCCGAATTCCGACTTTGATTTCTTTTTGCCGTTAATTTTTACTCTCATGACCTACCATTTTGTCGTTATGCTACGTCAGATATCTGAAATAATCCCACAAAACATATCCGGTTGCAGTGTTGTAAATAGCCGAATAAAAAAATGTTCTTAATTGTATTGTCAACTTAAACAGTCCTTCTTGATCACCCGGTATTTTGTTATTTACAAAAACCAATAACACGAACTTTTTCCTAAATTAAGGCCCGGTTTATTCTCCTTCAAGTAATTTTTTCTGGCCAGTAGTTGCTATGATTTAGAATCTGCTATTGGTAGATCCACGGTAATTACAGTTCAAATAAAGTTATTTGAAAGTGAATAAACCGGGCCTAATTATTTATTCACCCAAAATTAGAGATTACATAATTTTTAAAACGGTTTGCATTGCTCGGCGTTTTAGTGACTTTCTACGTTAGAATTTCAGACTTTTTGTTTTTGCCCATTGGCAACACTGCTCGCAGTCATTGTTTACATTGGTTTACATTACCGAATGTTAGGTTATGGGATATATGGAGATTATGTTCTAACGCTTATAACCGGTAATTTTGTAGATTTTATAGACGGGGAGTGAAAAAACCAAAAGAACAGAAGACGGTGTATCTTAACTATTTTGAAAGTATTAAAATTTAATAGTGCTCATTATGACGGAGGACGTGCAACGGCACTCGGTGCATACGTTGGTGTTCCGCTCACTAAAACGATCCCACGATATGTTTTTATCAAACCAGGGACAGTTACCTCCGGTTGATGAGAAAGCGTAAGTCCCAAAACTAATAAAGTCACTTTTGTATTCAAAATTTTGTAGAGAGGGTCTTAGAAGAGTAATTAAAGCTAGGGATTTGTATGGATTGGTTTTTGATGATGTAAAAAAAATGCAAGCAATGAAACATTTACGTGAAGCAGAAGCAGGTCCAAATCCTCCGCCTCCTGGTACACGAAGTGATGAACCCAGCACCAACAATACTGAAGGGGCTGTTGTGCCTTATACTGACACAAGTTTGATGACACGTAGTGTGCAGAACAATACACAGAATCAACTGGCAAATATTGTCAAGAAAGTACCCACAATGCCAAAACCAAAATGGCATGCCCCTTGGAAATTGTACAGGGTAATAGCTGGGCACTTGGGGTGGGTTCGTTGTGTAGCAGTGGAACCAGGAAATGAAGTAAGATTTAATTACTGCAAATGATAAGCAAATAGATCATTTTTGATTTCAGTGGTTTGCTACTGGTGCAGCTGATAGAATAATAAAAATATGGGATCTTGCTACTGGTCAACTCAAGGTATCTCTGACAGGTCACGTGAGTACAGTCAGAGGCCTTGCTGTGAGCGCTAGACACCCCTATCTGTTTAGTTGCGGTGAAGATAGACAAGTCAAGTGTTGGGATCTTGAGTACAATAAAGTGATCAGACATTATCACGGCCATTTATCGGCAGTTTACTCGTTAGCGTTACATCCCAGCATTGATGTTTTATTAACGGCAGGTCGTGACTCGACAGCGCGTGTGTGGGACATGAGAACTAAAGCTAATGTTCACACGTTAACTGGTCACACTCATACAGTAGCCAGCGTCATTGCGCAAGCGTCAGAACCGCAAGTTATAACGGGCTCACATGACACTACCATCAGGTTGTGGGATTTGGCGGCGGGTAAATCTATATGCACTCTCACCAACCATAAAAAGAGTGTCAGGGATGTCATTTTTCATCCAACTTTGTAAGTTTACGGTTGAGTTGCAAACGTTTATTCCTAAATTGTCACTTTATAGGAATATGTTCGCGTCAGGTTCACCAGATAATATAAAACAGTGGAAATGTCCTGATGGGAAATTTATACAGAATTTGTCTGGTCACAACGCAATAGTCAATTGTCTTGCAATAAATCCAGAGGGCGTGTTAGTATCAGGAGGTGACAATGGTACACTTCACTTTTGGGATTGGAGGACAGGTTACAATTTCCAGAGATTACAAGTAATATTAAATTTGTTAAAGATTAGTGGCGTTTTATGTGTTGATCTATGTTTTAGGCTCCAGTACAACCAGGATCTATGGACAGTGAAGCTGGAATTTTCTCAATGATTTTTGACAATTCTGGTTCCAGGTTGATCACAACAGAAGCAGACAAAACTATCAAAATTTATAAAGAGGATGAAACAGCAACTGAAGATACTCACCCAATTAATTGGAAACCAGACATATTGAAAAGGAGAAAATTCTAAAAAAAAAAAACAATATTTTTCCAACTATTTTTAATAAATATAATCTTAAATACATGAATAAATAAAAAAATGTATTGTAAGTTTTTATGCACTCTTAATTTTCAAAAACTGGAATGAAATCCATAATTAATTTGATTGAAAAACATTATATTTCTTCATTCAAATCATAATCTTCTTCAGGAAAATCACCACATTCAACATTTTGTGGTTTCACAAAAGCCCCATAATTATCTGGACATTCAAAGTAAGTTTTACCTTTAAACCTAAAAATCACAATGTACATTAAAACTTGGGATGTAAACTTTACATACGTTCCATTATTTTTCCCCAAAGGTTCATCATATTTAACTCCAATCCAAAAACCTGGTAATGTTTCAACAGGTCCTGTGTACATTACACTTCCTAGCCTACTTGGAGCATTTGAAACTGTAACCTTGCATCGAGATCCAATTGGAGTACTTTCTGCTAATTTTTTCTCTTCTTCCATTTGTTTTTCCTTCTTCTTGGCATTTTCCTCATTATACTGACCTACACATCATTTGTTCATTTTCATATTTTATGCATCTTATTAAATTACCTAATTTGTTTTTTAACAAAAATGCCCTCACAGAATCTGACTTTTTAGAATACTCTTCTTCTGAACATTCAAACTTAGGCACATTTCCAAAATCAAGCTCATTTCTTATACTAAATTTATCAACCACATGTAATCTCATTCCATCATCTATAGGATAAGAACCAAGCAGAGCATCGTTGTCAGCAAGTGTACAAATGTGTTTGTTGTTTTTGTCGTATGCTTCTATTTGCATAGTGTGACAATTGCCTCCCGTTATTAATTCCAGTTTGGCCTAGAATATAAGTTTTTGAATTTTGATAACAACAAACCAACATTTACCTTCAAATCTGAAATGGCCAAGTCTTTGGGGAAGCGTTTCTCATTGAACGAAATGTCATCTTTTGAAGTAGAGATATGTACCTTAACAAAGTCCGACGTAATTACTTTAAAATCAGCCATGGTGTGCAAATTACTTTGCACTTTCGGAAAACACTTAATTTGTCACCTTTTTTTTTAACTAGAAATTATTACGACTCTTCTGCTACAGTGACAACTCTTGCCGCCAACATAAGGAAAATAAATATTTTTTTAATTCAAGAGAAAGGGTGCAAATAATCTAAAATTGCATATTTGAATTACATTTTTCTAAGGTAGGCATCAACAGTAGAGTACCCCCGGTTAATCTGTCGTCAAAATAGGTAATTATTAAAATCAAAATGTCTTCTTATGTTGGCTACATTAGAGTATCATCATAACCTTGCTTTTACATGTGTTCTGTTCAGTTCATTCTTGTTAGTGGAATTAATGATCTTTAAATATGTCGAGCAAAAACGAAGATAATATTAAAAACAAACCGAAAGTGAAAGGTAAAGTTAAAGTTTTTAAAAATAAAAAGAAATTCCTTGATCCAGAATCTGCACTAATAGAAAAATTGCAAGAAAAATATGAAGATGTAAGTTAACTTGTCGCTAGTTTTTCGTTATTTTATTGTTTTATTCATTTTAAGATTGATGTAGGCACTGTAAATACTTTTGCTAATTTACCTTTATCATCAAAAACTTTAAAAGGACTCAAAGAATGTGGTTACACTAAACCAACTGAAATTCAAAAAGAAACCATAAAACTTGCACTAACTGGAAAAGATATATTAGGAGCAGCTCAAACTGGCTCTGGTAAAACTCTGGCTTTCCTCATTCCTATATTGGAAAGATTATATTGTAAGCAGTGGACTAGATTGGATGGACTTGGTGCTTTAGTTATAACACCCTTGAGAGAGTTAGCATATCAAATTTTTGAAGAACTAAGGAGAATAGGGGAACATCATGAATTTTCAGCTGGTTTAATTATTGGTGGTAAAGATTTAAAGTTTGAAAGAAACAGAATGGATCAATGTAATATTATGATTTGTACACCTGGGCGTTTGCTGCAACATATGGATGAAAATCCACTATTTAATTGTGTAAATATGGAAGTAAGTGTCATCCAGCATAAAATTACACATTTTCTCATCAATATATTTCAGATTCTGGTGTTAGATGAAGCTGATAAGTGTTTAGACATGGGTTTTGAACAAACCATGAATGCTATCATTGCAAACTTACCTGAAAAACGCCAAACTATGCTATTTTCAGCAACACAAACAAAGTCAGTGAGAGATCTAGCAAGGCTAAGCTTGAAAGAACCACAATATGTATCAGTACATGAACATTCTGAATATAGTACACCCACAGGCCTTCAACAGAGTTATGTAGTGTGTGAATTAAAAGATAAAGTTTCAATTATCTGGAGTTTCATTAAGAATCATTTGAAACAAAAGATAATAATTTTCTTTGCAAGTTGCAAAGAAGTCAAATATGTTTATGAAGTATTTTGCAAGTAAGTGATGTTCTGTAATATTTATGCCTCATTTACATATATCTTTTTTACTAATTTTTAGACTGAGACCAGGTGTCAGTTTGTTAGCATTGTATGGTACTCTTCACCAGCTGAGAAGAATGGATATTTATGAAAATTTTTGTAAGAAAACATCTGCAGTTCTTTTTGCTACTGATATTGCAGCACGTGGTTTACACTTTCCTGAAGTGCACTGGGTTGTCCAGGCTGATTGCCCAGAAGATTCAGCAACTTATATTCATCGTGTTGGAAGGACTGCCAGATATAATAGAGGAGGAGAAAGTTTACTTCTCTTGATGCCCAGTGAACTACAAATGTTAGAAAATTTGGAAGAGAGAAAAATTCCTGTGGAAAAAATTGAGTAAGTATTCACACATCCTACATAACAATTATCTAACTCAAATCTATTTAATTCAAAATTGCAAGGATAAATCCATTGAAACTTAATAATCCTGTAAGAAAAATGGAAGCATTTTTGGCAAAAGATCCAACATTAAAAGATACAGCACAAAGGGCTTTCGTTTCTTATGCAAAATCAATTTTTTTGATGAAAGATAAAAAGGTGTTTAATGTCCAAGCTTTAGACACAGATTCTTTTGCACATTCACTCGGTTTAGCGATTCCACCGCGAATTCGATTTTTGCAAAGGTTAAATGCGAGAACCGGAAACACCCCAAAGACTAAAAAACATATTTATATCGACGATGATGAAGATAATAAAGAAAAAGAAATTGCAAAAGCGGTTTCAACAGATAGCGGTGTGAGCGATGAAGAGAAACCTCACGTTCCATTTCACGTGCCTGATGACAGTGATAGCGATGATGGTGTCTTAAGAGTGAAAAGAAAAGATCACGACATAGAATTGCCAACAGATTTTGAATTAGAAGAAAATACTAAAAATAGAAAGAAAAAACCCGTAACCAAAGCCGCCGTTGCTAAAAAGTTGCTTAAAAAGAAAATCGTGCCCAACAAAAAGATTGTTTTTGATGATGATGGTGAAGCTGTTACTGTCGGTTTTAAGGACAAGCAGTCCGAGTTGGCTCAACAATATGAAAATGAGAATGAGGGGGGTATTGATATTGAAAAAGCTAAACTGGTGCTCAAAGAAGAGGATAAATTTGACAAGCAACTATTTAAGGATAAAGTGAAAGCAAAACATAAAGAAGAAAAAAGAAAATTGAAAGCCCAAAGAAAACAAGAAGAGGATGAAAAGGATGAATTCGGCGAGTCTAGTTCCGACAATGAACCAGATTTGTCTTGGTTGCCCGATCCTGACAAAATTTATGGTGAGAAGGATGAAGATGAAGAAGAGTCATTCATTAAAACAAATGATTCAGATCATAAAGCGAAAAAGTGAGTATGGTAAAGTACCGAACTACTTTTATATATTCTAACGTAATTTCAGAACCAAGAAAAGGAAATTTAAAGCAGAAAAATTAATAAAAGAAGCACCAGTTAAGAAAAAGAAACAAAGGTTGAAAGAGATTAGTACAAGTTTAAATGTCAACGAGGCGGAAGAGTTGGCAATGATGTTATTGAAAAGTAAACAGTAGTTACAGTTTATTTTTATTAAAGTTATAAAAAGCAAGTTAAATCTTTTATTCTGCGCACGCGCATGGTTCGATCCAGTCTCTGGGTTTTCTCAAAACTTCCAAAAGTTCAGCTTCTGGTGATTCCTCTGTGGGTTGATGCATATATTCCCACCTCTGCAAATAACTCAACGTGATTTTCTGTTTAGCGAATACGCAACTAAACTTACGGCAAGCAGTGGTAATGACATTAAAATGCTTTCATATCTCGCTCCAGGGGTGTACAGGCCAAACTTTGTGCCTCTGTCATAAATCAAATTAAATTCCACATAACGACCACGCCTCAGCAACTGCCAGTTCCTTTCAGTTTTACCATACGTGGCGTACTTATGTCTTTGAACTGCAAGAATGTCATAACTTTTGATGCAGTTTTACCACGCGACTTACCTAAGGGAATGTATGATGGAATAACTGCGTCGGCACAATCCGTGGCAAACTTGAAACACGATTCTTGATCGGGTGTATCCAAGTCGTCAAAAAATATACCCCCAATCCCTCTCCTCTCGCCGCGATGTGGAATATTAAAATAGTCATCACACCACTTCTTAAACTTTGGATAATAGGACTTGTCATGTTTATCACAGGCTTCTTTGAGCGTCGAATGGAAATGTACGGCGTCGGCGGTATTCAGATAATACGGAGTGAGGTCCGTGCCGCCCCCAAACCACCACACGACTTCATCCCCATCCTTGACTTCAAAATATCGATAATTAAAATGTATGGTAGGCACCAGTGGGTTTTTAGGGTGAATTACGGCGCTTATCCCCGCAACGAAATATGGGGGATTGTCCTGTTTCAGTTTTTTGCCCCGCGAACGCATCTGCGTTACCGCCGCCGACGACATTTTTCCAAAAATCACAGAAATGTTGACTCCCGCTTTCTCGAATACTTTACCATCTAGTAAGATGCACGAAATACCGCCGCCACAACCGTCTTGCCGTGACCATTTGTCCACTAGAAATTTGCTGCAATCATCTTCTTTTTCTAAAGCTTTGCACACTTCAGCTTGAACGCGCATTATCATTAGCTCCATCCTGGTCTTCATCTCTTCAGGAGTCTCTTCGAGCTGTTTTAGAGGGGTCACTGGCAACGCCATAAAGTGGTCGGTTTGTATTTTTGGTTTTTTGGAATTGAATAGCGCAAAAGCTCCCACAAATACGGTGCCATAATTCCTTTAAAATGAGTAACAAAGTAAACAGTTTCCACGGTAAAGTGTTTATTTTTCAAGATTATACAGAGGATTTTTTAATTGCTGTTACATCACACAATGACTTGTTTATTTTGGAGATTTCTTATCGAGTAAATGATGATTTTTATTCAAAAATTGCGCGTTGACCTACCTTAATTTTGATATGTCACGTTGTCGTTGGTAGTAAATTAAGGAACAGCTTCTGAGGAATACTTTGAAGAACATGTTCGAAAAGAGACACAGTTGGCAATGAACTGATTTTTAACGGGATTCGGTGGAAATGAATTAGCTGAATAACAAAAATATCAGATTAGATACGTCATCACGTTGTTCATGTGAATCAGCTGTTAGATGGGAAGCGTTTGTTTTTAGGTGGGAGGGACCCACGTGTCACTCATTTGTCATCTTCGTTTGGAGCGTGGAGTGTGTGAGATAGATAGAGACGGGGATGTCTGAACATTATGCGCAAAGCAACATGTGGTATTTTTTCTGTCATATTGATCTGCTGTCAAGTGCTGCGGGTTTTTTAATAGTTGTCGAAAACGTCAACTGGTAGGTGTTTACCAAGAGAAAAGGAATATTTGGCGGGTGCACGAGTGTCCGATTGTCGCTTCCCGTCGACCGACAAAATTGCAATTCGGCTTGCGCGTTGTCGGTGTCCTTATGGCGCAGAATTACGAGCGTGTGGACGTAGCTCCGCTATCCAGATATTGACTTTTTGCGAGGATCCTGTGCATCGGTGAGAACGGCAACTGCAGGATAACGTGGGACCGCGACGGACGCTCATCTTGCTGGAGTTCCAGGCACAAAGCGCATTGCCAAAAGTCCGTACCCCGCGGAGCGGTTCGTGCAAGACGTCTTTCGGTAAAGTCGATACTTTTGCTGCAGAATGGTGTGATCCTCTCTGCAGACGGCGCGATCTTTGACTGTACTCTCATCTGGACACTTCACCAAAAACTGATCGGAAACATATTATGGTGCGATGAAACGGGACAAGGACCCAGACCGACGAGAAGTCATGAAGAAGTTCACGTTCAAAGGCGTTCTCGATAACTTCCGCACCTCTGTGGCGCAACCCGCCAGGGCCGACCAGGAGATCCAGGAGACCCTGCGACCCGAAAACTTCCAAGTGAAAAGGGTAAGTCGCCAGGCTTTGACGCGGAGGTGGCCCCGGCTATCGTCTACAATTAAATAGTACAAATAAGAGCCCAGTTATTTTTACAACTGATAAGCGCTTACATTATAGTTTGTAATTATCGTTGCTTCGCTTTTACACCCGAGATAATAATGCGGGTGATACAATAACATTATTATTTATTGTCACGATCTACCTCTGCGACGCATCACGTAAGCACAGTCTTTTTAACTGTTTTACAACTTCTCACAACCGTGATGCATACTTTTCCTGTGTAAATCATTTTAGCCACATTATCAGTATGTACAAATATTCCTCGTCGTATTCAAACAACAATCACATTTTATGATGACAGTTTGAACTTATTTAAACCAGTTTTGTAAATATTTTGGGGGTCGTTTATTTATCGCAGAGGACTTTCATCAAACCTGGTACTATCGTGCCTGTATTAATAAAATTCTACAGGTTATTGAGCTGATAAGATATTAGTTTGTACAATATTAATCCCAGTTTTCTGCCAGCCGATTAAAGGTGTCTGCCGTACAGAACATACTGTTATTTTCATATTTCAACAAACACGCCACCGTAATTACCACTTACTTCTTAATTAAATGAATACGCCAACGTGGTTTTGCACAAAATTTTACTTTTATTCTGTAAGATTTTAAATTGCACTGCTGGCACAATTTTGGGTTGAAAATTAAATGATCCGCTTATGTAAATTTGTTGCTTTAGCAAGTGATCATTTAAGAGGCATGGTATTTAGACTAAAAGAGCACTGGGGTTTACCATTTGAATGAGCTGGAGGAATATTCAAAATTAGTTCTGCTGTGAGCATTGCTATGTGTATGGTTAAAAAATTTTACGCTCTGCATAAGCAATTATCCACACAAATGAACGAATACATTGTGGGATGTAACAGTTGAATTTATAGTTCACCGAGCTCAAAGTGCAAAACTTCTGTTATCCGATTATAAATGGAAAATCCATAAGTTCCGTTTAATGGCATTATGTATATCGTTTAGTAAGTGTTTCAATAAGTTAATAAAAAACACTAACGTAAAGGCAAAAGAATTTTTACCATTGTTAAGAATAAAAATGGAAACGTATAATTTTAAGGTTCTATGTTATTATGAAAAAGAATATGTATTTCAGTATGTCATTTACCTTTCTCAATTGTCTATTAGGTTTAATAAAAAATCGTAACCATAATTACTTTTAGAGGGAGAACCAATTATTACCATAAGTCTTAAATATTTAATCTCTTTTAAGTGCGCTAGGTACTAAAAAACGTAACTTTACGATTACGTGTTGAGAAAAGCACGCAAATAATAATTTCATTAAAAATCAATTAATCATCGTTGTTGCAATTTGTGTAGACTGAACCTGCAACAATCCAAAAGGATTTTTAAGTGATCTGAATCTGAAGCTACGCATAAATACATTTTATACTCCTACATGAAAGTATTTTTATTTTTACGTAAATAGTCTGCCAGTTTCGATTATAATATAATAAATCTTCAATACAAATTTTTAAAAATACTTCCAATCAATGCCAATAATTCTGATGCAGTCTTATAACGGAGCGAAGTTGTCTGTCCTTTCTTGCATTCTGGTCACGTCTAAACGTTGCTTTTTCATTTTTACAACACGGTTTATTTCATTCGTTCGGAAACTTGTCACCTCCCGAGCTTTCGACGTCTGTTGTGGAAGAGCTCAGCTCGAACAAAAAATTCTATCCAATCATTGATACAAAATTCAGACATCGATCTAAACGACATTTAAATGGTGAACTGAACCGAAGAATCATAGAATTAATTTGTTCTTTTTCGAGGCATTTTCTGTTGGTAATAAAGAAAAATAATTTTAATTTACAGTTTGCATGTCCCTATCGAAAAGTCGACACTCCTTAATTTACCAAAGAACCTTTGCAGTAATAGTTGTTTAATCACAATCGGGTGTGATATTTTCGTTTCGTCGATATTGGATTTGAAGGTCGGTTCTGAGTAGGTGGGTTGGAGGAAATGAGGTTGTTGGATGCTAAATTATATTTCACCGATATCGTGGTAAAGACAGCTAGAAATTAGTAATTGGATTAAAGTTACAAAATCAAGCGTATCAAATATCAGCAGGAAAAGTCGTCCTGTTATGTCAGCGTATAAAAATTTTCAGAGTGTCTATAGTGATATTTAGCAAAGACTTTCTTCCACATATCAAGAAATTCATGTTGGGGGTGAAATGTAGCGTAATATTTTTTATTATTTACGCCACGAAATCGTATTACGTTTTTGAGAAACGGAGAAACTGAAGTTTGAAACATCGAAGATTTAAATATTGCATTTTTAAAATTACTTTTAGAGAATTGACAGCTTTAGTGACACTAACTTTCTGTTGGCTTCAGCTGCGCCATTTCCAATAGTTTATGTCCAAAATTAAAATATATTGCGACGCTTGCAACATAAAAGCTTCCATATAAATTTTGAAGACGGTGATGTATAAATCACTTCTTCATGATTTGAGATGAACATATTAAAAGCAAACATGTTAGATCACGAGGTGAATCACGTCGAACGGATTCAAATGACTCTATCACTAATTATACGTTGCTGACAACACCCAATAACAGGTGAACGATTTAAAAAAAATATTGAAATAAAACTAATTATACGTTTCACATTTCCTATTAAATTTTTACGATTCCTTGCCAAACCAAAATACTACGTAACGTGCTCAATCTCATTTTATTGTACGTTTGATTCGCATGTGGGTTAGCAACCGCAACAATAAACCATTAAAAGAGATTTTGTGTAGATAACACAAATTACACAGTCCATCGGGATTAACTTGGTTTTTCAATCACCTCTGATCTTTTAACTTGATTGTTAATGTAATTTAACGGTAGGACACTTGCTGCAAAGACCCGTTTTATAATTTTATATGCATAAGAGGGTTGAACTTTTATAGGATTACGAGGACTGAATTTAAACCGACTTTGATTTTACTTATTACATATTATTACTTCTAAGCTTCAGTTTTTCCTTTTATTTTTAAAGTTGTAAACGATATCGAGATTGGTGAAGTTCTACTGTATTTTCAGGCTGTAATAAATAACTCTTCATGCAGTGATTTATTGCGATTTATACAGTAAAATGTGTGGTAGGTGCGTTTTCTACACCTACGCTCAATATTGTGGGGTTAAAACATGGGTCGAGGTCAGGAAACTAAAAACTGCAAATTGTATGATCATATTTAACGTCATCTTGACTCTATGTGTTGGTATATTGTTGTTATTATGTATTGCGTCACCTTAAACTGTTTTTTCGTAAAGTTGATTAATTTTTTAGCCAAATCTTACTAATAATACAATGTGAAAATAATTCTGAAAGTGCGGATGGATTTGTTCCAGAGCGAAACTGTAAAATTTTATTATTAAATCATTAATTTCAATATAAAAAAAATGCAATAACATTTTCTGAGCCTCCATTTTTATCTCCAAGTTATAGAGTTTAAAGCTGATAACACAAAAATAAAGCCAGAAAAATTGCATTTCATTAAATAAGACTTTACAGATGCCGCTTGACTTGTTTTTGGTGTTCTTAATTCCACCGAAAACCTCAGATTTATCTGGTTTTTGTTTCCTAGATTCGTCTGTTGACTGAAAACTTTTTTCGGTAATTGTTCACTTTAACTACTTCTGGAATTTTCGCGTTTTTTCTGGCTAGACAGCCTCAGGGCGTCCTCCTAGATCGTGTCCCACCATTCAATGCCTTTTTTTCTCTCTTGTTGTGTTTCAAGGTCGCGTCAAGGTCGCGCCAAGTCTTAGTATAATTAAAGGGTAAGGAAAATTTTCATTTGCACAAGGTTTGACTGGTGGGAAACGATGTAGGAGGACGTCCTGAGGCTGTCTAGCCAGAAAAAACGCGAAAATTCCAGAAGTAGTTAAAGTGAACAATTACCCTTTTTTCTTCTGAAGTGATAGAGTGAATCTTTTTTAAGCGTAGGAAATTGGTTAAAACTTTCAGCTAAAATAAACTAAAATTAAGCCCATTTTTATAGAAACTTGAATTGGATTCCTACAGAAGTAATATTTCTTTTCTTGAAAAGACTTTTCAAACTTTCGTTTATCTCATTTGTACATAAATCTTTGCTGTATCTGCTAAGACCCAACTTTCATGAATAATTAGTAAATTAACGCAAATCGTGATGGAGGATTTATTTGAGTCGTTGAAAGAATTGATTGGATTTCAGATTAGAAAAAACTTTTTAAATAGTTATCATTATATTATCCACTTTGCGGTCGGCAGAGGAAATTGTGGTGTTACGAAAGAGGTTACGGTTAAACTTGTTTGAACAGATAAGTTTTCTGTGTGTGATAAATTTGTTTTGTTGTTGAAGTTTATTGTGACACTCGTGTTTTCTAAAATTCATGGAGAGTTGTAAAATATATGTCATTACGTTTTGTTATACTGCCAAGATGTGCAGGAAATTAGTGCAAATTATTAATGAGTAGGTGTTATTGTTACTTCCGTTAAGAAATTCCCTTTTGATTCGATAAAAGATGCTTTTAAGTCGACTGTTGCACTTTGTCGGTGCTCTGAAACAGTGCTTGAAATAAAAACTTTAACGACGTAATTTGCTTCTTTTATTAACTATGCGTCTTCTCGGTTTAATACCTCTTGTTCCATTTATTCAGCTCATTTTAAACCATTAAAAATACAATAAGAAATGTAATTGAATACGCAGTTCCTCGTAATTAATTCAATCCAAGAACAATAGACTCTTGGCAGGTATTTTCTATTTCTAATGGTCTTAATATACCTACGTAGGAAAATGGTCAAGTGTTTTCTTAACCTAGAATTATTAAATCTTGTTAACACAGTCGATGGTCAATAGAATCACCATTATTTAATACGAGTAAATATATTAGAAAATACGTCATACGATATTATGATAGATTACTAATACTTAAAGAAGAGAATGGAGGGTATGAGCTTAATTAAATAATTTCTTTATTGATTTAATTTTAATACATTATTTTGTTTTTTTCGGGGGTAATATCCCAAGACCTCTTAATTTAATCGATACATTTTTTTCGTGTTCGTTTCTCGAGATACATAACGTGAAAGGTTTATATACCTGTCAAAATATAACCTCAAAATTTTTGCCTAAATAAACACGAAAAACGTTGTGTGCACCTCAGTTAGTTCGAGTGTTGTTGCTTAAAGTAATAAAGTAACAAAACAGGAAGAGGGCAGCAAGAGAGGATTTATCGATATAATAATATGTGATTGGTGACTTTCAATAGCCTTTTAATTCGTGATTGGTTAAAAATTCAAATTTGGCAGGTGATCGAAATAATCACATAATATCATACCTATATTTTGTCTCAATTCTAAATTTCCACCACTTGTTGAATTATGTTGGCAAAATAAAAATATTTCTAAACTGGGGATTCTTATAACCAAAGTTGGCAATATAATTATTTTATAAACATCATTCGAAAACATTAAAATTAGTTAATAAATTTATTTTGCTTTTAGAATTTGATTTTCTACCTACTTACTTGCTGCATTTTAAAAAAAGTTTTCGTTCTTCTAAAATTTTCAGTTGTAAAAACGCAAATTGACAGATAACCTAACAAATACAGTCTGATGCATTTTTCACCAAACAGTGTTGCCGGTTGTATTTCCAACGTAGAATGCAGTGTTGGTGGAAATTTAGAATTGAGACAGGCTTTAAGTGGTAAAATTTTCTGGACAAAATTTTCAGGTTGATACGAACGTTTGTGCGTGACAGTTTATCGACTGACATTATTAAAAAAAACTATGAGCCGTTAGACGAGTGTTTTTTGACAAATATCACGAAATAAATCAATGGGAAAATTTTGCCGAGCCACGAACGATATTCGCATGACTATTCGATTAATAAAACTACACATTCAAATCTACAGTTATTTATTGCTATAAATATGTATAAAAAATGCATTGTCATAAACAATTTTGTTCGGATTTATCTTGTTTTTTCTGATTGTCACAGAAGATGGTCTTGATCGAGGAACACTTAAAATGAACTTGCATGTCTGATTTTAGGAATCCATACATTCACAAATTGCGTATTTTCATTCTATTTGAAAATGAAATCAGATGAAAGTGACAATTTTTTTCAAAACAACAGATGTTTATACGGTTATAGCAGCCAAAGATATAGTTCATGAGGTAAAATGTTGTCGCTTTAAAATTGGCGTGATTTCGCTATTGTTTCGAAAATTTCGCCTTCCATTGGCTTTAAATATCATCAGGGCGAGGCAGTGAAATTAATTTTAATGATTGAAAATTTGCCCTCATTGTTGATTGACGTGACGCTGTTGGTCGAAATATTTGTGAATGAAATATGTAGTCAGGTTTAAAATCATTGGGGAGCTGCCACATTTTATGAGAAAGAAATTGACAATTTGACATGTTGAAAATTTTGCAATCATACATAATAATATTATTCAGAACTTAATTTCCTATACCTTTGTTATGTGTTTCCGGTTCTCGCGGTTGTTTGAGATTTTGGTTTGTGGTTTTGTGAATATTTCTTTTTATTTGGAAGTTTTTTCTGATTCAAAGCATTATGCAGCGTTGCAAACCTGAGTTTTTGTGTTGCGATAGTTGAATCAGTTTTCAAATAAATTCATCATCGTCTTTAAGGGTAGACTTGTTAATAGACAGTCTGAAAGGGTCCATTTTATGCTGATGAATGGAACGAATAGCGCTATCAATTAGTTCAACAAGATTGCTTCACTAACGAATTTAACTCGTTATGACGCTTCATCAATATTATTCGAACAGGATTAGAATTTTAAAGCGAGAACCTTGTAACTTTCTTAATCTTACAAATCGAACGAATGTTGGCGTTTTCCGACTTTCCAACATATTTCATCTTTTGTTCTGGAGTTCTTACCAACAAGAAGCAAACCCCAAACTGATATCCTGTCGGTGGATTTTTCAGTCCGCAAAAGTTGGAAACTGGATCACCGATGGATAAAATTTTAATCCAGCCTAAACGAGCTCTTGTGCAGTTTATGAAATAAGGCTGTTTATTTTGGGATTTGCTCATAAAATTTTTAATTTTATTGGAGTCACGAAGTTATGACTCGGGTAATTTTTCTCCGCCACCAATGAAGCTAATGAAGTAGAGTAGGTTCATCGCTCCTTTCTGTTGACTGTTCTGTTTTCGATTCCCTTCCCATCCACCGTAGGTTATGTCGATGTCATATGACGCAATTTCCACGTACACATCGTCTCGTCCATGTATTATTCAAGATTAATTGCTCCCATAGATCCGGGTGGGGTTGGCTGGGTCCCACCAAACAGTGTCTGATTTCCCTTTCGGGTATAAAATCGTTGTCGGCGGCGGTGGCTGGTAGTTTCACTGTATAATTTACGATTGCGGCCCCATTGCACGATCTCCATGCTCATTTCTGATTGGCGAAAATTCACACCAGTAATCGAGTTTCACAAACTGACGTGTTACGTAAAATCGAACCGTTCGCTTTCATTTCGCGATGAAAATTCTAATGGATCGCCGTTAAAAGTTAATCTGTACACATTGATTTGAGGTCGGAGTTTTTCAGGCCGACCCTTTTCGTGATCGACACGCATCATTCAAATTATGTGTCAATATGTTGTTTTTTTACCGAACTTTTATTGACACGCGGTGCTTTTGTGCGACAAGGGGTGGAGTCTCCTTTCTAATAATATGAAACGAGCTTAATTTAAAATGGAGATAGCGTTTGTAAAAAGTATGACATCAGCTTTTTCTTTAATTAACTTTTCATTTAATAAAATGAAAGATGTGCGGGTTGCTTTAGAAAATTTAGACCTTGGACGGCCGAGATTAATTATTCCTTCTAGTTAGGAAACTTATTCTAAGTAATATGTCTTTGAACATGGGTCTTATCTTCTTTGTTAACTGGGCTTCCTTGCAGGCGACGTTTAATGCCTTGTTTTTAGTGAATAATTTAGAAACTATCTTAGGGTCTACTTCCTAGTAGGCTAGACGCTTTGACCCGTTGACGAAAGGGATGTAAGTACTCATCGATATGGAAATTATTTTTTTCGTTTGAGTGCATCAGCTGTGCGGTTTTGTACCGATCGGGAACAGGCGGAAATTGCAAAACTTTGTAGTAATTAAGCTCACCGCTTCCGGATTGGTGCTGCATTTTGATAACCAGCAATGCCAGCACTATTTTCAAACAAGCTGCATTTGAAAATGGTAACACCTGTTACCGTACGCGATAACTTAACTGCTAGCTCTAGCTTCAAAATTGTAGCAGTTAGTGCACTTACTGTTCTTTTTTTATGCAATTTATTGCCGAAAAGCAGTCCCAATTACTCGTTTATTCTCTCTCTTTGTATTATTTAACGGTGACCTGAAAATTGAGAAGATGACAGATCTTGATAGTCAAAGAACACATTTTATTCAATTTTCTTTTACACACTCACAAACTGAGACATAAAATATTTCTATATTTTACAGTGGTATATCTGCAGAATTCGTATAAAATACTCCGGTGAATTCTGTTTATTGAATTTGATTTGCTTTCGCCATTTTCTTCTGTATAAACGGAAAGTTGAATTAGTCGGTTGGGTGGTTCTGTATTTTCCTTCAAAATTTATGGACGTGCTATGTGCTTCACTTGCACGTTAATTATTTTTGCATTATTCATGATTTTCATTGATTATTACTACCATAATTACCGCTGCAAGTCTGCTGAATGCCAGAAGCATATAAGTCGGAAATGGTCTATTTGTAAAATTAAATGTCAGATTAAAGCTCGATAGTATTGTTTTTCAGTTCTGCATTGCAGCCGCATTAATTATGTACTATATTTATCTAGAGTGTTTCTAAAATATTTCACTTTAGATTATTATCGCTAGATAAAAGTGAACGAGAAGACAATATTTTTTATTTAATAGGACCCAATTCGACATGTTTCGAGAACCGACATCGTTGATTTATGTCTGTAATATTTTTTGTCACCTGGAAATGTAAAAACAACACTGGATACGGATCGGATGCTATTATACGATGGCTTATAAATGACACAATTTATAAAAACTTTGTCGTAAGTATCGGTCGTAATATTTTTTCGTATTAGCGGTTGATTAATAGCAGCTACAGGTTTTGACAATAATTTACTACGCACAAAAGCTTCTAATAAACAAAACGGTTTTGTATCCAATTTTCCTCAAACGCGTTCTCTTTTTTGTAACGTTACAACATAATTTAAAATTCAGAATGGCTCTTGACAATCGTTTTGCATACGATATCAATCTATCACTGCCAATAAAGCTCATACATCGGAAAGGTCAACTTTTGAAAATAGAGCTTTTTTAAAATCGAAGACTTCCAAACGATTTAATCTCGAGCGCAAGACTCGGTTGCAAATAAAATTCACTTTATCGAATGCAACGCTAATGAATGCGGATAATTCTTATACTTCGGCCTCGAGAAATTGGAGAAGTTTTGCAATTAGCTGTGATAAATTTTCAAACAGGAAGATTCCACGTTCATTAATAACCTCGCATGGTGACGTTCAATTCTCGCGAAATGTTTCTTCGGGCTGGTCAATTTGGAATTGTGAACTAGCTTTTTACCGTGGAACGAGCTTTCGATGCGTTAGCTTAATTTATCAGCGCGTCACGGTTTACAGCTTAGAGAATTCGTAATCAAACGTTGATTAAAACAGATCTTCCGAGCTGTACATATTAGCATATAATTATGTTGTGGGACGCGTCTCGACGGCGACGTTGTCGGTGTAATATGACCGGTCATGCCGGAGACTAGCCGATCACGAGTCCTGAAGGCGCCATATCCTTTCTGCGAGCCTGGATTATAAAAGTGCGACGTTCATTGATTGACGCTAACCGCACTTTACTAATTTAATTTCTTTCAACTGCGAGGCAGGGTTCTCGTTGTTTGGGACGGATAATTGGACTGATAACGTGGAAGTTTTATTCTCTTTGTTCTGTATTCTTGTAATGGTAATATCTTGGAAATAAACTGCTGAAAACAATTAGGTGGTAACGTGAACTACTAATAAAGTATCCCTTCACATGTCCAATTTTAAATGTATTTTCCTGCTTGAAACATGGTATCGACGCATTAGAATACATTATGACTTGTCGATACTTGAATTACTTCTTTTGTTCACAGTAGGGAATAAACGCACGCTCATTATTTAGTCAGTAATACGTAGAACACAGTATTTTGCACAAAACGTAAGAAATACTGTGATGAGTGTGATAAAAATGGGTGAGCAACATGATCTCTTTGAATCCATGGGTTTTAGAAGCTCGTAAAGCACAGCAAACTGTGGTCTGAGGATGCAGAGTTTTGCAAAATGTGATTTTTCGAAACTGGAAAGACAAAGCCAAGGTCGACCATCAGCAACAACTCCATTGATCTAAGCCCAAAAGTACCATGACGATCGTACAGCTCATAATAATGCTTCCATATAGGGCATCAGTGGGTCAACAGTTAATTTTTATGCTCGACCACACCGAGTAAGCGTTCTGGGACAATGGTTTTACGTATAAAGTATACAGTGCATTTTTTTTAACTGTTGCCATAGGGAATTGCATGGTAAAACTTATACCCCCTGTTAACTTTTGTTCTGATGAAAATATTCAAACCAATTTTGGAACAAGGTTTGAAGATTTTTTAAACTATCGGACAGAATACAATTCAATATCCTAAACTGTCGAAAACGTTGTGAAAAAAATATTTTCTAGCGCGCCGGAATGATAGTACGTCGAGCGGTCGCCAGAATAGCGTCCCTGTCGGCTCAACCAGCCAGCACCTGACCATCTCCAATTTTGACTTTTGTTACTTTCATTTAAAAAATAAATAGCGAGATCTCCTCGAGGCTATGATTAAAATAAATAACAAAATAAAATATAAAATCTAATTTTTGTTCCCATATCGTCTACTACGTTTTTGTCAAATTATTTACGTTCATTAATTTCAATTTTGAAGAGTAAAATTAGTAAAATAAAACTGCTTGTCGTTGTTCAAACAATATGCATTACGTAGTCTTATTAATGATCTATTACAAAAATAAAAATTAGCACCAAACCTGCAGTGGATAATAAGTTAACAGAGGATATTATTTTTACCATGCAATTATGTAATTACCTATGGCAACACTGCAACAGTAAAAAAACGCATAAGAGGTCAACCAGAAACTGTGGAGAAATTAAGGGCAAGAATAACTGAAGCTTGGAATTCCATTACAGTGCGACATTTACAAAACACGCGAAGAAATTTTCAAGATCGCTTCGGACATTGTCCAGCAGTCGAAGGAAAACACTGAACAATTCCTTTGACAATTTCTGTTAATTTGTTGAGTTACTTGTGCGTTAACGTTTTTACATTCTGTTTTTTTTTTAACAAATAAATGTTTAGATGATCTGCCATCCAAAAGCTAATTTAATCATAGCCTCGAGGAGATCTCGCTATTTTTTAAATGAAAGTGACAAAAGTCAAAAGTGGAGATGGTCAGGTGCTGGTTGAGCCGACAGGGACGCTATTCTGGCGGCCGCTCGACGTACTATCATTCCGGCGCGCTAGAAAATATTTTTTTCACAACTTTTTCGACAGTTTAGGATATTGAATTGTTATCTATCCGATAGTTTAAAAAATCTTCAAACTTTGTTCCAAAAATGGTTTGAATATTTTCATCAGAACAAAAGTTAACAGGGGGTATAAGTTTTACCATGCAATTCCTTATGGCAACAGTTAAAAAAAATGCACTGTATATATATATAAGCAACCAAATGGACCTACCAGAATGCAAACCGATTCTTGGTAATCTGACATGTTCAATGCTACTGACGTTTAATGCTTTTCTGGCTGTTAAAATAGACCATACTAATAAATTAGAGTTCAAATCAAAAATCAAAGTAAAAAATTTAATTCAAATTGAGTTTAGTGATTATTTGTTTGTTAAAGTAAATACATATGTATATAAATGTATGTAAATAAATGTATATAAATGTGTTTTATGTAGTAATTACCAATTTTTAGTCATAATGTAACAGAAGCTGAAATATTCCCTAATTTTTTTGAGCAGTGTATCTAACCATCTTAATTATTTGAGACCGGATATTCTTTTGTGATGAGAAAAACTGGTATTACCGTGATTAACAGAAATTTTAAAAATATTTTTTGTTTATAGCACCTGTAAAGTTAACGATTCACTTAACGAGTTCACATAAAAAAGAGGTTAATGAAACAATCACTTTATCTTTCAGTGTAGGAGCAAGTGCTTTAAAGGTTAAACAATGGTTTTGAATTGATTTTTTTTTTATTAAGTTAATTAAAATTAATAAATCTGAAATTATTTATTAGTTATTTATGTATTAAGGGCATAATCGACAATTATGCCCTTGGTACATACAACGTTTTATTCTATTTTATAATTTCTAAAAGATTCAAACAAATATTTCATATTCCTTAAAGGAAATCAACTAAAAGTTGTATCCATGCAAATTTAGTTAGCTATTTTGATGTTGTTAGGGTTACTGATACTGTGTACTCGTATATACTTAATGTATGATTTTCTTTAATAAAATAATGTTTGATACCATTGTTTGAATTATTAAACCAACCGTTGCTTGGCAAATTTTTGACAGATCTGTGCCATAAAGGCCAATTTATGCCCAAATTTGGGGGCGTATAAAGACGATTATTGACTAAAATAGAATAAAATTACTTTTTGATCAGTTTACCAAAAGGAAGTGACTTGATACTTTTAAATTCCCTTTTGATGGTAAATTTTGAGATTTATAAAGTTTACTAAAAGATCGAATGTGAAGAATTTTAACGAAACAAGACAAAAGTTACGTGAGAATTTCAAATGGTGCAGCCGGTATTCATAAAATAAATTTATACGTGTGGAGAAGGAGAAAAGACTGTTATGACACTTGATGGACAGGCAGAATCCATACAAGAAAGCTGTACGATAGAATATATGAATGTGAAAAGAGTATATGTTCAAACAGATTGAGACCGCGATGTTCACTTGGATTAAGTTTCCTGGCAGCGTCAGTGACATAAAACAGATGTTGATGAGAACTCGAGTGTGAAAATTTGCAGTGAGAGCAGAAATTGTATCATTACAATTACATTGATAGCAGGGCGTAAACATAGAAGGCAATATTCCATGAAAAGTAAAGACGAATAGAAAGAAAAGAAAAATTATAAATATATCAATAGCAGGTTGTTATGGGTTATTGTCTTGTTTTGAAATAAAGCAATAACAGCAAAATAAGAGTTGATGCATAAAAGATGATGATAAAATTGAAGGAATGGAAAAAATATTTTATAGAAATAAGTATAATTTAGGAGATAAATGGAAATAAATAACTCTTAAGGTCCAGATGCCGTGGTGGAGAAGAGACGGAGGGTTTCAAAAAGAAGGAAGAAAGGAAGATAAATGTGTAGGGAAATTATTGAAATAACATGGAGAGTTAAAAATTATGACGTTAATGTTAATCAGAATGGAGTGAAATATCAAAAATAATTTGGAAAAGACCACGGATCCAAAAAATGTGGGATGTTTTTAACTCCATTTATCTCATGTTTTAACCTCTTGCAAGACTTATTGGTACTTAGTACTTAGTGAAGTAGAAAAGAAATAATGAACTAGAAAACTTCTTCATCTGAAACCGCAAATATTTGATGATAACTGATGGGGAACACACTGTTGAATTAATCATCGGCCTTAATGTTAAATTAATTTAGATTTATTTCAACCATTGGCATCGATAAGGCATCAGTCATAACACGGTCATGCGAACGAAGAAAAAAAGGAGGCACAAATGTGAATTACTGCAGTCGAAATATTTGTCATCAGCATTCGAATAGTTGGTTCGATATTGTTACGGACTAGTGAACCACCCTCATGCTTCTGACAACAATTACATTGATGGATGGAACGGCAAACGAAAGGAATGATCCCACTAGCATCCCTTCAGGCATACCAAACGCATCCGACGTATTGCTTGCGTGCTATGGGAGTTCAGCGAAGGAAAAAAAATCGAAAAACTTGGTGAAATGTGAAACATACACTGCGTGACTAACACGATTTACTCCATTAAGAGCAGAATTTTTATAAACCGTCTTTGGATCTGCGACAGGAATGGGTGCGATTACATTTGTAGATAAAGTTTCCGTCGTGTTCTTCAGACGACCCTTTAATCTGTGCGATGTCTCGGTTTAAAGTCGTTCTTTAATGCGTTTCCTTTGTCGGAGTTTATTTTAGCATCAATGTTCCGGCCTTTACGGCGTGAAAACAAATGATTTATTTTGGTGGCATTGTCTTACTGTCTAGATAATCCGACGCTGGTTTTCACAGGGAAACCCTTTGATGCTTTTCCGTCTTTGTGTGAATTTCGCACAACGTTGTGAGTTTTTTTTTACAGCGCCATCAGATTATCGACTTTCCGATGGCCGATGCCAGTGTGCTTAAATGGCTTGCTTCTTTCCGGGCTCTCCTATTTTACAAACTTATCCGCTCCACGCAGGTATACCTTTAAAACTCAGAAATATTGCGTTCGATTTATTGATGGGACCGGGCGAAGGTTTTCAATCCCTCGAGAAGCCGAAGTTGGCCAAGGTCCCGGGAATGCTGACTAAACAAAAAGATGGGAAATTCTCTTGGTCATTTATAATTCATGATGGACGGTCGGGTTTGTAATGAAAGTATCAATAGCGGATCAAGTGGGATGAAGAGTCCGATTTCCTAACTCAAATCTGTAATAATAGTTGCTGCGAGAAATAAATGCGTGCACTTTATTTAATTTATTTATTTTATGGTCCTGTGAATATGGAGACCGCTTTGATAGAGCAACAGGTCCCATAGTTATTAATCGAACTGGTTTCTTCGCATTACGGTTGTGGCTTTGTAAATAACCAAAATAATTTTATTCCGAACTACATAAGAAACGAATTGAAGGAATCGATGCGAAACTAACACCATTATGTGATCTACCAACTGGTAGAACTTCTGAAGACTCGAGTGGGGAATAGATCTCTGGGGATCTCACGAAAATGGCGTCCGCTTTGGAAACCGTAATAACACCACCAAGTTATGGATATTTTATATCGAATCTGTTTAGGGGATTAGAGATTAGGAGATTACGTACCTAGGTGTTGGGAAATAAAGTTATTCATTCTTTGTGTGGTCCGTAATAAGGCCGGAGTGATACCTAGGACATAACAAAATTGGTGGAGGTGCCGGCCGACTTGGATTTATAAAATAAATTAGAGTTTTTTTCGGTATTCAAATGAGGACTCACTCCTGCCACAAACTAGATCCGCATGTTTCTTCTTCGGTTTTAGCAACTTCTAATGTATTATTCAACAGTTTGTTTTTGTAGCGCTGCGTTTTCTTTAAGCGTTGCAGTAACACGGGTTATGGAACCGTTTTATTCCACTGAAATCTCAGCATCTTTGCAAGAGTAGTTCTTTTATTTTTCGGTTGCGCTGACTCCTGCGTGTACATCTTTTTGCCAGAAAATTTAAAGTAATTACTTTTGTTTGGGGGTGAGGTTTTTAACAAAATTTTCGGGTAAAAGCACCGTGTTCGGGAAATTTCTCAATTTAGTTTATTTTATTGCTAACATTTTGTTCAATTTCCTATGTCATAAAATGTAATCCATTTATACTGTTTAAAAATACATTGGATAATAAATCGAATTTTATTCCGGCGTACGTTTTTATATCAATGGAGGTTTTAGCCGACGAGATTGGTCGCACTTCGCTGCATCGTTAACTTTACAACGTAGTTAAAAGTATTTACAGCCATTTCTTTATTTTGTTTTTATTTGGTTAGTGTAGTGTATAAATGGTAAATGTATGTTAGTATGATTTGATAGTTGTCTCTTTTTAAACAACTGACAGTAATGATCCTTTTTTATATACAGTGCGAACGTAAAGTAAAAAATAAATTATCTATAATGCATTCATTTTTGTAATGACGAACTAACTGGAACTTTTTTTTTGTTAGATTTTTTTAGAAAATAAATAAAATTCGACAGTTGGCAATGATTTAAATTGTCATATTATTGTCACTGCTAAAATGAATGAATTTCCAAAACGGAGTAAAGTATCAAGCAAGCAGACGAACCAGCACATTTTAAAGGCTTTCAACAAAATAAAAGAAATTACTCATGGAGATAATGGAAACGCAAGTACGAAAAGTACAAAATTGTAGAAGCAGTGGCGGATGTTTTTTCGGTAAATTCTAATCTAAAATAAAACTCTCCCTAAGTACTGTAGAGGCTTCAGAAGTATGTACAAAATGTTAAATGTAGGACAAGGACAAGGCTTATGGGAAACTTTAGCATCCATGACATATCCCCCATTACTTATTGTTAATTTGGTTGAAGATTGCGATTCGGACTTAGAAAACAGCGACGATGACGAGGATGACTAGCAAAATGCAAAATTTTCATTGTTACCTTCAACTGCCTTTTCATATTTGTTTAGTGCAACTTTCCTTTTTTTTAAATAATTAAACAAATTTAATTTTACTATACTTTGATTCTGACCAGTTTTGACAGAACAAATGACGTGACCCATAACCTAACTTTTTAAAAGCCCAAATTCGCGGTAAAAAGATGTGTTCACAAGACAAAAGTTACTAAATTTCGTAACTCTAGTTCGTCATTACAAAAGTGAATTGATTATATGTAGTTAAATTTGTGTCGTTTGATTTCCGTCACTAAATGCTTGACATGCGAACCTACCAAAATGAATCTAACATGTTGCTAAATTTCCCGTGCGATGTCTGAGTATTCTTCTATTGCAAACTAGTAAAACTGACAACAATTCTATTAGACATTGACGCTATTTATAACCTCAAACTTAGAAAAACATAATCCAATTGAATAGAGCGCTTTACTACCAAATTAAATGCAAAATTTGCATGGCGTCAGGTTTTTTTTTTACTTTACCCTCACTGTATATTCTAATGGAATACACATAATTAGCAATAAAATTACTTGAAAACTATGTTTACGAAGATTTGTTTAATTTAACAATAAAAATTAAATATTTTAGTCGTTAATCTGTCCACTGCCGCCATAAATCCGTTGTGTTTATAAATTCAAAATTCTACCATTATAAACATATGTTTTTTATTAATGAACAAATATACGAATACATGTTATTATGGCATGAAATATTGTATAAAAATAAAAATGTACATACTAGTATATTGTTAATTTATAATGTAACGTAATACAGTATGTGCGATGCTTTCATAAAAAAAAAACAATTTTCAATAGCGTCCCATCGCAGTATTTGCTTTAAATTATTCAGAATCATCTCAGTTTCATATTTTTGTTGAAATATGAATCTGTCCCTGAGACACCGTTCATATTTTATGGTTTCAATATCCAACTTTCGTATTTTGCATTGTGTATTTTTTATGATAATGTATGTTGCGCGAGGTACCACTTTGCATAATTTACCAGCTACCTGAAATGGGACGGATCTCCCTTCGCTTATCTAATTGATTCTCTTAATTAGTTTCGGTTTGTTTTACAAACGTCTGAAGTAATTTACCGATTCTTTTAATTACGAGTTCATCTTGTTTATTCAGTCGAATTGATCCTGGCTAACACAAATAGCGATTTTTCCATTAAATTTTTATCAAGTGCAGAGTGGATGCTGGGAGAAGCGACAGGTTGATTGAAAATCGCATTTCCTGCGGTTGGTACAATTTCATTGTATTTTTGTCGAAATTAATGTTGCAATGGAGTTAATTCGTTTCAATTTCTGTCATTATTAGTGTAGGGATAATTGATTGAATAGAGAGAAGGTGGATTCAGAGAGTTTGAGTAAAATAACGGAAAGTAGAACTTGCGGAGTCATTCACCAGCATATCATGTACCTATGAGATGAAATTACATCCCTTTTACTTTCCGAAGTGAAATAAAATTCCTGGAGGTACAATTACAATCGGTTCCCACAGGAGGAGTTACAGAGAATTGTGTGAAAAAGGTGGGATGATTCTGCGGTAAAACATTGATTAAACGGGTAGTCTTTGGAATTACATAAATCGCAGATGAAGGGCATCGGATTTGACCGGCATGTGATTAACAGACACGATTCTGATTAACGTGGAAATTTGAGCGTGGAATTTATGTAAACTCACATTTCGTTTTTTTTTTTTTCATTTAGTACCTCTAGGGCGTCGGCGTCTTCATGATACTATTATTTAGTTGCTTCCGTATTGCAGAGCTGGCGTTTAGTTTTAATAATGTGCAATAACAGTCAAATATATTAAGCACGTATAGGAGATAAAGGCGTCGGAGGCCTAAACAGAATTTGTTGGCCATCCAATTCTGGTCGAGATCCTAATCACAGTTGTTTTACGATTGCCCACACTCAGCGTGGAGCTTCTGGTTCTTGTACGTGTTGAGCAAAGTCTCGATGCAGACCTCCCCGATGCGAAATGGAATAAACCTCGCTCAATGTTGGCCGTCCGTTGAAAAATTTAGTTTCAGGGCATTAATACGTAACGAGATTTACATTAGGGAAATGGAAATAGTTAACGTTTCATTTTCATTTTCGATTCCCCGGAGACATATTATTCAAAATGTATTTAAGAGATGCTTTGTTTCCAGTTAAGCGCATACGAGATTGTCTCGCTTCGAAATGGGGCCTGGATATTGTGCACCGAATACAATTTCCATATTTCTGCAGCCTCCAGGTATTGTTCAGGATTTGACATGTTATTAGCACGGCTTGGGCGATGGTTTGATGGGCCTAAACGGAACTGTATTATTACGACTCACCACGCCCTAGTTGTTTAGCTAATGTACCGTAATAGTAGGGTTAATTGTTATCTCTAGCCTTGAAGTGCGTGATATGCCAGCTATTGATTTATTTACGACATGGATAGTTTTTTCACCAATCGATAATTTAATCAGGACATTGCAATTATTATTTCATTATTATCAAATTATGACTCCAGTCCAGGGTTATTGCTAGCCAAAAGTTAGGGTGCACAGCGCGAGGAATGGACGTCTTCGAGATTTACTTCGAATACAATTTTGTCACGCAAGTCATTTTGTTTTGCGACGTCCCAAGATCAGTCTTATTTCTGCGTTCGCAAATTGAAATTTGCTTTTTACTTTTAACGAATCCAATAATCTGTATCGGTTTTATGTTACCTCCCGTACTTATTTGCATCCGTTTGTAAAATACATATCCTCGTAATGTGATTCTCGTGTATCGAGTCGCTCGTTTTTATTTTATGGAAGTTCCGTCGATGTTCATCTGTTTTATTTCTTTATGTACGAATAGTGAATGGGTCTGTCGTTTAGTTTTCAGTTAGTTCTCTTGCCGGAATTAAATATAGAGGAATAATTCAAGCTTCTTCCGGTTTTGGTGGTGGAGAGGTCGTAATCTTTGCGGAGCGCCCAGGCTTCGTTGAAATTTGTTAAAAGCTCCGTTCTGAATGTTTAATTTTTCATCGCCCATTTATTATAAATTAAACTGCCCTTAGCCGGAAAATGTTAGAGTGATTAGCGAGGAAACTGTACTAATTGTGTATGAATATTGTAAATTACCATGATTAAACTTTGCCCGGTTCCTACGCGTATTTCGTCGGTTCAGACCGAAATTGTGTCTAAATTATAACGATTGTGGTGAGGTACAAAAGCAAGAAGTACGGTTAGGGTGATTTGCTCAAAGCAAAATTTCTATGCTGCCTAGTAGGTCTTATTAGACTTCCCTTTGATATTAACTTCGCTTGATTAAATATCAACCGGAGCTGCATTTTAATTTGTTCTAATTTGTTAACAACTACAATTTTAATAATTTGCAACAGACATCAAAGAGCAGCTGGATAAATGATACGTCACAAAATTGTTATTAAAGACTGCAAACTGAAGAAACGACAGAATTTGAGTAAAAGAAATTGGAGGTTGAACTGTAATTACGATAAAACGATAAAAAGTCCTGCAATGTAACTTTTGAAATTAATTTTATAAAAGATATAAAAATTAAACTTCCTTGTTTTGAGCAACTTGTAAAGCTCTTTTCAAAGTGAACTTTTCACAAAATGTCAAAATCAGAAATACGAGTTTAAGGATATTAGATACTCTTGTGTTTCCGGTGTAATATTTTGAAGCTAGATTACACTTTAACAAAAACCGTAACTGCCTATTTCACATTCCAATGTCTAATTAACCGTGAGATACTGTTTCCATTTAGGTTTACGCTATTGTGCACAAAGAGCTGTTGAGACATAATTCTCTGTATCTCACCTTGGCTTAACAAGACGGTTCATTAGGCACCTTGGTGGATATATTATTAAATACAAATTTGCTTGGGTTTTCTCCTCAATGATTTGCAAATTATATAATCACTTTAATTACTACTAAATTTATACATTAAAATTTTAGAGCTTGCAGATTAATTCAGCCAAAATGCAGCCAAGCTTTATTTTACTCGGTTTTCCCATTATAAGAGGAGGTAATATGGTGATATAATTTTTAATAAAGGTGTCAGATTCCAACTGATTTTACAGCAGCAAAATAATAAACTTTTGTTTTTAAAATCCAACTTCAGCTTTATCATTAAATATGAACCTAATGCGTCTACGCGTATGATTTTTGAGGTTTATGTACTTTTTTCCATTATCTTTGCCGTCTGGGGCTTACCTTTCTGCATAATTCTTCCCAGAGGACAGGCGGAAGTGGAGCCGCAGGTAAATTTGGATTTTAAAGAAGAATCCGTCGGCTATGCGTACATTTTTACCCTTCCAACACTAAATCGATCGTTTCAGTTTCGAATGACAGGAAGAGATTGTTGTCATGATTCATTTGCAGCGTGATCCTGAAGCTTCAAGTGATGCTGTAGTACGGTTATTAATGACGGATTAGAACTATCGATTGTAAAGACAAAGCCCTGGGGACTTCGACGGAAATCAATCAGCAATGTGTTCTAGCTGTGCTCTTGAATTTGTTTAAAGCAAAGTTACGTGCCTGATGCATTATTCAGGAGGTTGTTTATGGCCGGACGTAATTCCATCCAAGGCGAAATAGGCATAATCTGTACCATACACGTACGTTTTCAACAGTACGGGATGGAGAAGAGAAACCCTGGAAATTGAACTTTTTTTAATAGCAGAAATAAAAATGTATATAAAACCAGCACGTTCTTTATTTTGAAAAGGATAATGGTATTGGATACACAAGAAATCAACAATGGAAGGGAAAAGATAATAGAGATGTAATAAAAATCAGCTTGAAGTTTTAGTTGGAAAAGTGGACGTGGGGCAGAAACGTTTCTAGTGTGGGGCAGTGTAATTCAAAATCGCGAGATAATTGTATTTTCGTCAGATTAAACATGAAAGACGACTTGAACGCATCGGAATCTCTTTGTTTGCACCGGAATTGAATTTTTTCGTGCTAATTGCATTCAGGATCCTTTGTTTGCTTCTTGAAAGTGTTCCCTTTTCCTAGATTTTTTTTTTCGTTTGCGTCGAGCGACCGTCGGTTTTTATCGGCAGAGTGAAGGCGAGTTATTAAGTGAAAAATTTATTCTCCAGTTGGTCACAAATTTGACAAATTGGTCATAAAGTCTCATCCAGGAGAAAATGGCGTGGAAGTGGTGTTTTAGACCGTATTGGTCGAGATAGGGTAGTCGGGATGATGCATTTGGGAACAGAATTTCCCTTGTTGAGGAGCAAAACGTGAGCGGAGTTTGTAACATTAACACTTTGCCACTCGATGTGGAGTTATAGGCCACCATTGCGGCTCCTTTGGTGTGGAAAATTCTGTCACAGAATTGGAAACGAAACGTTATCGAAGTGGAATTTGAATTTAAACATATAATGGGACCGTAGTCTTCATTATATTAGACGGATGTGATGGGGCAAAGGAGATGAAACAGTTGAGATATCACCCAAAGGGGCCCGTTTTGGATTGGCAACGGCGCGAAACAAAAACATATTCAATATGCTAAGCTACAACTTCGCAAAGAACTAACTTTATTGTGGTTGGGTCCGCAGCTTCCGCGGCGAATACGAAATCCAACACAATTTTTCTACGCCTCACACTTTCACAACAAATTCGCTGCAGTAGATATATCATCGGATAGAAATTGTTTTATTGACTTTCTCAACTCGATGCGGAACTTATGTGATCCCAATACCGAGAGCCTTTTCAGGATAAATTCAAGCCATTGTTTGGAAATGACCGGTTTTTGAATAAATCATTCCACCCGGAGGCTTTGCTGCCAATTTTTGTCCAATGCGGCGCACATGGTTTCAGTTTAATGGCGTGTTATCAATCAAAACAGAGACGCTCAAATTTATCTGACGGTTCGAGTTTTATTCGAGAGAAAACCGTCGAAATTCGTACCTACCTGTGTTTGTGTTTTGACGAAAAAAACTGCTTGTCGAGAAAACAAACACTACGTCTTTTAATCTTACTCTTACACTGTTGAACTCCATTTAGGTAAATAATTTTATTACGTATCGTCCCTTTGTGTAACTTGTTGAATTGAGTGATTTTTTTTGGAAATAATGTAACAAGTTGCTGGTGGTTGTGTATTTTCGATTCAGGTTAAATTTACTTAATGAGATTACATCAGTTTTCCTTCGCTTCCTTTGCTGGTATACCACTTTTAAAATTGGCTTTCAAGTCGAAGTCGAAGCTAGCAGTTTCCGATAACTGACGTAGCTTTTCAAGGTCTTTCTTTAACCCTATTAGCCGATTTAAAACTACACACTTTAAACTTGAGGGATTAGCTGGATCTTTGCAGGTAGCGTCTGTTTTTTAACTTGTTGAATTAAATATCAGAGAAGATTGAAGCACGAAATGCTGTTACGTCTGTAAGAGAACGTAGTCCTTTCAAATCTTATTAAAAGTTGAACCCTTCTGAATATTTTAAACAAAATTAAGTCCAATTTCAGGGTTAATTTAAATAAATTCCCAGAGATGAGGATCGATAAAAGGGGCCCCTGGATTTGGATTTCAAAATCGCGTGTTTTCGAGCCGGTTGTTAAAATAATCGCGCGTGTATCAGTGGCGTCCGTCAAATTAATTTTGGCGTTATGGCGAGAGCAACCGTCATGGTCGCTCGCCGCTGCCGTCGAACAACTTCTCATAAATATCCGCAATGTGTATCATAAATATCGCGGTATGGAAATGTCACTCTATTGTACCCGTGATATTTCACGGCTTGTATTCGTTCTTCCTGCACGGCGTGCTTCTGCAGAGCAGGTCGCTTCTGCTGGCTGTTATCACTCGCGACGTGATTTGTGTTATCATGACACACAGAAACCGGTCTCACTTTGAAAGAACCACTCATCACGAGGGTTTTTACACAAATGGAACCGCTGATGGCCGTTCGGTGTTTTTGAATTGTTTACAGGGACGGTTGATGTGCTTTATAATCCCGTCCTTTTGTTCCGGTTCGGGGGTCGAAAGATCGAATATTCGATTCGGTAAATTTATTCCGGCCCGAGAGCGGCTCTGCCTCTGTGGAGTGTGTCGAGGTTTTATTTTCAGGAATCGAATTTGTTTTTTTTTTGGTTGCTATTAGTGTCACCATCCGTTTTATTCATGTCGAGGCATAAAAAAAATGGAAATATTGATATGGATTATGTCGTGATTATGCTTTTATGTGGACATGTGTTCGTTTCCCTTCGAATTTTGCCCCAACACGTTCCCATTTTATGTATAAAATTCCAAATTTACGTCAAAAGATCCCTCCGAGGATCCGTCCTGTTGCGGATGGATGTAATAAGGTCCAACTTAAATCCGGTCACGACTTTGTATCGGGTTGGATCCAGGTAAAACCAGTGTGGGTGGATTCGATGCCCTGATTACTCCATTTTAATACCACTAGCTTTTGCCCAGCGGCAATAAATAACGAGTTCTCCTCCACATGTACGAAACACGTTGACTTGCAAATCGCCCCCCGACGGTAAGTGCGGAATTTACATAGATAAGTATTATCTAGGAATATTTGCCCACAGTTAGTTTGGTGAGTTATTAATTCGGATCATGGTGGTGCGTCTTTGGGTCTTCTTTTAATAACACGTTCTAGGGAAAATACAACTGTTCGTGGTGTTAGATTAGGTAATCTAGTGTAATAATCGGTCGTTGGTGGACCTTGCTGGTATCGGATAATATCAGAACATCACTTAACTGGTCCTCGTGATATTAGTGTCCTTAAGCCACCGATAACAAAAAATTATCACCCCCGGAATGAACACTGCAAGGCGATCGATCACTGTCGAGTTGTAATTGTGGTTGTTCAGTGAGGCTTTTTTAGTCGGATGGAGGTCCATATATGTTTTTATTATCGTTCGTTGTAATAAAAGACATCTTGTATGTGCCTTTGAAATGGAAATTTATTCAAATGAAATCTAGGTTACAGCTGTATGGATGGTATTTATCAAAGATCGTACTTGTGAGTCTATTCGTTTATTTTGATAATTTATGTAAAATTTTAGCAAAAAATAAACTATGTAGGTGTTTTCATATTATTCTTCCTTTTTAATTAAAACTGTGTTTTTGTAACCATTTTGCACGTTCAATGAGTTCATTTTACGCTTTGGAACATTTTAGAAAGCTTTTGAATCTAAAGGGATTTACGGAAACTTGGTTTATGTTAATGCAGTTTTTTTATTGCACTCTGTACAATGAAAATTCTTCCTTTTTTATATATAAAACAAAAAACTAATTAGTCAACTAACTGGAAACTTTAAAATAGGGATTTTTCGATCGCTCACTCTTGTAATACCTGTTTTAGTCTCTTTTTTCCAACAAATGTTGCTGAAGCTAAAACACTTCTCGAAAAGTAGATTTACCTCATAAATAGTTGTCCTTGATTAACTTTTTTAATTTGTGAAAAATTCGTTACGAACGGGAGTAGATTTAAAAAATGTTTGTATGCCACAAGCACATATTTTGAAACAGTTAACGTGTGGGAACTTCGGAAACTTTAATAAAAGTTTTTGATTAAAGGCTTGCGACCAACAATAAACAGGATTAAAAAATGGCTTAATGGATCTTTAGGGGGAAACTTTCCAGAATATAATAAATTTTAAACGAAAAGCAAACTTATTACAATGCTATTATCCGTCAATCATTATAATGACTGAAAATAAATATTTATTTTATTAATTAAGATTAAACTTGGAAGAATTTAACGATTCTGCAAAGAAATATTTTTAATGAAAATGCACGAAATTCTTTTATTTTTATTTTTTTAATTATACACGAATACGCCAGAAGAAGTATAATTTAGTTTGTTGTTATTCGAACGGGTGTTAACTTCGGGGACGTTTTCTACAATTTAACACGAACTCCCCCCAAGTTTCACTTTTGTGTGTTTTCATGTTTGCGGTTCAAAATGAAACCTCGTTGGAGCAGTGAATGTTGTACGGTCTGCAATTTTGTAGCAGTATGAAGCCGTATATCCAGGACTATTAAACGTGTTGATTGCGAACCAGACTCGGATTTCCTAAAATTGACCCCCGTACCAACCATTAACCTACAGGTTGCGTTCCCTTATGATTAGAATCAACGCTGATCGTTTGATCTATCCAGAGAGTATGATCAGATTCGTGTCTCATTAGTTGTGTCTACGTTATCCTGTTCATGTTTGCTGAAATGTAATCCTCTTATTGACGATGTCGTTACGATCTTGAAATGACTGACTGGAGTTCTTTTTATTGGGGGATGTAAAAGTGCAGCGAACATACACCGACTCCACTTAAACATGATGAATAATTCAAGTTCGAACTTGAACATTGTTCTAATTAAATGGAAGTTATAGCGAGGAGACGTCGATCCGACTTACATAATTAAGTTATGGAAATTATGATTGTGTTACAGCCTGCACACTTTGTGGTTGAATCTGGAACATGCTGCATTACATTGGTATACTTTCGGGAGAGGAAACGGAAGCCGAAGATACTTGCATTCGAGCGAATTTGATACTTACACCACACAATAAAATTTTCTTGTTGACAAATTGCTACGTGTGCTGAATCCTCCCTTGTTTTTCCAAATCCTGTTTTCTTTAAAACAGAAATATTGATGTTAGGAGAGAGAGTACTGCCCAGAATCGTAAAATTCAATATTGTGGATTCGACAGTGCCACGAAATTGCGATTGATGTGATGGGACGTGATCAAATAATCGAAGTAAATTAAGAATTTACGTGCCCAAATCCAATCATAAAGTGTCAGAACGGAGTGTATTGATAGATGCCTGCGACAATTCAATGGCTTTATTTACCTACGAGGTAATGGGATAATAACGATTGGGGTAATAGGCATGTCTATTCTATACACTAGGGTGACTTTAGGGTGGCAGCTTGATTTTTTTCCTGATTGCTCGAGTATTCAATCAGTAACTTCTCATACCCGTGAGCAAATTAGGAACTATCATTTGTGTAGGTTTTGACATGATAATTCATAGACCGGGTCATTTAACCGCCATTGTGTTTGTCAATGCACATTAATCTGAATTTTTAAACAATACAGATGTTGGCAGCAAAGCTTGTTATAATCAACGGCTAAGATGTTATGAATATGCATTGCTATTTATAACTTTCATTAGGGGCTTAAATTGAAAATTAGTAATGCAAATGATTAGTTAGTTGTACCTAAATTGTGATCAATTGTAAAGACTTTTACTGTTAATAGGCTGGTAATTAACAATGTAACGTATTACATCGCTTCAATGCACTAATTGTTACGTTGTTTCTTTATTTTTATTATGCCTTGTTTTTTTTATTGCATTGCATAAATCGAAAAACAGATCACGCCTCTTAAAATCCTCTAAATACCCTAAATAAACATCAGAGGATAAATTGATATCTAAATTGCCACATCTTATTACAGCAATTTACCTTATTACCGTGATTAAGATATTTTGATTTATAGTGGAATCTGTTTTGTATTTTTATTTATTAAATTTTCCATCTTCCAGCTTCCATCTGTTTGCTGCTGTTGCAGTGATTGTATTGTTTTTTGGTCAAGCTTCAGCATCTTCATTGATTAATTGCGAAGTTTAAAGTCGCAGTTTCAGAAATAACAGATTCTTTATTTTCAGCAGAAAAAGTTACTTGGTGATTTATTACCAGCGCCGAATGACAAACATAAACTGTTGGAAAAGCATGTTTTCAGCAGATAGGATGGCTGAAATTCAGTGGCTCAGAAATAATGTCGCACTTACAAGCATTTTATGCGAAAAGATGAAATCCTCGGTCGAATGTCATTGTAATACACATAATTTTCGAGGTGTTTATGTCATAAAGGCGACCATTTATTGAAAAGTTTTTCGCTCCCGGAACAACTGCGACCTAGAAAATTTCATTTACAATAAAAGGCGTCTTTTCATGAAATTAAGTATTAAAGCAGACGTGGGCGAAGTACAGGTACCTTCGCTCAGAGCGGAATAACGTCCTGAAACGGCAGCTTCCGCCTGAAAACAAGGAAGGTGAACGCTGTACAAGGCTAATCATAAAGCTCGGGATGCAGTTAACATTACTTTCAGCTGTCAAAACATCGACCATCAAGTTGCACAACCTGGAAAATGATGTCACTTGATTGGCTTCCATAATAATGCCCTTTAATTCTATTTTCCGATTGGTTTAAGTTTTATTTCGTAACGAAGTTTTTTGTGTATTGAGTTTGATTTTATTGCACGCTTGATTGGATTTTTACATTTTTTCAAGCCGGAAGGTATGTTTAAATAAGAAAGCAAAGATGGAGCCCTTTACATTTTTCATTAGAAAGTTTCAGATGGAATTTTGTATAATTTAATTATCCGTTTTTCCTTTTCGGATAAAGTCGTTTTTACTCCACCTAATGCGAGTTATTTAAACCTCGATGGTCTTTTATTACTACCTTGATTAGATTTGCGATGGATTTTTATCTGTTTCATCATCAGGATTTATTAAATTTAATTTTTTATCCGTTGATTATACGGAGTAAAGACATCGATATCGCCATTTAAATGTGAACCATACTGTCTCGTTAAATATAACGAAGTTTGCATTAATTTGTACTTTTTTTTTCATTACCGTCGTATATTTCACTGTCAACTTTTTTTTTTGCGAAATCGTAATTAAGATTTAAACGGGTACGTGAAATTCGATGCAAGAGAATAAATACCTAAATGAGGAAAAAAGGTCAAGCGTCAGAATTAATGTGGTTTCGTTGTTTGTAAATACAGTATTTTATGTTTGGTAAAGAACAATAACGTATATTTAATAAACTCGGTTCTCGTAACAATTAAAAAGGTAAATTATAATTATTTTCCGCATTCATAGTATGTATTTGAAACATATCTCAACACAATCAGATATTTCATTCGTTTTGATATAATGGTTAAAATAAACCTTAAAGTATGAAATTGAATTTTTGTGTTAAAGAGATTAATGCAGTTTCAAATACGGTAAAAGGACCCCACGTGTTTCCAGTTTAATGACTGCGGTAGTTTAAGTTTTGTTAAAAAGTCTCCGATGAAGTTTAGTATGAAACAGTAAAAACAGTAAAGTGATTTTTTTTCTTTTACTAACTAACTTTTAGTTTTCTATTATCGATTTGCATTTGCGAAATTTACATCTAAAACATCTAAAATTTCCCTGTGTTGTACAGGCTGTCGACCAAAAAACATCCAAGCCATAACGCCGTTATTTATTGTCCGATTTCAGTAAAAAAAACACCATAAATGATTCAACAAGTACAATACTCTACGTGAATCCAATGTCTAACAACTTCACTTTGGTACAAATTCAGTAGAAAAAAATAAATAAAATATCTATTAGCATTGAGTTGGATTTCTTATAAAATTTCCAAATGTGCTTTAGAAAACAATCAAAACATTTAAAGTGACGGTCAATGTAAGCAAAAGTTTTATATATATTCTGTAGTTTTGTAATAATTATTTACATTAGGGTATGGTAGGTGTATTTTACAGCACGACATTTGTATCAGATTTTTCGGCCGACCAAATGTTTTATTTTGCAGATTTTTATTAAATAACAAATGTCAAACTTTTTGACATACAGAGCTGCCAACCCAAAAGGTTGTATTTTCTCTATTAGGTACTATGTAGTATGATTGTGATTATTTATTAGTCAATAAAAATTTTAAAAAATATCAGAAAAATAATAAGTTATTTTCATTGATCCTACATTCTGATCGTTTTCTGTATTTAGGTTTGAAAGAAAACTTCATAAAAATTTAAATATGCAGTATTGTCTTTAATTGATCGTTTGTGAAGAGAAAATCGGTTTTCGCGCTTAATATTCTGTAAATAAACGAAGCAATAAAAACGTAAAATTTTTATGCGTTTGGTTAAATGTCTGCCGAAAATATAAACAATTTGATGGATTTTTAAAACCAACATAATATCCTCCCAATTTATTCACCGAATATTTAACTCAAACAGCAATGACGAGAATTCCCCGACAGTTAATTCGAAATGAAATTTAAACGCAGACCATTATAATTGTGCTTTAGGCCTTCAGAAATTTGATGTAAATCTGTAAAAAATTTCCGTGAAATAATTTCTCATTATTTTGGAACGTGTAGACCAACGTGGTTTTAAAATTGCAGTGAAATAAGTATTACGGCCAAATTCGTTTGGCGGCTCATTTTCTGCTCATTTTCATTATTTTCCATTCCTTCTAGCCGTGCAGCAACCAAAAGAATAAATACCCCGCTGGTCGGAATTTACGATAATTTTGCGTGTGCAAATTTCGAAATTTTGAACTTCAACATTTAACATAATTAACAATTTTGTTTATTTATGTTGCAGGTGAGTCCGACTTCTTTAATCTGAACGAAAGGGATCGCTTGAAGGTAATTTGTATTTATGCATGAGCGGATGCGGGCGTGCTGATTACGAAATATAACAGAACAATTGGTAATGAGATTTCCAGAGGCATTTTATCCAATTTGTGCTACTTAGGAAAACAGTTTTTCCTTATATTGCCCCCACCAAAGGAGAAAAGTAAAGGTCGCTCGGTCTACGGAAATTCGTCTTCTGCCTGTTTGAACACATTAAAAAATCCCCAAGCGAGAACTAGGGGAGTTTATCTCATTTACGTTTCGTGTTTATATTGTTATACTGGTGACTACGTTTGTACGATCTTCGGCCGTGTCGTCGGAATATGCGGCGAAGTAAATAGTGGCAAGAGGTAGCAGCGGGGGCGGTCAATATTAGCGCGCCTGCTCGTCTGAGTGCGCCTTCGGCAGCCCCCAATTCTGGACACCACGATTTTTTCCCTCTGTATGTCCATTTTCCTAAATTGCGTCCCAGGTCCAATATGCAACTAATTCGCTTTTAAATTATTCACAAAACTATCGCTGACTGGCTAGATTGGAGGCATCCCCGGTCGACTCGTATTCATTTCAAGACTCAAATAAATTGTAATCAGCAAACCAGATATTTTCTCTTTCGTCGGAATTTCTTCTTGTTGATTATTTTGTTTGACGGAGATAATACCGTAAGTTGAGCTATTTACAATTCTAATTTTTTAGCAGAATGAATCCTTTGTTAGTTTCGACTCTCACGCGAGGGTGCATAAATTAACAGCGTTATTAAATCAGGGTTATTGATGAGGTATTCGTAAATTCTTGTTAAATGAGTGGATGTAAATAATATACGTTAATGTTCTATGTAGGACGTGGCGATCCAACCGTGCTTGCTTAATTAACCGTCAATATTGCATAGGTGCTACAATCTGCAAAGCTCAGACAACCGCACCAATAACTCTATTGTAGTAAACCATTTGGCCTCATTTTCGCATTAAGTTCGAGATGTTAATCGAATTTGGCTGAATTTATGACTGTTCAATCCGAATTCTCTTGAGAATTGGAGGGAAAATACTATATGATCCCGGCGCATCCACCATTTTTAAATCGAGTTCCGATAAACGAATTTTCGTTTAATCCCACTGTTTGGAAGTCGAATTTGTTCCCCAGTTATGGTTTGAATACGTTCATGAAAATGTTTGCATTTGAAAGTATAAAAATTAGATATTTAAACATTATCTTTGTTTTTAAAAGGCCAACTCTGATGATTCTGTGCGAGTTACATTTTTACACGCAAAATGTATTCGTAAAACTTTACTAGTTTTGTTGTGATTGCTTCGGAAATACCTAATTTATCAAGTCATTTTCTTATGTATTTAAAATTGAGTTGTGATCGATAGCCGCATCCTAAATTCAGTTCTGGTCCTAATTAAATATGAATTGAGTTTAAATTTGTATAAGTGGCGGTGTTGCTGTGTCTTACATTTTAATATTTGATTTTGTTAAGGCTTGAAATAACAGGGTAGAGTTAATATTAGTACTTATCCACAAGTCATCCGTTCGAAATACGTAACGGAAAAATATCGTGGATGTCGACTTTGACGGATGAATTTATAATGAATTCGGGAAACTTACGTACTTACGGTTGCGTCTCTTCGAGCTTTTATCCGGGGGAGAGCTTTTTTATAAGTTTATTTTCATGGAAGATTGGTGACTGTAAAAAGCTTGTTGTCGTAAACGAATCCACTTTATTTGTGGTGATGAACCAGATGTAGAAAAAAAATCCACAAAAAATTGAATTATCTCCCATAATCAGCTTTCCACATAAGCGATAACGTATTTCGTCTAAATTGTAAATCTTTCACGTGGAACTGTACCTCATAATTTCAGTTTTCAAAGTACTCGAAGTACTTTGTAGTTGAGTGGAGTGTGTTGTGCTTCAAAGCGGTTTTATCAGTTTTTAATTACTCGCGCATAGTTCTTCGTCCAGTCCATTATGCTGAACTGGATTTTTTTTCACTGATGTGTGTTATCAACATTTTTAGGCTAACGTTCCCTTTCGAGGAACTAAAATTGCTTTGGTGTTATTAAGGTTGCGTTATCGCACCGCTGTAATCTATTATACTCGTGCATTAAATTAGTTGGATTAAATGAGTGTGACTAAATTTTTTTATATGGCAAATCACTTTTACAACTGTTCCAAAGAACTTGGAGAGTTGATGAGAACTTTATGCCCGAATAAAACCGAAAGTTGTGTATTAGTTTATATTAGAAAATACAATTTGTTCATCAGTGACTTTTTCAATAACAGAGGGGAGTTGTTTTTTTATCGTATAAATTAATTGGACACGTAATCCCTTCCTGCAACTCCTTTTCCTTAACTCACTTAATACCACTCGAAGAGACCCTCGAAAATCCGTGGATTATCCGGTGAAACCGCAATAACGATGTCTGCCGCATACATGATTGCCGTATTTTATTCTGGGGATTAAAAGAAGACTAGACAGTGTTGCATATGCCGGGATCGTGTTAACATTGAAGGAAACTCATACATTATTTAGAAAAAGGCTGATTCTGGCATATCGGGGCGTTACCTGAGCAGTAATTATGTTCTCGTTGGAAACTCATTTCAAGTCGTTTAAAGTCTTTTTGGTTTTGCAGTGTAAAGTAACAAATTTGAGAGCGAACTGTTCTTTGATGTTAAACGGAGTGGATTATGGAAACTTTTATTGCCTTGCGGACTTATCGCATTCATCAAACAAACATATCGCGAGGAAATAACTTGAGGGAATAGGTATCTGACGTAATCATTCTAAAACTATAAATGTTTTCATTATCCGAAATGGCTATACCTTTAGAAACAGATCGGAAAGTGGCACTTTTTGTTCGGTCTTCAAGTTTCCATTCTCTCTTTTGACATGTCGAACTTTTGCCAAGACAGAACTTTTGTTCGCTATCAATGCGAACGAATCAAAAGTTTTGTGCGGAAAGATATTCTTCGGTGAATTGCTTTTTATATCGTTAAATCGAATTCATTCCTTTTCTGTTTATTCAATGTTTTCTTTTTCGTTAATTATAGATCTTTGAGATACCGGTTTGATTTAATGACATTTCGTTGGAGATCGAGCTCCGCCTGAAAAATATCAACAGGATTTCTGCTTTATTTAGCATTTTAATTGGCTACCCAATCAAAATGTTCTCATCTTGTCTATTTCCATACTGCGGTTAATGGACAGGACGCGCATTTCCAATGTCAAAAACATTTCTGGCATGACCGGAGAACTTGTCATTAATTCATACATTGAAACGGTCATCTCGTCATAAGGTCTTTCATACGAGCTGAAAAGGTCTTCTGACCACCGACGGCTTTGTGGGAAACGGTTTGAATAAGAGTCGACGTAATGGATGATATGGCATATCGTGCACGCTATTTTATTCACAACGGCTATCTTCATTACTGTTTTACGATGTGTGCCAATGAAACGAGGAACATCTTGAAAAAATTTATTTCATCACCGATTTTACGGTAAATCAATCCTCAAAGTACGCAGTCTGAACGTTTTATTTTCTTCAAATAATAACGCCTTTAAATGAAAAGTCTACATGATTTAAACAGAGGAGATTTATGTAGTGTAAGCCGGCATGGCATTTTTAAATTACGTGAGATTTAATTTGAGTCAAGTTATAACTTGCGTTTGTCAGTTTTTTTCAATGATTAAATAAGTAAAAAATTAAATTTTCATAGTTTTTTTATGAAGACAAATAGCTATTGTCTGAGCGCTGTCAGCAAGATGAGAATTGTTTTGTTACGCAAACGAATATTAATGCAAGCAATAAGGGTCAGGTCAGATAATTTTCAGTGACAAAAGATGCTAGTTATGTTTTGGTTTTACATATTAGAGTATCTGCTGACCCGGCGCCTCCACCATAACGTAACGAAATCGTGTATTATTAATTTATACACCCAATTATTCTAACTGTATTTTATTAATAATTTAATTTAAATTATTACTGACACCGAGCTGCAGACTCAACGGATCCGTATGCAAAGTTGAATGTACTGCTCCGGTTTCACGAGTCGTGTCATCGATTATTAATCACATCCACGAGTTTATATTTAATGAGAGAATATAATGAATGAATAAATTGAAGAACCTTTAAATCCATAAATATATGAAGGATCATTTGTCAATTTTGACAAATTTCGTTACTATTTCAGCCAATTAAAAGCGTTGAAAAGGGATCACGAGACACATGAATTATATCACGCTTTCAAATGAAATCCTGGGCTGGGAAGGCGTTGGAAACCTTCAATTGTTGTGCTTTTTTAAAGCGTAGATTAATTGCAGCATGTTGACAGCTAACCTAAAATTTTGAACCAAAAAATCTTTCTTTTTTTTCTTTCTTTGCAAATTTTTTACATTAAAAATAGAATAACTTAACGATTCCTATTCTCGAAGCAAATATCTAAGGGCACCCTTTGCTGACAACAAACATGTTCAATTATAAACAAATGTCATTCTTGTCAAACGGCGGGAAATTCAAACTTTACATTGTTCTAAACGCTTTAATTTTTGCAACGCCTATTCAGCCCAGGATTTCATTTGAACGCGCGATATTCTGAATATAATTTCCATCATAAATATATAGGTATATTTATGTATTATGCTTTTTGCATCACATTTATTTACTTCTTAACATGACTGATGAGAAGTTATTCTCTGTGGAGGGCATTCGCTTGGATTAATCCTTTTAGAGAAGGAAGTGGATAAATCGTGTTTTGTTTCCCCAATTTTAACATAATGTGGACCCATTAATTAGTGAGTTAAGGCGTAAAGGAAGCTATAATCACAGGTGCGTCTGTTGCCCATTGGAAAAACAGGAGTTCAGGCATATAATTAGTCACGTCCTTGGGCATCGATTTTGACCCTGAATCGTGAGCATGTTGAGGTCATGAGCGTGCTTCCGAGGATTATATCAAGGGTAGTTAAATTGCTACACGTTGTACTAGGTCATTCCGAAGGGAACATTTCTAATTTTCTCAACTTAGCAATTTATGGTTTTCCGTTCTGACAATAAGTAAGTTTCACGTTGTCGGTAGGTGTGTTGAAAATTATTCATAATTTTCAGATGATAGTACGTCGAGAAGTTGTACAAGATGGGATCGAATTTGTATAAACATTAATTTGAATATGCATATAAAGTGCCCCGGGATTATTACCACGTTGAAGCGTAATTTGCGCACATTATCTTTATTATCGTCTTATCTTGGCAAGTTCGAGGCGTTGTGGAAGTTATAACATGTCTGTTGTTAATGTAACAGTTCACCTTTTTGACAGTGCGTTTTTTGCTCCATCCTCTTTATAATCTCTCCGTTGGAAATTAATCGGATACAGAGAGAAGCAACATAATTGAAACTCCGCACGTGTTTCGCCGAAACTCACCATCATCCGGAGCATGATAAAATGTTTCTATATGAGAGATTAATTTATCTCGCCTTTTTTTTCCGGGATTTTGTGCCGTTATGTTACGAAAAACGTACACGACGCGTGGACGTGGTGCATGTTTTACAAAAAAAAAATACGTTTTGCTCTACGTCGTTGATTGTCACGCATGATAATGGCTCAAATAACAGACAAGTTTATGGCGGGATACGGTTATTAGACCCCTACAGTATGGAACCTTAGAAAGCCATTCCGGAGAACGCTCCAAGGGATTTATTATGCAAATATTTAATGTACATTCGCTGTGTTCCAGAACTATGTCCTAATTAAATTTTGTTTTTGCAAGATAGAAACTCCAATAAAAATTCAACGAAATTGGTACACTTTGTACCGCGCTGCCCGGACGTTCGGATACAAAGCCGGATAACAGCGATTAATTGTCTCTGGAATATCGATTGTGTTGTAGTTTTTTTTAGTTAAAATGTTGAAAACTCGTTACGTCCAAAATAAACCGCTCCGCATTGGCTCTTTTTACCCATTTAAAAATAAATGTCGCTTCAACCAGCCAGTTAAACGGTAATTGTGTTTTTCAACGGCAAAAGCGTCCAATGATTGTAAGAAGATCTATTTTTGGCGAGGAAAATGTTTTGACGATTCTTTGTTTTGATCCATTCAATATACTTGATTGAATAGAAACAATTCGTTGAACTCCACAGTGTCTGTTATTCGGCCGAGAACTTTATATCAATTTTCTTATCATCAAACTCAATATTGCTACAAGTATCTTGTTTCAGGGAGGTTTTTCTTTTGTTCATTTCAGCTGAGGTATAAGAAATATCGTCTGAAGGCTAAGAATTTGTGATATGTTTTTTTTATGACTGTCATCTGTCAGTCTTAAGCTTTGGAACGGATCTTCATTAACGAACGTCTTTTAAGGTGCATTCGAGTGTCACCTTTGAAAATTTTATTACAGCAGTTGAGATATTGACTGGTTTTAAATTTTCAAAGCATGAATATTAATAAACGCTCGTGGGGTTATTTTAACGACGTGTTCCATTTAGTTGTTGGTACGTTATTTTAGAACAATACTATTGTATAAATAAATAGGATTTATTATTACGGTAAACAAAGAACACTTTGTGATGTTAAATTCGGTTCGATATATTTTAATTTGTTAAAAATATATGTGTATTATAATGCAAATCATGAATTTACCAATAACATACAGAAAAATGTTGTCTACAGTGTTGCTGTTGTGTAATGCAAATGAGCGCTGTAAACAGTTAAGGACTATTCGGGTTCCATTATCTATTGAATAAGCCATTAACCGTTTTAGCCACGCTGTCATATCGATTCGCTATGCAAATTAAATTGATGCTCATAACGTCGATGGTAAATATTCCATCTCGTGTTAACTGCAACCGGAAAAAATACGAAGTCGGTAGTTAGTTCTGAAAGTACTACTAATTTGGCGCGTACTTCGCTAAGCTTTTTCGACGCTATTCATTGCCTAACCCGATAAAACTTCACTTCGACTTGATGATTACTAATAAACTAAGTGCCAACGGTACTAATTGGTTTTTAATGATGCTCGATGTGCCGACGATGCGTAATTATTTCCGATGAAAAGTCCGTCACTAATTAGACGTGACGTAATCATTAAGTTTCGCCTTTTAGTGTCACCAGAAACGGAACAATTAAATGTCTGCACCATATGACGAGGCGAAGCAACTAGTGCGACAGCACGTCCGTTACAACTAATAAGAAATGCTAGGCCTCTTGTTTCTCCTTCCGGGACTCGTTTTTGGTGCGTTGTCGAGCAAAATCTAGAAATGAATTTTCGTGTCACTGAGACAATCGAAAACGGTACAATTCCAAGAATAGGATTTTCCATTGTACCTACGAAAGTTTTCCCAATCAATTTCGCGATTATTGGACTTCCGGGTCGCTGTTTTTCTTACAAACTCGATTGAGCAAATAGGACACGTCGCCAAGACAAAAAGTAAAGTTCATTCATCAGGGTCGCCAAGAATTCAGCTTTAAATGTCGCAAAAGATGGGAACACAGCATAAGGGAAGTTATCGTGTCAACAGAGACTCGTTTCTCAAGTGGTGTGCTCTAACATGACCTCCTTGTCGATGTCGTAGGGAAAGATAAACGGAGCTTTCTTTTCTCGACATCTTCTACTACTTGTGGTCAGAGAATGATGTTCTTTGTTCATGCAAGATCTAGACAATTAAAGTACATTTCGAGAAAAATTGGAAATCGAAATGTTTACTTGAGCAGTTAGATACTTAATTCGACGACTATCTAATCAAATAGACGCGCCTCTGCAATCAAATTTGGTGGCGGTTGATGAATTCTGCCGCCGTCCCAAATTACGTATTCATGGCAATTTAATATTTGGGCAAGTTGGTGGCAGTCGAATCATGAATCTTCATTTCATTTTCCTATCGTCCTAGAGCGGATTTATTTTCGGCTTGGATAGTCGAATGCTTGTTTTGTGATAGCTTGGGAAATAGTTGCTGTCAGTTTTCCCACACGCTTGGTGGATTATTTTCGAAAACTTTCGAATAATGCGATAGTGTACAAGTAAAGCAAATTGAACGCATAACTTGCCCGAGGATACTGGACTCCTTTTATACTGACCAGATCTGCGTTTCGCTAATGCTTTGAATTCCGCAAATTGCCAGTCGAGTTCGGTGATGAAAATTCGATGTGGGCACAAATCTGTTGTTTGCTGACCGCGTGCTCTCCATGTCGTTTACTCAGCACTTCTCCGGCGGACCAAAACCCCCGGGGAAGGGCCATTAGCGCATTCGTTATTTATACCGATGTCCCTTGCCGAGAAGCAGGTTACCCGTCTAATTAATGTTGGTCGGTTTAGTAATTTCGTCCGGTTTGCGTCCATGGTTTATTTATTATAACATCTGGGTTCGTATTTACACATCTTTCAAGCTCAGGACACTACCGCCTCAACTACCAAGATCAGTAAAACGCAAATCGTAAAAATACCACTCACAAGATAATGATACAACCTGAAAACAACTGTATCGTGTCTGACAACAAAAATTTTACAAACACCAATAACGACATTGTTTAGTGATTCACAAATGTTTGAATAATTTATGATAAAATTGGTTTTCATGAAACTCCGTCATTATCATGCCTAGAAAAGCAATTACAGAAAATGTTTGTAATTTCTACCAAAGCCTGCTTCGTAAGTGTCGAAGTTTTGTAATAAAAAAGTGAATGAGAACGAACACGTACCCACACTAGACAGAATCGTTCACAAAAATAACGTTTGTTGGTTGTTTAAGAACATTTTTTAACGATCGAACGACTTTCTAAAAAGTTCAGGACAATTTCTAAAGAAACTGGGAGATTTCCATAAATAGAACTCCCAAAATGGATTTTTTTTTGTGGATTTAAAAAAAGCAGCGGTCCAATTTGAGGGGATTCCGCATAATTAGGTGTTCTTGGGTATCCGCCTCCGAATTCGGTGTAAAACCAGATTAAAAGTTATACCGGTGTTGAGGTAGCTAATTACGAAGGACGTGAAACGCGCAAGGGGATGAATCATTTATATCTTTTTTTATTCTTAGGTCGCAAAATGTAATTAAATTGTTATTGCGTCATTGTAGTGATTACCACATGAGCAGCAACGGCCGCTTCCCATTCCATTATTGGTGCTTATGTTGTCCCACTAACGAGATTTATGAGGATTTGTAATGTCCTGTATAACACGGCGGAATGCATTCACTGTCCTTGTAAGGATACCCCAAAGCTGCATTTACACATCGATCGATTAACATCAAGATGAGTTATAACTCTTTCGGTTCTGCTTTTCCACAGGAATTTGATATTGGCTAAAGGCGTTCGCTGTTAAATAATTAATTAAAACCGCCGCAGTCTGAAAGCTCCACTAATAGCTTAACGAGTCTCGAGTGCATAATTGGCAGATTTTTCGGATTGTTTTACTTCCAATACGGAAGGTTTTAAGTCTTTCCAGTTTTCGCAGAATTGTACTCGACCGAACGAGAACTGAATTCTTGGAGTTTTCTTACTCTGCAAACATTTAATTAAACATTTTACGGGCATATTTCTTTTCGAAATTATTTCGGTTGTTTCCGATTTTATTTTCCCCAAACGATCAATAAACTTCTGCAGGTATTTTTACTGGTAATAAGACGCAGACCTGTGCCCTTAAGCTTGACCCACACGGTTGCCGTTCAAATGTCAAATAAACAATTGAATGCTGGCCGAGTGGGCTGTAAGGTTGCGAAAAGTTAATTTCTGCTGGAGTACTTTCGGAGAAACCATTTAGGAAAGGCGATAAAAAAAGCGGTGACGATCTTATCTTTTTTTTTTTTCGAATAGTCTTTCTGATATAAAGTGCTAACATTTGTGCAATGTGCGAGGTGATATTTTACGCTGTAATTTTTTTTTCTTTAAAACAAATTTCGATTAATACGAGTATAATTTACTCGTAAAATATTTAAGCTGTTATAATGGAGGGAGTCGCGAAGTTTTTTCATTTTGGCAGTGGCATATTTTACTGTTACATTTAACATTTTAGTATGGATTTCGCTTCGAAAGTCCGTATTTTCCTTTGTTCGATGCGACGACGAACTGGGGAGCTTTCACACGGGGCGTATCCTGCAGGTTGATCTGTTTATCACCGCGGGGCTACCCACAGGGCTTTACTTCACTTTTCTCCACCAAGATTTCCTCTCGCCCGGATGATGAAGCGTTCGCTCTATTTGTCCCGAATTTCCACGGCTCAGGTTTACAAACCGTCTTTAATACACTTAGTGTGCCACGTCATACGCATCTGCCTCACGATTTATGACAATCGGGAACCTGGATGGCGCACATCGATGATTAAGCAGAAAAGGGGCTCACGAAATCGGTTTTTAAATACAAGCTGTGCCAAAAGGCAAAAACATTTCAAGCGAATAAATAAACGTCAGTCCTTTTACTTATTTAATAGGAGTAATAATACTGGCCAACAAATTTTAACTCTCAGTTGGTTTCTTCGATGAAAGTATGTATTTCTTTATTAATGTTTAAAATAGGAGATAATGCTAAAAAAAAAATAACTCTAACTTAGAGTTTATGCCGGATCCGATATTATTTCCTAGGATTTTCCTTAATATAGGGCGCTCAAGATATGAATAAAAACCAACTTTTCTTCATTATGGCATCACTAACCCGTGAAAATTTAATCTTGAGTAGTTGAAAGCTGGGCTTCGCGATTTATGGCCTTTACAACCCCTTTTATTAAGGAAAGTTATGTGCATCAGTCTGTATTGTAACTGGTTTCCAAAATTTTTTGGAGGATTATTTTTTATCTTTATCAGATATGCTTACTTCAAACGCTCTATCGGCTGCACTACTAGAATTAAATTGTATCTTTGTATACACGGATATGTTATTTATTTAATTGTTTTAGTCGTGATTGACAATTAAAACGTCCAAAGAACGGCAAATTAACTCTGACAAATCGTGAATACATTAAACGGCTCAGAATTCTTGAAAACAATAATGTTCATTGCTTTCCTTTAAACTTCGTGTTTTTACAAGTTCTTGTTTTGCAAATATTTGTGTTTTTATATCGCCCTAGAGCATAGAAACAAATGTAAAAGTAAGAACTTTAAATGCCTTTCCCGAAAGTTCATTTTTATGGTTCAGAGACTCAATTGAATTACTGTACAGATGTTTCAGCAGAAGGTTTTTTCGTATCTTCTACTTAAGCAAGACAATAATATAGGGCTTCGATCTCGTAGCTAATTTTTTTAGTCTTTGAGTGAAAATATAATTTGCAACAATTTCGAACTTCTAACAAATATAATTTTGAATATTAATTATTTAAAGGTAGGCCGGGTCCTGTTCAACATCCAGTTTTTACTACGTTTAATTTGTACAAGAGTCTCCACCGTCATCGTACACACTAAAGGTTAACTAGGTTGACTGTGTATATAACAAACAGTTTTTGTAAAATTACTCATTAAAAAGTTCTCCGATCCCAAAGTACGCCTATGTTTTGCTCGGGACCCCTATCCCATGTACAAACTAAAGGTTCACTTTCACTTAATTATCTCGAAGAAAACGTAACAAAGGTAATTATATGTAAATGAACAGACGTTCCCCTATTAAATTTATTAGTAGTATTAAATACAATATGATTATTTTAATGTAGGGTTTTAATTGTGTAGCTAACTGCGGAACCAGTTACGTTACGTTTTAATGACCTATCATTAGGGAGCAACGCTAGGTGTTGCGAGTAGGTGGTGCTATTTGTTTCGTGTTATTTGAACAAGAAACGTTAAATATCACGTTTTTTTTTTTGGTTTTGTAAGGTTTTGCACCACCTGAGATAAGGTGTGGATTCCGCTGACGTTGAATAACATAAATCATCGGGGTTTACTTGTCACCGGCGCACGCAAGTTTATCTGAAGAACTTGCAATGACCCAGATAACTACTGTCTAGATTATAACGCGACTGGTTCATGTCGAGGAATGTGAAATACGATTTTCGTTGTCGCCTGGTGAAGCTTTTCAGGGTGGAATTTTTCTCGGGGTGATTTCTTCGAAGAAAATGAGTTTATCTACAGTATTGTAGCGAACTTTGCGAATATACGACATAATGTTGTGCAGGTTGGCCGAGAAAATATCATTTTTTCTTGGCACGACTCAACGTAATGGTCATAATCCGGTTGGGAACCAACAGTTGCTTAATGCAGGTTAAAGACTGAGAACGAATTGTAAACCAAAACAAGGTATTGAAGCTCGCCATTCGATTCGATTTTACCTCATAAAGTTACATTTTGAAAGATCCCGCGATTTATTGAGTAGCATTGAATTTCATGACTGTAATAACTATAGAGAGAAATTTATATGTATGGGGCAGTAATTCTTTTAAGAATAAAAACGACACGTATATTTAAAATATGACCAGTTTGTAAGTGAGGTGAACATATATTTTTTAATTTCTGTTTTGGAATTATATGTGAGACAAAAAATGTTTCCCCTCGAACTGCTGAATAAATTATTCAAGGAACATTCAGCGTTCTGGCAACCTTGCCAACTCCTCAAATGGTCGGAAGCTAATATTAAGATTCTTTTGGAACACAAAAAACTGACGTCATTTACAAATGAAGGTTGTGCTACAACAATTAACACGCTACAGAACTAATTATATTTACACTTTGTGCAACCGACTTACTTGTTACTGTTAGTCCAATGTGGCACAATTATCATTAGAAGTTTCTCTGATGTGTTGAACATGGCTATTATTAGATGGAGTTGTGTGCCATTTGCTTCAAATAAATAAATTATTTTTAAAGTGGGTCGGGATAATGAATGAAGGTTTTAAAATTGGCACAATTTTTTCATATTGTTGGATTAAGATAATCGAGGTCAAACAGACACCCAGTTGTAAAAAAAATCGAGACAATTTCCGTTTTTTCCACGACGTATAAGGTACATCTATTAATTTAATTGATGCCGTCTTTTAATCTTAACTGATGGTATAATTTATCACCGAGGGCTAATTGATCACGTTGTTAAATTCTCCCGTTCCAGTATTATCATTTTTCCTATTTTATTTCAGACTTCTTTTCTAATTAAATTTTGAGAGGAAAACTTTCCCGAGTTAGAAATATGACGGCATATTACTCACCTTAATTAAATAATAACGGGCAACCTTACATTTTAATTGCCTATTTTCTCGAGTCACTTTCATTATTTGGGCTTAATCAAGCGTTTTGAATCCCTCGATTTCTCCAAAATGAGCTGTAAGGAAATCTAAATAACAAATTAACAAAAAAGATGGTGCAAGTATAGGGGTATTTTTTTTTTTTTGTAAATTTGTATTTTGATATCTTATTTATGATTATTGATGGCAGACTGTGTGAAATTGGCCCCCATTGACCGAAAATTGTACATATGTATCTAGTTTATACATCCTGTGATTCTGTATTTAATGGAGTGTAGGCAACCAAATATACACTTCGAAAATAATTTTCACGAATTACCTATCGTTCGGTAGTGATTAATCACAATAACGTAGACCGATTCATTTTAATTTTTAATAACGTGATAAAAAATTAAATTTTTTCCCTCGATTAGTTCATCCAAATTTATTAAAACCATCAGTCACACGATTGTGATTCATGCACCGCATTCTCGGCAGTTCCATTATGACATTTTATGCAACTAAATCGTCTTTCCGCGTCCAGTGATCCGACTTGTGCAAGAAATTTATGGATGACAACTGGCAAGTTATGAAAAAGGATCTCATATTGGTTCCATGAGAACTGGAAGGTGAACAGATGAAACCGTATAACGGCCACCAGACCGAGCTATGAAGATAAACGATGCCGGCGGCAGCTCAGCGTGTGTCGTACTGATAGTGTTATCACTAGCTATCATAAGACACACGCGGCTATCGCCGGCTTCTTCCATCCGCGACTTGATTGTATTAACATCGGGCGAAAGGGGTGTGTCGTTTCCGTGGAAGCCATCAATCACCTCTTAAATTAAAATTAATTTTTTTTCTCTTGTAATTTTTTCCGTTGAGCCTCTAACAATTCGACAAGGCATTGATCTGCACAAAAGTATGGAAGAGTCGGTAAAGCATCAATCATGTTTTGAAATACCACACAATTGAACATTTTTGACGATGTTTTCGCTTTATCTAAATAACATCTTTCATATTTTCTGTTTTTATCGGATCTAAACGAGGCGTTTTAATATAGTTTGCGTTCAGGTTTTATCTTTAATTAAAGTCCTTGGGTTTTTATTATCGCGTGATAGGTGGTTCTTTGTATGAGCCACTATCTTGTCCTGTCTTTGAGTGCGACTCTAAATCAAAGTACATTAAAACTGCCGTGAGTTCTAACACTTCTGTAAATAATGTTTGCGGTATTTTCATTCCAAGAAAATCGATGTTTCAAGTCAATTTAGTTCATTTCGTTACATTTTTTAATTATCACCAGATCTTTATACTTTTTTCAGCACACCATGTTTTACACACAGAAAATAAACTTCGTGAAAGTGTTTCACGTTCCATAAAACGTTAATAACATTCTTTTGCGCCACTGCATTCTATTTTTACGTCATTTCTTTGCATGTGATGTAAAAAAAAAAATGATGAACTGGATTTTGTAAATACTGGTTTTGGACGGTTTTTCATTTAACCCAAAGACTATCCGACTAATTCAAATATTTAATGAAAACAAAACTTTGTAGCCCGGCGCATCCACCAAAAGTGAACTTCAGTTTTAAATTAAAATTGTTTCGAATTTAAGAAATAATTATAACTCGAAAGCTTCGAAACTTTATAAAGCAGCAAAAATGATCTGCATTTTAATCATTCGCAATTTCTTTATTGAATTTGAAATGCATACGTTTTAAAATGTCGATCGAAAACAAAGTAAGCAATCGTAAAATTTCTGCAAAAAATAAAATTTATTATTTTATTTTTTGCAGAAATTTTAATGCATATGATTATAATTATTACTACGAACAGTTAAAAGAAATGATCATTTATGAAAGTATGATGTTTTATAAGAATATTGTACACTTGACTAGAGCCAATTATCCCGGTTGTAAACATTACTTTTCGAGAGAAATTATTAGAGATTTCTACGTAATCTTTTACGGGCACAATACACAACGATTAATCTTGTTTTATAGCTTCGTAAATCTTGCTAATAATAAATTGAATCAACAAAATCCGTACCTATAGCTCTTTTGGAAATCCTGATTAAATGTAATCCTGAAATTTTGCCGGGTAAACATTTCTGTTGTGCAAGATACGATAAAAAATGACTTGAAGCAATCGCCCATTCGAGCTTCTATCGTTCGATATATAATACATGGAGTACGATTAATTGCCGAAATTAACCCTAAATTAGCTTGGTAATCAGTTTGATTTATGAATTATTGACATGTGAATTTTATGAGAATGGACAGTAATTTTTTATACGTCTGTATTGTGTTTATCCGGGTGGGTTCTATTAATTAAGCGCGATAAACATCATTAAAAATTGATGCGAGTCAGGTAATGACACAAGATTTGCTGATATATTTTTCAAAGCGTGTGATAATTTATCAGTGGCTATAATTCACTCAGTGGGTCTTTCTTTTGTTATTCACACTCCTCGTCAAAATTATTCATCTATTTGCATGTTATCCTTTCAATTAGCTCGGGTTTCTATCAAATTTGTTTATTTAGGATAAAGTTTCTGATTGATTGGACCCTTTCACGCTGCTTTCTGTCGAAATTCAAGTTAAGTTTGTGTTGTCTAAAAATATAGGTTCATTTAAGCGAAAATTTGCGAAACGTATTTGTTCGGGGTTTTCAGCGTAAATATATGCGAACCAACTGAAATGTGTTTGTTGGATGTACGCCTCGATTATCCAGGCACGTCCAACATAATCGAAACTATTTGTGCATCTGGGTTTTAATGCTGCAACGATTTATTTTTATTGCAGCGAGACCACTAATAATAATTTGTGTTATTTACTGCCCTAAATTTTGAACGAATTACTGCGAATTTATAAATCAAAAGGGAATTTTGATGATTGAATTCAGTCGTAATTTGTGGGGGATTTTTTTTGCTCCGACAGCAATTTACACTCGTACGGCGTACAACAAATTTCAGCTGGGCACAAGCGACCTCATTCGGTTTTGAAATTAAAGTTCCAGTCTGGCCATTCACACAATCCTGCCTCCAACCCAGTCGCACATGGTAGGGATTTCCATTTATACCAACTCCATTCGATTCGGCGATTTGAAACGGTCTCGCAACGAAATTGCTTCGGTTTTTTTTTGTTGTCACCACTTTTTTTTCTTCGCCGAAGACTTCTTGGAAGCTCAAGCGTCGCTTTAAAGCAACTTATCTGACATCGATGACTCTAACGCGCTTTTTAACCTTATTTTCTCTTATTCATATTTTACAGAGAAAGCACATAAAATAAGCAATCAATATATCGCTTCTGGCGTCTTGTTATTTGCGGTTAATCAACTCCAAGAGTGATTCTATTAATTGCAACACTCAACCCTCGCCCTCGAGCGTGTTGCATGTACAATTGTTCTTCGATTCGAGTCATTAATTCGAGCTGTTCGAGTTTGTCTCCGCGAATGCGATTAGGGGTAGTGTTTCGTCGAGGGTGTATCCACCTATTTGATAGTTCAACTTTATTGGTGTATATTCCTGGATATGTAGGTATGTCAGGCCTATCAGGGATATCCCTGGGTGGCGGATGATAGAGTTAACAACATGTTGTGATGATGCCGGGGGATTATTTGCCCTCGGGGATTTTTGGGGTGGGTGGAGAAGTTCGGGGAATGTGTTCAACCCCGTCTCCAGGTAAGCGATTAATTCAATCGTACTTCCACCCATCTAACCACCGTTCGAATTCCTTACGTCGTTAAACACATCCGATGAACACTAAACTGTTAATTTCCTCGTGTTGCGTTGCAACTGCTTAAATAGCACTGTCTGTTGAAAGGATCAGAAGCGTCACCCGTCTTGTTGTACTCACCGTACCATGAATGTCAATATTTACGATTGATCGATAAAGGGGTTTTGTTTGAACTGGAGTCGCAGTGTACGTTTCATATTTGTTGATTTTGATTTCGACGTTAACGGTTGAGCGAATGAGTTTGCATTTAAGTGGATCTTTCAGTTTTGTGACAGTTAGAAAAGTGACTTAAGAAGGACCGGCCGAGAAATTAGGTTTGCACAGGACGACGTGGTACTTTATCACAAATTCATTAGACAAGCTCCAAGCTCCATAAATCCCCGGCTACGAAAAGAGGGTTTATGGGCCTTCCGCTGCTTGTTGAATAGATCAATAAATATCAAAATGTAATTTTGATTGTATCTCCCTGAAAGAATTAACGCGCAATTTGTGGGATGGCGATTGGGAATAGCGCAATTCCGTTAAGAACGTTAATGCCGGGATCGGAACAAAAGGTGAAAATAATGCCGGGGTTTGTAATGAAACAGTTCGTGTTTTCTTATGGAAATTAATTGAATTGTATATTTAATTGTCGCTTGTTCCATTAGTTTTCAAAGTGATGAATTCGTAATCGAGTTTAATAATAAGTCTGTAGAGTTCGCCTTATAAATAGCATGAAACACTTTGCAAATTGTTGCCATGTGTTTTATTTTCCATTGACATTACATCCGCTTCCGTTATTTCCATAAAAACCTATTTTCACCGCTTGTGTTGTAAAAGTGAACAAACGGAACGAATGGCGGATGGGAATAATGTCCCCGTTCAAAACGCACTTTTCTCCTATTTTCTTCCAGAAATAATCTGTTACATTCGCTAAATGTATTAGCGCCATTATATACGAGGTCGTATTTCCATATAGATAACAACACTTCTTTCAGAAACGCTCCCAACTTTTGTCGTTCGGCGAAATTGCACGAGAAGGTATGGATAAATAGTTAGCCTTGATCATATTTAAAACATATAAGCAAGTGCCGTTACCATGCCAATTAAGTATGAACATTGATAAGTGCGTGTGCAAAGTTTGACGTTAAAAGGTCTCGTCATTTTCGAATTATTATTTTTTTTTAACAGCTATGTCGGATGAAAATTGAATTTTGACAAGATCGAGTATGTTTCAGTAATCAAGTAGCAATTTTTGAAGGGGTTAGCTGAGAGAGAAATTTTTTACGACATGTTGATAACATTATAGCATATCAATGTACGCTTCTTATTTTACCATAAAAAATCGAGGTGCGGATTTTGAGGAGTAAAAAACAGTTAAAGATCGATGAATCGTTGTAAAACAACAACGTTAACAGATCCTTGAATGTAGAAATGTAGAAAGAGCGGAAACAAGTTGGTGCGCAACCCAAAAGATTTCGCGTGCAGAAGGTCTGCCGGAAAGGGCATGGCCTTCATTTTCTGGGATAAAGTTGGGGTAATTTTCACTGATTACATGCAGCAAGGAAAATCGATGACGGGAGATTATTACTGTTCTTTTCAAACAAAACTTCAAACCAAAATTGTGGAAACACGTCGTGAAAAAAGTTGCGTTGTTTTTGCAAGACGATGCACCTGCAATAATTTAATGAAATCGGTTTTAAAATTGTTGACCATCCAACATATTCTCCTGACTTGGCCCCTTCGAATTGTTACCTATTTCCAAACTTCGAAAAAGTCCTGAAAGGATGAAGATCTACATCAAAAAAGATGGTGATCGATGCTATAGTTTGTAAGAGCTATGTTTTATGAAAACGATTTTTTTCTAAGGGATTAGACAGAGTTGATGGGTGATTGTATCGCTGTTGAAATTTAAAAATATGCAAAATCAGCATCAGAGTACAATTTTTAACGAAATTACATCAAAATGGAAACAGTTGGGCTGGTGGTGAAGTTTAAAGTCGCCGCGGGACATTCTGAACGTGTGTGGGTACAACAACGAATACCATTAATGTTTAAACACTAGCATCAGACCTTTTTCCAATCTCACGTCACGTTTCAGCGAAACTTTGTTCCTGAAAAAATTGCGAATCGTTTGAGAATGCTTTTCATAAAACCGTACAAAAACATCATTGTATTTTTGTTGTTAGTTTTCAAATAAATAGCGTATCATAAAAAGTTTTCTTCCTAACTTTCGCACTTTGAAAACCGGATTAAATTGTTTCTATCTAATGTCTTATTGTCAGAATGATGATTTCGTGAGCAAAGTGTATTAAGTTTTTTTTACATATAGCAAAGGCAGCAGAGGGATAAGAGAGTTTTATTATAGGAATTCAGTGATTGTGTTGTACGAACACAGCTACAAAAGCTTTCAGTTTCAATTCGAACGACATAAACCGGGAAGGTATATTTTTGTAAAAACACACTAAGTGAAGATAAAGAAAGAAAATTAATTAAATTGCCTTTAAACGAATGAGATTGATATAAAAAGAATGTTTGTCCAACTATACGCGAAACCAGCACTTCGCGTACTTAAAACAGGCCGCGAAATCCAATTTCGCGGCCGTTGCTTTTAACGACGGCCGTTAAAGTAAACGTCATTTTAATATTTGATACAAATCAGAATTTCCATGTAAGACTGGCGTTTAGATTTTTCGGATATGAAATGAGAAATCCCAGAATCGGCGACAATTATTTTTCTCTCGGTACGTTAAAGAATGATTTCGCGGCCTTGATACACAAATAACTATAGTCAAGGCGTAAAAAAATTGACACTTTTGGGCTCTTTTGTCTTTGAAGTTTTCAAACGAGCCGAATTGGCTGCTAATGTTAAGGTCTTTCTCTTGTTAGTGTGGGTGGCAAAAACCTACGCACTACTTGTAGTTATTATTTATTAAGGTAAGCGTACATATTTTATATATCATTTTATATCTATTGTTGCCATTGTGGGCGAGATCCCTTTAAGCGAGTATGGTATGAATGTTTAGTGGCAACCTGGTCACATTGTTGGTCAAACACAAACAAACGACGATGGAAAATAAGACGTAAACGGACTGTTAAGGGTGAAAACCAACCCTCACCTCGAGTGACGTCTGAAACACACGGGCGGAAATCAGCTGCAAGAGATACCCCTTTATGCACAAAACAACAGATTTTCCACCTTTTGTTCCAACATAATCTGTTGTTTCTTCTGTCACATGTGTGCCAGCATTCCGTAATTCGATTAAGTTAGTAAAGGAGTCCCGTGTGACGGCATAAATTCATTCTATCGAACAAATCCAGATTACAAAGGACCTTTTTACGAGACGCTTTTAACACGATAATCCCTTAAAATTGCGTCACGAGATTTTTCCGGCTTTGTATAATTAATGTTGACATTCGCACAAAATCCAACGAAATATTTTCATAGAGAAAAAGATGAAATTAGTGCGCGAGTCAGCGTGTCGGGACGTTTTAAATATGGAAATGGATCGGGATGAGTTAGGCGAGGTCCTCTGGCCGTAAAATCCTTAGTGCTTCCGGTTTTTATGGTCGCGTCGGTGTTAAAAAAGGGCCCAATTTACGGTGTATCTAAGTTGGGTAAAAATTTCCCAACACCTGAAAGTCGTCAATAGAGGTGGCTTAATAAAAAGTATGTCGCAGTAAATTGAAAGTTATCGGCTTCGGCCCCGTTGGATTTCTTCGACGAGGCACGCACACCTCTGCATGATGGGCTAATGATTGACGTCAGCTATCCTCGCCACCCCTCACCCTATCGATCGTCCTGGCGGCGTCGTGGTGTTCCAGTCAACAAGTGTGCATGTGTGACCGACGCCGACGACGAGGCTTCCATTAACTTAAACCGAGCTCGCGTCATATTCTCCGGCGACCTCCTCGAAAAACGTATTTCACCCGACGCGAAGACACGACAGGACCGCTCAAATAAATAACAAAGAGACGGGACACGGTTATTGTAAATCTGCACGGGGAGCGGGTTGAGGATGGTCGTGTTCTCCAAGAACGGTAGACGTGATAATAATTCATGTCCGTATTTTCGGGGACGAAATTCCCAGTTGAGTCGGAACGTTTCGCTATAAAATTCATGAAGTTACGTGGAAGGAGGAGGTTCAATGAAAAGATAGTAAACATGGAAGGACACATTATTCCCTGAGTAATGGCAAAAATTTCAACTATCTTTCTGTAACGTTGTTTGGAGTTTTTTTGTGTTGAAACTAAAGGAAGGAGGTCGGTGTCTATGTTGAATATTTTAGGAAATTTCTCACAAATTTTCGGAATTCCTCTCGTCTTATAAGAACTTTAATTAATTATGTGTTGCTGTGAAAATGCGAGACGAACTGAAATATTTAGGTACATCATCACGTTCTTATCCACCAAGAGCTATTTTTACGACGCCTTTGCCCTCGGAAGATGGTGAAGGTGCTACAAACTACATTTTTAAACGCACACATTATGAAACCAAGATTATACACGTCCTAGAGTCTATTTTGTTAAAAGTTTCTCCTAAAAAATATCAGAGTATCATAAATATTATGTAACTTTTAAAATTTGGTTTTCGCTTGAATTCATTTTTTACAAAGTAATAACTATCTTTCTTATTATGTATGAAATTCTTTAATGCGACATATTTGTGTAAAATTTTGGCAGAAAACACTAATTATTCTCCTCTCCACCTAATTATGTCGTCAAAGTTTTTTGACATCAAAGTTCTCGAAAGTGATTATAAGAAAAATTCTGGTTCGTGAAGTTTTTAATTTTACAAACTCAATCTGTGTTGAACTATATCATTTAATAAGTTTATACATTTTAATAACTTTCTTTTTACTGAAGATATTTTCTCGGACTTGTCCTTTTTATGATTCTTTCATGAATAAAAGTCCGCCTTTGAGATACCGTAATTTCAGTAATTAATTTTTCGTTGAGAAGTTTTCACCATTCAAGATAATTTCAACCTTGTGACGGATTTTGCAGCATGGATACGCCTCGATTCTCGATTATTTATTACCTAGTTTAATTAAAATATGTATATTTTTTCATTTAATAGAAATGAATAGAAATTCTTGGATAATAGAAATGAATGATTTTTTTTTTATTTACCGTTTGCATTCGCCCGAGTAATTCGTTTTTTTTTTCAACGCAAGTAAATAATGGACGAGGTTTTTAATTATTCTCTTTTTCCGGAGGGTGACAGCGGAGATTTTTTCTTGGACGAGGTAAATCGCACACCACGAACACAATAAAATTTAAATGCTGCGGTTTCTAACCGAACTGGGTCAGTCATTATTTCCGAAGCCTAAAGAAACATATTGTGAATATTTGAACGCGTGATGAAGTTTCGACAGATATGTATAACGTATAACTAAAAACGAATGTATCGATTTGACAACCACAAATAGTATTTTTGGTGACAGCATGATACATCCTAAGACAAAAATTGTTCTGAAGGGCAAAGAACATTTTTTATTAATGTGAAAGCACGATATACTACAATGGGTTAGGCGTAAGCTATTCTGTCCTTCAGAATAGCCATTTTTTAAATTGAACACGCACATAATGTAATGCATAATTCTTAAACTTTCTTCATAAAAGCATTCATTTACACAGCAACTTTTTAAAAGGTTTCAGTTGTTAAAATATTTTTGGGTGTTACGTGCTAGCAAGATGACGGAAAACATTTTTTTCTGTTTTTTTATGAAAGAAATTCCTGTAATATGAATCAAACTAAGTTACAACGTTGCCATTTTTAATGCTACGTCTTAAACACTGATAAAATTATTAAATTTATTCGCATAGCAGTCATAGTTTTTCTTGTGGTTTTATTCAGTCGTATAATCATCATATTAAAATTCAACAAAGGGGACATAATGACAATAAATGAATGTTATGTAACATGTTATAGGTTTTACTAGAGCACTTTTCATTTTGTCAAAGAATGACAGTAACACACAAAAATGTATTGACCGCGACTGTACAATATTGAAGTGCGTGTAACGGGTGTTCAAATGAAAAGTTCATCAAGTTGGCTATGACTTTTTGATGAAAGAAGATAGAGTGAAAAAGGGATGATGCCTTTTTTGACAGATGTCAGTTGTCTTTTGCGAGTGTAACGGCTTTTTTGGGTTGTTCGTTTTCTGTGGAATTATAACAAATCAACTGCTTTCATAAGTAAAGAAAACTGACTTTCGTCAAATTAAGAGATTTTGTATTCAGTGTTACCAAACATGGAGCCAGAGACATGTCCTGCTCTAATTATTATTAATCTTTTTGATAACCTAAAAATGTCATTGATCTTCTGAGACATATTTCACAATGTTGAAGGCTCGATATTTACTGCATTTTGTTTTTCACTTTTTATTATAGTATTTTTTTATTTCTATGTAACAGAACGAATTGTGATTTATGTAAAATAATTTGTTGCAGACGTTCCGCCATGGCTTCCCTTTCCAACCAACAGCAATGGCATTCGACCCTGTACAGCGATTACTAGCCATCGGTTCGAAATGTGGTTCCCTCAGGATGTATCCTTTTTCATTAGCTTTCCAAATACATATTCGCATAGCTTGCTGCACGACTGCATTAATTGAAGAATGAAGGTCAGTGCTTGCAAATATTTTACATTTATCAACGTACCAGGTCGGTTAGTAATTATCGGTAATTGATTGTATACGGTCTCAATTTAATTTATGTTGTAGTAATCGAATAATCTTCCATCACTTGTCACAGACAAATAATTATTATCTGTGTTAAATGTTGACGTTCATTACATTCCATCTGATGACGAGCAGAACCCTTGATGTTCGTTCGCTAAATATTATTCTTGCTGCTTGAGTGAACGTATCAACAAACTCCACATGCACGGAGTATTTTTCTATTCATGTCGAAATGTCATTTCGCATATAATAGCTCTATTATTGATTTTTTTATGAATAGATAACGAGTTGAAGGCACAAACCCCGTCCACACACCAAACTTTTAATGAATATCGGTTGGAAATGTCTCCATGCATTCAATACGACTAATCTAGCAATATCGATTCCAATTGTTCTTCAGTTTTGCCGATTTTTACTCGCCAACAGCGATCAGCTGTCAAAAGCGTCGACCTTCGAAAACTGAGAAGTGAAGAGATTGCCCTCGATAGGATTTTTTCCATCGAATCAATTTCTCCTAGCCTCAAATATTTATTTACCACTTGAATATGTCAACTTTTTCTTTTATCTCTCTCGAAACAGAGTCCACGAGCTCAAAGCCTCAGGTCCGAGGATGAAATCGAAAATAGAAGGGTGTAGAGATAATAGGTCCAAAGGAAGTATGTATAGATAGTGGAAAAATCTCCGACATTTAATAAACTTGATTCAACCATATGGCGACCTATTTCACTCCCCCGGTAAAGTAAAAACTTTATTCGTATTTCATTGTAAAGGTTGGGGGCAATAAACTTAATGAAAAAGTATGACTGGAGGGAACGGGAAAATTTAGTAAGTACATCTGCATAAAATCAGCGGAGCTTGTAGCCATGAAATGGTAGGAGCGTCATTTATTTTTTATTTTGAACCGAGGATTTTTGTTTGGACTGTGATTAATCCATACATTAACTGTTGTTTTCGATTTACGAATGATAAAACTAAATGGATTTGCATTTGGAAAATTCATCGGTTTTTTTTTTGCTGACAGTTTCTCCATTCTGAATGGAACATACTGTTTTAATATATTCACACACACGACCTGGCGTCGAATGGGAAAATGTCCCTTGTGGAAGAGGTTCGTGTTAAAATTGTATACGTCCAAATTAATAATGCGACAGCTTAAAAGCTCAACTCTACACTTTCTGCACTTAAATAAATTGACAGGCGGTTTACATGTTTACGCATTATTTGCGTGCGGAGTGAATAAAAGAAAAGTGAACAATTCGTTTTTTTTACAATAACCCAAACCCTTGATTGGAGAGATACGAAACGTTATCGACATATTGTCCGTTGTGGAATTTATTACGCAAAAATAATAAAAACTGAGATTCAAGCGGGCAGGATAAATTACAAAATGGATTTAGAAAAACAGAAACTTTACATAGAGAGAAGTAATGTGTTTGTCTAGCGGATTTATTTATTTGTTTTGACGAGCATTTGTGCTTTGCCGTATCTCTGTAATTTTTTTATTTCGAGTGTTCGTAATTAGTTTCAGTAGGTGTATTAATGTGCTTTTATCTGTGTGTCGTGAAATATTTCCTTTGACGAAAGCTCTCTCGTAAAGAGCAGAATTTACGTGAAAGTTTGGTAGTTTGGAGTATTTTGTTGACATGTTAAAAAGAACAAGAAAAGCTCTGAATACGTTATGAGCTTTTAATTAAGGGAACACGGCGACCGATATAACAACAATATCCTGTCAAACTGTCGGTTTTAATTGAACGCTTTAAATCAGAAATGAATTCGTGTTTGCTGAACGCGGCACATAGCAAGCTCACGAAATCGAATATTTAATTGATACCAAATGTACCGGTATTTCCACTAATTAGAAAGCTGGAACAATGGCCTAAAAAACGACAGCAACACATGTCGAGATTTGCGTCGAGAATATGAAACACAAAGCACGTGTGAAACAAAACAAAATTCAAGGTATGCCAGCTCTCGACGTAACTTGAATTGTTACAAATATCGATTCCGTGGTTCGTTCTCATCAACTTCAGACAAAATGGCACGCGATCCGAATAGAATTTTGGAGAAAATGGAGTCATTACAATAAAATGAAATCTAAATAACAAATAGCTTTTTTAATAGCTACGCAGAAAAATAACAGTTCAAAGCTCAGTTATGAATTATTTCTTCTTTGTATTGTGTATTTTTGTACTCGATTTAACTTGAATTGTACAAAGAAGGTTTAATAAAAATTACTCATTTTGTTAATGTTTTTCATTATGACGTTTCAAAAGAATTCAACGTTGCTGGCATTTATAAAAGTCGAAATTTATTGCGTGCGTTCTTTATGCTCTCCATCAACCCCAGCTATCAAATCAGTTGTAATTTCACATCAAACATAAAATTTTCTGTTATCGGATGACCACATAATTTCATTCGTTCCAGTTTATCACGTGGAACATACTGTCGAAGTTTAACACAGATTGGTCAGATGTGAAGTTTATGTGTTAATAAAGCCCATAAATTACGCCAAGAGTTTGAAATTTATGTGTTTCAATATGCCTACAACAATAATCTTGGACGACCATAAATACTGATACACATAACTTCATCAGAAGAACCGCGATAATTTTTATAAGCAATTTTAACGCCCATCACGTGTTACTTCCACCACCAAAGACGTAATAATGAAAACGGATGTGTTCAGAAACGGAAGAAAATTGAAAAAAGTCCGATTAATCACAATCTCAGATTGCATGATTTCCATTCAGAGAAAGAGAGCATTTCTTTCTTCATCAATCATTTTAATCACGAGTTTATTCGTGGCGATTTTTAAACCCGCCCTTTGGTATTAACTTTTTACCAAGTCGTGTGTCTGTGACACTCAGATTATTAAAACTTTTAAATTTGCAACAGAACGCGTCTCATTTGAGTTTCATATAGCTGCACTGGCACAAAATTTCGATAATAATAACGTACTATTTGGAAAAGTTTCCGGTTGTAGATTAAAGTCGGCTTCGGATTTTATGTTGTCTGTTCTGAAATTTTCATAAAAGTTTTAATCTCGCCGACAACTGTTGCAGCAAAGGTTCGGGGTTCAGTTTATTTGAGACCCCGAAGGTGCAACAGAGTAGAATTAACGGACCTTCGAAATACAGTTCTAAACGAATGAATTCAATACTTCCACTCACGTATGGCATCTGTTTTGAGTCACACGTCCCACTTAAAATCAGGAATGTCGCAACAAGAATGGTAAAAAATTCAAACCTTTGTAAAGTCGAATTCGATGTAAACAGGAAACAAGAGAAAGGGAGCGAGTCTATCAGTTCGAACTCAACTTGCAAAATAGATTTGCGTTCAGACGTTCGGTGCTAATTTTTCACATTTACGCCAATAGGATCCGGGGAACGAAGTTTCATCTCTATTGTGCAGTGGAGGATGTTGAATTTTGTTAAAGTTTGTAGGAGTTTAAAATTTTATGTTGAAATAACACGTATGCCTGATTGGTTGCGACGTCATTATTATGAAGTCTTTCTCACCACAAAGGAAAAAGTTTAGAACAAGATTTCCAATAATTCCGAAAAGCTTTTTAACTTCTTTCTTGGAAACAATAAACAGTGTAAAAATGGTTGCAGGGTATGGATCTATTGATTTATTGAATTTTGATTAGGAACAACAAATTCGTTAATAAAAAATAACCCTTGTTCTCTTAAGGGCACTTTTAATTGGTTAAACTCTTCGGGGATCAATAGAATCGCTCTTAATATCATCATTGAGTGTTCGATTTTTTTTAAACATGTTGGTGAGTCTTTGTGACGAAAAATGCTATAGTTGAAATTAATGAAAAAGTTAACTGTAACTACAGGGTTATTCTAAATGATTGTAGTCGAAGTAGGCGTGAAAACTGAATGTAAAATTTATGGTTGCCGCTCCACATAAAAAAATCATCAAAATGATGTGTTTTTTGGGTGCAAAACAACTCAATATGTTTAAAATTGATTGTAGAACAACTCGATATTTCTGGATTCAATCGTTAATTTAACAAAAATAAATAAAATCCTCATCACCGCACTTTTCACCTAAAAAATGACAGCGACAGCGACACAACTGACAGTTCACATGAAAGCGGCAAAAACGTAATAACATGGACATGGCCTACTTCGACTACAATCATTTAGAATAACCCTGTAGTTTTTATACGTTCCCAAAAGCTTGTAAAAATCAGCAGTGAGTAAGGGTGGTAGGTAACAAGTAAGTTTTATAGGCATCATTGAATCTTATATGACCGATTTTCTTCTTCAATAACCTTACCTTTTCGCCTTTTCTGTCCGAAACCAAGATGTCCCAAACAGGAAAAATAAAACCAAAGAATAACAACGAAAAGAAAACAATAGGAATTACAAACAGAAAAATCAATTATGGAATCAGTGATGCACATAATGCACAAATTTCGCAAGGAATTTCTAATTAATAATTTGGGGATGTTATATTTTCTGTTATAATATAGGGTATTTCACGAGGGATAATGAGCCCGACGGAATTGAAAATGCAACCCACAATACATTTGCAAAGTACGTGGATAGTTGGCAGTGCAGTTTTGTAAATCTTGACATAAACGTCAAATGAAATTGTGATAAAACGAAGAGTTTTTGAGAAAATGTTTATTGTTTGCAAAAGTGCGCAACAGGAGAAGAAGTTTTATTCTCCATAAATCAGGATCATGTCTGTTTTCTCATCGTTCCAATACATTTTAATCGTCGTATTTTAACTTTTTCTTAAACGTCAGTTGTGTCAAATAAAATTATTGGAAACAAATCCATCATGGATTCATAATTTTATTTTAAAACAATACGATATTTAAAATAGCCACGTTAACTTTGGGCATGTATTGTGGGTTGCATTTTCAATTCCACGGGGCTCGTCAAATACTCCGTATAACATGTGATCAAGTACCATTTTTTTTTTTATTATTCAACCTCGAATTCGTTTCTTTTGATTAATCTATTTTGTTTATTTTTAATGTTTGACGTCAAAATTAATTTCTTTCAACGATCTCTTTTTCTTTGAGGTTCGGCGGAACATAAATTATACCTTTCGGAGAATCCAAAATCGAGCGAAATTTAAAAAAAAACGTAGAAATCCCCATTGTTTTCAGTTTGAGAGTTGTTACCCAAAGAAGAAAAGAAAATCTTCTAAACTACTCTTAATTCAGTGACTTATTTCAAAGATGAAAACAAAAATGATAATTCAAAAACAAAACTCAATTTCAAACGTTTCAGTTTCTCTATAAACTGCGGTCGTGAATAACTTCAGCGACTTTGTCCTTTTCCGTCAGAAACTTCGGAATGTTTCGATGTTCGACTTTAGTATCACCCGTTTTGTCCTTTAAAAGTTTTATAAAGCAAGCGATTTAAATTCAAGTTGACAGACAAGGTTATAAATATCTTGGCAGTTTAACTGCACAACATGAAATCTTTCTATTTTTCGTGATTAAGTAATATACGTAGGACAGAAAGAGAGAAAAATGATATTTTCAAATTCAAAAGAAGATTTTTCTGTGAAGCTGTACTTTTGATGCCGACAAAATTTAGAAATTGGAGATTTTTCAGTTGGCACAGGAGTAGCTGTATAAACAGTCGTAATTGGCGGTTAAGTCGGCGCATGAGATCCTGCTTAATCCTCTTTGATCCTGCGAATCTCTGTGATCTCGTCCAATAAAATCCTTACGTGATAATGCGGTTAATTGTGGCATGCAGGATTTAAGGCGAGCCGAACAGTTAGTTTGCATTTTGCAAAATCCTTCATTATTTAAATCCGGCCATATCTGATATGACCCTTCCGGTGTTAGACTGCAGACCTCACTTTCGCCCCGGAAATAACGTTGAAGCGGTTTTACGAGTTTTAGTTTAATATTTTAAACGTCTCCCTCTTTTTCGTCGGAATACCTCAACTTCCCCACTAAACCCGGCCGAAGTTCATGATGAGGCACTTTGCGGGAAAGAATTTCTGATACGGTTTCGAAAAAGTGAATTAGAGTCTGGAATGCAGGAATAAATGTGGTTACGACGCGGAAAATTTTATCGCAACGATGCGGTTCAGGGTTTGTTCAACCTGTTAAACAGACTGACGGTGTGGAGTGTGGAAATTACACGAGCAAAGTTGCAACGTGTGTCTTTGATACCAATGTAAATATCGCGCTGCTCCAAACACATTAACGGAAACGACATCTGCTTGTTCCCATCTTTAACACCCTGGCTGTTTCCATCGATTTGCTGTTACCGTTAACCTCCATTTAAGGGGGAAATTAGAAGGAGTTCCTCTCCCAGGATCCCGGTAATAGATATGCATCGTCTGTCACCGATGGTCGCCAGTTCGGGGGAGCACCGAACGATATTGCCTTAACGGTTTATTTTTCCCATCGAACTCCGACTTTGCATGCGTCGAGAGTTTTATACCAGGCCATCAAAAGAACAAACAGCGTTTCGTTTCTGTCACTGCGACTCCAAATTGGTCTCGAAGTCTCGAAGTGACGGGGTTAAAAGAACAGATCGACGAGAGCGAGGGTCTTGTTATTAGTTTGATTAGGGTGGACATTAGCTAATAGTGCTGTTTCACTACCTCGACCAATTTCGTCGCCTCGCATAAAAGCGACACTCCAATAGTGTCAATATTTAGAGGCGAGATTTAATCTGGCTGCATATAAATTGGTCGTTTCATGAATCAAGACCCGAACCGAACTTTCAATATCTTACCCAATATCTTTTAAATTAGATTTCAATAATTTCCCCTGAACGATCTACAAAGAGAGATTGCCTCGGGTCGGACACTTTTTGTGTGTCGAATCGATCTAAAATTTTAACTCTTTTGGCAGTTCTGAACGCAGTGTATTGTAAGAAGTCTGTGCAGCGCTTTGCGCATTTCAGGATGAATTCCCGACTGATTTCGAGCACAACACTGGATTTATAAAGATGTGAAAATCCATTTCCGATACGGATCGGGTACGGTCGACAAAGCATCTTTCAGAATAGTCAGTTTCTATGATGCTTAAAATCCCGACAGGCCTCGTCATGCAGCATCCTCCGGTTGCACGAGGATCTCATTACGTTTCTCTCACTCGTCCTTTTTCCCCATTGACCTGTCTTTGATAAACTGGAAAATAGAGATTTCGTCTTTGATATAGCTGAATGTGTTCGAATTGCGTGTTGTAAAATCACACAAGGAGCTGAATTGAGTGAAATTCTTGCGTTTAACTGAATTAATCGGAAGAGTTTCACCTGGTCAGAACAAACCCATAAAGTTACGGTTATCATCATTCACAAATATTAGTTTTCGAGGAATATCGTTCATGCGGAATGTGTATTCTGGAAAAGCTCCGTGCCTGAGAAATATCAGATGCAAATGATGTTTGCCCAACAAACAATAAAACTTTATATTCGGCGTGACAATCGGGAAAAGTTTAACGAAAATCTCCCAAGAAAAATGTTACGATTAGGCATTTGGCAACGTTTTACTACAGAATGTTTAATAGTCGTCGTTTGTTTACGTGCATGCATCTGTTCGTTCCAGACATGTGACATACATAAAGCTAACTTCAAGTTCTATGCCTGCTACTAATGGCACTTGTAGACAGTTTCTGTTGTAGATTTATATGCCACATGCTGCACAATTAAAAGTCGAGTAGTACGCTTGCTGGCTGCCTCAATAATGGTTACACATTAAATCAAGCTAAGACACAAGTTTAATCTTGCACGGCATAATATTCAATATTGATTTATTATTAGACTTAGCGTTGATACAATTTCTTTGTGAAGCATTAGAAACACCCAATTGCATTTGTATATTTTGGAAATGGCATCGGTATCAACCGGAACTGTGTACCATTGTATCGAAAACTTGATTAATAATCAGACCCCTGTTGGGCTGCATAAGCTATTTTAATGAATTGGTGAGTGGAATAATTGGGGCTAGTTTGCTTTATTCCATGTACTCAAAGGATTTGAATATGCGTAATAATCAGATAAATTTCAATCAGCGGCATCAGAGTGATTCGTATTATTGCTTTGTGTAGACGAGTTTAGTTTACAAATTCCATAATGGAATAAACAATTATGCGTACACTGTAGGAAATGTTTACTGGAACTTGCAACTTCCGAGTATTAGTGAAAATTGAACCGCGTTATTAAGTAATTTTGTTCCGTATTGTTACAAATTTGTGATGAATTTGAATGGCTCAGCTGTTGCGAAAATACAAAGTTTTTTGGCCACTTCTGCACATGACATTATTTGTACCTGTTAGATGAAGACAAAATAAAACACAAATATACGTTTACATGTAACATGCAATCACGCGAGCCTCAATTCACAGATTTATAAACTCTATAAATAAAACATAAATTTTATTAATTTTTCCGCTTCCATTATTACACTCTCGAAGAAAGTGTAATAAATGTAAGAAATTTCTATTTACAAAACGCGCAATTTACATAAAGCTCGAAGAAACACTAAACCACATTTGACAAGTTTTTGGCAGAATTAGAGCGAATGCTCTAATAATTAATAAACTTCTAAAGACTGACAGATTCAGCTCTACAAAATCATATCGGACTGGCTGTTCAGAGATTGGAGGACTAATTTCAGATCTCTCTTTTTTGCGCCATTAAAGACAGTTGCCGGCTTCGGGGATTTATTTCGTCTTTTGCAGGACGTGTCGGTGGCTTTTATTATATTTGACAGTTAGAGAGGACGTGCACAGGATTCGTGTAATTTACCACAAGAGCGCGCGTCTCGCTGACGGCAACCCGGTCTCTGATTTATTGTTGGTCCGGAGCGAGGAGCATCACTAAAATATGAGATGATGCAGATGCATTCAACAATGTCTTGATTAATTCGGTGGCAAATTCAGCACGAAATACAGAAGTGGGTCGAAGATGTACCTCCGACTTCATTATGCCGCACCCGTTCATGCAAATAACGAGAATTGTTTTTTCCATTGCTGATAAATTTCATTTGTGGCAAGGGCCGTAGAGGTAATTGGCTTTTACCTTAATTAAACCGAAAGAGAAGAACGAGCGCATTCGTAAGGTTGATTGTTTATAATTATTTCGTTTTGGTCGAGGACGAGGATTTGAAGGAGTAACAGGTGTTAATAACACGTTCGCGTCTGCACGAAAAATGCGACATGATTATGTTAAAAAATGAATAAATAACGACGTAGCAATATGGTTCGGATGACTTTGGGGGATGTTATGTTAATTAACATGATCAAAGAGTAACGCTGGTCTCTGAATGATGTAATTTAATATGATCACTCTGCCTTTATTTTTTATTTTATGACGTACAATCGAATTACATTGAAATTGTGTCGGCACAAAGCTTTGTCAATAATTGTCAGGCATAATCACATTAAGTTCGTTTCTAATTAACTAGCTGCTGGTGATGAGGTATTATGTTTCGACACTTGAATACCCTACGATGCGGTGTATGGTTTGACCCAGACACCTTTCATCAATATTTGAGTTGTAATGTTAAAAATTAACGTTCACGCCTAAATTATGGATTCAGTAGAAGTAGGATCTCGGATGTGCGACCGCAAAATGTTCGCAAATGTAAATAAATTCAGATTTCAGGGTTGAATTATTTACGAATTCCATTTTATTTGATTCCTTGATGATAAATAAGAACTAAGTTTCCAGATCGGAAGTTTAGATTCTCCTCCATTAAGAATTAAGACTAACGAAATTACAAAAAGTAAATGTAGCAAAGTTTAGAAACTTAGAGAGATGTGGATCAAACATCAATCTTATTTTTATCTCGATACTTTTTATAGCAATTCATCATAAAGAATTCCAACTTTTTCCCTGGTAATAATCTTTTTTTCAGCTTGTCCGGCATTATTTGATGACAAGATTAAATTGTGAAATAAATCACGTCTTTTGATTTAATCGTCTAATAGTAGTAAAAATAAAACTACGTAATCTACCATGGCAAAATTGAAAGCTGAACTAGTAGTATCACTGTCGTGTCATTAGCTTGAAAATTTTCCAGGCCATTACAAGGTTTTAAGTTACAAACAAAAATTGTTATTGCGTTCCATTATTGTTATTGCTGTTGATATGAGGGGTGTTGATGAGTTGGCGGTAGTTGGTGAACAATACCTACCAAAATTACCTTTACTTGCCCTGGATCAAAAGCAGGACTCATAAAAACTCTCGGCCTCGACGCTTTTGACGTAAAACAAACCGTTCCTCCTTAATTGGTAACCAAATGTAATGAAACTTTGTCACCCCAAATTCCTGCTCCTTTGTACGTGTAAACAGCTCATCTCAACAAAAACACGTCAGCGAGCTTAAGATGTTTTTATACCCAATTTCTCATTTAGCAAATGTCCTTTGACAAATAACAGCACTTCTTTGAAAAAAGTAAAGTTTTTTTGAAGATTTGTAGTTCATAGTTGAGGGATTTTCTTTTTTCGTCGAGAACACATTTTTCCTCCGGTGTCATCGGAGAAGGCGCCGACTGGAGGTAGGAAACATTTCCATTTTACAGTTCGATAACAGTAGACAAGGGATTTAAAGTCGCATTTAGCCATTACGTGGCACCCTTATCACTCCGACACATGGCATGATGACCTTTCGACTTACCCTCCAACAAATCGGGAATTTCGCCATCCCTGAGGATATAGATTATGCTAATTTTCGACATGTAGCGAGAATCGTCGGGGATTTGAGGGGTATGCAACCAGAAATTTTAGTATCCTCGGATGAATTTTCAACGGTCAAATAATTTTAATCAACGCATACTTAAAATATCCCAATTTATTAAAACGGGTAGGTGTAATAAATTTCCAAAAGCCTCTAATACTATATAATATAAACATTACTGGTGCGCAACCAGGGGTTTAATACCGCGAGCCTCAGAGACAAATTTGCACAACTCTCGTGATTAAAACCGGGAAATGAAAATTATGGAAAGTACTGAAATAACCGATGCATAATAATTCGTCGATCCCTTTTTAGCTTTTTACGGTTGGTGATCTTTGACATTTCGTTGGCCGCGTCAACAACATCTTCAGAATAACTGAAAAGTGTTTTCTCCGTTTCTAATGAAATTTTTTATTTACAACAGTCACGATGAATATTTGATGATTTCCTTTTTTGCATCCAGCAGCACGATTTCATTGATGATAATCCTGTTTATGTCCCATTTACGTTTTTAATTACGTAAAATCGAACGCCACAACACAGTAAAAACGAAATTCGTTAAATTTCACATCGAAAATTGTGCAAATTATATCATGGGCGAATAAACGGATCTTTAATGTGGATTTGCTGGTTTATTCAAATTTGAAATGTAAATGTGATATTGGTCCAGGCTGGATTGTCTGTTGCTGTTGATGGAGTTCCGGCCGAATATGCATGTCCCCATCGAGCATTGATAAACAGCTTAATCTGTAAACCGCAATTCCATCATCAAAACACTATCGTGTGTTTAACGTTAACGGTAATACCTTGCTGTTTCCGTACCGTAACGCGACTGTTAAATATTTTTTTGCACTCTCCACAACATCAGCCCTTCCATAAATCACGGACGTCAACGTTCCGCATCCTGTGGGAAACATAAAACAACACGGAACGGAGAATTGGGTTAGTGAGTGATCGGTTAATTTAATTTGTAACCTTCGCCGTAACAAATTAAGGAAAATTAAGATGAATTCGTAGTTTTGCGTGAATTTCAATGGACGCGTTTTCATCTCTTCGTTCTATGTTTTCAAGGTGGAAAATCTCTGTTTCGCCGGAATCGCCGGAGTTTCCGGTCGATGAGCTGCAAAAGATAATTCGCAGGTTTAAAGAGGGGGAGTTACCGGGCACCAAATGGCTTCCTTCCGAAGCGAGAGTCGCCATTGTCGTCGGTAGCTGATTCGGATGGGAATCATCGTTGTTTGCTCCTAGTTGTTGCTCGTGGCTTATCCAAACGACATAACGAGGGCGACTCTCCCTATAACGCCCTAATGACCCGGAGAGTTTATCAGGTTCGCGTTGTCATCTCCATTAAAGTGCATTCGGGCCTGTTTATTGCGATTGCACATGACTACGAATCAACACGAACAGAAATGAACTTATTTCGGAGGGGTCAATTGATCAACACAACCCACACCAATTGGAATCGAGATTAGGTATTGTCTTCAATAGGTGGCAATAAAAAAAGTTCGAGACAGTATTTATTGGGTCTTGTTTCGTCTGCGGTTGACATCTTTAGTTTTTGGCGGCAAATGCCATTAAGAAGTTAAATTCGGGACCATAACGAGCCACGAATTCTGGGTAGTTTGGCACAGAATGTAACACAGTCTGGTAATTGAATTGCAAGTTTTACAGTCAAGTTTATTGACGTAATTACGACAGTTCTGGCTTGTTAATAGATGTCAAATGAGGGGTTTCCATAAAAAGTTTAATAATAAAATTTACGACATAAATCGATTAAGGTGTAAAGGCTTAAGACGTCGTTTAACGTCTTTTCGATAAAGAATCGTTTGAAACGAGAAATCGCATTAAAAATACCACGTCGAGTTCATACTTGGAAAAGTTTTTAACCTGGACAAATGGGGTGGAAAAAATTTGAATCTATTAGCAAAACTGTCGACAAGTAACACGCAGTACATGATTTTGATAAAGCTAACGATCGTTTTCTCATTTCGGGAGCTGTAATAAGCTGACAAAGCATAAACAGGTTTCCTTTTTTTATTGATTCGTTTGATACGTACGCCACAGGTTGACAACGATTTCGATGAAAAATTCACGAAGAAAACACGATAAAACCGTCAATCAAGCCATGATAATAAAATTTTCACGACGCGTTAATTTTTAATTTTCTCATCGTGCAGAAACATTTTTCAGATATTCAAATTACCGAAAACAATCCAATTAACACCCTTCATTTCGTTGGATCTTAGTTTAGCAAAAGCGCGTTTTACTCTATCAGCACTACAACACTTTTAGATAACACTCGTTACAAGTTAATTGAAGGTAGAAGCGAGCGCGTTTTCGTCCTGCGAGATGTAAAAAATATTTTATTGGAACAACCCTTTCGTATTAAAGAGGAACTTTATGGTCCGACATTCCTCGCAGCATTAAGTTTATATTTTTATTGGAAGAATCCTGGCCCGTCCGTTTTCGTGCAGTAAAATATGAAACCGAAGGAGAATACCGCCAAAGCTGTGTATTTGCTTTGCACAATTTTCACATTGAATATCAAAGAGACGGATGCAGGATAAAAGGTTGTCTGATAACTTGTTGGATGGCATAGAGGCCGCTGAAAGCACCAAGCCGTTGATTTTCTAACAGGAGCTTGAAACTTCTCCTTGATCTAGAATAATTTAATTTGAGTATCAAGTTTTGTGGAGAAGGCAAAATCGGTGTTTTATGTGAATTCTCAAGTAGAGCGGGATTGAGAAATTCTCGTATTGATGAATTCTGAATTCGCGTGTGTCTCATCCATTAGAGCGCATGCAAAATGAAGCAAGCGTTAATGAACTAAGATTTTCCATTTGTTTATTGGTTATTTGTAGTTGCGAAACAGACGTGTTGTTTAAGTTTTTGATTAATTACCCGTACGAACCCCAAAAACCACCACTGCTTATTGGTTTATTACTCTAAATGATTTTGGTAGAATGTTAAATTTCAGCCGTAAACTTCCCACTATCTGCCTCTGGTACACCCTCCTTAACTCAAATTTAGACTCGGCCAACCAGGCGTCGACATTCACGTCCGACATGACATGGATGGTCCTCCAGGGTCCGCAGCTATCCTTCATTTACAGTTTCTTGTTAACGAAGGAGCGTTAGTTTCCGCAACGGCAGATGATACGCTTCACCTCTGGAATTTTAGGCAGAAACTTCCTCAGATTGTTCAGAGCCTCAAGTTTCAAAAGGAAAAGTAAGTATCCATTTTTAATGCTTCTGTTAAGGATCGTTTTTCGTAGAGGATTAAAGCCATATTTTGGAAAATTGAAAATTTCAGGCAAACCATGGGATATTTAACGACAACGTTGTCTGTCTACTCCGTAAAATTCGCAAATTGTCAGTGGTGACTAACGAACCACAATTGTACAGTGATACATGTTTAGAGTCAATCAATTCAATTGTGAGCAATTATAACGTTAATGATTTCAATTGTGCTCTTACAAAAACCCCTCTAAACGCATGTTAACGAATTAATAACACTTTGGTGCACCCAAAAACGAAAAAACAACAATCTAATAATTAAAGAATTGAACTTTTAATGCGCCACATTGTATAATAGAATTTTGGGCCAATTTTAAGTACAAAGTATGTTCAATAATCCTGGGCATTCAAAGCAACTGTGGATTTTTGCGATAATCTGACATTCAAAGTTTTAATGACTCCATCTTGCAGCGTAACGCCTCTTTATGTCATGGCGGATCGTACCTCCCTGCTCCCACTTCTCCGCTTGTAAGAAATGTAACTTGCACTGTTTCAAATGTAGCAACATCTTTAACGCTAAATAACAGTGTTCATTTTATATAGATTTAATGTTAAATGGTATCTGAGGCGATTAATTCAATTTGAGGGATCTTGGTGATAATGCCTGGAGGGCCTTTTAGCGTCTCCCTCTTCGTTGCTAATCGAAATTTAATCTTTCGCTTACAATAATAATTTTACTTTAAGCCATCGTCAATAAATTAGAAGGAATTATCCCCGCTTTCTATATGGAATTAATTTTACCAAGGAGCCGTACCCAACACTAAATTGAAAACTTGCCTCATTTCAGATTCATATTTGCATTTAAATTTTACGTCGTATTTTGACAATGTGTCGGCTGAAGTGGTTATTATAAGTTTTAATTGCTGGAAAAACTATCGCTGCAAAGAAGTAACTTTCCCGAGGCTCAAAGCTGTTATGTAGTTTCCGTTCTTTATCGGACTAGTTTTAGTTTTATTAATCAACCCGTGAAAATTATAAATTGAATGATGTAAAGTTTCTTCTTGGCTGTTTTTATTCATAATTGGAATCTGTGCATCAGCTCGTTTACTTTGCATTTTATTCTGGTGTTCATGAACTTGACAATAATTTATGGTCGAAGTCTGATGAAAATTTCTGAGTACAATATTTTTAATTTCAAAGAATGATTTAGTAAAGTAGACGTAAAATGTACATAAAAACTTTCAACAGTTGGGGAAAATTTTTGTAAAGGATACCGCATCAGAATTCAGCTCACAGGTCTTTCAGAAGCTTGTTAATTGCAAAGTGTTGTCACTTTCTTAGATTTAAAACCATTACAAATTTTATCCATTTGAACTTCATCAGTTGAGTTCTATCTACAATTGTTTTAATTTCAATGAATTCCGAATTAATTGTCTACAATTTAAATTAAGACGAAACGGCTACTCTTTTGTACGCCATTGGTTTCTGCAATACGGTCATCAACCTATCATAAAATGGCAGTCGTATGACTTTATCAAAACTTCACTGTTGTTAACTTTAAACACAGCGCCATCACTGTGTGGAAAAAATATTATGCCGTGTGAAATGGCTTTTAAAATGTTCAACCTCACGTCGCAATGAAATTTTATTAGATATCATAACAGGTCTGTAGCATAATAAGTCATTCAAAACAGTCTGTTAAATACCAAATTTCATTTAACAAACTGAAAGAAGTTTCTTCTACGAATTTGAGCTGTGTAAAGCTTGTTATTGTATGAAACTAAAATTAATAAATAATCCACGTTAAAAGAAATTTTTTTTTATTTATCATGTTTTCCTCAAATTCTTCAAAACAGAGCTAAAATAAAATATAATTTGAACCCTAAAATTCATACCAGCTCATGTGTTTACACATCCATTGATAACCAATGAAAAACAGTAAAAACTGTTAGTATTACAACAGCGATTGCTCTTTCTTCAAAAAAACTGCAAAGTTTTTATCGCACAAAAACATTTTCACTCACTCTTTCATTTCAATTGATGATTTTCCCATGAGCGAAGTGTCAAATTAGAGGTTAGAAATTAAAAAAATATATATTCGACTAAAAAAAAGATCCCTATGTAAAAAATGTTTTTTGTTCGAAACTGTCAGAATTTGAGAATTTTCTCCTGTGTGAACGGATTTTGATAAATGTCACAACTTGTCAAAACGAAATGCCAAGCGAATTTTGAAGATTGTAAGCGATTTGGAGCCTTTAAGGAGCTCGTCGAACAAGAAAACGTTATATTCAACTCGTTCTTGGGTAAATTGAGCTTTTTTTTGGCACTCGTGGGCCACTCGTGCCAAAAAAGCCCAATTTACACACAAACTCGTTAAATAAACTACTATTATTTTAAAGAGTTCTATTTGTGATTAAATTTTACGTGGTAGAAAAATATGAAATTTATTAAGCGTAAACGGGTCAATTACTGAAAGATCTTGATAATAATTTAAGCATTTATAACATCTCTTAGTAGGTCACCAAAAATGTTCCAGTTGCGTCTGTCTGAAAAAAAGGTAGAAATTGGGTCGCATTACGATTTTTTTCCTTTGAGGGAGAATTACTTTTTGGAACAAATTAAATTGTTTGCACGACTAATGGTTCTCTTGAATTCAGAATCACCTGCATGCATCTACCATTACAATCTAAATGGCTTTACGTGGGAACCGAACGAGGTAATGTCCATGTGGTCCACATAGAAAGCTTCGTTCTATCGGGATACATCATTAACTGGAACAAAGCGATAGAAGTGTGAGTGTGGCATGGATAATTTCCTGTTAAAGGGGGCAGTGCAGTCGAAGTTTGCTTATACAGCAAAATAGGACAAGCTGATTTCATCTGAATTATTCACCGCATAATTAAAATCCAGTACTGACTGTTATCAAAATTATACGCACGTTTTTCGTATTTTTTAGGTTATTCAAACCTTTAAAAAAATAAGTAGACTTCGACAGCCACAAATTATTAATAATAAAATAGTTTCTAGAGTGATTTGATTTTTAGTTCACGAAAAACGCACCCCGGCGCCATAGTTCATTTAAGTGATAACCCTTTAGATGCCAGTAAGGTAATGCGTATGCAAAATTGAATGTGGTCGAGAATGTTTTCGTGTGGATTTTTTAGTTACTGATAGGATACGAAAGCGGTCAAATTGTCCTTTGGGATTTGAGGAATAAAATGGCGGACATGAGATGGCAAACTTCTGAATTAAAGAGTATAGCGTGGCACTACGAGGGTAAACAGTTCATGTGCTCGCATGTCGATGGGACATTAACTACATGGAGTATTAAGATCAGTGCGAAATACCTTTACATTTCCCAGCCGCATGGTAGGTTTCGGTAATCACGAGTAAATGTGAGGCTATATAGTTTGCGTTTTTAGCGAAAGTTAATAAAGATGGAAAATCGGAACAGTGTAAACCTATAAATAAAGTCGAATGGAAGTCATCGAAGACGGGGTAATTTTGTGAAGGGGAAATTTGTGATGAGATTGAGAATTTGTGTTGGTTTTAGGGAAGCATATGTGATATTTTCTGGTGGAATGCCCTACGACCAAGCCGGCAGGACACCTAGCATTACCGTTGTACATAGTAAAACTACCACCGTGTTAGAAATGGAACATAACGTTGTTGATTTTATTACTTTATGTGAATCTCCTTATACTAGCGGTAAGCAGATTATCGAAAGTGTATTTTTGCCAAGTTTTTCCATTAAAGAGAGACAAACGAGTTACCAGTTTGAATAATCTAATTCTTTCTAATACAATTTCTCCGACGCTTCCACCATTCGAAAGAAAAATGTATGCGTCGATAAGCTGTTAAGAGCTATTTCTCGGTTCAAATTTTTCTTCATAAAATTTTTACCATTCAACTTAATTAATATTGGTTTTGGTCGGGCTAAAATAAATTTCGGTTTTCACTGTAGACTCAACTCAGAATAAACAGAATATCTAAAACAGAAACCATCAAAATCTACATATTTTTCCAATGATAAAGTTTATTTAGTCTTGAAGGAAATTCATGTTTAAGAAGCGATATCTAGCCGGTGCGCAATCAGGTTCGGGCACTTAATAAGACATCATTTTACAGCTCAATACAACTTCTGTAACGTCATTTCCGAAAGCTACTTCTTCAGATATTTCAACTTTCAGTTATTTAATACATCGATATAATACCCTGTCAAGTTTCGCTTCACTCCGTTTCAATTATTAACTTAAAAGAACTTTCTAGCGTCATCTCCTTCAAAGTGAAGACTTCTTTGCAAAACTGTTTAGACATATTAGAACCGTCGCAATTAACCGGTACTCAGAGGCAGTCAAAATTCGCATTTCCAAAGTTCCTAATGGAACCCAATGTAAATTTAATTATACAATAATTAATTTTATGTAGAACAAAAACCGAAATTTATTTTGCATGTGCTTCGTAAATAAGCAATTTATAAATAATATTTACACAAAACGAGCAGTAATTTAATATTTTAATTATCCAACTCGATGTTATACTGCGTGCCCGGCGCATCCACCATTTTTAAAAATACATCGATAGATAAAATATACAGGGTGTAACAAAAATAAGTGCATTTATTTTAACTGGTAATAGTACTCATCAATTGCAAAATTGAATTGCCATTTGTCCCCCCTTTTATTTTTACGGAACGTTCACGTTGAATGCAATTATATAAATCTGATTTTTTTTTTAAACAGAAATCGCAAAAAGTTTTAGTAAATTTAGATTAATTTTGAAAACCCTTCAGAATTTGTTTTCGAAAAAAAAATATTTAGAAAAGTTATAATTGATGAATACTATTACCAGTTAAAATAAATGCACTTATTTTTGTTACACCCTGTATATTTAGAATCAGAAACGTAAACAAACGTAAATATTATCATCATATCGATGTTTTGAAAATATAAAAAAACATACTCTGCTATAAATGTATGTCGTTTTATTTGTTAAATGTCCCACCACCTACCTCTTCGTCAGCTTTACTATTTTTGGACGAGTGTATTTTACAGAACTGCAGGAACCCTACGCAATAATAGCTTTACTTCAGAACGACTTAGTGGTGATGGACTTGCAAACGGCCGGATTTCCTTGCTTGGAGAACCCATATCCCATGGACATCCACGAGTCTCCCGTGACATGTTGCAGTTATCTGGCGGACTGCCCCGCCGATTTGATTCCGGCGATGTATTCCGTGGGCAGAGCTGGGGCCACGAAAAGACAAGGTTTTTCAGAGATGGACTGGCCCATCAGCGGGGGCACGTGGTCGGCTCAGTCGTGCAGCTACAGCGAAGTCATCCTCACGGGGTACGCCGCCGGACACCGACGACCAGGCTTAATGACGATCTGGGATTTCAGGCACGCCGACGGCAGCATAAAATTTTGGGACGCCAGCGCGGGCACCCTCCAAGTGTTGTACAAGCTGAAGACGGCAAAAATTTTCGAGAAACAAAAGTCGAGGTCTTTGGATAACGAGGAGGACCCGTTGGCCATCGAGATTATCTCGTTGTGTCCCGAATCTAGGAAGCTGTGTGTGGCGGGGGCTTCGAGTCACGTGATTCTTTTCACGTACAAGAAGTCGGAGAGTAACGATGAAGTCACCGTATGTGATCAGGTGAAGCGGAGGCGATTTGCATTGTAAATTGTATGTTGGCAGGTCTTGGAGATTCCTATAGTTTACGAAGTTCCTGAGGAAGGGGAAATTTCGCCGGATTGCCAATTTTCCGGACCCGGATCGGCGGGATCGGGGAGCAGGCTCGATATATTGGATCTCGACAATAAAAAAGTATTTCGGTCGGTTTGAGATGATCGGTTGATTTGAGAAGGGTGAATTGCAGGATACGCCGACGCTTAAGGTTCGTGCTGGTGTCCAAAAGAAACTTCCCGGTTTCCAAGCACAATTAGTTTGTTTAACCCCTTGGAACAATGGAGAATCTCCGAGCCACATTACTGCGCTTACAATAAATAGTTCATACGGACTGTAAGTTTAAATCGTTACGAATTATTTACACTTCAGCAAAGAGTTTTGTGGCGGCTTATCTAACACCAAAGCAAACAATCTCTGCAGACAGTGAGCTTTCAATACGTATTTGCTAATACAAAGTCGCCTAGTCTCGCATCGGTCTCTTTTCGGCTGTTTAAATTTGCATAACAATACAACCAAATCGGGACGTAGCAAATTCGAATAGATGTTTGTCGGGTTGTTAATTTTCCACGCTGAAATTTTTGTTTCTCTAGGATGGCTTACGGTAACGAAGCGGGAATTGTGATAATAGATATAGAACAGAAAGTTTGCCTTTTAAACGTCGGGAGTCCTGACCTGTACGGCGCGCAGGATCCTTATTCCAGAGTCCCCAGGAGTCCGAAGAAGGGCGCCGCCAGCGTTGCAGACATTCTCCCCATGAACATGGATCGAGAGGAGAGACAGCCTCGCAGTCCTAGCATAGACCAGGTCAGTATTCGGAAAATTAACTTGTCACCATCACGAAGAACTCATTGGCATGACGGTACGACATCTGTCACATTTCTACCATCACATGTGCCACATTCCGACTATTATTAACCATATAGAATTGCTGTTTAAGATACCGTGCAGTTACAATACATGCGCCAGGAAGTGTTAGTTTTTCTCTAAGCTATAGGCGTGATGCACTGCCAATTGACAGCACCTTAACAGTTATATCCTATTTTGCTGTTTACCATGAGTTGCTGATGAGAACCTCTGCTTTCTGTTTACCCGGGCCTGTGCATGCCTGTAGATGGGAAGATCCCCGGAAAGTCCCTATTCCCTGTGCCCCTGCCCCACCCCTGTCGAACAAGCTTCCGAAGCCGTGGAAGACGAGAAAGCAGTTCCGATACCGCAAGCCGCCACGCGTCGCAAATCCTCCACGTGGAAGGGTTTCAATCTTAAGAGGCAACTATCAAAAGTGGACATTAAGATCAAGAATCCGCTGAAGGAAAAAAGGAATTCGATTTTTTACTCGGACATTTCGCCGGAGCAGGAGAGTCCTACAGACGATAACAAATCGTCGCCGGATTCCGACGACAATACCGTCATCGACAATCAAAGCGTCATCGATTTGACGCTGAATAAAGAGGACCAAAAAGAAACGTACGAGGAATTCCCGGCTGAGATACAGTTTTCGCCGGGGGAAGATAGCGATACGCCTTTTCTGGTGGGTTCCGTCGGGACCCAGTACGAGGTCGGAAATAGCAGGAAGGTGGGTTTCGCGATGAGACCCGACAATTTGGAATTGATGGACGAAAATGGATGTCCCGTGAGGCCACCAAGACACGTAAAGAAAAAGATTCCGGATAAGAGAGACCAAAGACTGTTATCTGTACCAAATATCAAATTTCAGAAACCTGAGGTTCAGTCTCTGAAAGATCTGAGAGACAGGGAGGAGAACGTGGTCAGTCCGCAGCCGTCGTTTACTGGAAATCTGATGAGACGTTTCAGTAAGTTTCAACTCTGTCTCACCTTTAGACGGTGACCCCTTTTTTCGACCTTCCCACATCCTTGACCCGTGATTAACTCGTCGATTTTGAACGATTCTTTAGAAATGCCTGCGTATCTGGATGGTTTTTTTCTCATATCTATATCTATGATTCTTAATACATTGAGATTTAGTGGTAGGAATGTGTGAGTAGTATTAGACGAGTAACGATATATGGTAGAGTTTTAGTCGACCGAGCCTACACCACGATACCAGTTTGTGTTTGATTTGATCGCTTATTTGCTGAGTTGCTTTACTTGTTTTGTTGACCACACGTCCCACCGTGAACGTGTCCGTCTATTTGATGACTAACGCTTTATTTCAGCGGGCATTGGTGGGTTTGTGACTTTGTTCACAGTGGCTTTGGTTTGTGTTGAAGGACGAGGACGGCAGCTGCCTCGATGTACTGCCGGGGGAGCTACTGGGTAGGAGACGTAGTCTAGCGTAGTCCCTGCCCTCTATAGTGCTTAGCTCACGCCAACCTCTAGAGCGGGATGCGCTGCTTGTACTCGTCTAGATTCACTCATGCTCCACCGTTTTTTTCTTTGATTCGCTCGCGAAGCCGGCCATCGGCGTCATCGGTCGCACCACGACCGACTCGGACCACCCTGCCTTTGGCCGGTCTCGCGACCCCTTTCTCATTTTTGTCTCGGAGAGTAAGTGCTGGATTTGGGTAGATAAACGGCGTGTGCAGCCCGGCCTCGACGTGTCCCGTCTCCAGCACAGGTCGAGCGCGCCCAGATCCTCCCCGTCGCTCTCGATCGCAAGGTACTCGCAAACTACACAAGTGCCTGTCCACGGCTAGCTACTCAGAGGACTGTGCCAGCCACTTTCCCTGTCCCACTGCGCCCACTGCCCAGCGACAACAGCTGATGGTCGCTCGCCAATATTGCAGTTTTGGTAGTACAGTCACCAGCCTTCACTAACAATACGTCACTTATTATAGAAAATTCACTATTCACATGCTGCTCTCTTTCCTTCTTTCTTGTTACGTACTTTTTTTTTTGTTGATCTTAGGTATCGACTCATATGGTGTTTGTTATGTTTTGTCATTCTCACACGTACGCAAATCAATTATTATTTCATTATTGTGCGACGAGATTGTTTTGCCCAGAATACATTTTTTTCCATTTTCGCTCGTTTCACTTCGATACTCATGTCATTCCATGATGCTCATGCATTGACATTTGACAGGTTGACGCAATAGAAGAGATTTGTGACATTCGAGGTTTGCATGGTTTTAGTCAAGTTTTAGCAATAGACTAGTGTGGCGGTTACAGTTTTGTCATGCCCAAAGCATAGCATTATTTTTTTTACATTATTTCAGTTTTTGACAAATAAAGAATAACCTGTTCGAGAGATATTTATTTTTGAAAACATGGAAAACCATAAAGGGTGTTTTTTAAATTTGGCGTTGAAGAATCGATAAAAACACAGATTTTTCAAACTACAGAAAAACACAAACAACGCAAAAAGTGAGGTTAGATTTAAACAGCTAATGAACCAATTGTCCTAAAAAAGACTGCATATTAAAAACACGCAAAAGGTTAGATCTAAACAGCTAATCAGAGTTGTACCTAATCCGGTGGTACGTTCACAATCGACTCTTCAAGGCTAACTTCGACGCCAAATTTTTTAAAACACCGATGCATTTCCTGTTTTTTTTTTCAACATTATCTACGTTCTTTTTGTTTTCACGTGTGTGAATTGCTATTGTTTTTTCAACTTATCGATTTACAACAAAAAATAACTAACGCGAACGGTTATATTAGGAGACAAAAATTATCTGCACTAACAATCATCAATTTAGTTTCGGCTCGTTGACAGTTTTGTCATAATTTAATTTAACCATCTGTTGCGTCAATTTGTTGACGCCTCATGTAATGAGAACTGATGTGAATTATTAATATTTTACTGTAAATTTCACGAACGTTTTACTACGTTGGACAAAACAGGTAGATTCTAATTAAGTCAGCGTTTATTTAACATTACCCTTTGAAGAACACTTAAATTTTGTTATTTTCTTAACATGTCGTTACTGTAGAAGGAAATCGACGTATTCAAATTATTTCTGCAAATACAGCTTTCTAGTAGTCGTAAAAATTGTTCCTTATCTTCGAAATCGAATTCTTCTTTTCATTTCTAGTATCGGGTGTTCATTTAAATTTCCGGTCAAAGTTGACGTTGAAGAGTCGATTGTGAACGCACCGCTCGTGTAAAAACGTAAGATTTAAACAGCTGATCCATGATTCGTAACCCGTAGTGCGTTCACAATCGACTCTTCAACGCCAGCTTTGACCGAAAATTTAAATCAACACCCGATATAAATAGTTATACGTAGGTAATGTTTTGTTATTTCGAGATCAAGAAAACTCGTTACCTTATCTGGGCTTTTAGGATCTAATGTGACTTATTAGCTTTTTTAGAAGTACTTATCCTTATTTTCCTTTTTCAATGAGAGGTATTAAGACGCCGCTGAAAGCTCGTTTTTAATATCTCTTCGTTCAACTGTTAGGTACTTAGTGTGCCGTTGTTGTGAAATTTTAGTGTTTGAGTTTCATTAGCTGATTTAGCTGTATCAAGAGTTAGATTAAAGCAATAGCAGTATTTTTGAAATCGAAACAGGATTTTGTGTGGTTTGTTGTAGATTTTTGACTTCACGAGTAGTGTTGTCTCATGTTCACTTGTAGATTTGATGAAAGCTCTATCGCTCTCGATTTATTTCTTATCGTCTTGATTGATGATATCACATTTTAATTTTTACAAACACAGTCTTTCGTTGGTTTTATCAAGACTTTTTTGTTCTGTCTAACTACAGCATGTCATTATCAGGTGACTCGTACTATCCAAACCTGTACTTTATCTTACCTTAAATTTAAGAATCTTGTATCTACTAGTCTGTGTTCTCAACTGTTCTCTTCGACAAAAACGAACTTTCTCTCCTATAGTGTGTTTCATTCTTTCTATGTGTCACGTATTTGCACAAATATAGTGATGTGTTCTCGTTTTATTCCGTCAGAATTCTAAACAAAATACAAATTTCACGAACCGATTTCGATCGAGATTATACAGTTTTGACCACAGATGCTGAGCTAACAAATTTTTTAAAAATCCGATACTTATATTGTAAATTTTGTTTTGCTTTATGACGATTTTGTGTATTTTGTGCTGATTCGCAAGTCTTGTTATTATTCACAGTATACTCTCGATTATCCTTTGTTCACTTTTAGTTGATTCGTTTCGTACTTTATGTCAAACAAACAAAAATGTTTACCGCCGTTAGCATGCTCTCAAATTTGAATGCTTGTGTCGATGTTATCCTGGTTGTGACTCACCGTTTTCCGGCTCAACTGATTAATTGTGGCTTCACCAAAACGTAAAATTTAATAAACCTCTCATTAATATTCATCGTTTCAGGTGGGGATGTTTCAGGGATTTCAGACGACGTCTCCTTACATTCATTATTACCTTCGCCAAAAGTCATGAATCAAAATTAATCAAACTTTACAACGTCAAAGAGCAGTTTTTGAAGGGTTTGGAAATTAATATATCAACCTTAGATTAAATCGCGCGTTTCTGTCGCGAACATAATACCTGAACTGGTGATTAAAACAGATCATACCTGCGTGAGAGGGATTAAGTTTTATCATTTCCCGAATGGGGGTTCAATCAAAATTGACAACGCTCTTGCGTATTTATCAAAAAATTCAAACTTCCGAAACACGTTGATTGATTGAATGTTATCCGACTTAAAATTTAACACGGTTTCTCATTTTCCTTCAGATACTCTACATTTTAGATGCTTTTCTGCATATTAGGGTATTTTAACTTCAACAGACGACAAAGACATTTACGTGAATAAATACGTCTTTTCCTGACTTCTTGCCGCACCCTCTTCTTACGCACTAGAAATGAGAAAAACTTGTAGAAAAGATCTCTAATGTTTTGCAAGTGAAATGTTATGTTTGTATCGATCTGGCAAACGGTGACCCAACTCTCTACCATGCTACTTCCCAAAACGAGGCCCTATAACGCCTTATTCTATTTTTTCTCGTTTGTTTTTAATTAGGACTCGTACTGACAGCATGCGTACGTGTTTTATGTTTGTTGTGTTATGGTGATTGGTATGTTAAAGGTAATTATCAGCGGAAACAATTATTACTTGGTTTACTACTGCTATTGCTAAAAGCTTCTGCATGGTTGATGTGAAATACCGTATGTACTACAAATACGTCGCAAAATTTTTCAAAACTAAACAACACTGCAGTATTTCAGCTACCACATTTATTTTTATGAGCAACTGTCCAGATGAATCGAAATTAAAATATTTGTGGTATGTACTTTGCGAGTTAAATAGATGTGAAAAATAAAAACGTCTAAAATTAAATTTAATAACTGCAAAATGTTTTTTGTAAATACACCTTTGTTAACAGTATGTACATACGAATATTTAAAACAATTTTTTATTCAGCATATTTACAACAGAACATTTTTGTTGTTAAAACACGATTTTAAACAATTTAATTGCTAGATTATTTTAAATTTTGTGATTAAATTATCTTCATTTAAACACGCTCTTAAATTACAAGAACCCGATCAGGTCTTCATTCATGAAGAATTCTTTTTTTGTTTGAATAGAATAAAATCAAGGAGACAGTATGTATTGTTGTACTTGAAATTCTTTGTAAGTGAAGGCGTCTTTTTCTGGAATGATTCTGCTTGTGAGCGCATGAGTAGTGCATTGTTTTAACCCACTCTACTTGCTCTTCACAATTTCAACAACTAATAGTTAAATATGCTTATGGGCCGCGTAGACAAGCTGGACAGTTCGTTTTCAAGATCAAGATCAAGCTCGATGAGTTCCTTGGAGAACATAACTTGTGAAGCGATTCAGTGTTTGGTTTTTGCGGACTCCTTCACGAGGAAATCAGGTTACACCATCTGACACGTTCCCAACTGCGATTTAACAATCCACCCTTGCAGACCCCACGATGCTGACCCCCACGCTGTGGGTGGGCACCAGTCTGGGCTCCGTGTTGACCATCCTGATCACCCCGCCGGACCCGGACAGCAGGTCGTCCCAACCGGTCGTCGTTTCGCTCGTTGGGGTCACCATATTTCGTTTGAAAGGAACAATTCTCACCATGTCTTTCCTTGATTGTAACGGATCTCTCATTCCGAACGCCTACGAGTCGTGGAGGGACGATAATAGAGACAAACGGGAGAGTTAGTGCGGAGGTGATACAACTGGTGCATTATTAATTCCGAACGGAGAGGACACGTTCGTTCTGCATCCGTCTAAATTAATAATGCGCCAGTTTCACAGTAGAAATTGTCACAGCACCTTTTGCAGAAACCCCGACCAAGTGTCAGAACAGGATGAGCCCGACTCTCGGCGATCTGCAGAACAGGGGCGACTCGTTCAACGACAGGCAGTACGTTGTGATAGTGAGCGAGAAACAGGCGCGGGTCGTCGCATTGCCGTCACAAACTTGCGTTTATCGACAGCAATTGACAGATACGGATTTTGTCGTGAAAGCCGAGGTGATTTCGTTGAGAGGTAACGATCAACGAATGAAAAGTAGTCTCCGGTTTGATAGGTGATTTCGGATTTCAGATAGTGTTTGCTTGTTGTGTTACGTTTCGAACGGCCATCTCGCAGCCTACAGTCTGCCGAGTTTGAGACCACTCATCGATATAGACTTTCTGCCGTTGTCTGAACTCAGGTAAGTCGGCGGGAGATGGAAACGGGACAATTCATACTCTTGTTTCTAACTAAACACGATAGCTGCGCCGCACCATTGTTAGCATTGTTTCCTTTACTTTATGCTCAGACTTGATTGCATGAGAATTTCCATTTCAAAGTTTAGAGCGATTACTGTACAGGTGCGGGTGTGTCGACTTCGTTGAGAACGAGACACACTTGTACAATGAGAGTCTTGTACATATTCGATGATCCGTTGGTGTAAATATCACGTTAGGAATTGTCGAGTGTGTACATCAACCGTCAAAGGAAAACCAACTTAAACAGAATCTTCAACATAACATAGAAACTTTAATGTGTGACCTTTGTACTTATCTATAAATATTCGATGTAAAGCACAACCTTGTTGTAGCAGCAAAAATTCTTAGGATAACCGATCTTCAATCTGTAATACTGTTCGCCCTAGTTTGCTTCTAATCTACCTTGCTATGCTAGTTTCCAGACACAATCTAACAAAGGCATTGTAGACCCAATGTTATCCATTTGGGGACAACAACTCATTGTTAACGAGGATACTGACCAGTAAGTTACTCACACGGCCATGTACGATACTTATTGGATAAGTTATATTAAGAGATAAGATCAGGACTTGACGTAAGTCAACACGCACAGTTTTAGATGTTCTATGAAAACAATCTAGTTATAATAATTAATAATTGTGATTTGGGGGCGACTGTTCGTTATGCTTGAAGTGGATTATGAAGAATATGTGAGTATGACAAGAGAAAGGTTTCATGGGAACATCTAAAAAAGGTTGCCGGGTTGTGATGCATTTGATAAAAGTAACTTCGTCCTGACTCATAGTTCCTTTAAATTGAATAAATAAATATGCGTATCCATATGACACTGACTCCACTCGTTTACTACATAATTGATTTTTTTAAATGCAGTTTTATTTGATCAATGTGCAATACGAAAGACATAATCAGCCTTTAAAAACAGGTATTAGGTAAATTTGTAAAGTAACCGTAATTATACTCAAGAGGAACACAATTTCGAACACACAATCACTTTGACTGATTAATAAGCTTCCATGCACACTTTCAACGGCACTGCATTTTGACGAGAGCATGGTCGGATGGTCGTTGATATAAATATTGTTGCATGTATTTGAACAATAAATTCTTTGTGATTTTTCACTAATATAAACAATTTTAAAAGTATCTTTATACATTATTTACGACACCAACTTAAAACTTATTTAATCCTACGTTCAAAATGTGTTATTGATTGATTTCGCTTTTTTAGTTTATCTCGATTACAAGTTTTTCATCATAATGACCGTATTTTGTGCCCGTTCCTCTCGTTATCAGTCATTTGACATTTCACTTCACAAAAACATAATCTTATCAAACAAAGTGCCGCATTTTTTACGGCATTTAAATATCAACACTTTGCATGACGTATGAATTTATATTTCATATATTCTGCATACGTTTTTAATAATACACTTGCACCGCGTTCGCGGCGCCATTTTTTACATTTTTTTCCATTTTGATTTTTAAATTATTAAACTCGCCACGCTGGTCGTGCTCTAAAGGAACGAGTTCCACAACATGTTTTGTGAAACGAGTGTAATATGCTATTTTTTCTATTTTGGCTTCATTAATTTAATATTTTTAAAATAAAAAATAAAAAATACTATCTAGTGACTTTTATTTTAATGGAATTGGGTTGGTATTGATGAAGCAATGTCATTTCATTAATAATAATGTACCCCCTTAATAGTTTATTTTGATCCAAAACATGGATTCAGATTCACTTTTGACATCACATTTACAGTTATTCCACTATCAATACCCACCCCATATTCAATAATCACTAGAAACGAGGATATAAAATCAAACTTTGTGCAGATTCTATGCACCGCTTCCAAGATTTATTTTTGTTATCAATCTACCAAATCTAAAATAAACCTTTTTAAAGCACACATAAATAATTCTTTTTTTAACAAAAGTAAACATTTCGTACAAGGAAGGGCCATTTTTTTATCAACCAATAACCGCATTTATTTCGTTTTTTTATTTATCTTTCACATCTATCATAACTTTGTTTTAACTAAAGTTTTAAAAAAGTCAAATGACCGTTTATTAATGTTTAAACTACCGAGCCTTTTCTCGGTTGTTATTTAACAATTATCTGTGTTGCGTGTTTTGGTAAAATTTCCTCAAAATATGATACCAATATTAAATAAATACATTTTAAAAACATTCTGATAAACTTTTTGGTTGCATGATTAGCATGATCATTGTTTTTTCTTTATTGTTCGTGATCATTGCCTATTTTACTCGAATATTTTTGATATGATTCATTTTTAACCGGTTCGGTTAAAATTGCAATCCGATTTCTGAGATTTTTACATGCATGTTTAATTATGCATATTGTGTGTGTCGATAATTTTGTGGTAAACTTTTCGACAGAGATAATCCAATTTTTGTATTTTTTGTGTAATACATGTGAATGGTGTATTTCATAGAGATCTGACCTGACGTTGAAGATCCTTAACTCTATTAATTGACAAACCCCCAGTAATTCTTAATTTTTCTAAAAACTTAAATATGCCATAGTTAAATAACATTTATTGAACGTAGACATTTTTTACTCATTAATAACCAATGCTCTAACGTGAATGCAATTTAGGTGTTATGCATCACCCAAGAACCCCCCTTGTATTTAAATAATTTATTGTATTATGTAAATATTGCACCATGGAACAAAATATACCCTACAATGCCCATTAGGATCTGTTATAATAAAATAAAATTTCATCCTATGCTGTAAACATATCTAATAGATAGATATATACTGCACATCCATTAGTAATAGCTTATTGATAAAAATCTGTAACTACTATTGTAACTACTCTTAAGCTACTTGTGCAACAATTAAATTAAAACTGAAGTGCGTTAAAAATCTTTTAGAATCGCCCGAACATTCTGCTTCAGTAATAGAGGACACGGATTGTACTTAACTTCACCGTCTGAATTACAAAAATTCACACTTTGTACAGAATTTTGGTAAGACTAGGACCCAAGTCGTTCAGATTTGTTTTATCGGATGCAATTTATAGCTCAAACCTGACGGAAATGATGGGCGAGCTATTTTTACCATTGGACATGCCCGAAGCCCCCAAGGAAAGCTTCTTCAAAGGTCTTTTCGGTGGTGGCGTGCGATCTCTAGACAGGGAAGAATTATGTATTATGTTCGCGTCAATCTTCCAGGCCTTTTTTTCATGTTAGTTTTTAGTCGGAGAGTCTAGCGGCAAAGCGAACAAATCCGTGGCAAAACATATACCAGGAAGCTTGCAAGAAATGGGCTCCAGAGTGACGACTACGACGAGCGAAATCAGCAGAGCGCACAAGCTGATGGTGGAGCGCGGCGAGAAACTGGGCCAGCTTGAAGACAAAGCCGAGAAAATGCGAAGTGAAGCGGAAAACTTCTCAACATCGGCCCACGATCTCATGCTCAAGTACAAAGACAAGAAATGGTACCAATTGTGAAGTGTTTACATGTTATCCTTACTGTACAGTTTTCCGTTCTAGACTAGTCCTATAGTCAATAGATGAGGCGCGGAGTGACAATCGATTTAGAAAGTAAAGGGTGATTGTTGTTGCGCGATTTAATCATGACTGAGGGAGGGTAGATGGAAGACAGTTCGGATCGATTGTCGCTCATTGCCGTGCTATAAATTCTTAAACTTAACGCGAATTGTGATATTCTATTCTGCCTGAGGATAGATTTAACTTGTATTATCATTTAATACTGTTTAAAGAAGAGCACATGGTTTTCGCACCCAGAATATAATTCATACAATTGTATGTAACTTAAAAATGTGTTATTGTAGATTTTTAAAGAAAACGTAGCAAATTTGTACCTTTGCTACTTTATTATTTTAGGAGCATTTTAAAGGGTGAAGAGAAACGCAAACTATTATTTTATCAAGCCACGATTCGACAAATGTTGCATCAGACGCAAACACAAACTTCTTTTAATTTCAAAAAATTGATACCTAGTTTTTGTAAGAAAGTACACGTTTGTGATCCACTTTTTCTTTCCCGACAAAACAATCTGGTCCGATCAACTTTCGTTGCCGTTTAATTTCTTTCTTGGCGTTGCAGCAAATACATTAGTGTCGAATGGGGGCTTGTTTAACCATTAGTTTACGGTTTGATGTAAGTACACCTACTCTAAAAAAGAAAGTAAATCTAAGTCATATATTCAAATCCTTGTAGGATAGAATTTAAACAAACTACATTTAACTTATTTTTATTTGTTTTGTACTTTTTTATTGTACGTTTTTGTTATTATTGCATTACATTGTTTACTAGTCAGTTAATCTTGCGAAAGTTCTCTGAGATTTAATTGAAACACTTTGTACATAATACTAGGACTTTAGACGCAAGTAGTCAATGTAAATATGTATAACTACCGAAATTGTTTCTTTTACCTGTTAAAACAATGTTAGGTATTTGGAAGACAATAAGCTGTACGTTTTCTTCTATCTTTCATTCCCTATTGATTTTTCACAGATGTATTCAAGTTCGGCGGTAACATTTATCATTTGGACCGATTTTGTTGATTACATTTTTATTTGAATTTTTAGACCAAACGGCAAATGTCATCGCAGCTACTTGCTTGTGTGCTTCTTAACTTTTGTAAATTATTTCATGTCTTCCTACTTCTCCATTTAATAATGATAATGCCAAATGTACCTATAATCTCACAAAATCAAATAAGAGATGTGACATACATGTTTGTAGATGGTAGAATGGTTGTTGCCATAGAAACATTCGGTTAGTGAAAAAAAATCTTGTACTAACATCTGTATTTTGTACAGATTGCGCTGGGTCCCACATGGGCCTCCAGAATTTTGGGAAAACTTTTATAATATCGCTGAAAATTATTTTCACAAGTCCAGGCCCATCTCAATCTGCTATGTAGCTATAAATATCGTTTTTGTTTAAGCAAAACACTGTTTGTAGATTTAGGCGAAATTGTTTCCATTTCTATATATTTTATTTGATGTTATCTTTTATGCATATTCTATTCGGAACGGGAACAATTGTTAAATATCACGCGAACAGAGGCGCTGCGACCTTTGTGAGCACAAAGATGGAGCGTATCGGAAGAATGTCTCTTCAATTTGGATTTCTTCGTTTTCATTCCATTTGCATTGGATTCATCCTAAATTGTTATGATGCTATTTAGTGACACAGAAAAATTATATTATTGTTCTATAAATAAAGGAAGGTTTGTTTTTAAACGTTTTTCATTTATTTTCGCAGTTTATTGAACTAATTACTTGTACAAAACAATTATGTAATACAAAACTTGGTACCTACATAATAAACACATTCGAACCGTTAGAATAAAAAAACTGCGAGTTTAAACACTTTGGTTTGCATTAGCATAAAACGACAGCGGAGTGAATTACGTTTTTTAGTCTTTTTTACCTTTGCCTCCACTTCTTATCGCCTCAATTCGTTCGAGCAACGGTGGATGCGAGTGGTGCCATGAAGAATAAAGATAATCGTAAATCGGAAAGCCTAAGTTATCTTTATTAAGTTGTACCAATGCACTGACGAGATGTGGCGCATTACCCAGAGCGACAGCAAACGAGTCCGCTTGGAATTCGAATCGTCGGGAAAGACAAGTCAATACAAAACTCAGAAAAGCATTATAGGGCAACATAACGTACTGCACGACAATGTACAGGCCTACGAGAACCGGCTGGGTGTTGTAGAAACCCAAAGCTTTATAAATCGCCGGAAATTTAAACAAGTACGAGAATCCCGCAAACAAAAGAAACAGATTGATTTGTAAAGCGAGGAAATTTTTTGTGATGTGATTAAAATGCCAGTGTCCCAATTCGTGCGACAAGACAGCCACGATCTCGTCGTTATTGCAGCCTGTCCCGTCGTCCTTGGCCAGCAACGTGTCAAACAGAACAATCCGTTTTGAGTTGAATAAACCGTAAAAGTACGCATTACTGTGCGAGGATCGCTTGGATCCTTCAACGACGTATAATTGAGTTAGAGGAAACTTGAGTTGTGATGCTAAATTCTCGATTCGCGTTCTCAATTCACCCTCTGGGAGAGGGGTGTACTTGTCAAACAAAGGAGCAATAAGTGATGGATAGATGGTGTACATAATGAAACAAATCGCGCATACAACTATCCAAAGCCATACAAAAAAATATTCGCCGCCGCTTCTAATTGTGACAACAATTACAGAAGATATCATCATTGTGAAAATTTGGCTCAAAATGAAGGCCTTGATTTTATCCCAAATGAAAAATCCGCTCGTTTGCTTATTAAAACCAAAGTTCTCTTCAAGAACAAAAGTATTATAAATTGTTAAAGGCAAATCCACAATTGTTAAAATTGTTGTTAAAATAAATAACCAAATGCAACTAGTTAGAACTTCGCCCCCAAACGTGTTAATTGATTGGGAATAATCCCATACTTTTGGTAAAATACCAAAGTAGATGATTACTGTTGACTCCAGAACAGAAAACGTATCTTTCACAAATCCAAACTTGCTCTTTGCCAACATGTATGATCTTGCTTTATTGAATGTATCTTTAGGCATTGTACTTTTTAATTCTGCTGGAACTTCTGTCGTAGCCGCTCCTTTCTTGTACTGAAATTTTATCATTAAAAAAGAAAACACGATGTTTTTTTAAATTAGGTTACTTGTCTGATGGATAAATACAACTCCCACAAATATTCTGCCCATAAGAAAAATAAAATTGCGTATTTAACCGTCACTTCGTTTATGGGAATCATTTTTGGATACGTTTTGTGTAAGCGCGTTTTTTTAACCGATTAACAACAAAAAATCATTACAGAACTTCGGAACATAAAATTCCAGGTTAACATGAGAAATGACAGGTTGACCGGTTGACGTTGACAGGTTGTCACTAGAAAACAAACTTTTGTTGGCAGCACTTGCTTAGTAACACATTTCTTGCCCCGCCCATTTTTAGTAACTTTCAGGATGTTACGTTGCACAAAAAAAGAATAACGATGACGAACTTCCCTCCCATACTTCCCGCTCTTTCAGTTTTATTTCCCGGCCGAAAATGGCGGCAGTAGAAGGTACAGGCGTGACTACAGGTCAACCTAATTTACAAAAACAAGATTTATTAAAATTGGTAAGCTTTGGTGATGTATGAAAGTATAAAAAATATTGGTCTTGAGTTCAAATTGATACCGATCGACTAATTTTTTTTGACATAACCTCAACTCCAACATACAGTGACACATCTGGTACTCTTGTAGGACGTGACAAAATTAACAGCCCTATCACCCGAAGTTATAAGTCGGCAAGCAACTATAAACATCGGTACTATCGGGCACGTAGCTCACGGGAAATCTACAGTTGTTAAAGCCATATCTGGGGTACAAACTGTAAGATTCAAAAATGAACTGGAGCGCAATATTACAATCAAATTGGGTGAGTTTTCATCATGCGCTATTTTAACTTTTAACCAATAAAAGAGATAATATGTGTTCCTCTACTGCTAATACACGCATCCGATAGTTCTTTTTAACTTTCTAATTGTTGGTCATTAATTCAACACATAACACAACACATTGATGGATTACTGATCTTTCTTCACCACAAATGTGTAACCTATACTGAGTTTTTTGATTTTTTTTTCTACATTTTCTTTTCAAGTTTGCACATGTACACACACAAGTTTTTACATTGTTTTTTTTTTTCATTGAAAATTGAAGAAACCACTTGATTTATTACAATTATGGTTCATTTACTGTAAGAATGTGCAAGTTAAACAGTTAAAAAAAATTGCTGATAAAATATTTTAAACCGTGTTGACTTCCCATATAATGTTATTTTTTGGTCAGTTTTTCTATTTTGCGTTTATAACAGAGCTATTACAATACCAAAAACAGTATCGTAACAGCTGAAAGCGATTCTATAATAGCAATAGTACAATTTAGGGATATTATGTTGGTACTGACAAAAACCTCTAAAGTTTAGAGGATTCTGGCAGCGTCAGCCAATACCGTCGAATATCCCAAAGTCGACAAGTGTTTCATGAGTGTTTCAATTGTTTTTTTTTTTCGACACTGTCAGAATTTGAGAATTTTCTCCTATGTGAACGGATTTTGATAAATGTCACCACTTGTCAAAACGAAACGTCAACCTAATTTTAAAGATTTAAAGCGATTTGGAGCCTTTAAGGCGTTCGTTGACCAAAAAAACGTTGTATTCAACTCGTTCCTGTGTCAATTGGGCTTTTTTGGCACTCGTGGGCCTTTAAAACGCTCGTTTCACTCGCGTTTTAAACTGGCCCACTCGTGCCAAAAAACCCCAATTTACACCAGAACTCGTCAAATAAACTACTACTTGCCAACCCTCATAAAATTCCCCAGAATTTTAAAATTCTACTTTTGATTTAAAAATGGCTCAAAATGTGCAAAATAGAAAAAATAGTACGGTGTGATCAAGAATGACTGAATCTGTTGGTAACAATGAAATTTGGCAAATTTGAAATTTACCATCAAAGGTTCATTTTTGTAATAGCATAAACATAACCGGCATAACCAAAAATGTTTTCAATGTCGTCTCAAGTTAAAAAATCCGGTCAATGCCAATTACAAGACAAAAAACACCAGTACTTTTCAATTGTTTCATTGCCAACAGACTCAGTCATTGTTGATCACACTGTATAAAAAAACTCGTTTCATAAGGCGTTTATTTCATTCGTCCTTTATAAAACTTGCGCTTCGCGACTCGTTTTATAAACTTGGACTCGTGAAATAAACACTTCCTTATAAAACTCGTTTTTTAATATACTATTACGTAAAGTAAAAAAACGTTCACAACTTAGTTCTTGCAATGGATATAAGGCTTGAAAAACTTGTGAGTGTTAGTGCAGTGTTAAATCCACAATCGTTACATCGAACTGATAGTTTCTTTATAAATAGTAGAATCTTATTGTTGATGTAAATAATTCCACTCTGATTGGTCATATTTTTGAAATCATTTTGTGGCTTTATAGAGAGGCTCCAGTTCGATGAGAACGGTAAAATCACTTGGCCGAAACATCTTCGAGGCATGCAAGTGGACTTGAAAAACTTAACAAAAGAACATCACATGCCAATTGAACGAAGAGGTGTAAAAAGAAAATGGCACAACAGGAATGGTGAAGCAGAAATAAACAAGAAGAAGCCTGATGAATATGTCGTTGAAAATATTTTGAAACATAAATTGCGTGACGGCAAACCTATGTTTTTGGTGAAGTGGAAAAACTATACGAGCAAATGCAACACTTGGGAGCCTGCGGAACATTTGAACCACTGTCCGCATATTCTGATGAATTATTTTGCTGAAAAGCTAAATGTAAACATCAAATTCTATTTCACACAGAAGTTTTTAAAAACTGTCGATTTGACGACACTGCCGAACAAAGTGTGGCTGCTGCGAGAGCTGATACAGTTAATAGACGCTCCGCGTAAAGGACCAAAATCTAGTAAAGTCGGCCAGATGCAGAACGCTATGACGATGTACATGTTGGCCGTAAAGAGAGAAGCTCAGTTGGAGAAACTACAGCTGTGGGAAAAGTACATAAATTGCAGCGCTAAAGAAGCCGCGATTATTAAAGTCGAAAATAACGTCGACTTGGCGGAACCCCCTCAAGATTTCGTTTACGTCAACGAATACATAGCGGGCAACAAGGTGACACTGCCGTATCAACCGATGAGCGGTTGCGATTGCGACGAATGCGGACCCAGAAAGAAGCAGTGCTGCGGTCGGCAAAGCCCCAACAGTTTCACCTACCGCAAACGCGACAAAATCAACATAATTCCCGGCATGGCAATACACGAATGCAACGACCTCTGCAAGTGCAACGCGGACTGCAGAAACCGGGTGGTGCAGAAGGGGCGCAAAGTCCCTCTGTGCATCTTCCGAACCAGCAACGGCTGCGGCTGGGGTGTGAAAGCTTTGCGTAAAATACCTTACGGCGAATTCATCTGCGAATATGTGGGTGAAGTGATCACGCACGAGGAGGCGGAAGAGAGAGGGCAGACTTACGACGCTCGAGGTCTGACGTATCTCTTCGATTTGGACTACAATTCGAAGGATAATCCTTACACGGTGGACGCGGCGAAGTATGGAAACGTTTCGCATTTTATCAATCACTCTTGCGACCCGAATTTGGCAGTTTGGGCCGTTTGGATCAACTGTTCAGATCCTAATCTGCCCCGGTTGGCGCTGTTCGCGCTAAGGGAAATCGAGAAAGGGGAAGAACTGACTTTCGACTACATGACTAATAATATGGGATCCGCTTCGAACACGCCGGAAAAGTCTAGACAAAAACTACAAACTCCTGAAAAAGATCAGGTCTTATCGGCAAAGTCTATCTGTAAATGTTCGGCCGATTCGTGCCGACGATATCTGTTTGGGTAACGAATGTTAATAAGAAAATAAGTTAAAAAAAAATAGTACATGTTAAACGTTTATTGAATTGTTGTAGATGTAGGTAGTTATCGTGATTTTTATTTTAAACGAAAGTGATGTTTTTAAGGTGTTCGTGAAACTACCAATTTTTTGATCTGTTACAATAACCAGAATAAATACAAATACGTAGAAGTACGTACATTTTAATTACGTTTCGTAGTGTTATATAAGGGTAATATTTGTGTTGCACTGCCTGTTCATGATAGATCTGTTGACATGTAACTTATTAGCTGATTTTTTATCTTAATAAATTTTAATAATAAAAAATCATTTTCCATTTCAATATAAATGCCATGTCGTGATGTACTCACCAAAAAATAATTTCTTTTACTTGGGTATTTGTACCTTGAATGACAAAGACAATAAAAACAAAGAGGAAGTCTTTAAAAATTTAGTGTAAGAACTTGTGAAGTGTACATATCAAATCTGCCGTGTTAAATTACAAATTTCACATATCTGAATCTTAAATAAAACCAAATTGAATTTTTAAATGTGGTGTTTCTTTCGTAATAGAGCAGCAAGTCCAGCGAGAATGTTTCTATTACCGATGTGGCCTTTTAAATCAGTCTGTTTGAATTTTGTTTGTTCGTTAAAGGATACGCCAATGCGAAAATCTACAAATGCGACAATCCCAAATGTCCCAGACCGGCGTGCTACATTTCCGGAGCTTCATCAAAAGATGACAGCTTCCCCTGTTTACGTCCCGCTTGCACCGGCCGTTTCCAATTAGTTCGTCACGTGAGCTTCGTCGATTGTCCCGGTCACGACATTCTTATGGCCACCATGCTTAACGGAGCCGCCGTTATGGATGCCGCGCTGCTGCTTATAGCCGGTAAAAAACCTAATCTTAAAATGGCGTAAGTGCGAATATTGATGAGAGCTTCAACAGGCAACGAATCCTGTCCCCAACCGCAAACCAGCGAACATCTAGCCGCAATCGAAATCATGAAACTGAAACACATTATAATTTTGCAAAACAAGATCGATTTGGTGAAGGAAGGACAAGCCAAAGAGCAACATGAACAGATCGTCAAGTTTGTGCAAGGAACCGTAGCCGAGGGAGCGCCGATCATTCCGATCTCGGCACAGTTGAAATACAACATTGAAGCAAGTGGCGCGGATGGGGTTTAATTCTTTGTTGTAATTCGTAACTTGCAGGTTTTATGCGAATACATTACGAAGAAGATTCCGATTCCTACAAGAGATTTCACATCGCAACCGCGTCTTATTGTGATTCGGTCGTTCGATGTGAACAAACCTGGTTGCGAAGTGAACGATCTTAAAGGTGGTGTTGCCGGTGGCAGTATATTAAGAGGAGTTTTGAAAGTGGGGCAAGAAATAGAAGTAGGTGTACACTTGAATTTGAAGAAACAAAATTTTATTTTACCCACAACCTGTTGTATGATAACCGGCCTGTTCATTTCATTCAAAATGCCTTATGAAAATGTTTCCGAGAAAGAGTCAACTTCCGCCGATGAGGGCGCTTCACTAAAAATAATCAATACGCAATATAACAACACTATAAACACAAAAACCACGAACAATAAGGAAAAAATGTACGAATTTAATTTCAAAGCAGCAAAAAACAAGGAGTTTTTCACTTCAAATTCAAAATGTCATTTGAATAAGAAAAATTTTCGGTGACAAAAACTTAAGATGAATAATATCCCCAAAAAAGCGCTCTGCGGAGATCACTGAAACTACACTTTTGAATAGGCCGGTTATAATACGGCAGGTCGTGATTTTACCATACAATTAAGAATTGGTACCAAGGGGGCATAATGTTTGAGTGACTTCTACTATTCTTCGACTTTTAAACTTATAGGTGAGACCCGGTTTAGTTAGCAAAGATTCGGAGGGTAAGCTGACTTGCCGCCCCATCTTCTCCCGCATCGTCTCCCTCTATACTGAACAAAACGAATTGCAATTCGCCGTTCCCGGAGGTCTGATCGGGGTAGGTACCAAAATCGAACCGACTTTGTGTCGTGCAGATCGTCTGGTCGGTCAAGTGTTGGGCGCTGTGGGAGCCCTGCCCAGCATCTTCATCGAATTGGAGGTGATATTGTGCACCTTGCGTAACTTCTTTGATTATATTTATGATTATGCAGGTGAGCTATTACCTCCTTAAACGTTTGCTCGGTGTCCGTACGGAAGGCGACAAGAAGGGGGCAAAAGTCCAGAAGTTATCCAAGAGTGAAGTGTTGCTAGTCAATATAGGTTCTTTGAGTACCGGCGGACGGGTGGTCGCTACTAAAGCTGATTTAGTTAAAATTGCCCTCACCAATCCCGTCTGTACGGAAGTCGGCGAGAAAATTGCGCTCAGCAGACGTGTGGAGAAACATTGGCGACTCATCGGATGGGGACAAATCCGCGGAGGGGAGACCATCGAACCCTCCACCAACTAAACACCAATCTAGAGTTTTCTCGTATAGACGTATTTTAGTTCGTTTTATTACTATCTATATACTTTCTAACAGGTTACAGCAGCCATTAACATACTTGGTATTTATTTAGAGTTTGGTGTTTAAAGGTTTTATTCTAGTTATTTTAAATAAAATAGAAATAATGATCACTTTAAATGGTAGTTTTAATTTGAATGACCCCAAATGTATCCAAATCGATAATCGTAAAAAGCTTAATACGTTTTTGCAAAAAGGACATGAACAGATTTTAACGCACCTAATTATTTCAAGGTAAGAAGTGTTTTTGCGCACATGCAAGAAGTAAAATACGTTTTCGGGTGTAATTTTATTGGATAACTATGCAACTTCTATCATGATACAATAACTGTTTAAACTGGAGCAGTGAGGATTTCTTTATACTTCTTAATTTTGCTGGCCACACTCATATCGACGTATCGATCGCCGATGCTAACGACCATGCCCCCGATTATTCCAGGGTCTACTCTGGCAGTCAAGAATATAGTTTCTTTTGATTTAACAAATGTCTTCAAAACTGCTTCAAGCTTTTGCTTTTGTGCAGCATCCAACTCCCTAGCAGTTACAACTTCGCATGTAATCTAAAAAAGATTCTTGTATTACATAAAAATTAATTATAATGCAGTACTTCTCCGCGGTGCGCCGCCATAATAAGTTTGAAAGCATCAATAACTTTATCAACATTCTTTAAGCGACCATTCTCAGCAAGAAGTTGTAGTAAATTTGAAGCTTCTGGATTAAGAGAGATTTGCCCAGTGATACTTTTCAAAATATCCACTTTGACAGCGCGTTTAACCGTTGGATTTTTAATAAACTCGCGAAGTTTAGAATCTGACTGAACAGCATTTTGGAATTTTATAAGATCCTTTTCGACAACCTCTAAGGTTTTTTGTTTGGTGGCAGCTGAGTATAAAGCAGTGGCATAACGGCCATCAATACCGAAAAGTTGAAGTGGAGGTTTGATCAACTGATTCGCAACATTGCTAGTGCTGAATGAACGTACCTAAAACGTGAAGAAAATGTTTGGATGGTTCATTATGTAACAAAATTTTGCAAAATAAACGTGAACGCAACGCTTAAATATGTGTGTTATTTCGTACTTACGAGCATTGAAAGCTTATTGGATGCCATTTTAGATTCTCTTGATGATTAAAAATATTTAAATGGCAAAATTGAAAACGATGGCAAGTGGCCCCAGCACCCCTAAAACGTCACCCAACAGGGATTTTCTATTTTCTTTGCGTGTTAGTTGGATGTCATTTTATTATATTGGTAATATGTGGAATATGCAAAATGTCAGGATTGTTAATAATTTTTTGTAGAAAATAAACGCCAAAAATGCTGTGTTTTTAAGGTTTTATTTATGATCGATATTTTGGGTACTATGATCCACGGTTTTAACACAATACTAAAATAATATACTCGGTGGAATTCGACTCTTTGGTTACAGTTGGTAGGTTGGTACCGCTCCCCTCCCATCTGACGAGCCCCATGTTGATCGGCATTGAACTATGTTGTACAGAAACTGATTAGAATGAATGATTTAAGTTAATTGCAATTTCACCAAAACATCAAATTTTCATCCAATGTGAATACATATCAGTAGTCGCACGAATTATTACCAATGCCAAGCGTAACCTCTAAGATGCTTAAGGTGACTGAAATAATAACTCCACCTTGCAAAGTTTTATTTTGAATTATTTTTAGGAAAAGGGCCAACTAAAATTTGAAGACAAATGGCCCCAGATGCGCCCTATCGTTCTGAAACTGCTAAAACAAGAACCAGTTTCACCTTCAGAATGGCAGGAGTTGTTTTATGATGTTCATTTGGTATGTTTGTGGGATGAAAAAGGAGCTGTAAAGCTTCGAGATCACCTTCAAGAAGATATAGTCCAATTTATTAAACAAGCCCAAGCTAGAGTACTAGCTCAGAGACAAGAAGAGGCATTGTTGAAAGCTTACATAGTGGAATGGAGAAAGTTTTTTACACAGTGCAACTATTTACCAACTCCTTTCAAACAGTTAGAAACTGCTTTGCAAGGAAAAACGCCATCTGGCAGTGGTAGTGTACAAAGCAGCAGTGGCAAGAAAGCACCTGCAGAAGAGAGTATAGTTAGGAAATTGATGCTTGATTCTTGGAATCAGAGCATTTTTAAAGATATCAAACACCGACTTCAAGATAGTGCTATGAAACTGGTACATGCAGAAAGAAATGGGGAAGCATTTGATTCTCAATTGGTGATAGGTAAATTTACTTAACAAAAACATTTATTCAGTGAAAAAAAAAAGTAATTTAATAGTTTGCATTTCTTTTCAAAGTGAGCTAACAAACCATTTGCAAATAATGTTTCTCTAATTTTACCTTTTTTTTACATATAGATAAGGTGCAAAAAACAACCTTACTGAAATTACATAATTATATTTAACATGCAGTGCTATCAAGAAGTTTACACCATATGGAATTTTTTTTTGTTGATTGATTTGGTAATTACTATAGCGATCGTCGCTGCTTGTCTAACGACTAAAAATACGACTGATGAAAGTTATCACGTGGCTTCTTGTATAAGTCAAATTTTGCATGTTACAAAAACTTAAAATGGTGTTTGCGTTGATTATATCGAAAAAAGTTGCAGGAGAAAGTTGAACAAAAAAATTGAAATTTTTGTCAAGTTGATTGAGCAGAAAATGTCTGGCTTAGTAAATTTGAATTTTAAACATCTTAAACTTGCTATAATTTTTATCATGAGAATTTGTATGTATGAAGACTCAGTCTTCTAGTTTTGTAACGCTGTAGGCAGCGTTAGCAGACAGTACATAGTTGAAAACAAATTTTTAAGACATTCAGAACTAGTTTTCTACAGATATGGAACAGAACATCGTCGCGTAACAATTTTTTGTTGCGTGTCGAAGATACGGTGTCTCAAGGTTGAGGCGTAACGTAACATCACCGCGTATCATGGGCGCGAACATAATGCCGTTCCATCATTCTTGACGTTATTTAAAATTGACTGACCGCAGACTAAACGCTACTTTCCTGTCCAGACTTGCACACATGAGTGCGTAACATTTTTTTTATGCGACTCAGAAAGACCGACAACTAATGTTAACGCTGTTACGGAGTGTCGTCCAGACTTGATACGCATCGATGTTCCGTTGCATGTCTGTACGCTCCTTTATAAGCGTCTGAGATCATTTGTTCCAGGTGTCAGAGAGTCCTACGTGAATCTTTGTTCAAACACGTTCGATAGATTGAAAATATATCGAGAAAATTTTGAAGCAGCGTACATTCAAAGCACCGAAATGTTCTACAGGTTGAAAGCCCCTGAACAGTTGGAAACCAATGGCGTTCAAGCTTACATGAGATACGCCGATAGCAAATTAAGAGAGGAGGAGGCACGAGCGCAGCGCTATCTTGAAGCTGGAAGCAACGGAGTTATCCAATGTTGCGTCAAAGTTTTAGTCAGTAATACCCTTTCTGTTCTTTTGGCGGAATGCGCACCTTTAATCAAAGCCGGCGAAACAGAGAGATTGCAGTTAATGTTTAGACTGTTAGAACGAGTTCCTGAAGGGGTCCAACCGATGCTGACTGAATTAGAAAATCACATAACTCAAGCCGGTTTAGCGGATATGGTTGCCGCCGCCGACATAATTACGCAAGATTCGGAAAAATACGTCGAGAGGCTGTTGGAATTATTTAGAAAATTCAGTAAACTGGTTCACGATGCGTTTTCAGACGATCCTCGGTTTTTAACGGCAAGGGATAAAGCTTTTAAGGCCGTAGTTAATGATACGACTGTATTTAGGTTAGAACTGAACACCGGCAGAAACGCCGGCGGTAAGGTTGTAGCTCCCGAAAGTAAATGTCCAGAGTTGTTAGCCAATTACTGCGATATGTTACTAAGACGAACGCCCTTATCTAAACGTCTGACAAGCGAAGAAATCGAGACGCGACTGAAAGACGTCTTGCTAGTTCTTAAGTATATTTCTAATAAGGATGTTTTCATGCGTTACCACAAAGCCCATTTAACGAGAAGACTTATTCTAGATGCGAGGTAATAAGTCGTTTGTTCGATTACGTCAGCTCTAATTGGCATCGGATTTATTTTCAGCGCCGACAGTGAAAAAGAGGAAGATATGGTGGAGTGGTTGCGAGAGGTTGGAATGCCTGCCGATTACGTAAATAAATTAGCTAGAATGTTTCAAGATATTAAAGTTAGTGAAGATTTAAACGGTCAATTTAGAACTTCAACAGCTAGACACGACGCTATAAATATCAAAATCTTAAATGCTGGTGCTTGGGCACGAGGGTCAGAACGTGTCACAGTCAGTCTACCTGTTGAACTAGAGGATTACATACCTGAAGTGGAGGAATTTTACAAAAAGAAACACTCGGGAAGAAAATTACAATGGTAACTTATATTTTCTATATTTCTGTGTCCTTTTTAAAAAGAAGTGTCGCTTTCTTAGGTACCATCATATGAGCAACGGAACTATTACTTTTGCGACTAATGGAGGTAAATTTGATTTGGACGTGACCACATTTCAAATGGCTGTGCTTTTTGCATGGAATCAACGACCACATGACAAAATTACGTACGAAAATCTTCGATTAGCAACTGAACTACCGGATGGTGAATTAAGACGAACTCTATGGTCTTTAGTAGCATTTCCGAAATTAAAAAGGCAGTTGCTGTTATTTTCACCAAACGTTACCGCACCAAAAGACTTTACGGAACACACCATTTTTTGGGTTAATCAAGACTTTGCACTTATTAAAAATGCAAAACCACAGAAAAGGGGAAAGGTAAAGATCTTTTTCCCTTATTGTGGTGTCTTTTAAAAAATGTCAAATTTGTTGGTGACTGTTTCAATGTGTTTTATTTCTAGGTCAATTTAATAGGTCGATTGCAGTTAAGTACTGAAAGGTCACAGATGGAAGATAATCAGTCTATTGTACAATTAAGAATTCTCAGAACTCAGGAAGCGATAATAAAAATATTAAAAATGCGTAAAAGAATATCAAATGCGTCATTACAAACTGAGTTGGTAGATATCTTGAAAAATATGTTTCTTCCCTCGAAAAAAATGATCAAAGAACAACTCGAATGGTTGATTGAACACAAATACATGAGAAGGGATGATGATGATATTAATACTTTTATTTATATGGCATAATACATAAAATTGTTATGAACAATAAAACATTTGTTATATACCTTAAAGTGTGTTTACCCAAACCAGCATTTTTTTTCCTAATTTGTCCAGATCTGTTCGGTTTAACTAGTTTAACCAGTCAAGTGGTTAAAGTTGATCAATTAGCTTCTGGTTAAATCGACCACAAAAATTAACCGGTTCACCTGCTCGACCGGTGAAATTGATTAGTCAATGAAACAAGAGACGGTAATTGGAGTTTCATAGTTTAACAAATTATTGTGTTAACTAATTAACCAAGTCAACTGGTTTAGCCCTCAGATAACTAACCGAGTTAAACCCTTCAACCGGTTAAATCAGGTCAACTGTACAGACCTACAATTAACCGGTTTAACCATCAACAAATTAACCAGGTTAATCACTTGAACTGGTAAATAATTTAAACCGTACAGCCCTAGTCGACATAACTTATCGAATATTTGTAATTATTTTATGTTGGTAGGTTGGTACTGTGTGTTTTGTGATGATGTGTTTTGCACAGCTGGCAGTGGCAGTTGAAGTGAAAATATAATTGTAAGGTAATAAAATTGATATATTTTATTATTTATAAATTGAATCCTAATTTTTATGGTTTTAGAATAATGCCTGAGAGTCCAAAGAAAACAAATATAAAATGGCATCACCCGTCGGAGGTCATGAAACTCCACAAACTAAAATTAAAAAAGAAAGCTCTTCAAGCGCGAATCGCAGGAAGTGTTTTAAAGAAAACTGTTGACGATGCTGCTGACAAAAATTCAGCTTTGGAAGACATAATTTCAGCAAAAAAGCGTAAAAATCCTTTTGTTAAAAATAATGAAAACAAGAAAACAAAACCAGATGTACCTTCAAGTGTGGAAGAATCATCAGATAATACTCTATTCAAACTTTTACACCAAAGCGCTGCAAATACGTCATTGAATACGACATCGTTAACAACATTTGAGAATATTTTAAACAAAGATGTCGATACTGAGGTAGTAGTTGTTAAAGCAAAAGGCCAAACTGAAATCCCAGTTGATTGGGCATTGAAGAGTAAAATAAGACTCTGGTCTGTTCAGCCATTTTCTTGGAGCCAAAAATTGAAAATAGGTGAAGAGGCTTCAGGAACAACAGGATTTGTTAGGTGTTTGGATAAAAGTTGCCTTACAAATTTAGATACATCTCCAAATTCAAAGTTCCATCAGTGTTGTCTATATTGGCAACAACCGTCGCTCCCATGGCTCAAACTTTTTCCACGAATGACAGGAAAGGTTTCTGATTCTGATTCCAGTATTGTTACAAACCCTACAGTGAAATCTAGCTTACAAGAAGCCTGGAAGGACAGTTTGCGATCGTTATTTCAGTTGATAAGGACAAAACAGTGTCCATATTTTTACGTATGTTCAAATAATTTTACGGTATTGTTTCGCGCAGCCGGAATATGCGGTGAAAGTGACGTACATGCTTTGGTCACACCTACGACGAGAGGTTTTCGTCATATGCTCAAACAAGAAGAGATCGAATTCAGCATGCCTTTGAAGAAGAAAAGGACGTCAGATCAGGGATATGAGACGCTGGATTCCACCACTGGGGACTTAATCGAGGCGAATGCGGAAGACGAAGAGGAGTCACCAGATGAACAATGGCTTAAAAGTATGGGAATAAATGCAGAGGATATTAAACAAATCAATTATACACAAGTAAGAAGACAAATAAATTAATGAAACGGTTAATAATGATTTGATTTGTTGACAGGCCAAGATTGTGCACAAAGCAGAATGTGAGGTTGACAACAGCGAGCAAAGCTTAGTTTTGATAGAGGGCGTGGAAGTACACGCCCTCTATAATTTCCTAATTAATTGCAAAAGTGCCACGTCGCCCACGGGACCTTTAGCGGGCGTCCCTCCGACGCTTCTGGCACCCGTGGCCTTTAACGGAGCTACTTTAAAAGCTTTAAAAGTAAGAGAGAGCAAAGTTCACGTTGACAACTCCAATTATTATTCATTGGAAATATCGGGACCGATTTTGCCAGGCACAATTCATAACTTATTTTCAATTAATCCACCTGAACACAGTATGAGCGCCACGTTCGTAAATGTGGTGTCTACGTTGCCTTTTAGTAAAATTTTAAGAGAACATGACAATTCTGACGCTTCTAAAAGAAATATTATTTTTGACAAAGAAAATTTATCAGACTGTGGACTAAGTAGTAAAATTCTTGAACTATTTTGTAAGTCAGATGGTTGTGTGACGAATCTCGAATGTCTTAAATATAGTGGTGATAACACGTACACGTGGACGTAATCCTAATTTTATTGTGATTAATATTTATTATTTTTTTAATAAAGGAAATTTGATTTTAAGGTTTTATATTATTTTTTATTATTCATAAGTACAAGTTGCTGGGTGAAGGGTTTAACTTTGATACTGCCAACTTTACAGGTAAGTCTAAAGACTTCATAAGCTGAATAACTGAATGTGTGTTAATAGAGTCTAAAGGGGAATTGTCCATGTAAACTACAAATAACGTCGATTTCAAACCGGTGTGACTTGAAAATGATAAAACTTCTGCCCCTAATCCTGAGACCAAATTTGGTGACTCTAATTTTTTACAATTGAAAACATCACCAGCATTTTCTGTAGACAGAACTCTAATTAAATTTTCAGGTTTTTCTGATAAATCTAAATTTTGATAAGCTGCTATTGGTTCACAAGTCACTGCATAAATATTTTTAGCAACTTTAAGCCACTCTACAAGTTCTTCAACTATCTACAAACATAATAACAAACAATGATTTTTTCTTTATTAACTTTATACACACCTCTCCTGTTGTGATGTCTTTTTGAATATAAGTGACAATATATTTGCCATTTGACAACTTGTATACTTGAATACTGCCACTTTCTAAATTACAGTAAGGTTTTTGAGAAGCTAAAATGAGTGAACGAAATAAGTTCAAAACTTTACTGCCTTCAACAAAAATCACGGTATTGAGGTCTGAAGGAACTTTAACGTCACCAATCCAATTCAAGTCTGGCCTAAAAATTGTGTAGTTAAGTTGTTTTAGGCATAATCGTTTTTTTAAAATGTACTTGACATAATCTGGATATTCCTCGTAATCGTCATCGATCAGTGCTCTCGTTGAAGGTTCCACAATTTCACCGAAAACCATTTTATTCACCTTTGCAAATTTGTTGTTATCTTTATTAACTTTTAAAAAATAATGACTTGTAGTTTCGTAAACATAACCTCAAACCTATTGTCAATTGTCACCCATGCATTTATTTTGTTTATTTGTCATCTGTCAAAAAATGAAAGTGGCGGGTGCACGTTAGATACAAATAAATCAATGGAATGTTTCAATCAAGATTGAAATTAATTTGTTTGACCAGCAAGCAGATGCAGATTTAGTTATTTTGGAATAACTCTTATTGTATATTCCAATATAAGGTCAGATTCTGATTGTCTTATACTCAAAACGTAAATAAAAGTGTTTTTCTATAATTGATTCAAAAAATTGAAATTCACGCATAGTTATCTGTGCCTGAAGTGGGTCATTTTCTGACGTGTATTTTTTTTTTGCATTGTTAGTAAGATCGAAACCATAGAAACCATACAAAACAGTGTGTGAAATGCGTTGAAATGCAATTTCACGCATACGACTATTTCTGTTTTTCATTTCACGCACTATTTTTTATTAGTTACCTAGCAACATGATCACTGCATTGAAACTTCAGAGTTCCTTCAAAAATTTTAATTTTTAATTTCAATTTTTTGAATCAATTATAGAAAAAATATTGTTTATATTTCGTGCGCGAAGATGTTTTTGTGCATTCAAAGGCTTATACTGCCTCGACCTTCGTTGTTTTGTTTAAATAAATTACATATTAGAAAATTTGCGTTACTTCCACGTTGTGTTTTTGTCGGTTGATTTACGTGTTATACGTAAATCAATGACAATACGAGATACTAATTCAAAATGCTCTTCAAATTTTGACAATTTTTCATAACATACAATTTTTTCTGAAAAATTACTTTTTTTTTTTCATTAAAATATTATTTGCTGTGTTTAATGTTTTGTTTGTCGGATATTCTTTGGCAAAGAATAAGTTAAATAACACATTAATACAACATGATATCAAAAATTTTTTCTAAGACAATGAATTACTTAATCATATTAATAAAATTGAAAGTGAGTCGTTTTTTGTGCCGGTCAGTGTATTTCAATATATTTTTTTCTTAACCTTGAAGTTATCCAGTTAAAATTATTGGAAGATTTGGCACAAATTTCGTTGCCCGCCTATGAGGATTGTTTGTTTCGCCAATGCTGATAAGCGAAGAAGAAAAAACAAATGCAAGAAAACTTTCACTTGTTTTTTGCTAACTTATGCAGACCGGCTAACTGCTGCGCCCGTTACTGTGACCTATAATGATAACGGTGGAAGAGAAAAAAGAGAATCATATTGTAGATATTAAACGAAAACAATTTTAATAATAAATATTTTAAACTGACCCTAATGAATCACCAATAGGTACCTAAGATAATGACAAAATGTCTCCTAAAATTATTGTACTAATTAATTAATGTAGAGTAGGTAATCACTAATCATTACACGAATTGTTCAAACTGACGCCCGTTATTGTCAATACAATAATGAAAGCGCCGACAAAATGATTCTTCCACTCTTTCCAACATACCTCCGTTACTGCGAATTGTTGTGGTAGCATTTTTCACCCGTTCTTTTAAAACTACAATTGTAGCAGTTGGGATCGAATACGAAGTCCTTCATGTAGGTAGCCCCACAAGAAGTCGCGTGGAAATTCACTCCCGCACGTTTCACCATACACTACACAATATCTATGCATTCACTATTCGAAAATAAACATTTTCACAAAATTTTAGCTCAAATTACAGAACCAACATGTAAACACCTGCCTCGTGCATTCGGTTAAAACTAACTAAAAATGTATCCTCTCTACCTCGGCCGCAGTGCGAAAAAACTTTATTCTAAAAACACAATGTTTTGCGTCGATTTTACAAAAAGTATTATTTCACGGTCACTGTCATTGGGTTAAATAACTAGAAAATAGACAGCTGCTTAATTTATGGGGAGGAAAAGTACTGAAATACAATATCGTTGTTCTTGACGAGATCTGTCACTGGTTAAAATTAATGTACTTATTTCTGAGACACGTTGTATATTGTAGGTACAGTGTATTCTCTCTTAGCGGACACTCCTCACAAGCGGACCCCTCTTTTAAACGGACGATTTTTTTGCAACCGGCCATTCCATATGCTATTATTAATAAAAAAATTCTCTTAAGCGGACTCTTTTAAAACCGGACACGGACAGTGATTCTTCAATCGAAACTCTCTTGCATGGACAGCATGCATCTTAATGCCACGCTGACACTTGCAACATTTGTGATATCGATATGGGAAATTGTTAAATATGCAGGTTCAGGCACGTTCGGCCATTTCATTGTTTATTTTTTAGTCATTCTGTTAATAAGAAATGCCACTATGTACGTACAGTAGTGCAGTTCACAATCAGGTGTCCTGATGTTACATTTTGAAAGTATTTCACTAAAACAGTTTAATTTAAAGCAGAAAATATTAGATGATTACTTCACTCAGAATTAAAATTATTTTGTCAAAAACAAATCGGTATTATGTATCTAATTATAAGTGTATTTCATATTCTGTGTCCATTTGAAAAAAAATAGTACATAGTTTATTTAACGAGTTCGTGGGTAAATTGGGCTTTTTTTTTTGGCATGAGTGGCATTTCACTCGCGTTTTAAAATAAAGGCCCACGAGTACCAAAAAAAGCCCAATTTACACACGAACGAGCTGAATACAACATTTTTTTGTTCGACGAACCCCTTAAAGGCTCCAAATCTCTTAAAATCTTTGAAATTAGCTTGACATTTTGTTTTTGTATAATAAGTTGTGACGTTTATCAAAATTTTGTACAGTAGTGAACTATATTACTGTACTCAAAATCGTACAGTAATAGGTCACTTTACAGCATAGCAACCATTACTGTACGATTTTGTAAAATCGTTTGGCATTTAAATACTCCCTGACGCTCGTACTTAAACTTGCCTTACTCGTCTAGTAAACGTCCACTTTTCTGAATTTGTAATGTAATCTACTATTTTTCCTCAGAAACGGACGCTTCTATTAAGCGGACAAACTTTCTTAGGTGGACGCCTCTCTTGAGTGGACAAATTCTGTGCGACCGATGGTGTCCGCTTATGAGAGAATACACTGTATATTGTTTTTCATTCACCATAACTTCTGTAAAAATGCACCAACGTGAATGATTCCTTGTATAAAACATTTATGACTCAAATCCTATTAATATAATTATATCAAAGCCTATTAATCTTGATGCAAACCGGTTCAGCTATTTTGAAAATATGCGAAATTTTACACATGTGAAGTGTTAATAAAAATCGACCCAAGAGTGGGGTATTAAATCATGATATCACAATACATAGTATATTTCAAACCAAGGTAAGAAAGTGCTTTCTTGCAGACCGCAGGCAAAGATTATAAACCGAGCCGTAGGCGAGGTTTGTAAGTGCCCAAAGTCTCCAAGGTTTGAATACTATTTTTTTCCCTACCGCCACACGTTGAAAAAAGTAAAAAAAAGATGGTTATATTCCTGATTAAAACGAAAATTTTGAGAATTGAATAGTAGGCTGGGTTATTTGTTTAATTTAACTTGTCATCGCATTTGAAGATTTGACGTTTCTTCGAAAATTTGATATAAACAGAAGTTGTAGTACCTACCTAGCTTATCTGTTTATTTTCCAGATTATATGATTGATCTACCAACTTGCTTTATTGAATTGGCTTTCATTTATCAATAACTTATGTCACTTTTGACATTTGTATTTTGGTACAGTTTACCATAAACATTTCATGATTAACTTTCTTACCTTAGCGAAAAAGTTGAATTTTCTTACCTCAAATGAGGTATCCACAGCCCACATTTCTAACCGGTAGGGAAAAAATTCTGTTTATTTTCCCTAAATTCCCAAATTTTACCTCAAATTTGCAATTAAATGTCTTTTTGTGATTTTGTGAGTTATTTTTATTTAAAAGAAAACTGTTATAACATATAACTGATATCTAATATTACGAGTACAATACTATATTATTCAACGAGCGTATAATGATGGCTATTACTCATGGAGGATGATTTTGTGTTACGACCCGAAGACAAGTGACATAATACATTCGAGTGTGTAATAACCATTATCCGCGAGTAAATATAATATACTTTTTCTACGAATATGAAGAGAAATGGATCAATAAGTTATTAGACAAACTGACGTTTTACAATTATTAATACTTTGTATCCTTGATACCATTGCTTTAAAATTTACGATTGAACTTCATAAACTTGTTGCTATATTTGCTGTAAATTTGAAATTATTATTCAACGGTCCGTCGGTAATCAACCCTGTTATCTAATAAAAAAACACTTTAATAATTATAGTATTATGCAACAAGAGTAGAAAAATTAGTTTATTCAACAGAACAAAAGTTGTTTTCTCAACGGATATAAGATCAACCGTAAGAGATCGTTACAATAGCTAGCCATGGACGGACTCTCTTTCCCGCGGATTTCGGTACATGTCAAACTCAAGAAGAAGAATTTCCGTGTATGGGCGACGCCGAACCATCTTATCCCGAGCGGATTCGTGACAATTCCAAATGCAAGTTTTATCTTGTACTGTAAACTTTTCTTGGCCACAAACAAAGAGTCCTTTGAGCAAGATTGTGTTTTAATCTTTTTTCTAACTTGTAGTAGGTACTTTAACAGGAACAGGAATTCGTTCAAGAGCTGCATGTGCTAATGGTAATAACTAATAAGTCATCAACATCATTTATGTATTGCTGTCTGTTCTTAACTATAGATATAAATTTTTAACATGGTCGGAACTATTTTCTCATAATTGATCTGATATAAGATTCATATAGCTAGTTTTTCACTACAAGGAAACTTAACTTACCGTAGTCTCTGACGCCCACAAAAAATTAGCTGTAGCTGAAAATCTGAGTTCCTTCCGTTTTTCGCTTTACCTCGATAATGAAAAGCGATAACCAAAATGTTCTAATGGCAAATACGAGTATTTTCGTTTTTTTTTCACGCATCTTCGCACAATGGAAAATAATAATTATACCTTTTGTAACCATTTTTTTTTCGTCAGAATGCTTTGATGCTTACTGTACTGTGTTCGTTTAAATAGTTTTTTCAAATAATATGTACTGTCGCGACCAATAAATTTTGGTCGTCAATGTCATTTCAAAATTTGGTTAGATTGTCACAAATTTAAAAAATTTCCCTGCCTGATTATGCCCATGTCAACAAAGTGTCAAAAATATGAGAACAAAATGACAATTAATATCATACAACATGATGATAGGTTATGACATCAAAGAATGACCTTGACGAGCAAAATTTATTGCTCGCGACTGTACATGTGACTTATTTTTTTTGTTTTTGCATTTTTCACGTGAAAAAAATCGACCTATAAAAATGAATAAGATGCTGTGAGTACCAGACAAATATTATGAAGGATAATTTTTCATTTTTGATTTACATATCTACTCTTCTATAACGTGAAATAACAAACATTTTTATTGTTGGATTTTTTCCTATCTCTTATAGTTTACAGATACCTACACAAAATATGTATACAAAAAGGGGCCGTATTTTCCGAGATACAGTAAAGTAAACTTCCGTGTTGGATAAATGTAACATATTATTGTAGTGGACATCCATCCACAAAATTCCTACAGAACACTCTTTACCAAATTTATATTTACACGCCCAATATTTAATGCCCATAACATTATCATTAAACTATCCTATAACGGTTTCCTGGTAAATTCCACCTAAACTTTTCCTATTAAAAATTATTTTGCACACTTAAAAAGTCCACAAACATACTCTTCGTTTATTAGAAAGCATACCATTGTTTGAAACTTATGAGAAAAACACCCTCTCATGAATACTGGTGGAATTCAATATAAAAACAAATCTCTGTTGAAAGCTTACGTTTACGTAAACTTATTCAGATTTTATCTTTATTTCTGTGATTGTCGATGGGTTGGTGGGATTAGCTGCAGAATTAGGATTTAAGAAAACTATTGCGTAATTTATCACACGTTATCGGACACATGTTAGCGTCGGCGCACGTATTAGCGCCTTGCAAATTCGCGCGTCGATTTAACATCAGTTCAAAAGCGTCGCTGGCGTATGATAGTGAAACATCAACTTTACACAAGCACGAACCTCGTGGTTTCATGAGTTCGCAACTGTAAGTTTCTTGTGCTTTCAATTTTTTTTTTGTAAATTTTTTAAATACTTCCGACGTCGATAGGACAAGAAATATCACATTATAAAAAATAAATGTTGAAACGCCAATTATATTACATAGTTATAGTTATTTAGTCTTGTCATGTATTGTCATAATGACAATTTTCCTAAGGAGGATTGTGAAAAATATTTGATAGGTTTTTTGTAAATTCTTTCTGACCAAGAGTAATAAATCTTTAGATGTCAGTGAGTTCCTTATTTTTCTTAATTTTAAAAATTTTGCATGTTATCTAATATCAATATTTACACCTCCTAGACTATGTAGGTAGTTGTTTTTTCAATTTATCATTACTCACTCACTTTATTCATCGAAATGCTGCACGTTATCTAATATCAATATTCGCATCCTTTAGGTTCATAAAGGTTCATTTTTATTTTTTCAATTTGTCGTTAGTTACAATCTGATTGAACTACGTATTTTTTATCTAATTGGTTACATTTCTTTAAGTCATCTACATATTTTATGCTAACGCAAATGTGAGAAACTAATTCATGGATTTTTCATCGACTTAAAGCTTCTGATTTGATCAGCATGTGCGAATAAAAGCTTCGCAATAACATCTAAAATTTTCATTTGTCAAATTCAATATGTTCATCTATTTCATTTAATGCGATGCCAGCCAAAACGACTAATAAATCTTAGTCAGTTCTATTATAGTGGTTGTTACAAAATCTCGACTTATTTTCAAACCTACACCCCAAACTTTTCCGACAATAAAATTAATAGGGTGCGTATTTGCGGGGTTATGGAACTGACAACAAAATATGTCTTTAATAAAATGATAAAACTTTAGCAATTTAAAATGAATTTCAAGCGAGAGAATGTTTTGAAATTGCAACTTGTTATGAATATTAAAAAATTAGGAGCTTCCCGGAATATTTGCACGCAAATACGGAAGTAATTCATTAACACTTGTTGAGTTCGTTTATTTTGCATGATAATTTATTGATCAATTACTTGGTTGGAAACAATACCATCTGTATCGATTTTATTGTACAATAATATGTAGTATTTATCTTTCCAAAAGCAATAATTAATGGATGTAATAGTGTAGATGTATAATTAATTGAAACTTGCGTCAAAATGCAATGTATATATTTGTTATTATTAAAATCCTTATCTTACTTCCTGGTATCGATGGTTCCCGCCACAGCAACTAAATTGAATTTTTTTATTTTGAAATTATTAACAGTCTTTCTCCCTATAATTTGGTAATGTCGTTATAATTCCCATTTCGCGAATGAGATAATATGCAAATGAAGAAAATGAGATTACCTACTTTTTAGAATTAAACCAACAAATGGGAGACAAACTTGTTTCAACACAATGGTTGAATCGGCTGTTTAAAAATAATTCTTGTTCAGAATGCGCCTGTATAGGCGTTAATTAAAAGTGCCAAGGATTTTATGCGGAAATTAAGATTAACGTCTCTCTTGAATTATAGACTTAAATTACGAATATCGGACGAAGCGTATAATAACTGCATTGAAAAGAGGTTTTATTCGAAATAAGATAAACACGGGAACGCTTACTCCACTTTATTTTCTTACGTCTTTCCAAACAATATTAGTCCATTTTATTCGACGACGAATATAAAAGATTTAAAAGAATTAAAAGTTGCGCAATTTTAGGACTGCAGTTGCTTCACCATTGTCTTCGTTTAAAATTCTTTTTCCTTTGGGTAAAAATGACAAATCCCTTGTTTATGACATTGACAATTACTGTTATGACTCTTAAAGGTAACTACGTCCCTGTTATTCCGTGGGGTTAATGAGTTTTTAACAATAAATACATAAAGCGAACAAAAGGAGTAGAACTTGCATCATTAAGATTTTATTTTGTCTTGCCTCCTGAAAATATCATCGGCCATTGTTTTGCATCATTCAGACAAAACCTTGACCTTTAAATATTATTCAGCGTAGCTTAAATATGACGAATTAACGTTTGTGCATTTTGTTATTTTCAATTTGGATGAAAAAGACATCAGCGCGTTTAATAAGAACTACCGAATGAAAATTTCCTGTGTTGCATAATAAAAATTCGCCGCATTTTTGTTAACTCTATTTTATATGGTTTACAATACCTTTCTTGTTTATAAAACAATTATTAATAAAGTACTTTGTAACAAGTAGTCACGTTGAAAGAGAAATAACGAAGCAGCGACAATCAACATGTGTTCTTTGATCTGTGGGAGATTCTCGGATGCGTGGGCGCAGAAATTTACCACAGAGGCTTAAGATATTTTTCTTGTGTTAACTAGTTGCTCATGGAGAAAATTTGTAGAATTTAATATACAAGCCCCAAATTACATACTCGTACATATTTTTGAACTTAATAAATGAACTTCTAGATTAATTACATCAGGTCTTAGTTAGAAATTATTTATTAGCGTTTTTGCTAAGTAGAATTCAGTAATAAGTCTTTACTTTATATGCTATGCCCTACTTAAAAGTTGCCTTGATTCGGAATGATTGCAATCAAAAGAAGTGCTCATTCATTAAGGGCACAATAATCCCCTATCTCAGGGGTGATTGCATGTTTTAACGAAACGGGCAAACAGTCAAACACGATATAAAAGATCCAAATAATTGGCCTGCAACAACTATAAAACAATACAAAATACATTTTTACAGAAAAAAAGGTACTTAAGCAACGAGTGTTTTTTTTTAATTTGGCGTTGAAGAGTCGATTATGAACGCACCACTCTGATCAGCTGTTTAAATCTAACGGCACTTTTTGTGTACTTTTAATATGCAGTTTGAAAAATTAGTCTTATACCAGTGTTTACCAGTGGCGTCGCGTCTGCCAATAAAGCTAGTAAATTACCCATTCTTCCGAATGCAAAATGTTGCTCTTGTTTATTTGGTAAATTTTCTCTATTATCAGATAATAATAATAAAATGCACAATTATAAAATTCATGAGGTATGATTTATTATAAAGTAGCCTTTGAGACCACAAATTGTCTACGCCCATAGATTGAACGCTTATTTGCATAGGATTCCGCTACAACATGACGGATAATTTGCAAGCCTGCTCTGATTTGTTTTCTTTTTGATCACTTTGTACATTAACTGCACACTTTGAAATTCACTGGGATCTTTTAAAATTTGAACAAATTACATAAATCGAACTTCTCAGTATTCTGTAGTTTTTTAAGATATTAGAGTAAATATTTGAGGCAAATTAACTATGTATTATTAAATTGGCAGAACAAGGAAATGAAATTCACGGGGGAAATTTAAGCTTCTGCATTTCTTTTCTAAATGATCTTAATATAAACTTACATTTTTTTAATGGTCAAGTGGGAGTATTTTTAACATTTTCCCGTGAGAAAAGTTGTTGATCTGAACGTCTAAAACCCAGTTATTTGATTTTTCAGATTGCTTCGTAACCTGTAACTTTCAAATATGAAAGGGTCCGTGTTTCTGGTGAATAATGTAAAAACCCTGATGGATATGTAGATCTTACCAATCCGATGGAATAATATTCTGTCTTTTGAGTAGACAATATCTCGCAAATATCGTTTTCTCGGGTCGAATTTGATTTCTTCTAGTACTCTACAGTTTAAATGAAAATATAACTTTTCGCAGGAAAATATTAAATCTTTTCTTTCAGCAAGAGTACTTCAAACATAAACCAATAACTGTAGCCATAAAGTAGTAAATTAAATTTTCTATAAATCGGTCTACAAAATATATTTTTCTTTCAGAACAAACCACTAACAACAGTACTTTTTTAAATTAGTTTTATTAATTCTTTTCGTTGGTTGTCTGTTTCGTTTGTAAACGGAATATTCACGTATCTATGCGTTCAAGTTAAACTTGCGTATGTACATACAACAAGTGGTTGTTGAGCAGAACTAAAAATACGTTAATATGAATATTGTTTATAGAGAGATAATGATATTATCTGTTCGATGCGTTAGTCGGTCTGCATTTATGTGGAACACGTTATTGCACGATATAGAAAAATAAATTAAGTGATAACAGTCATGTTTCAAATTATATGGAACAATAACAACAAATTGTTTTTTTTTTAATTTATGAAAATCTTTGAACTTTTATTTACCTCATGTACAAATTTATGTAAATATAACATACTATTAATTAAATGAAGATTATTTTCAAACAAAGAATGGAAAAAGTTGAAGCTCAAAATCTTGAATAGACACAAAGGGATGTTATAGATACCAAAATCCAATTATATAGAAATTTTGATGAAGAAAATTTTGTGTTATAAATAGTTGTTGGCGAATATCTGTCAAGTGTAAGTGAGGAAATGTGGAAATGTAGACCTGTTATATTAGTAATGTGGCATAACAAGTTCTTAAGGGACGTGACGAAGTTAGACATGGGAGGGTTAATTATATATTCGACTAGAATAGAATTATATCCTCAAGTCGGTTGGAAGAATCTTTTACATTTACAAAATAATTGTTTATTTTTACGTGCCTTCAACTGTCTTGTGAAAAATTATAACAACAAATATTTAACATCTGATGAATAATAACATGCGACAACCACTTAAGTGAAACACCGAAACTATGTGTTAGTAAGTAATAATCTACTTTATGACAAAATTTGTGGGGTCTATAATAGAGTTTCATATGCTCCCAAAGAAAATTATTGCGGGGCCCTAATGAGATGTGAATTTTCATGAACCCCAAATACAGACGCCGTCAGTCGATAACAGATCAAAGAAAGTCGCTTCGGAACGTAAAGGAATTACTGCGTCACGTGGTGGGTTTATAATTGTCACAAGATAAGGTGTACACTTGTTCCCTGTAATATTTATTGTGAAAGCATCTTTGTATGTTTGTGTTCGTGGAAACGCAGGCATATTCAATAAACATGAAATCAGCAAAAACACTAATTGTGTAGCAAAACGGCCAAAACTGCAAAGGTAACTCCAAATATCAACTGCCGGTCCCAATTACAGAAGTTTGTTCAGTATTTTAAATCAGCATCAACGAGAAATGTTCAAAAGAGTTTTACTATAACTTCTTTAATCAATAAAACGTTGTAAGAAGATGCGAGCGAATGCACTTAAATCAATCAAGATAGACCAATGGGAAACGCGAGCGACATTTTTCGATTTAAATTTTGTTTGTACAAATCACAAAAAACCGAAAAAACTCAAATTTTTCGCTATTTTTGGCCCCCACACCAACAAATGGGGTCTATGACCGGAACTGTCCCTATACCTGAATTCAACTCATCCTATACAATAACTCACCGCAATTTCGTTCGAATCGGCGACAAAAATTTTTTTCCAAAAAACCATGAACCCCTACCTTCTATCGAATTTTCACCCCGAAAAAACATTTAAACGGCCATAGCTCCTTTATTAAACATAATATGTCAATGACTTCTACACTGCTGGATTCCTCTTTTCAATGCGCTTCTTTTGAGCCGAAAAAATTTTACCTCGATTTTTTCGTTTAAGAATTATTCACAAAAAACCGAAAAAACTCAAATTTTTCGCAATTTTTGGCTCCCACACCAACAAATGGGGTCTATGACCGGAACTGTCCCTATGCCTGAATTCAGCTCATCTTATACAATAACTCACCGCAATTTCGTTCGAATCGGCGACAAAAATTTTTTTCCAAAAAACCATGAACCTTTTATCGAATTTTCACCCCGAAAAAACATTTAAACGGCCATAGCTCCTTTATTAAACATAATATGTCAATGAAATCTACACCGCTGGATTCCTCTTTTCAATGCGCTTCTTTTGAGCCGAAAAAATTTTACCTCGATTTTTTCGTTTAAGAGAAATTCACAAAAAACCGAAAAAACTCAAATTTTTCGCTATTTTTGGCTCCCACACCAACAAATGGGGTCTATGACCGGAACTGTCCCTATGCCTGAATTCAACTCTCTTATACAATAACTCACCGCAATTTCGTTCGAATCGGCGACAAAAAAATTTTTCGAAAAAACCATGAACCCCTACCTTCTATCGAATTTTCACCCCGAAAAAACATTTAAACGGCCATAGCTCCTTTATTAAACATAATATGGCAATGAAATCTACACCGCTGGATTCCTCTTTTCAATGCGCTTCTTTTGAGCCGAAAAAATTTTACCTCGATTTTTTCGTTTAAGAGAAATTCACAAAAAACCGAAAAAACTCAAATTTTTCGCTATTTTTGGCTCCCACACCAACAAATGGGGTCTATGACCGGAACTGTCCCTATGCCTGAATTCAACTCTCTTATACAATAACTCACCGCAATTTCGTTCGAATCGGCGACAAAAAAATTTTTCGAAAAAACCATGAACCCCTACCTTCTATCGAATTTTCACCCCGAAAAAACATTTAAACGGCCATAGCTCCTTTATTAAACATAATATGGCAATGAAATCTACACCGCTGGATTCCTCTTTTCAATGCGCTTCTTTTGAGCCGAAAAAATTTTACCTCGATTTTTTCGTTTAAGAATTATTCACAAAAAACCGAAAAAACTCAAATTTTTCGCTATTTTTGGCTCCCACACCAACAAATGGGGTCTATCACCGGAACTGTCCCTATGCCTGAATTCAACTCTTAACAACTTTTACCTATCATCTATTTTGTCAGCGACGCAACCCGTAATACACATAAATACTGTAATTTATCTCAGCTCAATATTATTTTCGGTGATCTTGTTTATTTTTCATAATATTAAGTGGACATAAACTTTATTAGCATCTCTTAACGTTGGACCGCAGTAATGCTCATGAATTTATGCATACACTCACTTTAACAACTTTTTGAATTTATTATATTCACTCATTGGAACTCGTGTGGTCACATAATATGCAAATGATGCCTGCATTGATTTTTGCATTGTAAACAAAAGTCTGAAATAAGGTTTGAATAAACTCGTTTGAATCAATTATTTCTTTGAAAAGGAAACATTGCCAAGGCGAGTGCAATTTTTTATTGTTAGAGGAGGAATGAATACATGCAATTTGTACGAGGTTAGTGATCTAAGACGTGAATTTTTTCTGTTATTTCCGAGGAGGAATCACCGAGTCGGTTCTCGCTTTCATATTTATTATTTTTAGAATGCCAAATATCATATCACACCACAGATAACAGTACTAATTTAGATGGAGGATGTGGAAGCGACTTTTTTGACGCGTTAAAAATACATTTTTACTGCGGTGATAGCGAGAATTGTATCTTCAAAAATGACATTCTCTTTAAGTTATTTTTATAGAATTACAGTTTCTTCTTGTTATGAGGTAGAATTTATGACTTTAATAAAGTCGAGCTTTTAAAAGCAACAGCTCTGAGTTATTATAGTAAAAATAATCTCGACAACAAAACTTTTTGGAACTTCTCTCCAAGTTGAGTGAATAGATATTTTAGTAGCGTTAAGTTATAAATTTTATATTTATTCTTGATTGAATATGTTTTGTCTTTTACCGACGCAACAAAACCGAAAGGGCCCGTCCGGGACGGTTAACAAAATAATTTTTAACGCGGAATTAACAACGAAAACTTCGTATATTACCCCAATTTTTGTCGGTTAATTTAATGTTCTGCCAGTTAGGCGGCCAGTTTAAAGCATTTAACAAAACACGCTTTGATATTAAATTTATTATCACAACTAGACGGAAGAGAACATAATGTGGGATGCCGTAATAAATTGGCGCTTGTTACAAAGTACCACGGCCGCAACAATTACACCCCATTGTTAGCCTAATTTAAATGTGCAGAGCGACTTTTCGGTTTTTCACCTGAAAAGGAAAGTGTTTTGCGGTGCACCGCCCCGGGGAACATCCCACATTCGTATTTTTTAGCAATGCACCCTCTTAAAATTTTAACTGGTCCCGCTACAGCATAAAAAATGCACGCTGTGAATATATTTTTCTCAATGTCGACACTCCCATGTATAACTTCCACCTACGTTTTTAAAATAGACTGGTCTATTTTCAGCTTCGACATAAAAAACATTTCAATTTTTCATCGATTAAGTGCCTCTACAATAAATGCCGCGATAAAGCGAGTTTACACTTGTCCGGATGCTACATTCAGGGAAATAGAAAACTGTTTCTCTTGTTCGCGCCAAACACAAAAGGTTGCAAATTTTGTTTTGAATTCGTTACGCCATGTTTGCAGCTTGAACTTACATCCTGAATCTGCCGTGTTATTTTTAAAATGCGATAAAAACAGGTGGTATTGATTGGGGCACTTGCCATAAGAACTACGAATTTTAGATGGATCTGTTACTCGTGGTGGAAACTGGGTGAATTAGGGCGCATATCAGATGCAATAAAATTTTCATAGATAGATCCCTTGATAATTCACAAGGAGTTTTGAAGGTGACGACATAATATCTCGCTTACTCTAGATCTAATAGATGATGTGTATGAAATCCATTTATTATGAAGGGCCTGTGTCATTCTGAGGGCGTGCCCTTGGTTCCCGAGTTATGTGACGTTTCAGCCACACGACATTAATTCTTGAGGGAAGGTACATATTTTTAGAAGACCCCTACCTTCGATTTGAAAATTAAAGAACTTTCCATTAGGGAAATTAATTTTTAACAATCTCACAAAACGACCCCATCTGAAATTTTCTTAACTTCCAGTCTAATTATCAGCTTGCAGGTTTATGAACCATTTTTGCTCCATTAAAATGCGAACGCCACAGTTTCCTATTATAAAGCGAATTTGATCAAATTCTAGAGCAAGTAGTGGACGACTTTAACTAGGTTAAATTAGTTTTTCACTTCAATCTATTTTATAGCTAACGAAGCGTGACTGAAGCGAGAGCTTAGCTGTGCGCACAAGAAACGGAAGAACCTGTCTGATATTTCCATACGTCCGGTTTTGTTTGCCTTGCAGAATAACATGTTGGTACGTCAACATTTTATTTGGAATTCAGCGAATCGGTATAACTTTTTGATTTCTCCGGAGGCCGTATTATGACAGGAAAGTAGCACTAGGTGAGAAGCAGTTTATAAAATATGTCTGATTGGAACTAAATAAAAAAGGTAAAGAAATGTCGCTCGACAAACAGCGATTTTTGTTTTGTTCCTGGGCTTGTTTAGAAATAAAAATAAGCAGCACAGTAAGTTGGCGTTCTTTTCACTGGATGTTGTAACAAAAACAAGAAAGCAGCTCGATTAAGCAATGTAAATAACGATAATAAAAAAGAGGGTACAAATCAATCGAAAAAACAAACTGCTAAGCTAGAGAATGTTGTTGTGAGGGAATACAGAACGCTACAGAAATGATGGATTTGTCTACAAGTTTACGGCTAGATTGGTTTGATTGTTGGATGACCATTATTTTTCAATTCAGTTATTTGTTGGTCAAATAATAAATATAAAATAATTATCTAGTGACTTTTATTTTAATGGAATTGGGTTGGTATTGATGAAGCAATGTCATTTCATTAAAAATTAAATTTAAAAAATGGAAAGAGTAGGTTTACACGTGATGTTTTATTATTATTATGCATGTTTACACTAGGAAAGACGAAAGAAGAGCAGGAGTAATATAGTTATTAGGTTTTATTAATACAGAGTATTTCACGAGTGAAAATGTTCCCGACACGGAATTAAAAATGCAACCCACAATACATTTTAGAATTTCCGAAAAAGGCTGTCTACAGAAATTAATATATCCAGCATTTTTCGGAAATGGCTAAACACAAACAAGAGATTATTTAATATTTAATGCATGAACAAAAATTACCTCTGTATCATTTTCGATGTTCATTATGAGGCACGCACTCACTTCACAAATTCAAAAAAAAATCAACAAAAAATCGAAACAGAACAGATCAAAACAGCAACACAATTAAAACTAATGACCTTTAAAACCAGAGAAACGCAAAACAATGTTCTAAAGATGAAAAACCGCAAATCTAAATGCTTAAACTAGTTACTTGACAGCACTGACAATTTTAAAATGTGAAATGTCATAATAATTTATTTTTCGCTTGGGTTTCATAACAACCAATGAGAATCAGTGGCGCGAATGTTTCAAGATAGTACCAACACAATCAATGATACTTTGTTAATATTTTAATGTTGTGGTTTGTTTTTGTTTTGTTTTGTTTGTTTTGTTATCTAAGGATATTTAAAAAACGGCATTCTATCCAGTGGACGTAGTCTATACACCGTTCAAGTTGGATTGAGCATTGCTAAATTTGCATTATGTTGGTTCCCTGCATGTCACTATTTACAAGACATAATCACATACCCAAAAATAAAATTAGTTGACCTTGAAATACCCAATCCATCCTGAATTTACTTTATAAGATTGAACTTTGTGCAACTGTTTTCAATGTTACAAAATGCTTATTGCGACACCGAAATGGAAAAAAAAATCTGTTATAACTTAACAGTATTCTTTTCATGTGAATGTTAAGGACTTAAGAAACATAAAAGAAGTCTTTTGTTAACAGATGTGGATGTTACATATAAGTTTTTTGGTCAATCATATTTCAACAATCAAATTTGTTGTTTTCGAGGTTGATCTCCAGCTTCAACATTTTGAAGTTTGAAACATAATTAGGAAATGTCGCGTCAAAGATGCTCGATACGCCGAGAGCTTATCGACTAATGTGACAGAACATAATCTCAAGAGCATAGCCTGTGGCGCAAGTTATATTTGTATGGTCTTAAAGAACGAAACCATTATTTTCTTTAATTTGACCTTCAGAATAATTCCTGTTAATTAACATTCTAATTATTTTTGTTTGGCATTTGATGTGAAGAGATATTAGAAAGAAATCTAGAGTTTTTAAGAAATAGCAAAAGAAATTTGTATTCAGGATTTTGTGGAAAGTATTTTATCGTTCAAATTTTTGAAGGATCGGAGCTGGCTGATCAGAATTGAAAGTCGGCGGGCTTTGAGCCCTTACACATCAGCAACAAGCAACGATAGAAAGAGTTTTGTGTCTGTAAAATCCGAAGATCCAGTCTATTCGCCACGTGAAACTTTCCACCGAGAAATCTGAAGACAATTTTAATATCCTAGTCTCAGTCACACCGGAACTCCATCCGAGATCAAGCGAAGAGTGTCGTGATCCTCGGCGAAACGCACAAGCTCCGACACGAATTTCTCTCTCGAATTCAATCGTATTAAAGTCGATCCCAGGGCGCATCATTATTTACATATGGGATCAAAAGATTTATTATTTTTTATTTTAAAGTCGAGCCCAAACGGGGACTTCTTAAAGGCTTAAACATGCCAACATAAATTCCAACTCGGCTCCCTTGCATAATTTATAAATTTGACATTTATTCGCCTTCTTTTATTAAACCGCCGGTCGTAATGAAATATTCCGGATCCAGCTGAAAAATTCCGGACGGGAACGCACAGGATTTAATTGTTGCGTTTTAGCCGGTCCGAAATGGGGAATAATTAGGGTTAACTTGTTTTATTGTTGTTTTGCGATGCTTTGTAATGTTTAATTGACATTTGAGCAGATTAAATAACGAAATGCGGGAGATGTATTTTTTTTTTATGTTGGACTAATAGTCGGCCCTGATGAAAGCTCCTGAATTTCTGCAGACGCGAACTCGGAATTGATACACACAGACTTGAATTAAAATATCAATTTTAAAAGCCCATGCATACAGACTCGCTCATTTACTAACGAGACGCGGCGCAATTAAGTCGTGACTTTTTTTCGGATCGGCCAACTGTTTAAACACTGACACGAAAATACTTTGGTGCGATATTTAAATGGGGCTTTTGCCCCTAACGATATTTTGATGGCGCAGTCATGACATATTATGTCGTTACGGCACACTTCCTCCAAGAAAATAGATGTCCCGGGCTATTTGCAAGAAGCTGAAAAATTAAATTAGCTAATGGAAATATGAAAATTTATGGACCGGCTGTTGGATTGCAAAAATAAGCCCACCACAAAATTTGCGTGTTTTGTGATAGTTTTAATATTTTCTCTGCGGGCTCAGCACCCAGAACAAAATCTTTTTGTCCAATAAATGACACCAACTGTTGACGGCGGCTTTAATGGAATATGATGTAATATCCCTCACAAATCTCTTTTGAAGCGACAAAGAACCAGGGATCATTTATCTGGAACTAATTTAGAGCCCCGGAAAATTTATATTGTTTTCATTTTTATGCGTACAAAAAATTCATTTTAAATTTCGTCTTATTAATTAATTAGTACACTCTAAACGTGTGGTTAATTCAATAATTGGACATTTTCACAAAAATTCGATTTACCTTCGTGTTTTAAATAGAAACAAACGGAGTTAGACACACCCTCGTAAAACAACACGCGATTGTTAACATGAACACATTTTTGGAAGTAAAATCACAGTTGAAAAATTGATAACTTGGAATTTTATTGACGAGATGTGTTCCCTAGAGATTTTAATACAATCTGCCATTTCAATTAATAATTCTATCAAGCAAATTGGCGGAGGCGCCGGTTTTAAACGTAATTAAATAGGAAAATAAATTTCTTATGTAATATTTCCAAGAGTACTTTAAGTAAACTGGTGTGTTTGTAGCTTGAATAACGTGTTCTAATGATCTTGTAGATTTTGAGGGATAGGGTCTTAAGCGTATTCAACAGAGGGGACTTAGGAACCAAAGGAGTTTTACATCTTTGGCTTTAAGAAAGCTTCTTAATATTTTCAGAGTGGCATATTTTTTTCAAATCTTGACATATGATTTTAAACCAAGTACTTTGTCTTGGCATAAATATTAAACATTGAGTGCGTAATGGAAATAAATCCATGTGTTTACATGTAATGTTTCCTTGGAGTTAATAAACATTATTAAAACAAGTGCTTTAACTTTTATTTAACAAATATCCGCAGAAATCGGCACAAAAAATTTTGTGCATCACATGTCCAAAAACAGTTTTACGAGTACTCGGCTATCGCCTCGCCCACAAACCTTAGTCGCCTCGCAAAAGTACCGTTTCTGGAATCAGTGAAGCTCACAATTTCATAATGAAATCTCAACAGAAAATAAATTCTCTAATGAGAAAAAGAAGCTCACATGGCTGAATTTAAATATCAGCAAAGTAATTTTGAAATTAACAAACTACAACAATAAATTTAAGAATGTCCCACATTCCGTATTTCTTGAACTAAAACGCCTAAATCAGTGTACAATTAAAGATTGGTATAAGGGGATTTACTAAGTGGCCTCCGGGGTCTCCCGATCTCACTTCATTAGACTTTTTATGATGCTACATCAAAAGCAAAGTTTAGTTCAATCGACCAGGTACACCTGAGCAACTGAAAGAAAGGATCCGGAATGAAATGAGGGCAATCCAGCCCGAAACTCTCCAAAATGTTCGTTCAGAGTTCTAAAAACAATTATCGTAGTTGCAAAAAGAAAATGGCAATCAGTTTCAACATTAATTTTAATTGTGAAATTGAAATATCGCAATTAAGCAATGTGGCTAAAAGTAACTTTGTTTTCGCTTTTAAAAATCAGTCCAAAGGTCGTACAGTCGCGAGCATTAAATCTTGATCGTCAAGGTCATTTTGACATTTACCGCTACTGTCACAAATGAAAAATTTTGCCTGCTTAATTAAGGCTAATGTCAATAAAACGTCAGTCAAAAAAATTGTCAAAGTTTTATTCTAAACATTCAAAATTATGGTCCCAATATCGTAACAAAGTAAAAATTATTTCGCTGATAGAGACGGATGTGTCAGAAGCTAGGATGGCAACCCAGTTGAAATTTCCAAAAAGTTGACAAGATCTTGCCCGTTTCACATTAGAGCACTTTCCAGTGTGTCAAAGAATGACCTTGACGACCAAAATTTATTTTACGCGACATTACATGGATATAAATAAATTTTAATGATCCATCTAAATCTGTAAAAAACCGAAGGGTGCTATTTGCGATGACGCCATTGCAAGCAAATCAAAAGGGACAGAAAATGCTAATTATGGGTAAATATTTGTTTAAAAAAGATTTAAATCACTTGTTCGAGTTGTTTTGCGAAAAGCTCAACGGAGTAGTCATTTATCATACGTGTGTGGATTGTGGCATATGATATGAGTAACGAAAGAAGTTTCTTAAGTGACTAATATACATTCCACACGAGTGCAGTACAACATCTCCAACATCCACACCTCTGTCAAATCTATTCAAATCATTTCTTTTTTCATGATTTTTTTACGCAGACAATAAGAAGTTATTTGATATATACCAATTTAAAAATTACAAATAAACCTTGATTTAGTAATTGTTATGGTAACTTGTTAAAAATAAACCTATAATAATAATTTCTTCGTGACTTTCTATTTATTCTCTCATCGGTAGTAATGATGGGCATTATTTATTTTACCACAGCAATATGATTATTATGTTGGATAAAAAATAAATATTTCCATTATTCTGAACTTTTGGCACCCACTGTATGATTTTCAACAAAAAGTCAGTCCTATGTATTAAAGTTTGAATAATTCGCTTGCGGAAATACATCGAAAAAACATTTCTTGTTATCGTAGTGGTGGAAAGACAACGTGCGTTACATATTTTGCCTTTGTTGGGTCGTTTCGCCGCTGCTTGGAATTTTCTCAAGTGAAGCCTTTATTGCAGAATCCACCGAAAATGACGCAGACTTTCCTTCGCATTTCCGTACGGTGCCAAAGCCACGATGCCGACGAACATCCGGAACACAGTCGCGTTGATAGTAATGGTGATCCAGCTATGTGAGCCCTCCGCACAGAACGCAAACCAAGATAAACGCATATCGGGGTTCCTGAACGGCGATTTCATAATTGGTACCTTGTTACCGTTGCACCACCAGCCCCCATCAAAGAAGCGACCCGTGGCGAGCCTGGGAATCAAATGCGGCGCAATCCGAGAGCTGTACGGCATCCAAAGGATGGAAGTCACGTTCCAGACGTTAGACAAAATTAATAAAGATCCCAACTTACTGCCGAATCTCACATTAGGGGTGGAAATACGCGACGAGTGCTGGTACGCTCCGGTCGCCCTCCAACAAAGCATCGAGCTCATAAGAGATGCGATCACCCCCGTTTCCTCCTACCTGGACTCCTGCCATAACCTTACGGGGGCGCAGCTGACGGGAGACATGGCGCAAAGGGGGCCTCTGATCGGAGTCGTCGGGCCGGGGTCCAGCTCGGTGGCGCTCCAGGTGCAGAATCTGCTCCAGCTCTTCCACATACCGCAAGTCGGCTACTCCACCACTTCGAGGGATCTCTCCGATAAGAGCAGGTTTAATTACTTTCTGAGGGTCGTGCCGTCGGATTATTACCAAGCACAGGTCATGCTGGACATCGTCAGATATTATGGATGGACTTACGTCTCGGCTGTCAATACTGACGGTGAGTCTTTTATTTTAGTTAGTGTTAATAAGGCGTTAAAAATGTGTTTCTGGGGAAGAGCCTTCGCAGAATGAAAAATCTATTGAAGCGCTTTCTTTTATGTTGCTTTGGCCACGCACAATAGCTTCATCAGTGGCGCACCTTCCAAAGAACAAATATCACTTTTCAATTTTCTGAGGTATTGTCCTAAATTCGTTCATCCTGTAGGGATGACATCTTGATGGAACGTTGCATAAGAAAAAATTCGGTTCAGTTTTGTCGAACTGGATTCGGATTTCTTATCACGTTGGTGAAGCTCTTGCGCTTTTGGTGGATGCGCCGGGAGATAATAGAGCAACTAAGATTATTTTTGTTGCTAGTCTATTTTTTAATTACAGTCCCATGGATCAATTTAAGCAGAACAACTCTTTTCAACAAATTAATGTAAAACAAGTAATCAAGCTCTTGTATTGTATTAAGCGCGTCCCACTATGCATCTCGCTTTGGCATGCACGATTAGAGCAAGACGCGAGTTGTACGTTTATTACATTAGCGACGTCAAATTTTTAGGTTAGGTTTTAACCACATTTTATCTAATCTTACTTGAAATTTCCACCGTATGATGCCAACGAAAAGCTACGCAGCAAGTGGACAGATTCATTTGCAGAATTTGTAATTGCAAAAATAATATTGGAATTGCACAGAAACTTAAAAAAGTGAGCGTGTAAAGGGATAAACTAATTCGTGGCATTGCCGAAACGAAATCAAGGAGGAAGAAAGAAAGACAATCTAAACCTGATTGTTTAGTGTTGTTTTCAACAATTTTTAATATCATATCTTACCTATTAGTTGATAAATACAGATAAATAAAGAGTTCTGAAAAGAACTGTTTTTTGAAAGACAAAAAGAAAACGAACTCATAATCTAAAAAATTAAAATTCATAAAGACATCTGTCATCATCATTTTGCCTACATAAATTTTCAAATATTGTTAGCACCATGCACTGCTGTCAAATGCCAAAAGCAGACGCAGGTCATGTCGATTTCTTGATTCGCACCAACCTCATGGACTATAATTAAAATTAATACTGTATTCGACATTTCTCATTTATTAAACTGGACACACAATATGTTTGAAATTGGACTAATCAGTGCAAATAAAATTATGCTAAACGTGAGGTCAACAGCGAACAGTGCTTAGAGATTCTAGGTTACATCTGCTTTCAAATATATTGAGATTATAATTAAATCTAATCTAGGATAGAGTGTAAACGGTTGTGGTGTGACACAATCCCTCTAACCAACTGTTACCTACATGTAATATAACCCTAAAGTAAATTTCCCAGATTTTGGTAATCAAGTTTTATTTGATTAAAATTCATGCATGCGTCTTGCACATCTTGCTTAAAATTTGAAATTTTCCGACTGGTATAAAATTAATTACATTAAAAACTTTTTCTGTGAATGTCACCGTCGAATGTACATATTCTGCTAGATAACTTTCATAGAAGTTCCTTATATTAATAATATACCAGGATTCGGTGATAAACTTATTAAAGTTCTCTGCAACGGTAACTCGGCTCAATTATTATTAAATTTGAACGAGTTAGGTTAGAATTTCAGTTAATTCATGATCGATAGAACGATTATGAAATTATTTTCGGTCGACGATTTCTTTTTCTACACAATCAGCTTGTGAAACAGTTTACAAGGGGATAAAGAGAAAAGTTCACGTTGTAATACTTAACGTCTTTTTCAGTTGAAATCCCTTCAAAGTGGATATTCTTGGTAAATGGTGTGGGTGCTTTAGGCTTAGTCATTTCCTTATAATAACAAAGAGATGAAGTTTTTCTCTAAAATACAATTTTTGCGAGATTTCCTTAACCTAATTATTTTCCAGTTCATAACGCATTTTCATTAACCACAATGGAATTAAATTCTATCAGACCCAAATAGACTTATAAGCACTTTAGAGGTCTTTTGTCTGCAATCCTCCTCGGAGGCACGATCTCGATTTTTTCTTATTATTTTGCTGCAACTAAAATGCTAATAAGGACCTTTCCATCATGATTGGCAAACAAGCCTGATTAATCGAATAACTTTTACGAGTTGTTTGCATTCACAGCAATTGATCATCAAGTTCCAGCAGTGTCAGTTGCATAGTGCCAGTTTGCATAATGCGATTAATTAATATTTTTCCCTCCGGAACAGGTGTTCCGATAAGCCGTTAATTACGTAATCGATGTTTGTTACAGAAAATTATGGCCAGTCGGGAATTCAGGCGTTCCGCGAGCTCGCCGAAGAGGTCGACGTCTGCATAGCAAGGGAGGACTCGATCTTGAGTAATGCACCCGACGAGAGCTTCGACAAAGTTATTTTAAATTTGAAACAAGATCCTAATGCTTTTGTGGTGGTCTGCTTTTGCGAGGGACTCACGGTCAGGGGTCTCCTGAAGGCCACGCGACGCCTGAACATGACAAATCATTTCCTATTCATCGGCAGGTGAGCTGCTCCGGTTCTAGCTTATTCTTTTACGAAACACAGTGCCATTTCCACATCGCACATGTCTTCTGTGCACGACTGTAGAATATTGCATAAGTTTATTTTTCAGTTTAGAAGAAGGTTCTTTTCATTACACTGCATTACCTAAAAGCATAAAGTTTACTTCATTCTAACTTTATCTGTTTCAAAGTCACTGTACAAACGCAGTCATATTTTTTATGTATGTATGTATGAAGTAATAAAGTTTCATTCTGACAAGTGGCCTCTTTCGGAGTATTGCGATCAAAGCAGCAACTCTGACGCTTTGATGAAGTTTGTCTGCTGCGTACTGATAGAAAACTAATGTCTTCGGTTTGCTACAGAAAACTAAGACAACATCGCAGTCTTGACGTCATTTTATCAAATTACATTAATACCAGAAATGATACTAATGTAATTGCATTTTTAATGAACTCGTTTTTCCAAAACAAATTTTTAATTGTCACCAGGGAGAGCTTGTAAAATGAGTTACCTCGTAATAACATTTTTCAAGTTCAGGTCACAATTTTTTCGCAGCGATGATATTCACTTTTATAATTTATTTTTTGTTTGTTCTTATGATATATGTATCAAGGAACAAAGTAAAAAGTGAAAACTCATTTCCAAGCGAAAATATTTACCGATTCCAAGTTGTGGAGATTTGGAGTCACGTTGAAATGCAGAGGTGTTTTTTTATAAAGAACAATAAAAATTGTTTATCCCAAAACAAAGCATCAATTATAAAAAAAGTTTTGTTTTTATGTCATTGAACTTTGAGGGTTTCCGCTCACTCTTCTTCTTACTCTAAATTAATTCGGTTTACTCGGGTTTCATCAGTTTTACCACGTTTTATTACTTTCGGTTTCTATTTTTTAATTCAACTAGGTTTTTATTCTTATTTTTCCCACATTATCTCACATCTAATCACCGTTCACGTTGTTTTGGCATAATGGGAGATAATGATTTATTTTTTTTAACGTTGGACACACTGACATGCGGACCTATCCAAATAAACACAACATGTTGCTGAATTTCCCGTGATGTCTGCGAGTCTGGGTATTCTTCTATTGCAAACTAGTAAAACTGACAACAATGCACTAGACATTGACGCTATTTATAACCTCAAACAGCTTCGCTACTACAATTGTTTCGTTTTCATTTTTTTCTCTACCGCATTTTCTTTTTTCTTCCTTTTAAATATATTTGTAACTCATTACATTCCGAACACTAATATTTTAAACTGCTTATTAGCCACATTTACAACTAACAAAACACATTCAACAAGCAATCAACAACCATAAAATTTAATAAATGACACAAACTTGCAAGCATTTATCGTATTTGCGTACCTACATTTGATGAAGGGATTAAGCACAGTAAAATGCTTTTGATGATTTCCCAGTGTGTGAATTCTCGTTTGTCCTCTCTGCATATTGTTGATGTAATCTATTGCTGTCATGTTACCATCAATGAGTTTAATGAAGTGCGGGAACACCACCGGTTTAGTTGCTTTAACTAACGCTTATCCCAACGGTGCAAGCAGTTAATTTATCACAATATACCAAAATATCGACAGGCTTATTAACTTTGTCCCGAAGAATAATTTCCGTAAGCTTCTTTTGTGTCATTTTAAATCAAATCACTTGATGCGCTTTCTTTGACAAATTGTCTATTTTTGCCTGTTCCTTTGGGGAACACTAAAAAGTGTAACACAAATTACGGTTCGTTCGTTCCTTCTTAAAGACTTATTTCTTCTCGAAACTTTTAATTGCAGACACTTACAATTAGCAATTCAGATATTATGATCTTTGAATCGAAAAAAAAGTTCAAATCAAATTTTATTTATGTTAGTGCAAATCTTGTTCTAAATAATATTTTAAAATCTTACGTCGAACAAATTTAATGCTTTATTAAATATTTCACTTGGAGATAAACGTTCGTTTAAAACTTTCTCCGTTTAAATTTTTACAAGCATTTCCATTTTTATGTTTCTTCACCGAAACACTGTTCTGTCAGAATGTTAATTACGGTAATTTTAATGAATTTTTATTTGCATAACTTCTTGGTGCACGTACTTTAGTTTTATGACTAGATTACGTCACAAGTTGAACAAAGTGGAAAACTTGCTGTGAAGATTTAGTAAAACAGTAGTGACTTTTATTTATTTCGCGACAATGCAACCGTAAAATATAAAAGTAAAACGGTTACATTTAAATGTAACGATAAAATGTTTTCACTTGGTGCATTTACCCGGATGCCGATATGATGAGTTCTTTTCCGCTGATAATTGAGTACGGTCGACCGCTGACAGTTCTGATGGTCATGTGAATTCCTACTTCTTACTTTGGCAACTCGCGAAGTAAAAACGTCACTCTCTGTTAGCCCAATTTTATTTTTCCGGCAATCAGAATCGATTTGGTTGGTGGACTGTCTACAGCAGAGTTTCTCGATTTTCGCAGTGATTGCTTGGTACCGTTAAATACTGCTACTAAATCAATAACAAAATAATTTATTGCAAACCTTTGTGTCTGAGACAGACACGCGGTCATTACATTTTTTTTTCTGAGGCAATATGTGTGTCACATCTGCATCTAAATTTACGATGGCGACAAGAGCAAAAGTTCTTCCAACCTAATTAAAAAGTCTAGCTCGGAGCGTTGAAAAGAAATTGAAGGAAAATAAAATAAGTCCTTTACATTGTAGCTAAACTTTGGACCCGAAAAGTCGTCGACTTTCGGCTCTATAATTTGTCAAATTAGTGAAAAAACAGTTCGACGCATTAAACTTGAAGTCAATCACGGAATAACAGGGAAAACAAGTCGAATCGTAAGAATATTTTCGTTGGGGGGAATGTGAGTCACAGCTGGTAAGAATTCAATTATGCGTCGAATTCTCTCAGAGAAAGTGTCCAAACAACGAACGTTTTGAATCAACCTGTAACAGGATAAAAGGAATTCCGACATAAATGAGCTTATTTACACGTAAACTGTTTTAATATTAGCACGAAGGGAGCTTTCGACCATTTGTTGAGCTTTTTAAGTGAATGCACAGTTGCGAATCGGATGGGTTTTACGCTTAACTCATTTTGATTAAATATTTAACTGTTTGTTTTAAGTTTGAACGCATCATGTTCGAATTTCGAAAAATAAAGCAATAAATACGAATAATATCCGCGATGCAAATTATCAACAATATCCGTAATTAATTACGGTGATAAAACTGGTAAACGCGTAGAAGATATCGTTGCATCCTGAAATCTCCAACGCTACACAGTGATAACAGCTTTTCTCGCCGGATTTCCTGTCAAATAAGTAGAAACCACTGGTAATGAATAGTTGATTGCTAATTGCCTCAGCTAGGGGTCTATTGATTAGTGCTCAACAATAATTAATTAATGCAAGCTGGTGTGGACATTTTAAATTTTTAAACAGACACGAACATCTTTTAAATTTCCGAAAATCGATTAATTACAAAGTGCTGTGTTTACTGTTTTAAATACGTTACGTTAAAAGAGACTCTGAGTGACGTGAAAAGTGGGATTTTACTAAAAATTTACGAGATGATTTCCTTTTTTATCGACTCTTTGTCACAAAGTGTGCTTCTGATAGGTCTCTGAGGTAAATCTACCCAGTAGAATGTGACGTCGTCGCGGTTCATTAGCTAACAAAAACTTAGTTTAATGAACTAATCGGAGGAATCTTCGAATTTCAACAATTAAATTACAAGTTCGTAGTTACTTATAATGTGGTAAGCATCAGCTGCCATAGTTACCCAAAAGAGACACAGGCAGGTGAATTTCTACGTTCAAAGTTTCAGGAATTGTTTTCGAGTTTGATGTGATATTCTACAGGGTATTTCACGAGTGATAATGAGCCCGTTGGAATTGAAAATGCAACCCACAATACATTTCCTATCGTCTTGTTTTAAAATGAAATTATAAATCCATGATGGCTTTGCATCCAATAATTTTATTTGTCACAACTGACATTTACGAAAAAGTTAAAAATACGACGATCAAAGTGTATTCGAACGATGAGAAAACAGACATGACCTTGATTAACAGAGAATGTAATAAAAATGCTTCTGTCGTTGCGCGTTTATGCAGACAAAAACTCTTCGTTTTTTCAGAATTTCGTTTAACTTACCGAATGACGTTTATGTCAAAATTTACGAAACTGCACAGCTAACTATGCTTTATGTATATTTTCAATTCCGTCGAGCTCATTATCACTCGTGAAATACCCTGTATATTCAAAGGCAAATGGAATAAACCCACCTGGAATGTGTATTTCATCCCTAAAATATTTTTATTAAATTATATAACAAATATGTTACTTTTAGTTTATTTTCAACGGTTCGTTTAAATTATAAAATAAACCCTTCCAAATTTGATTCTGCGTTTTACAATTAACGTTTCAAAGTTAAATTTGTGCTCAATGTGCATTTTGGGTTGCCTACTTTAAAAAATAAATCGACAACTGTCATTTGATAAAATGTCTAGAATAGGAACGATTTGGGTAAAAGCTTTGTACTTGCAGATTTAAAAATCAAACGCAACAACACTGTGACCAGTATTCGTGATTAAATTCCATTTTGGCAAGTTTTATTTGTTAACGTTGTGTTCTTGTGTGCTGCAGCAGCGAACAATAGAAATACCTCAGAGAATTTGTTCTGTTTAACGTTTCACGACAAATTCCAATAGAGTATCACTTATCCTGGACCGTTTTATCAAATATCCTTCAGAATCTGAGATACTGAACTATCCAAACACTGCAGTAGAGTTTACAGGAATCAAATCGGCTTGTGGCCTCCCGTTAACCGGAACAATACATATTGATTGCTTATCAAGGATGTGAAGAATATGTTTGTTTGGTGAAAAAATATATCCGATGAAATGTTTTCCCCCGTCCAGTTTTGCTTTACATTGTCCCAGTTTTGATTTATAAATAAATATAATTAGATTAAGACTGTATTAAAATTAATGTGCACCTGAAGGTATCAAGTGTGTCTAAAATTTATCGTCGTGGTAGCTGAGGGGTTAGGTTTCAGAATTTATAACATCTCTACCAAAAGGTATTCGTTTGTATGGCAAGCACGTCCTTACTCTATAGGTTAATATTATCGGCAAATATTAAATTACGTCCTTATTTAGGGTAATTTGACCATTTTAAAGGGACACCTTTTTCGAAATTGTTACGTCGGTTTGCACCTCCCCCATCGAATATTTTTTCCACGTTTATTAGGCGCTCCGTGAAAATAGAAAATATTTAGCTTCCGCCTCCGCTCGAATATTGGCAAGTTCATTTCGCATTGTAAGTTTCAATATTGAAGAGATGACGTTGCTGTGACGTAAATTTATCAAAGCTTCAAGCGCAAGTGCTGCCCTTTCAGACGCAAAAATTATATTTAATGAAACGTCAAACAACCAAATCCATTTATATGAATGTTTAACGTCTTAATGCTCTCCAAACACTTAGTCATTTCAATCTGATGTATACATTATATTTCGTCGTTTTCCTTCAGTTTTTTAAATAAATCAATTAACTGGCGTGTTTTAAATAGTTATAAAACTTGAAAGTTTGCAAAAAATCGCAAATAATTTAATCAAAAAAGTTCTGTTTCCACCAGTTTTATAAAATTATAATTTAAATCACCTTGCTGTAAAAAGTGAAAGCATTCGCCAGTGCACACAAACATTAATTGATTATTTTTTGCGTTTAAGGTCAATGCTACTATGATTTATCGCTTATTTCCTTTTTAAGTGATTTGTATATTTTTTAGATTTAGGAATCTTCCTAATAACGAGTATTTAGTTAATCTTTTAATTCAAGTTAAATTAATTATTAGTTAAAAGCTCTGAAAACGTCTGCATTTGTAGCATTTACTTTGCAGTTGATAATTTTGTCTGGAAATGCCGCTATTGAACGTTACTTTAAACACATATCCTCAATTTTCCGCTCGAATTCGAGAAAATAAAAACGAATGAACTGTTCCATAATCGCGAGCAGGCCGAAAACATTACTTCCGAAAATAACGACAACTGCTATATAATTTACCATTTATGACTTTGTGAGAATCGAGGACTGTCTCTTCCGGGTCAGCAATTTATATTTAGTGATATTTAATTTTTCTTCTTTTTGCAAAAATGAAACGCCAGCGTAGAACTGCAGATTATAACATTTATAACCATTCAAAACTCCATTTTACGACACCTCCCACCGTTAAGTGACTCCGTCGTTGAAGTTAAGTGTCTATACAAGATATGACAATAAGTTTATTGTAGTTGGCAGTAAAATAGTGGATCTTTACCGCTCTTAATTTACGGAGTGGCCGGACTAACCTTTTATCTCGTGAAACTCTCTTTAACGCCTCCCTGGAGAAACCGAGACAACTAAATAAAATCCAGAAAGCATTTCAAATGTTTTTTTTTATTTTTCGGTCGATGTATCAGTGCACCGACAAAGCAAGCCGTATTAAATGTTTATGCCACATCGAGGACCCCGCCTTCGGGGACGATGCCGTCTCCCAGATAAAGTAGTTTTAAGGGAGATCGAGCCCAAACATGACCATCAAAACGTTTTCCAGTGACGGCTGGGCCGACAGGGGAGACGTAACACAAGAATACGAAGAAGAGGCTTGGGGCGGAATATCTATAAGAATTCATTCGCCGCACGTCAGTTCGTTCGACGAGTACTACTGGTCTTTGAAGCCGCACACTAACTTGCGAAATCCTTGGTTCAAGGAATTCTGGGAATCACACTTCTCGTGCTCGCTCGCCGGAGAACCAGAAGCTTCCCCCACCGACGCACTCGACTCTTCACAAAGCTTCACCGTCAACAAGACGGACTCGAGAAAGCTTTGCACTGGTAAGCTCTGTCACCAGCGACGTACAAAATCTAAACGGTTGATGACGATAATAACACACAAAAAAATCAGAAGGTAATCTAGACATCTAGCCATCTCAATCTACAATCTACAAATGATCAGTTGAACGTTTTATATTCTGCACAACACTGATCACGGTCTTGCACAAAATAGAAAACAATAATAATAAAAGTATGCATGTGATGATTTCTTTTAATTATGTAATAAAAAGTTTTAAAAAATATGGATACAATGAATGACCCAGAAAGAACAAAGTTGTCTTGCATGCCCCACATTTATGGATGCATCATTTTACTTTTTTTGTGTTAAATTTTGTAATTTGTACTCGCGTAAAAATTTCAAAAATGCTTTGATCAAAGAAGGTAGTTTCGTAGTTATGAGTTTGAGATCGATCCCAGATTGTTGAACAAACGTTGTTGCCTTCAATATTTGACATAACTGAGGCAATTTGCGGGATACCTAAATGTTTACCGACGTTGATATCCAAGCTTTGTCTTGAGGATTTGTAATATTCATGAATTTATACGCACATGATATTCTGACACATTAATTAAAAATGTGTCAATAATAATTTGAAAAACTTTTCAGTTCCAATGTCACAGTGGGTTTGAATAATTATACTTTGTTTCTGCGAACCCCAAATAATTATTTATGCAATTGTGATGAATGGTGGTGTGTATCCAATCAAACGTGAACGTTTGACATTGTTCTGTTTCTGGTTTTTACCCTATTTAACGAAGCTTTTATGTAACGTGCAGGATAAAGACGTTAATTAAAATACTTCTTGTACACGTTTCAAATAATGAACCTTTGTCTTTCTAAACGTGAACACTAGAAATACCAAACAGCTATTTAACAGATAACACACTGTACTAGTTTCAATCAACGTAGGCGAAACAAATCTCAACAAAAACATCTAGAAATAAACAGAATGCTGAAGGCAACGAAAACGCAACGCTGTCTGACAAAAGAAGACAATTTTTATTCGCAGTGGACGTTCGTTTACATCTTTATTGTTTTAAGGAAATTCTTTTCCGGTTTGCAAATTCAAGAACGGTCACCTTTGATACAAACTATTTGTAACTTAATGTAAAGAGGAATTTATTGAATTGTTAGATGTGAAGCATTCACCCTAGTTGTCGACAGTTGTGCACTAAGCACCCTTCACTAATACGTGAAACGAAAACTAATTATATTAAACTCCTTCAGCGGTTAAGATTCCAGAGTAACAAGAGACAATTCAAAAAACGCTGTCAATGTCAGAAACTTTTTTAAGATTCACGAGGTAAGGATTACACGAACGGTTGATTTTTTGGTATCAGGCAACGATTTCTTTGACAGTGATTCTCTAAGAAAGGAAAATTGATATTCTGTAGGTACACCTTGAGGTGCACAAAAACATGTGTTCAGAGGGGGTTCGAAGCTGTACAGGGTATTTCACCTGGGATAATGAGCCCGGCGGAACTGAAAATGCAACCCACAATACATTTCCAAATTTCCAATAAATTTTATTTGTCACAACTGAGCTGACATTTAGAATACATTAAAATACGACGATTAAAATGTATTCGAAGGACGAGAAAACAGACATGATCCTGATTTATGGCGAATATAATAAAAATGCTTCTGCCGTTGCGCTTTTATGCTGACAATAAATATTTTCCCAAAAAATCTTCGTTTTTCACCAAGCGAATGACATTTATGTCATGTCAAAATTTACGAAACTATGTATTGTGGGTTGCATTTTCAACTCCGTTGGGCTCATTATCACTTATGAAAAACTCTGCATAAAATACACGTTTGACAAACAATTACTACAAAATAATCTGATATCATTGGATTTAACTGTTTAACTTAAAATCAGTCAGTTCGAGTTAAAATTCGCTGACCGACGTCAGAAAAAATTCAAGTTCCGATTTTGGGTTCATCGAAGCATAGCCATGAAAGTTGGTGAAGTTATCGATTCTACTGTCCGACTTGTTGGATGAAAGGAAACTGTTGCTTCGCATCAATCTAAATATCATCGAACAGACATTTGTACACATTTCCTCCTGAACTGTTCTGTATTTTATCCGGTGTCGAGTTAATCTGGTCGGACATGAGTTATTAAAGGCGGCTTTCGGAAAATGATCCATTACGGTTCTGTTTGCGAATTTGCGAAATTTCACGGGGAAAGAAGCGAATCGAGATATGAAAAATTGGCTCATTAGATATGTATAACTGCGCACAAAAATTACCAGTCGAACTTGACGTATGCGTTATTAGCGTAATGAAGTCGAATGACGAAATATTTAAAGTGATTGATAAATCATCATCGATCAAATCCATTTAACACTGTTTGGCTAAAAACAGGTTTCCGCTGGGATGATATGATACAATGTTAACAAACCAATTTATAAAATGGTTGTGCCAATAATTCAGAGATGCACTCGACCAATCAAATTTAATCCATCCGATGTGGTCCACATCCCAACTTCTATTACTCAGTGGATGAAATAAATATCAACACTCCAACTTTGACACCGAACAAGTTTTAATGTATTCGATCCCTCCAGTCTGACAGTTTTTCAGCAAATGTTGAAAGCGATTCGCTTCTGAAAGATGTGAGCGCTACTAAATTAATTACTAGCTTTGTCATTGCTAATTAGCGGGGGAAACATCCGTACCATTTCGCCTCCATTTTATAAAACCACTTGACTCTACCATCGAACAAACGGACTCGGGAGAGATTTCACGATTTTAGAATTCTCGAAAATGTGTCGGAAGAATTGAAATCAATTCCATTAAGCTGAAGGGGAACTTGTCCCGAAATTATTAATTAATTAGAAAAATGTTGTGCTCGAGCGAAGCGCCCTGTTTTTACTTTTAAGCTTTTTCGTGTTTGCCGGCTTAGCTAACGTAATCGCATTTTCCAGGTGAAGAGAGGTTGAAAGACAAATATCGGCAAGACTCTAAGCTCAGCTTTGTTATTAAGGCGATCTACAGTTTAGCTCACGCCTTGCATGACATGCAGCAGGACAAGTGTGGCCACGGAACAGCAGGAACGTGTGAAAAGCTCCTACCCTTCAACGGGTCCTTGTTTAAGGTTGGTTCGTTCACATTTCCCACACAAACATAAATGGATTACAAAAACACACCGTAAACATTTTTGGAGCATTCAGTGAATTCGTTAATTTCTCATACACTTTACGACCGGTTAATCTCAACGTGCGTGATTAATAGCAATATTAATAATTAATACTGAAGTAGGGAAAGGAAAATATAGATTCTAGAATGTAGTAACGGTGTGAACTTACCAGCTGGTTTACCGAACAAAATTATCTTTATTTAACAATATTGGAATAATGTACCTTTTTGCGAGATAACAACAACCTTTAGGGAAAAAAAATCCGGCAAATAAACGCTTTGGCGGGGACATTTGCATTAATAATACGTGCAGCAAGGGTGGGACCACGCTACAAAAGGTTCTTGAATAACTTGCATACTCACGAGGAATTTTTATTTAATGTTTTGTACGAAAATGTTTGCCGAAATGGCATCGTAAAATCCTAAGAAGAGTACCAAAAGGAAGCACGTTATTTTTCAGCAGGTTAGCAAATCACAATAAAAATATAATTTCGTATTAAAGCTCGCAAGAAACAACGCACATAAAAACCCGAAGCCAGAAATAAATCGGAAATCTTACAACGGTGTAACTTTGCGCGAACTTCTTGCCAGTTTCATGCCGCTAAAAGCATTTTAGGATAACTATTTTATCGAATTTTTTCGGTTAAATTCGATTTATGGTGATTTATAGGGCGAGAGTGCAGCAGAATAAACACGTCCGAACCGGCTTTTAGCTCGTCGAAACGTAAAAGCCACACACTTCGATCTTTTCCCGCGTCAGATTCTTGCGAATTAACGAAGACACATGAAATATTTGATTTTTCAGAATTATTTGATGAACGTATCTTTCGACTACGAAGAGGAGACGATAGAGTTCGACGAAAATGGGGACCCACCCGGTCGTTACGACATCATGAACTATCAGAGGATCAAGAACGGTACCTTTGATTACGTCCAGGTCGGTAATTGGAACAACAGGAGCTTGTTCTGGAACCAATCGAGACCGATGCAGTTCGGCAGGAACAAAACTGTCAAGTCCGTCTGCTCGGAGGAATGCCCCAGGGGGCAGTATAAAGTATGTACGAATTGCGATAACAAGCTCCGACATTTCTCCGACATGAATATCTCAAAATAGACGAGCCGTAAATTTTTTAACATGTTTACAATTTTCTCCACCAGAGTATTTTGATGTCTGAAATACTCACCTTACTTTCTCCAACAGTATTGAATTTGAAATCTTTTATAGAATTTTGTTTAAATTTTCGGATGGTTTTTTTTCAGGTCTGCGAACATATCCACATTTATTACCGTGATATCAGTCTCGCATACCTCGGATCGCATAACATAAATGACGTTTTTCAAACATAATTCATTAATGTTTAGGGGTTGAAAACTGTGCCATGGTAATTGAAATTTTAATTAAAATTAAAATTGATTCGGTTCGAGAAAATCAGATGCAATGCAGTTCGTTCAGTGTCAATAGTGTAGAAACAACGAGAACGGTGCATTATTTATATTTAATTTGGCCATTAGGTGAAATTCTGAACGAAAATAGTTGAAAGTTTCGAGGAATCGTTATTTTATTTTGTGAACTTCTGAAAATTCAGACGGTAGAGTGAATAAATGATGGAGGTTCAAAAACTAATTTCAAATTCGCATCTAAAGTTGATGAAAACTCTATAAATGACAATATAAAATAATAAAATAAATGCGGCCAACGGATACTTTTTCAAGTGAAATCAATCAACTAACGATTTCGCTCGGGATAATTATTTTTGAGGTGAAAACTTTTTTAGGCGTACCTCATACATTATTTCTCCGGGGCAGTGAATTGGTTTTCGACCGTCATGCCTCACGCTGTCACGTCACACGCCCCGAGGTGAAAGGCTCATTCGAGTAAGTCAAGAGAGCAAGAAACAGTCAGCTGTGCGTCACTTCCAAATTTTCATTGTGTTGCTAAATTTAAGCAACGTCAATACAGAGCTGCAAGAGTAGCCATATACAGGGTGAACCTGAAATGCGCGGCAAAATTTTAACCACGAGCTACTAGGCTTCATGTAGAACTGGGAAAAATATTTAAAAAATTCTCTGTCAAAAAATAAAATGACATTTTATAAAATAGGATATACAGGGTGTATTTTTTAAATGTTCCGAAATTTTACCTACAAGGTTGTGGAACAACGTTGAAGACTAAAAGCAATTTAAAAAAAATGTAGCATTTTATTTTTTTGACATAGAATTTTTTAAATATATTTTCCGAGTTCTACATGAAGCCTAGTAGCTCGTGGTTAAAATTTTGCCGCGCATTTCAGGGACACCTGTATAAAAATGATAAAATCAATTACGAACGTCATAGAAGTTTTCACTTCTGTCGTGCGGTCTTAAGCACACACTCTTTTTTTTGTCTATAAATAATTTATTTTTTATATCACCTTGTGTATTAAAATTAAAATAAACGATAATTAATTGGTATTTTGTGAGAGCACTTTTGCTGATATATTCCGAATTATTATTAATTACTGTTTTATACACCCATTTTAATTAAGTCTTTGTTTTTGGATAAACAAGGGAAATAATGGTTGCAGTTGTGTGCGAAACGTTTTGATAGCCTAGTGCGATTATTAGATCATTTGCAAAATTTGCGCATGCAGCATCTCGCTCATGCAGAAATAACCGCAGTAAAATTGATGCTGAGACAGCTGCCATCGCATAAGAAAAACCTTATCATCTGGTTTAAGAGGCCGTCCATCCGCGCTTCGCAAGCTTCCTCTCTGTGCCTCTGAAAAATTGATATTCCATTTCTGTCGACTTTTTCAGAACGTCCAGCAAGGCGGAAAGGACAAGCGATGTTGCTGGGTGTGCGTGCCGTGTCCCAGCGGAGAAGTCCCAGACAAGAACGGAGAGAGTTGCCGTCGCTGCGAGAAAGGGTCCGCGCCTGACGACTTGAAGGTTGGTAAGTAGATTGCGTCACGAATCGCGTAAATCCCTCGACTGACCAAGCGGTTTTCAGCGTGTCGGGAGTTGCCCATCGCGCACATGCAATGGCAGGACACCCAGGCCATCGTGGCCATGATCTTCGCTTCGATGGGTTTCCTGAGCACGTCGTCTGCATTTCTGGTGTTTTTGAAGTACAACAACACTCCAGTCGTCAAGTCTTCCACGAAGGAGTTGTGTTACATTATTCTGGTCGGAATGACCGTCTCCCACGCCAGCATTTTCGCGATTCTGACGAAACCCTCGGTGGTGTCGTGCGCCTTGAGTCGCTTCCTTCCGGGTCTCAGCTTCGGCATGATCTATGCGGCGCTTCTCACCAAGACCAACCGCATCGCCAGGATCCTCGCAGGGAGCAAGAAGAGATTCCCCACGAGAAAACCCCTCTTCATGTCCGCCACAGCTCAAGTCGTTATCACCTGTTTCCTGGTGGCTATCGAGATTTTCATCGCGGGCGGGATGCTCTACTACCAATTCCCCCAACCCACCTACGTCTATTTCCCCAAGAGGGCACTATTACAATGCGACACGACCCCAGAAGCTATCGTCGTCCCGTTGGCGTTCGACTTCTTCCTGATAATTCTGTGCACGTTGTACGCCGTTAAAACCCGCAACGTTCCAGAGAATTTCAACGAAGCCAAATTCATCGGCTTCGCTATGTACACCACGTGCGTCATCTGGATCGCCTTCGTCCCTATCTACTTCGGCAGCGACTCCAAAGTCATCACGCTGTGCATGTGCGTCACTCTCAGCGCGATGGTCATTTGGGTCTTTCTCTTCGTTCCCAAGTTATACATAATCCTGGTGAAGCCGGAGAGGAACAATCGAGCTCTCTTCACCACGAGCAAGTCCATCCGGTGCCACATCGGCTCGAGGGTCGCTTCGGCCGTCTCGGAGAAGAGCTCGAGCAACAGCTGGAAGGACAACAGCTCCTCGGCCCGAGACGGGGTCATAATACCTCCGCAAAAGAGGACGCTGTCGTGTCAAACGGGAACAGAGCTTTTGCAAGTTTTGCTCAATCCGCAGACGCTCTTGGAGCCCTACGTGACCACACCTAATTCGTGCTCTTTGCCGAAAATCACCGAGAGGGACTGCTGCGAGGCGGATAATTGCCAAGTTAAAAAAATTATCATCGAGTTACCTGACAATTCGGTTATGTAACAGGGACAGTTACAAAATATAAGAGACTAATTGTACGACAACAGATTTTCTTCTGCTGTCCGTTTTTGTAAAGATCATGTTTTCTGTTAATAATGTATAAGTGGTGCCAAACTATTCTTCGTAAACTGTTTAACCTCGAAACATACCCGACGACTTGAGATAACCAAAGTGACGAGCAACTAAGTCTTTCCCTTGAACCATGTCATTGGGTTTGAAAATCATTTTAATTTCAGATTGCCCTGATGTCTTTCAATAATACTGGGTACATTTCCTTTGTGACACAAATAAAACTAGTCAATATCGTTGATTTATTTTGTACACGTTCAACTTTCGGTATTTTTTAATCTTCTACGAGTCTGTTGTGATAACAAATATGGCTTTCTTCCTTGCGTTCCCTTTACCAGATCTAAATGTGTTCATGAAGACCAAACAAAGTAGTCAATGTACAAGAGTATCCGATCAGCCCCTCGAAGCAATACTATTTATTGTTTGTAATAAAATTTTCAGTTGATAAAGGTCTTTTATTTGTCATTTTAAAACAAACACGACGTGTATCAAGACCTATGGTTATAAAAGAAAGTAGCTTAAAATTAAGTAACATCTTAGTGCGGCTATATTATATTTCACATTTACAGATAAATACAAGGTGCTATTTTACATAAATAATAAAACTGTGATTGTTTTCAACAACTGTTCGTTAATACTTTTTTGGATATGTATAGACTAAGGACGTCACTTAGTGTTTTACAACTAAACACAAGACGGAACTTATAAGATTTATCAAAACTAAAAGTAATATCAGAGTTCCCCCTTGCATTTATGCATAAACAATAAAAAGCTTATGTCTTTTTGTATTTTTTTCACATTTACTCACATTTAACGAATTCTTATATTTAGATGGGATAGTTTTTATTATGTGGCAACTCAAGGATATGTTATCAGTTTCCTGTCCAGTCAACCAAAAACCAGTTCAAGCCCGAACAACTAGATTTGATTGTTGTTAGACGTTTTTGTTGAATCAGTCAAAACTGTTTGGATCTTCTTGAACTGGTCTTAACTTGCACAACTGGGTTGGCGCGACCGTCTATCGACGAAACAATAATCGAAACATCATAATGTACATTATCTACATAACCTCAAATTTAATATAAACGTAGTCGAACAAATCAAATAATTACTCTATTATTACTTTCAACAAATTATTATCAACAACACTGTTTTGTACATACTATAATGTTGGGCCAGACACCCCATAAATATTTATACAACGATCAAACGCAAAGTAGTTCACGTTACAACTTGCAGAATAATGTTTTATGTAATAACTTATTTACTCCGTATTTGCAACATTTATAGTAAACGACATTTCAATAAATAGACACGTTTTTGAACATATTATAAAATTTATAGAATATTTTATCGTGTCTGATTATAAAATTAGATTATTTAGTATATCTACCACTTCGAAAATAAACTACCTACTTAACACGTACATTTCGTAAAAACCCTCTACTTAAAATGATATGAGATCAAATGGTGTAATAGTATAATATCAAATTTGATATTTTCGTGTTCCTTGGGATAATTTCGCCATGCACATCAAAAAGTGTATCGATTAACCTAATTTGTTTTTGCCTGACGTCTTCTCCAAAATACCCTTTTGACCTACGTAAAATAGAAGTGAATCAAGAAATGGGATGACACTGTTAGCCCCGTGACGGTGATAAATACCAGGTTTACCAATCGTAGCTGCAGCTAGCAGTTGTGAGAGGTTGTTGGGTTTGTAGAGTTGTAAACTCGGATGAAAACCCACACGGAAATTGGACCAAATTAGTATTCATCTGTAAAATTACCCGGTTTCGCTACATTTGCAAAAACTTCACTTACCGAGTAAGATTCGTACTTACTTCTTACCTGGAACCCGGTGTATCTTTGGTCGGGTGCACCCTGCGTAAACGGGTTGGCTCCTCCGCCTCCCGGAATATCCAGAGTTCCTCCTTGTCCCATTTGGTAAGTGGCGCCGTATCCGTCTTGTTGAGACAATTCGTGGAGTTTGGTGCTGGACAGAGCTCTGGGAATAGGATTGCTCGGTACTCCGTGCGGTGCCAGATGCGAGGTCTCCTCTGCAACTTGTCTCGGGTCTTCGGTCTGGGGCAGGTCGGAAACGAAGCCTTGATCGACTCGGTAGAAGTTGATGAAAATGAAAACTCCCAATACCACTAGACAGGTTACGCCGTAACCGCGAAACGTAGCCGTTGATCCGAAGGAGTTTACGAATAGTCCACCAATTACGGCGCCACAGCCACGCCCCAAGCCGTGATGGATTCCTTGCAAGACTCCTTGAGCCGATGACCTCAATTGAGGGGGAGAGTTGTGGGCTAAGTACGAGCAGCAAGCAGCCCAGACGGCGGCGTGTGTGATTCCCTGAAGTTTTACGTGATTATTTCATCTCACTTTGTCGCATTCTCACCTGCATAAATTCGAACGGGAGCACCCACCACGGGTTGGACAGCCAAGATATGTACAAGAATCGAAGAGTGTTGCCGATAAGACCTAAACACAAGACTTTCACGTGTCCCATTTGTCGGATCAGTCTGAAGCTGAAGAAATAGGCGAAGATTTCTGAGATGTGATTGATCACAGAAGCAACTCCAAAGAGAGTGGGGGAACCTCCGTAGTCCTGCAAGTGCCAAAAGAGGAAGGTGAAGATCAAACCGATCCCGAAACCCATAAACCAAGCCACGAACAGGAAAGACGCACACTTGAGGTTCTTAAATTGTTGAAGAACCGTCACCCATTCGGGCATCTCGCGCGTAGTTTGAGCAAACACTTTGGTCTAAAAATAAAAAACTAAAATCTAGATTAGGTTAGGTTTATAACGCCGTTACCTTTTCTTCTGCCGGCTGAGAAGGAACTGCGGCCCTCGTGTCTGCCAGCGAGGGTAACTGCAGTTGCTCAGCTAGTTGGGCTTGCAACTGGTCTTCATGCGACAACGGAGGTGGTGGTTTTTCAGAATCAGGAAGTGGAGGTGGCGGAGGATCGTCGTATTTGAAGGTAATTTGAGTGGCCGTGATCAGAGCTGCCCCCATAAGAACAGAGAAAGTTGCAAAGCAGATCGTGTAATTTTTTTCTTTCTTGTCGGGCCCGCACGGGTGATTCGGAAAGGCGGTAGAATGATCTAGAGCGATCCCGACGAAGAACATGGCCAAGCCCCAACCCAAAGAACCAAACATTCTTTGGTGGCCGTAACGATCCGCGTCCTCACCCAATAAAGTGATCACGGCGGAATCTGCAAGGGTTATAGCAGGTGCGCTGAAAAATTCACCAATTATGACTAGAAGGATGAGAAGGAAGAACGCTTTCTGGATGTCTTGGGTGCGGTAGACGATGGAAGAAATTATAGGTTGGACCCAGCTTTCGTGATCTTGGGGTTTATAGTTAGCCGCATATTCCACGTTGATGGGCGACTGACCTGCGTTCAGCAAGGGGAAAGTTGAACGTTCCGATCTTGCGTGCCTACAAGAATAGATTACACTAGAACTGTCTTTGGTCGCATTTACCTGGAAAATTCATGAGCATGTTCAGCGTCTTGGGACTGTTTGTCCATCATGATGGACCTCTTGTTTATCAATCTCGCGTTGACATTAGGCGCTATCAAAATAGGTGAATTGTTTTTTATCTCCATGCAAGAAGTTGGAGGTGGCTGTATCGAGCCTAGAGGAACGGTGAAGATGATCCAAGCAGCTAGAGATGCCAAAAGTAACATTTTCCCTTTTTGCCACCTGTCGGCCAAACTCCCCCAAAACGGCGCCGACAAGAACTCCACAAATGGCCGAATCCCGATCAGAAACCCACACTGGCTGGCATTCATCCCCATTTGTTTGAAGTACACCCCCATCAGAGGAAACAGCGATCCGAACGCTGAGTAAAAGAAGAAATAAAAACTCTTCACAATCAGCAGTTCCTGGTCTACTGGGCCGAAAAACATCTCCAGGACATCCGATTTTCCACGGATTTTGTGCGTCGCTTCTTTAGGTTGTGGGTACCTGTCACAGTCTGTGATGAAAATGTCGCATACAATGAGAGACTCTTACATGGTGGGATCGACTTCGCCTTGAGCCTCAGGGTCCACCATGGGACGCACCCCAGGTTGGGGCTGAGGCATGCCAGCTCCAGGATATTCATAGTCTCTGTTTTCCATTCTTGAAACACTAACACCAAATCGGAACACGGGAACACTGCGTGTTCCGTCCGACGGAATCGATGTCCACTTGCAGTAGCAGCTGTAGGCGACGGATCAATATGAGACGCGCGCCGCCAATTTGTGTTCTTCGAGCGAAGCCTGACGGCGCGATGGCGACGGCTGATAGCAAGGAGGTCAAAAGCTCCTGGTCCACTAATTGTGCGTGATTCCTCAGGAATTTTCTCCCATCCAGCCGAATTTCATTTAGTATGGTGCGATAAAAAAAACGGTTTTCCTTGCAACTTGGTAAACGTCGTCATAAGAATGATCGACTGATTTGGCGGGAAAATATTCATAAAATGTATAATCAATAAATTAAAAGAAAATAATGTACAGCGCATAAGAAGTGCTAAATATGAATTTTCAATATACATATTTTTCCTTTTCATTGCCTGGTCCAGAAACTAAAACAATTAGTATCAAATATGTAGATTAGGAAATTGCCTCCAAAAAGAGCAACTGTTTTCACGCTTTACATCGTAGAATCAATAGATAAAGAGGTCTTTAGGAAAAGCATATTTTTGACAGTTATGTAGAGATGTTGGATTCTCTCATGGACTGTGACCTTGGAAATATCTGCGCGAAAGCGGAACGATAAACCAGTGAAAAATCTGTAAATGAAAACTGAAACCATTGACTACGAATGACAATGTTTTCGGGTCGGATATGACTCATAGCCCATGAGAAAATCCAACAGCTCTACCGTTGTGTTTTTCAGTACTATAGATTGATGCGTACTTTTAAATTTAATTTAAAACTGCTAAATAGAAAAATATACAACATTTCAGCTAGTTGGGATAAAATTCCTAACTTCTGTGCTTTTTTGACCATAGTGATTGGACTACCTGACAAATGTGAAGTGAAATGTGAGTGTAGAAAGAATAAAACGAATTCGGTGAAACTTAAAAGATTGATTTATTTGTTTGCTTTCTTTTTATTTTCCCAAGCGGAAATTTGTTTTATGGGAATTAACAAAATTGCACTTAAAGTTAAGGTACAGCCAGCAAAGATAAAACATTTGTTGTACGATTGTGTAATCACCACAATTTGTGCAGCGAGGGGCAGGCCTGAAAATCCAGCGAATCCTTGAAACAGTAATAACAATCCAAAGGCATTAGTTAGATTTTCTAAACCCAACAGTTCCACCACAATTGGAGTTCTCAAAGAGGCCAAGCACGCTGAAATGGAACAAGTTGTAAATGTTTTTTGAAACCTGTTCTAACATGTTTACCGATCGTTAGACCAAATACGCTGACATAAATAAATTGACTGTAAACGTCTGTAGCAAAGTAAGAAATTATAGTTGATATTCCACAAATAAACAAGCTCACGTATGAAACGAGCAAAGGTTTGGCTCTAGGTAGTGTTGTAATTATTCCACTTATGATTCGTCCCAAAGCATTCGAAGTTCCCAAAGCTGTAAAGAGATAATACGACACATCTCTGCTCAGGTTACTCTCATTTGCTCTCTCGATGAGGTAGATGAAAGGAATGTACATTCCGAGTAATGTGAAGAAACCGCTTAATGCTAAAAATATGAACGACGGAGATTTCAACAGTTGAAAATTCAGCATCGTGACCAAGGTTCTCATTACAGATTCCGGACAACATTTGTAATGCACTCTCTCCTGTGTTCCCTCCCTTAACATTTCAATCCTTGTCACAGACATAGTATAATCGAAACTTTTTTTCTGTAAGCAATTTATTAAAAACAGAAGTGTATCTGGCGCTAATTTATTATTACTCTGCTGGTTTGTGACATTCTTGATGGAATATAACCTGGTAACGTATACAAGGAGCCACCATAGAATATGTCGTCTCGGTACATCGGTCTATTTTTATTGGTACTGCCACAACACCATTTGCAACATTTGTATCCACAACACAATTTTCTGAGACAGTCTTTGAACTTGTTCCTTTTAGGTTTCTCGTCTTCGAATACTGTACTAAGTCTATCAAACTTTTCGTCGATTTTTGAAGGAGTGACCTTCATAAAAGTCGTCGCACTTCCTTCTGGTACGCTACTAATGAAAACAGAAGAAGTACTGGGTCCCTCGGGAAAATTCATCACAAATGTAGACTCCTTGTGCAACTGAGAGGCTGTGGGATACATGGCGTTGTGAAACCTTTTCAATAATTTGTCCAGCAATCTCGGTTTTTCTTCTAGGTGGAAGGACCCAATCGAATCGAACGTATCACCAGATATGTATTGAATCAGTTTTTTGTCTTTGGTCAAAACGTGTGTTGCCCTTAACGGCCTGTACACTAGAGCCAAACAGCTGGCCATCACGCAGCCTCCAGAGATGACTTTGAATTTAGTCTGCCAAGAACACTTCGCCAGGATCCCTTCGATGATCATTGGAAAACCTATGATTCCAGCAGCGGAACCTGTCACAGCTATCGAAGTCGCCAAAGCTCGCCATCTTTCGAAATAAAATCCTATAACGACCACAGATGGGACATACACTAAACTAAAACCGAAACCCCCGATCACCCCAAAAACCACCAAAAATCCACCGATGCTGGTCGTCATCGTGCTGAACATGAAGGCGATGGCGGCGATTACGCCCCCGAGGAATCCCGTCACTTGAAATCCCAAGCGGTTGACGAGAGCACACGTAATTGGTCCTGCAACTTCAGATTGAAACAAACTGAAAACAACACGATCAAAGTACCTGAAAAGTAGTAAAAACCAGTCATTAGTGAGTTGCCTATTGCGACGACTGTGGCTTTTGTGTGGTACGTCCGACTAATGTCGTCTAAGAAGATTCCAAAGGTGTAAATCGCTCCGTCTGCTACGAAGTTGCACAAGAACGAGCCCAGTACAACAATCCAGCCCCAACCTCCATCGGGGGGTACTGTTATGGTGGTGTCGATAAAATCTTCACTTTGTCTGAACGACGATTTAAAGCTGGAAGTTGTAGATAATTTGCCATCTTCTTGCATCGTTGAATCAATTATACTAACGTTGTCACATTATTTGACACATCGGTCAGTAGTAATTTGATTGTAAAATTCTAGATACCGATAGATATTTTTTCTTCTGACAAAGATCAGATTAATTAAAACGAAAAAGATGTTTTGTATATATTTATTTAAAATTATCTGTTGCTTATTAGTGTTCTTGACTTCTTCTTTTTTCCCATTTGTTGATTCTGCTGATGGGCATTAACATAACAGCACTTACTGTTAAAACGCAACCCGCGTATAAAAAAGATGCGTTGTAAGAATGTTGCGATGTAATAATTGCACCGGCAATGGGTAGCCCCATGAACCCAGCGAAACCGTAAAATATCATAAGTAAGGAATAAGCGCTGGCTAGACGATCCAACCCCAACATGTCGGCCACTATAGGGGCGCGAATCGCTGCAATACATGCTAAAAATTAAAAAATCAATCTTGAGTTGTTCAAATTTCGACTTTTACCGCTGGTGATCCCAAAAAGGCAGATGTAAATAAAATGACTGTAAACATCTGTCACAAAATATGATCCGATCGTAACCAAACCACAAATCGTGATGTGTATGTAAGAAACTGTGAGGGGAGTAAACTGGGGAAATGATGAACATAGTCCGCTAAGAAGTCGTCCCACAGCGTTGGACACTCCTAAAGCTGTGTACAGAAAGTGGGAGATTTCCGGAGATACCCCCGTTTCTTCTGCTCTTTGCGCGATATATGTAAATGGAACAAATAATCCAAGAAATGAAATTAACCCACTCATCACCAGCAACAAAAAAGAAGGAGATTTCAATAAAGTGATGTCTATTATATTTGTAAATTTCATTTTTTTCTCCACTTTGTGTTCATCAATAGTACTAGTATGACTCTGGAAACGATTTACATTTAGATCAATTTTAACAATAAATTTGTGTTACCTTAAGTGTTAATAAAGACGTTGATATCATGATTTCGCCCTGTTCGGGACGTCCGTATTTCCGACACCAAGAACAACATTTCTTCTTCTCTGTGAATTAGTAATTAGTTACAATTTTTTTTAAACCACGCGCTAATATTTACTTTTAGGCTTCTGCCCATCAGAAGTCGAAGCGTCCTGAGGCGGTACCTTTCCCAGTACCTCGATAATTTGATTGTCTTTTATCAAGACTCGAACTGGTTTTAATGGAAGGTACGTCAACGCTAGTATGCTCGTTATTAGTAAACCTGCCGCAATAACATAAAACTTTTTCTTCCAATGTAACTCTTTCAACAACTCCTCCATGATGAGAGGGAACGTCATTATACCCAGAGCAGAACCAGTCACGGCAACAGAAGTCGCCATCGCTCGCCATCTCTCAAAATAATACCCAACTACTACAATTGCAGGTAGATACATCATTCCAAAACCTATCCCTCCAAGTACTCCAAGAATGGGAATAAAGGCATAGATCGAAGGGATCAGAGTACTCGTAAAGTAAGCTGTTGCGGCAGTAATACCACCAATAATCCCCACCACTTGGAATCCACATTTATTGATTATCATGCACGTTATGGGACCTGCACGGTGGAACTAATTATTGGATCGTTGCAGGATTCGGAGCGTACCTGACATGGCGTAACAACCAACCATGATGGAGTTACCCAGAGCTACTTTAGTGGGGTGAACTTCAAAAGTCTCACTGATGTGGTTCAAAAATATTCCAAAAGTGTAAAGTACACCATCTATCATGAAATTGCAAAAGAACGAACTGACAACTATTATCCAACCCCATCCTCCATCGGGAGGAACTATCGCCGTTGTTTCAACGACATTCTCGTTGGACCTCATCGGATACTCTTCTTTAGAAACGGAGACTCTGTAGAATATCAGATGTGGACACCAGGATTATGTGATCATGCCAAGGTTTGTTTGACAGATTCGTGCCATTTTGACAGCCGAATGTCAAAAATTTGCCAAGTTGATGGCTTGTTGCCAAAATGCAAACCATCACTCTAATTCACAAATTTACATTTACCCCAAAACAAGAATTTGATGCCCTCTGGTAAAGAATTATCTGGGATCAAAAAGTTTTTAACGAAAGGTAAAAAAAGTACATAAGTAGGGAGCTTGTTAAGAAGTGATTGAATAATTGTTGTGCGGAAGACCGCCTTGGAGGAAGTCGTTATTACTGATATCGGGCCTTCAAATAAATATATATTTAGAGTAGGCGTAGGCGACATTCTAATTGTAAAGTAATTTTTGTAGGTAACCCATTATTCTCCGGAGTTACACAGGTTACATAGTAAGCTTTTTCCCAATTTCATATTGTCATATTCTGTGGAGGGGGAATAGGGAGAATGCACTACAAAAATTACAAATATTTTCTAACCTAATTTTATTTCGTTAAAATGTCAGACGTTTCTTGTGTCATTTTCTACGCTGGAAAAATGTTGCAAACAATTGAATTTCCATAGGTTGCTCTAAATATAAATTTATTTGAAGGCCCGTTACTTTGAGTTAGTGGTAATTAGATAAGAAATGTCATCCTGAGGCACTGATTTGTATATTTTCATTTTAACAAAAATATTACAAGTATTCGATCTTATCAGACTAACAATTTGGTCTACAGCTATGAATATAATAATTTACTTATGAGTAGAAATATTCCTTAGGCAACAATAAAACATTGGAATGTCCAACAAGAGTGGGTGATATAAATAATTGTTCAGCAATTATAAAATTCTAAACCAACTAGGTAAATTCCATAATTTTCCGTAGTAGCAAGTTAAACTAGAGTATTAAATACATATTTACACGTCTTATAACTACATCAGTCTTAATTCGTCGAATGAAAACCCTGTCGCATGTATAGTTAACGTAGGTACAACTGTCAAAAGTACCGAAATTCGAGTATTGCAAATCTCAAACAACAAAACAACGTAGTTGCAGTGACGTAGCACCGATTTCAATAGGAACGTGGAAAATTATGAATTATGCAAAACCGTTCGTTATAAATAATCATTAAACTGGTACCGATATTGAATTGTCTCTCTTGTTCGCTCTTTCCATTTCGCGCCTGTTGATGTAATTTAGAGGATAACACATCACAGCCGATGCCAGAAGAAGTCCTCCCGACAAATAAAATGACGCGTCGTAATTTCCTGTGGCTACTTTAAAGGCCCCCGCTATAGGAGCCCCAAACACTGCGGCCACTCCCTGGAACAGCAAAAGCAATCCAAACGCGTTGGTCAACTTCTCCAAGCCTAGGAGGTCGACCACTATGATCGACCTGAGCGACGCGAAGCAAGCTACAATGGGAAAAATGAGTTAGATAAACAGATTGCATTCAATGTTAACACTTACAAATCGACAGTCCAAACACCGCCGCATAGGTGAACTGGAATTCCGGTGTCATGGAAAACCCACTGAATATAGTGGCAATCCCGCCGATCGTGAGCGCGGCGTTGGTGACGAAGAGGGCGTTAACTCCTGGGAAGGAACTCAGGACGCCGCACAAGACTCTGCCTATCGTGTTGGCGATGCCGATGACGGATATGATGAAGAGAGTGTATTCCTTGAGCATGCCCGCGTTTTCGGCACGGTCAACCAAGAACATGAAAGGAACGTAGAAGCCCATCATGGTCAGGAATCCGCCCCAAGCGAGGATTTGGAAAGTTGGGGATTTGAGCAGGCTGAAATCGAGCATCGTGGCTAGGGTTCGTTTCACAGCTTCTGGGCAGAGTTTGCAAGAACGCTTTTTTTCCTCGTCGATGTCGTTCTTAGTGGGCAACCGTGTCACAGACAAGTTGTAAGCGATCGACGTGCGGGAGGTGTATTGAGGTAAACGAGTTAAACTAGCGCTGAAGAAGATATCGTCTCTGTACATAGGTCGGTTCACTTCTTGGTCCGTAACGGAGCCACTTCGCGCAGATTTAGGAACTATCATGGGGTTGGAACCTTTGGTCTCCAACAGACACTCTTTCCCTTCCACTTTATCTTCATTGGTGATAAAAGGAACACTCAGCCTCTTCTCGTAACAATATATGTCTAATACTCTTTGTTGAGGAATACTAATAGTGTGGTAGACATCCGAAACTCGAGGATAATTCGCGTTGTTGTTGACACCGAGCACGCGATTGAGAGAGCTTTGGCTGGCGTGACACGACTCGCTGGACTTCATCGCCTCCAAAGCCTTCTCCATCTTCATTTTGGTGATGGGAGGCAGCTTGCTCGGGTCCATTTGCAGTTCTTTTTCTTCTTCATCTTTGTTCGCGATTTCGCGCACTTTGGTGGGTTTCAAGGGCCTGAAAAATTGTTTTATTTTCGTGACACCAATTGAATCTCTAAGTTACCTGTAAAGGAGGCCGAAAACGACAGAACTGAAGACGATGGCGCCTTGGCACAAGAGAGCAGTTCTCCAACCCAAGCTTTCTATGAGAGCTGTCGTGATCGGAGCGAACATGAACGTTCCGATACCGGAACCGCATACTCCGATTCCGGTGGCCAAGGCCCTCCACTTTTCAAAATAGAAACCCACGGTGATGATGGACGGGACGTAGATCAGCCCAAAGCCGATACCTTTAACAATCACACAGTGCCATAAGCAAGAAGTCGTTGAGTGCACGTGGTGCAGCTCGATCCAACAAGTAGACAACAATGATTATTACAAAGCAAAAACGGCTTTCAATTTATGCATATTTTCTAGGTTATGTAATATTTAATAAATGTCACGGAGTAAGGACAAATGGTAAATTGTGGTGCGAATCTACTATTCTTCAAATTTTTGCATAGCTAATGTCAACGACATTTGATCTGTACTGTTTTGTTGTTATTGAAGACCTGATTGACGTTTTGTTCCAATTAAAATAATTGTTATCAAACTGTTTGCGTTAGCCTCGTGCTGATAGCACTCAGTAACGTAAACAATAAAATGTGATCTCTCACCTCCTAGGACTCCGAACACGATGCACAAGTAGTCTACGTTGGTGGCGAAGTTTGCAAGGGCGAAGGCCGCCGCCCCCAGCAGACTCCCTCCTATGGCGACCAATCTAAATCCGTATCTGTTAGCCACAGCACTGGCGAAGGGCCCGGCGATAAGATAAAACCCGGACATTAGTGATCCAACTAGTGCAACACGTGCTTCCGAGACGCCGAACTCTTTGGAAATCGGAGTCAAAAAGCTACCAAACGAGAAGATTATTCCGTCGACTATCAAATTGCACATGAAGGAGGCGAAGACCACCATCCAGCCCCAACCGCCGTCGGGTGGTACCACCACTTCAGCTTCATCCTCTTGGATGAAATCGGACTCTACGGGTTGTGTCTCTTCGGGGGAACATTTAGTGTCATCCTGAGACGATGTGGGGACTTGGAGGTACTCGTTCTTGGCATTTCCCGGGGGAGCACCATTCGGGGGAGACATGTCTTATCACGTTATCTGCGGGAAAAGGGCGCGTTATCTATGTGAATTCAGAGAGACGGTCTGGGTGTGGATTAGTTATCTTTTCACGGTCACGCTGTGGTGCCACTAGGGACTAGGCCGATCTTGCTGTACCTGTTATGCTAAATTGATCGATTTTTTCTAACCGATTAACATTTTAATTATTTGGATAAGCAGATGCAGATGTGGTGCGTTAGTGGAAGTCCAGCTGTGACATTTCCACTAGGATGCAAGATGTGATCTCGGCATTTTTACCTCAATGTGTCACATTTTTCCGTTGCAACATTGATTGGATTCGATTGCGCATTTTGTTCCAATTAAACACTGCGTTATCTAAATTTGGGCTCAAATCACCGCAACTAATTTGGTTTTAAAATACGTAGGGAACCGGACACGCGGCGTATATAAATTTTTGAAGATTGAAAAAAACTCCGACCGGTATCAGAACCGACTTTTAATAATCGCAAGGTTGATTAAATAATTATGAGAATTGGTGACGTCAATTTGACGAAAACCGGAAATTTACTCTCAATGTTTATTTCATCGAAGGCTTTATCCACTTTAACCCTCTCGGGAGTGGATGATCCGATGCCGCTTCGTTCACTTCAAATTACTTAAAACACTTCAAAGAAACACCGATCGTGTCCTCTTTGGGATCTATTTCTAACAAAAAAAGAGAGGTGCCTTATTAACTTCCCAATATTTTACCTGGCTCTTGTGCCTCTTACATCGAAAGCCAATAAAAAGCATTGTTGGGTGACGCTTTTTACAAAAATGCATCCACCAGAAGCACCGTTACTTTTTCGAAAAATTGTAAATTTTGATATTGTGTGCGGAATAAAAAAATAAATAGAGTTTAAGTCATACCTTATAAATAATAGTAACATAAGTGTTCAAATAGTACCACAATCATTCACAGGAGCACATTCGATGATTTTTCCCGCGTTCACTTCAACACTAACTGGTTGACTGAAAGCACAGAACTTGGCGCGTAGCGCAAGAATTGTTATATTTCAACAACAGTAATCACTGCTCCCCCCACTATAAATCCCATTTTAACTTTTTTTATTTTTTAGTTTCTTCGTTTTGTACGTATTATATACGGCGTTCTTCCAAAAATTATTTATCTATTTCAGGTGTGTAAATTTAATGTGATGGCATTCACCGTGAACGATAATAAAACTGTGCCTCTGATTTACTCCCTTTACTCGGAAAGACTTGAAGGTCCGCTGAAGATTGTAACATCAGCAAATATATGTAAAGTTAAATAAAACGTAAACGAGAACAAGGCACAATAAATTATTTTAAAATATGCATAAAAGTCACCTGAACGGTGACAAAGCAACATGAATAAATATAAAGATGAAGATATTTTTCATTCTCGTGGAAACTTTCCTATCACTCGAAATCAAGTGAATCGGTTTTCGAAAGGTCACTAGATATTTTAATGATCCATCATGACTTGAGACTTACAGCTGCAACTTAAAGTTTCAAAATCGGCGGTCATTTTCGCTTTAAAAAAATAATTTATGGTAATGTCGGTGTTTATTATGCCGGAAAGTTGTAGAACTTCACTACTAATCAGTTTTGTTTGTTAAAGATCTGAGAAAAATAATGCATATTAATTGTTGATCTGGGTTCTGCAAGTCATATGTGTTTATCGGTTGTTTTTCAGATATTCTGTAACTGGCACCCTCGTCTCAAGCCGGATGTCCCTTCAAAAATAGCGTCCCTAAAGCGACATTATTTCTGTCACAAAAAAAGCAATATTTGTGACAGTGTTCTTATCGCTGTATGGGGTAAGCCGCAACCTTTAAACTGGAGAGATAAAGACGTTCTTCAAATTTGCACTGGAATGTTTGTTAATAAATGTTGGTTAATCGACGATCAAAATTTCTATAAATATCCGATACAGATCGAATCGGACAACGTAAAAACAAAAAGGATAGTTGTGAAAGCGTGAACTATTGGACACAAAAAGACATTAATTGACATTTCCAGTTATCTCTCAATAAAATTATTCTAATTCCTTAAATTATCATAATTGGCACTATTTTCTAGTGTATGTAATTAGAAATATGTGTATCATAACAGAAAATTTACATTTTCGGTCAACAAATAGCTCCCACGTGGACACAAAAAAAAAATAAATGACGTGCTACGTATTCTGAAATTCCATCACAAAGCATTTTGACCCATTTTCCCCCAACATTGAGATTACAGCAATTAAATTAATATTTCTGGCAGACAACAGCAGTCGCGTCTGTTTGATAAAACAATATGTTCTCTATCATTACTAACACCTGCATTGAACTAGTTTATTGAGTGTCTAATCTCCCTCTAATTAATAACTCCATCGAGATTTTTTTCGGTTATTGAAAGCGGTTACAACGTAAAATTATAATGACACTTTGACAAATATTTCTGGCCCAAACTCGTGATTATCTATTCGGCACGGAATGAATGGACGCATGTTCAAACATAAATTTTACAGCGATTCTTGGAAGGACCAACCCTCATCCCCGTCGTTTCAACCTTGTTTTTTCTACACAAAAGACCGAAGTTAATGTATCTGAGCGTTTCCCGCCCTTATCTCCCGCGGCTGTTGCCTCTCTTGCACCATCCGTGGTCGAAAATTTCCATTATTATATTTTTGCCCCGAAAGGAGGACTGCAAGAAACGATAACTTTCCATAAATTCGCGAGTCGAACGATAACCTTTAGTCTCGAGATAAATTAGCGATGGGGTGTCACACATTTACAGGTTACACAATGTGTATTACACATGATAGCCCCCGCGACCTCTGTTATCGGTTAATTAATTTCGTCTCGATGGGACACAGTGTATAAAATCTGTACACAATACGTTGCGTACAAGATTGCTTAGCTGCGGGTCCTAAGAGTTAACACGTTACCCAATTATTTTGTAACAATAAGAGTCAATACTGTTGACACGAGAATCAGGATTAAAAATATTAATTCAGAGCAATGGTCTTATAAAATCTTCCGATATTTCAACACAGTTTATCACGAAATCCCTGACTCTTGAAACAGTTTTTTCTTGAATTAATTGCCAGAGAGATAACGTTGTGGGCTATTTAAATGCAAGTTCTACTTTCCCAATGACAATCTAGATGCATCTGTTGAATTTATTTGTCTATTTGGACACAGAATGTCCCAGGAAATAACCATTATTCAGTTTTGAACTCCTTAAGAACATAAATTGAATTGGTCGTAGACTTATTAAAAATTCCCTAATTAAAAAAAAAAAAAGAATCGTATTACCAAATTAACATCAGATATGTATTTTGTATCTTTCAAATGCATCGTTTTTCTCGTTCTGTTAGGCAATCGCAGACTTCAGCGAGATCTTTAAAACTGTAAATTTGGTAATTGTGATTTGGCAATTTATCCTGTTAATGGAATCGATTAATAATAATGTGCTTATAAATTCTAGATCCAGTTCGGAGCATTGCATGTTTGGAAATTACCGAATTTGGACCAGTCGAAGAAAAACATACAGTTTTTTTTATTTTAAACAGTTTTTTTTTTGTTTAAAACATGTTTTAAACTTGGTTTAAAAAAAAACATGTTTTAAACCAATTTTAAACACGAATAAAACAGCATTAAACCGGTTGAAATCTTTATTATGTTGCTGTACTTTTACGCTCGAGCACTGGGCATGCGCACTGCGCAGTTGTATTGCAAACTGCGAAATTACGGAAAATTAGATTTCTTATTATTTTCTCGTGTTATCCTCTAGTGGTATAATAGTAGTTTATTTAACGAGTTTGTGTGTAAATTGGGTTTTTTTTTGGCACTCGTGGACCTGTCATATAAAAAAAAACCCAATTTGTATTGGAAATGTGAATAATCTGAATAAATTAATAAATGAACGTGACTCAAAAAAGTTGAATTCTTGTATTTTTTTTGTTTTAAAACACATCGATTAAAAAACATGTTTAAAACATGTTTTAAACAGTTTTAAACAAACGTGTGTTTTTTATACAACATGTTTAAAACACTGTTTTAAACTGACGATTAAAACATAATGTTTTAAACATGCCAACCCTGGAAGAAACAGCATACAAAGTTGGTTAGTTGTGGCAAATCAAACGTCCGTCTTAGCTCGTTTGAAACGGATGTGCTAAATCATAGCGGAAAAATAATTCGTAACAAATCCGGAAGATTTATTTGTAGGCCAAATTCGCGTGAAAGCAAAATCGGCTCGGTTCAGTTTTGTTGTCAAATCCATTTCCTTGACCATAACCTGGGTGACGTCGTCCTTGTTCTAGGTAATGGATACTACCGGTAATTCCTAATTATTTATCGGTTGTCCGTTGGTCAGTTGTGCGGCCGCTTGTGCCAACATCCCAGATTACGTACGTGACCTCGTAAAAAATTGAGAACAATTCCCCGTAATTGCAAACTATCGGTATTTGAGAATTTACCGCCTAATGTAATAAACAGACAAGTTACATCAGCCTAACATCAATCCATGCAGTCATCTTTTTCTGTAATTTAACATGCAAAAACTATTCAAACATTCAAATTGTTAGCTACGCTCGTGAGCTAGCAATCACACTGGTAATTACAAAGCGGTCTAATTAATTATCCAGTGTTGCTTCAATAATGATAATGATCATGTTATTGATAACGACGTGGCAGGAACTTGTGTATACAACACAAGTGTACACATCGTACCGTTTACTACACTGAATGGTGTGCATGTGCATAATATGCAAATGATGTTGCGTACCACTATTATTACTATTGTGCACTTTCATGAATTTCATTTATCGACGTTGCAAATTTTTGTCGTTCGCCATTCAGGCTAAAACAAGCCTTGGATGTTTACGTCATGTCGGAACTTATCTTGTTACCACTGTCAAACAGATAAGAGCGGTTGAATTAAGTGCAGACGTACGTACATATGTACTTCCACTTTTAATGGATTTCCACTGCGGTAGCAGTTAGTTAATTGTTTAAGGTCGAACGCGTGAATAATCGGCGTTGCATAAATGCTAAAACCGTCGCACAAGCATTCCTTTGTAACAATTAAAAGGAATAGCCGACATAGAAATTTGGTAATTTGGCTGATGAAATCTTCACTTATCTTGCACCAGGCGAAAGTAATTTTGTTATTAAAATGTTGGGGGTTTGCCTGTGGTTTTTTGAAAGACAAAACAAACCTAATGCATACAGAGTCAATGTCAACGAGCGGGTCAAAAAACTTCTAGTTGAGGTTTACGGCAAAATCGTGTTATCTGTCCAGGAGTTGGTAGAGCAGAAGTTGCCGGTATCAAAATTACTTTCCTTTGATGAAAATCTTTTCTATTTATTTTCAGGAGATAATGTCTATAAATAGCCCACAAGAAGCGAAACTCCGGTCTATGTCTGTAAGTGAGGATAAATTACATGACCAGAAAAAGGTTCATTGAATCTACACACTAGATAACTGGTTTGTCAGAAGCCAATGGGTCTGAAAATTAACCAAGACCTTGTCATTGGCGTACTCGGCTCTCATCAATGAAAGCTACCGACACTTGTTACGGTGAAAGCTTGTCTAACGGGCTGATAACGTATTAATACGTCATTTGCACCTTTTTGTTTATTTACATATTAAAAATGTTGCATCAGTTTATTTATTACGGTCGAGTGAAGACCTTGCCATGCACAAAATAGTTTCGTTTCTCTCGGTGAACATTGTACAAATCCTTCAACTTCTCATTACTCATTAGTAAAAAGGCTAACATTTTATTTGAAAAAATTGAATAAAAAAAAAACAAAGTAAATATGTATTGTGTACTAAAACTAATCATTTTCTATTGAATAAATATCTCTAATAGAACCTGCAAATTCGGGGGAAAGAGGGGGATAATTATTGTATTGATGATTGTAATTTAAAACTGAAATGTAAATTCGATTTATACCACTCACATGTGTGACTTGGTGTCATAAAAACAACAATTTAAAGTAATATAAATTGTCATAGATTTAGACCTCGCGTCAATTTATACTTATTAATTAATTAATAGAAAATGATGCAATATTTTGGATTGTTTCATCCATTAAACATAACCGACTTCGACATCTTTTAACTTTCTTTTTATGTCTATTACAATGAAGGTAGTCAGAAAATGACCTGCACTTTACTGTGAATTCAATGATGCAACTTTTATGGAAATTGTCTCATCCTCCACAAAAAGATTTCTTTGAATATTTTTAGCCAATTTTTTTTTTGCAAAATGTTACAATCTTCCCAATGTTTTTTTACAATACGTATACATACTTTGATACCTGTTCCACACTCTTGGATGTTGGATATTTCATTTTTAATAAATTAAATATTTTTATATTATATTCGAATGTGTAAGAAAAATTCAATATTTAATAACAGCACCACAAAGTTTCAGTTTAGTCTTAATTACGTTTTCAATGTGAAGTTTATGAGTCTGCTAAGTAAACAATAATAAGAAAAATAAAAAATACACACACGTCTAACCCAATAAAGAAAATGCAACAAAGAGGGACGACACAAAGCAAAGAAAAAGTACTGAAGCAAACAATTATCATTTAAGTACATCTTAACATATTATAAAAGGTAAAATTTGTACGTATGTATACAACGTGTCTCAATTAATTTTAACCAATGACAGATCTCGTCAAGAACAACAAAATTGTTATGTACACATGCTTTCAAAACTTTCACGTACGCATGCAAAATCAAGTAACAACGATTTTGCAAAATTTTACCAGTGTAAACGGTGAACGGGTAATTTTGAGATTGATAGCATTTAAAAAAATTATGATCAGTCTCTCACGACACAAATTTCTGCCCATAATGAATAGCAACCCTTCTTATGGACCACCCCTCTTGTAATTTGAAAAGCATCAAATCTTTGTCTTGCTCTGTCAGTCGAGGTATTTTGACTTTTCAAAGTTTAAATGTCAGAGTTGATTAATTACAACTCTGATTTAATACAGTGAAAAATAGGTGTACGCGAAAGTTTTGAAAGCAAGTGTACCATTTTTGCGAAACATAATTTTCATTTCGGTATTTTACCACGAGCTGCCTATTTTCTAGTTATTTATTTGACCCAATGACAGTGACCGTGAAATACTTTTGAACTTTTTTTAACAAAAAATCGTAATGAAAGTAGAACTTTTTTCAATCATTTTATATAATCTCCTCGGAGATTATTGTCAAAGAATACCTACTATGCATTTCTGTTTCTTTTATTGGTTAATTTACATAAATCATTTTAAGCCAAATTTCTCAGCTCAACATTATGCAAAAAAATGTCGTATACAGTCGGAACGTTATAGATATGGATTGGGGACTTGTCGTTAAGTTGGCACTACCAGCAAAAGTAACTAGGCGCGCCAATAAGGTTACTGGAATTTATGACAGATCTCACTAATGTACAGTTCAATCATAAGTTTTAAGCGACCTTGAGTTTGACAATCCATATCCAAAACATTTCGAGTATACAACACGTTACGAAAGTCTCTTTTTTTCTTCACACATTTGCTGATTAACTCGGGCTCCACCCTCTTTAATCAAACTGCAAATTCATGAAAAAAAGTATGACTTTCATAATCATAACTAACTAGTTGTACAATATATTACATATTGTAAAATCAGCGCAAAACATTGTGTTTTTAGAATAAAGTTTTTTCGCTCCGCGGCCGAGGTAGAGACAAGAGGATTACATTTTTAGTTAGTTTTATTCGACTACAAAAGGCAGATGTTTACGTGTTCATTCTGTGATTTAGGCTAAAATTTTGTGAAATCGTTTCGTTTATTTTCGAATATTGAATACATTGATATTGTGTAGTGTATGGTGAAACGTGCGGGAGTGCTTCTCGAATCCAGATAATTTCCGTGCGGCTTCTTCTTGTGGGGGTACATAAAGGATTTGGTATAACCAATTGATTCAATTGACGTTTTACGAGAACGGGTGGAAAATGCTGCCACAACAATTCACAGTAACAGAGGTATGTTGGAAAGAGTGGAAGAATCATTGAATCATTTTGTCGGCGCCTTCATTATTGTATTGACAATAACGACGTTCACTTTGAACAGTTCGTGTAATTAGTGATTACTCTGAAAATTTTTACGGATTACTAATTTTAGGTATGGGCGATTCATTAGGGTCAGTTTAAAACATTTATTATTAAAATCGTTTTCATTTGATATCTACCGTATGATTCTTTTTTTTTTTCTTTTCCACCCCTATCATTATAGGTCACAGTAACGGGCGCAGCAGTTACCCGCTGTACATAGCACAAAACAAGTGAAAGTTTTCTTGCATTTGTTTTTTCTTCTTCGCTAATCAGCAGCATCGGCGTGATGTTTTTAAGAAATTGGTGGGACACGTCAATTTTATTTTGAAAAATGCCATCCTGTGACGTCCAATTTGTTTGAATGACGTCATTGATTATTGCGCAATCACGTCATCACCAATTTTTTTAAATGACAACTCCTACTTTTTTTTCTCTTTCTGATAGACCTAAACGAAACCTTACATTTTTTTTTCAAAGAAAATGACAAATTTTATTTCAAAATCTTAATTTAATTTTTTGCTATTGTTCGCTATTGTGAAATAAATATTTTAATGTTTTCGGAACAAATATACTTGGTAACTCAAGGGTTTGAATTTTTTTAAAGATCCTTTACAATCTTCCCGATATCCTAATTCCTAATTTACTAATTATTCTTATTTCTCGGCGTTGTAATTTGGAAGTTCATTTAACACTTGAGCAGTGACCCCACAAAGTGATGCAATACTGTATGTGGGAATGGAATAAAGCAAAAGAAAAGTTCTTAGGGTTTGTAGCGAATTGCAACCTGAAAGATGAGGTAATAGATACATAGTTTTGCACAGTTTGTTTGCTTGCATGTCAACATTCTTATGCCACATCACAGATTGTTTCATACAAACCACAGGGAATTTGACACATTCTGTATTGTTATTTAAATTTGTATTTATTTCTTTAAAACCTTGCTAACAGTTTCGTCTTTATTGAGACGCAGTGTTGAGGTATTTGATTAAAAGTTTTCGATATGAGCATTTAAACTTTGAAGTGATATGTCAGAATACCCAAAATTAGTATCGTCTGCAATCTTCACTAGTTTCAAGAGTTCAATCAAATACTGTGTTTCTGGTCTTTAATTGTCATTGTTTCACCATATGATTTATCGGATTTAAATTAAAAGATTTAAACTCATAACAATAATAACATGCTTATCTATCTATTATTTCTTCTGAAACTGGAAACACGGAGGCATCACAAATTATTATGCAGAATCCCGATGTACGTAAATCAATTTATTTTGCTCGGAATTTGATTTATAGTAGTCCCATGCCATGTGTTTTAAAAGATTAAATTATTCTAGAAATATTTTTCACGAACGTGATAATCAACAACAAAATATAAATTTTCAAATGAGTTTTTACAATAATTACAAAAAAAATAGAAAAAGAAATAACAACACCTTGATGGCATTTATCGTGAAAGAAATAATAATAATTTAAGCAAAAATCTATGTCGCCGTTGTCGCAAATTTAATTTCAACGGAAACATGTGGAATCTACAAAGAATCACATATTTTGTTATCATTCTTCAAATCACCATTTATTAATAAATGTTTACTTTTCTCATTGTTGACGTAAGATTGTACATTATTGTCTCTTTGTTTTTTTTTTCTTCACAACCACGAACAACTTTGCAATGTGTAACAGAGGAGTAGCCGACAAAGGCTCAGTCGGAAGGATTTGTTTTAGCAACACCAGCGAAATATGAGTCATTTATTGCTAAAATGGAGAAATTACAGAGTAAGCCTATCCCGTTGTTAAATAATTTACTCATTTATTTCATTACCTGTCCTATTATTTCTGTGTTGTCATGAATCATGTTCTCTAATTCAAACACAAAATTAGTGCTATTGTGATTAAACATTATAACGTAAAAACGTAACGTATTAGGTATAAGATTAAAAAAAAAAACAATCGCATGCTTGTTATTTCTGTAGAGAAATATTTTAATTATTGGATTAAAAAAGTACCTACACTTAAATGGCAAATGTATAAACACTATGCCATTGGTGAAACATTTTTGCGTATAATGTAAATGTAAATCAATTATTTATTAAACAACCTACACCACTAGAAAGAGGGGTCTAATGACAGGTAATTACAATACATAAAAACCAGAACGTAACAGTAAAAAATATGAAAATAATTTGTTGGTTGATGGAGAGCTTTTTCACTTGTAAAAAAAATATATTTACGTGTAGAGGCTGGTTCATTTAGGTAAGTCAATGTATTTTCTGGAAGTAGGAAATTAATTATCTTTACCAACGCAATTTTTTTTTACAGGAATAATTGAAATAAAATATGCCCTTTATTGTATGGGAAAAATGCAGATTAACATTAGCCCAAGGATTAATAATTTATGTTAATTACTGTGTTCCTATATTTACACAGCTTTGTTGAATGAAAAATACAGTTTCTAAATCATTAATTATAAGTGCGACCATATTTATAATAATGTATCTCGATTCAATTAACATCATTTCCATATTTCAAAAACGTTACGGTTTCAGAATTAATAAAAAAAATTGGACCTTCGTTTAACTACGTTCAATATACCTAACATTAGTGAGTGTAAATTCTTGAATTCGCGTACCTATATCGGTTTGATACGTAAAAAAACGTAACCCAGAGATAATTTCCTGATTTTATTTATTTCCTGTCTGCTGACTTATTTATCGTGGTTCACCAAAAAAAAAAATGACTATCATTAACTTCGGTAAATATTTATTTAAAAATTGTGCTCAAAATATTCAATGCACGATATTTTCAAGTTAATAACACAGGATACTGCAACCTCGAAATGTACGATCACTTCTTACCTCGCTTACTTGAGCATTTCCGTTTTTACCACTACATTATAAATCATATAAATTAGAAGTTGTTAATATTTTCATAGGCATCATTATAGCGTTCACATTTATGTGACCAAGCAAGGTGTGATCTGTATTTTAAGTTGCATAACTCTACAGACAGCTCTTCCGACTGCCGAGTAACATTCTGCCTGCAGTTTAGGAAAAAAAACAACTCGATCGATAATTTTTTTGTTCAAAAATTTTATTTTTTATTCAAATATAAACAACATACAATATATGATACGATATCTTTATGTAATAATTATAGAATTTGATATAACCAAAAACAATACAAAGTTTTATAGCAATAAAGCAGAACATCCCTCGATAGGAAAAAATAAAAAAAGGAATGTCAGAACAAAATATTGGAACTGAAAAAATATATGTATAATGTATCACCAAGATTAAAGTAGTTCCCTTAAACTTTGAACAGATTTTTTTAAAAGATCTTGTTGAGTTCGAGCGTGTTTTATTTCCAATTCGGCTAGCTCGATCAAACTAGAAGAAAAAACATCACAACGTGTACTTTTAAACGGTAAAACATACCTTTTTCTAAACGCATGCAATCTGCGAGTTTTAAAATCTAACAATTCTTCCTTGGCTTGTGCAGAAATAGCTTCAAACTGTTCACAAGCTTGCGACTGCGCCGCTTCAGCCTAAAATGAAATAATTAATTTTAAATCCGTCTTAAAGATAAAATTAAGTGACAAATCAGCTGTATTATTAGTTGCATAATGAAGTTATTAGTTACATGCATCAACATTCCTCTACATCTACAAGTCATTATTTGTACATAAATACCTCTTGGACTTCAGGAGCCTTTATGAAGTAAGCGTAACATTAAAAAATATATTAATTAACAGAAACTAACTAAAAATATCTATTTTTTAATAACATTAGAAACAAACTCAAACGTGTTATTTTACAATGAACAATTACATTAAAAAGTAGTTCTGATAAAAAGAAAAAACATACCGCGTGAATATCTTTGTTTTTGTGTCTGGCTTTTTCGAGAGTTCTGTTGGCATTTTCGTAATTCACCAAACACTTCAAGCGTCTTACTAACAGCGCACGCGCTGCCTGACTATCTCGCATGTAGTATCTAAGAGTATCTGCTAGTTTTAAATCCTGGTCACTAGCTATTCTGCTTTCGATTTTCTAAAATATTATTTTTTAATAGTATATTTCAAACCAAGGTAAGAAAGTGGTTTCTTGCAGACTGCAGGCAAAGATTATAAACCGAGTCGTAGACGAGGTTTGTAAGTGCCTAAGGTCTGCAAGGTAACAAGGTTTGAATACAATTTTTTTCCCTACCGGCACAACTTTGTTGAAAAAAGTCAAAAAAGATGGTTATATTCGAGATTAAAACGAAAATTTTGAGAATTGAATAGTAGGCTGTGTTATTTGTTTAATTAACTTGTCATCGCATTTGAAGATTTGAGGTTTGTTCGAAAATTTGATATAAACAGGGTAAAGTAATCTACCTACCTAGCTTATCTGTTTATTTTCCAGATTATATGATTGACCTACCAACTTACTTCATTGAATTGGCTTTCATTTATCAATAACTTATTTCACTTTTGACACTTTTGACATTTGTATTTTGGTACAGTTTTACCATAAACATTTCATGATTAACTTTCTTACCTTAGCGAGAAAGTTGAATTTTCTCACCTCAAATGAGGTATCCACAGCCTACATTTCTAACCGGTAGGGAGAAAAATTTATTTTGGTATTTTATTTTTAAACAACTTACCCTTGCTCTTTCAAACGTGTCAGACACTTTTGCTAAGAATTTATCTAATGGTCCAGGATCATTGTTGGCTAGTTGTAAAATACCACCAGAGATCTTAATATAACTATCAGCAAGTTCTAAAAAAAAAAAAAAAAAAACAATTAACCACTTTATTTTGAAAAAATCTATTTTTACCTTTATGTTTCTCAGTCATTTTGTCAGTTCGAGATGTAGCTTCTTTGAGCTGATTGTGGTATTCAGTTAAAGAATTCATTTGTTGCTCAAAGAAATCATTAACATCTCGCACTGTTGCATTGAGATAATACTGATCGGTGGTATTACCGATCGACTTGACCAAGCCGCCAAGTTGTTGGAGTTTGCCTTTAGGACGTGCGCACAAGTCTTGATCATACTCCAAAAACACGTGTAAATGAGAATCCTCTCGAAATATAGAATGACTCGCGAGACGCGTCAGAAATACCTCGTGCATCGCTACAGTTTTTTTAAACGTTGCTAAATATTCACTATAAAAATTGTTTGATTGTATGGTTAAAATGGCGATATTGAGCATCTTACGCTTCCAATTCTTGTTTCATTTTCGTAAATTCTTCCTTAGTCATAGTGCCTTCGCCCTCTCCTAAACGCTGGAGTTTTTCACGCGAGGCATCAAAATTTGGACGGGGTGGCGGTGGCGGTATCTGCATTCAACAATGTAGGGGACAAATGAACTACTTTAACTGGTTTACACTTACAATGTACCCTGCGTACTTTGGATCTTCTTCATACCGATCGTGTAACCAAATAAATTCTTCATGTTGTCTAACAACCAAAAACTCTGATTTTTGAAAATTTTTCATAGTGGTGCGTGTATGAACAGTAAATTTAACTTTATCTTTTTCACTGAGAGCATCAGAAATATCAACAATTAAGGTATTATCTATAAGGGGAACGTTATTGCCCTCATCTTGGTTGGATTTGTCCGTCTGTAATGGACAATTATCCAATTAGAATATTTTTAAAAGAAGATAAGAGGTTATTTTATACAACAAAACGCCCCTCAGTCTAAACAGCTTCCGGGCATTGCTAATTCTGCGATTTTATTCGACCTATTAATTAAGTACCCTTACCATTTTGAAAACAACAAAAAAGGGTTTAAATCATTAATTCTAACAAATATTCGGCATAAAAACCAACCACAATCACTGCAATGATGGCGTGCTGTCAACTGTCATGTCAAATTTCGTGGCATCAATGTTTCCAAACTGATAAAATTATAATAATTTTTCAATTTGCACTCTGATATTCGCCGCTTGTATATCTTCAACATTTAAATTATAATTAGCATAAGTAACAATAGGCGATGTACTCAATTCAAATAAAACTGTAAACAACACAAATTTAATTTTTTTAAATATTCATTTTTTTTTCTACTAGTGGCCACACCGTTTTTTGACAAGTGGGTGGATCTGTTATCATTTATTTAACCTAAAATTATACCAAGACAACTTTTTAAAAATATTCGTTTTTAACAATGACGTCTATAATTCGTGCGCTGCAACAAGAAGTATTTCAACCCAACGAGGAACGACTCATAACTTGTTGTCATGTGGGTAAATATATGAAGAAAAAGAAAACTTCATTCTTGTGTCTTGTCAGCACTACCAGCCCCCCAATTAACATAACAATAGTACAAGTGAAACAAACTGACAAACAAACACATAAAAAGAAACGTAGTTGGGCATTAGCTGAACTGAAATCTGTTGATGGGTACAATGACTCCCTTGAAACTCAAGAATTTGATCTTCATTTTGATAAAATCTATCGTTGGGTGGCCACAAATGTTAAAGAACGCCATTCTTTCATACACAATTTGTGGAAACAATCTGTTAAACATATCATGAAGGATATGCCTACTTTTAAAAATGTGCCCACATCTTGGGTCACTGAAGATGCAATGACACCTGAGAATAAATTTGTAAGTTCACCTTTATTTGGGGATAATGATTTGACTGAAGATTTTCAAGCCATTACTGATAAAGAACAAGAGGACTTAAAAAGGTAACATTTGATTGTAAATGTTGTCATATTTAAGTTATAAATTCATAGGTTAATGTCTGGATGTGAGTTTGCAATTAGCAATGCAGAAGCTTTTATGGATATATTGGCTAGGGATTTATCACTTCTTGATGGTGAAAATGTTCAATGTGTTTTGGCTTCTGAGGAACAAGTAGAAAGTTTAATGGGTCAGTTAGAAATTGCCATAAATGAAGCAGATAGACTTGAAAAACAGCTGGACTCTTATGATGAAATATTATGTCATGTTAGAGATACAATGGAGAAAATGGAGAAAAAGAATTCCATGATTTCTGTAGTTGATAAAAACAACCAACTTCTGTTACAAGAACTGGAGAAAATTGTTGTATGTGGTAGTTATGCAACCCAAAATACAGTCATTTTGCATTTGCTCCACTCAATATTTTCAATTATTTTAAAATAAAATTTCAGACACGTCTAGATCTTCCCAGAAAATACCAAGAAACATTAGAAAATGCGGACTTCACTACGACGCAAGGTTTAAAAGCAGCAGTTGAGGCTGGAAATGCTTTAAAAGTTGCAATGAATTCAGACATTGATAAAGCTCTCTTGCAAATGACAGCAGTGCAAGAACAAAGACGTCGCTTTGAAAAATATAAAGAAAAATTTTCACGTAGCATTTCGCGACAACTGAATAATTTATTTATTCATTATGGCAACCATAAAGGCGAATCTGACAAAAATATTGAGGGATTAATCTTACCCCAACACAGTGGAGTTCACAAGGAATTGAACTCTTACATAGAACTCATGCACTGGATTAAAGTAACATTTAATGCCTTATTTTTTTTTTGTAATGATTCAAACGTTTATTAGGTTATGGATCGAAAATCATATGAATCTTTAAAGAATGTGTACACTAATTCTTTGGGAAAACTGTATGAAAGAGACTTGAAAAATTTGTTTGAATTAGCAAAAACAAAAATTGCGGCACCGGGAATTGTAACTTCGCCTACAACTCTGATTGGTTTGGATCGTGACATGTGGACTTTGGAGACCAGTTCGCATGACCGAAACAATTATAAAGTCACCTTAGAGCAAGTACTCACGCAACTAGAACCCGTGTGTTTGCAAGAACAACAATTTTGTGTTAACTTTTTCCAGGTTGACTGCTTCATCTTAAACGCTTTAATTTTAAAACAATTTGTTTCCAGCTGGATGTATTAAGCCCCAGTGCAAAAAATACTTTAACAACACTTGACGGTCCTGAAATTGACATAAATATTGTTTCTCCGCGCAAAGCTGAGAAACAAATCAACGAAGACGTACGCGGTATGATGAGTAATTTGTTTTCGTGTCTCAAAAGCGAACTAGACAACTTAATTGATCACATAAAAAGGCAAGATAACTTGTAAGTATTATCCGTTCGCCGTAAAACCCGATTATGTCGGTCCAATAATAATAATTTCAGTTACTGCATGTACGTGTTAGTTTGCTTAAATCAACACGTGATGTCAGCGCAGAGCTCGTTCTTGAGTAACACTTTTGCTTCTGAGCTAATCGAAGTGAAACGCTCATTGGATCAATTCATGCAGATGCAAATTGACTCGGTTAAAGAGTGTAAGCTCTCTAGAAAGTCCAAATGCGGAATATTGCCTTATGTATCAAACATTGAAGAGTTTGCCATAAATGCAGACTGCTTGCTAAAAAGTGATCGCCGCGCCGATTTAGAAAAGTGGTACACCAGACTGGTGGACACTATTTTAGAATATATCACTATCCACTCTAACGACCATCACAAAACACCACCACAAGTTATAAAAATGGGTAAAACAAACTATTTGGTCTTACAGTGGTGTTGCTAATGGGGAGTTTGCAGAAAATTATCATCATTTATATTCGCTTTTGTCCCAATTAAAAATATCTGTGCTGGATGCTCAGAGGAAAGAAGCCAAACAAAAATACAACGACGCCTTACAAGGTTATGTCACGTTATATTTTGGACGCCCGCTTGAAAAATTAAATGTACTTTGAATAATTTTACCGGCACCGCGACAAAATGCTTTTTATATTTTCGTTGCAGACGTTTTTTGAAGGGGTTCAAGCGAGGGTCGCGAGTGGCGTGAAGGCGTCGGAAGTGAGTTATCAACTGGCATTTAGCAAGCAGGAGTTACGCAAAGTTATAAATCAGTACCCAGGAAGTATGGTAATTGTTAAAGGTGACATTACGAGTTCATTTTTTTATTGGCAACGTGAAACAGGTAAAGAAAGGATTGGAAGCTTTGTATAAAAAGGTCGAAAAGCACTTGTCTGAAGAAGGTAACTTGCTGCAAGTTGTGTGGAGAGCGATGCAAGAGGAGTTCATCAGACAGTATAAAATGTTGGAGGATTTGATTCAACAATGCTACCCGGGTTCGATGATTAATTTGGAATTTACAATTGACGACATCTTACATTTCTTTTCCGATATCGCCAGGTCTCACTAACGTAAGAATTTAATTTCTTTATTGTCGAACAAAAACTCGGATTTCAACCGGTTTTTTTTTATTGTGTTAAAAAAAATCACTTTCACTAATGAAAACATTTTTTTTAGGTAAACATTATATTCAAAATAAAAAATCTTTACAATCTTTGTTGTTTGCAATATTCCCATATAACTATAGCACCTGCGACGTGAACATTTAGAGAGCGTGTCATCCCGAATTGAGGAATCTCGATACAATGATCGAGCAGCGGTATCAAATTCGGTGGTATTCCTTCTTTTTCGTTACTAAATTAATTTGAAATCAACAATTGTTGTCAATTTAAAAACTCGCACTTACCCCAAAACAAGAACTGTCATTTTTGGAAAGTGAAAATCGTCCAACTTCACACTTTCAGCAGTTTGTTCGGCACCAATCACGCTGTAACCTTGCGTTTTCATTTCAACAATAAATTTCGACAAATCTTCAACTTTAACTTCTAGAATGTCAACCCAATTTTCGGACGACATGCTTAAACTTTTAAATTCCTTATCAACAGCGACTTTAGACGTTCTCATTACTATCTGCTTAATACCAAAAACTTCACAAGTTCGTGACAAACCACCCAGATTTGCTGACTTTTCAATAAGCGAAGTAACGAGTATGAAATCGTTCGTAGATTTTGCTGCTTCAGGGTTATCCAACATGTCTTTCCACGGGGTAATTTTCTTTTGAATATTGTAAGTCGCTTGAACGTCACTCTTGAATCCGGGCAACTCTGTTGCATCATCATCTAAACTAGTGGTGTGATTGAATCTAAGATTGTTGAACTGTTTGTGACTGGCAGCGTCAGTCAGATTTTCCCATTCCATCGCGGTAACTCCGTTCTCTTTTGGAATAGCGTAAAATATCGTAGAGTGATCGCAATTTTCCACAGAAAAATAATCGAGGAATTCGCGTTTCATAGTGGGGAAATCGTAAACAGTACCGTCAGTAGCGTCGACTACTTGTTTCAAGGAGTCATAAAGAATTTTGTATTTGTTTACGAAATGTGAATCGTCATTTTGTAAAGCTTTCTCATAAAGCTTAAGTATCGCCACCTGCAAATATAAAAATGGGAAATAATTGAGTTAGTCGAATTTCTAACACGGCACCTGGGAATATATGCGGAGTTTAAACTGTGGTCCCATCGTATGTGGAAGAAGAAGATTAACAACTTGATCCGATTGTTCATCACGAGGGGTCACTAAATGATAAAGGATTGGTATAAAACTGGAAATCGTTGCAACTCTCCTGTCGGCGATTTGAAATTTGTCTCCTATATGCTGAATAAAAAATTCGTTCTTCTGCTTCAGCAAACAAATTAAAAGCCACTGCATAAGATGTTTCACAGACGGCTGATGGCTCTCCATTAAGAAACTCTCAACAAGAACGTCAACTAATTTTGATTCTTCACTTTTAACATGTGTGTGAATCAGCAGTAAAGCTTGCATGATCCGTAGTTTCTGCAAATGAATCTGGAAAAATGATTTCTTGTTCAGATATTATTGATTGATTTATTACAACGAAAATACCTGCGAATCTGGAAAATATCGTTTGGCGAAATGTTTCATGTATTTTTCGATCAATATTGACACAAACGTTTTTATCACGTTTTCAGTCTTTGGCGGTTGTTCTTTGATCAACTGCAACATCGCGTCAAAGGCCCACAGTCTAACTGAAATTTCTTCCAGATTGGGGCTAAAAGTGTACACTATGAATGACGACAAACAAAAAGTAAATCTAAACTAGAATTGTTTGCAATAATTTAAAGAGAATATTAAATCTTACTTGTGTTCTTTTTTTCCTAATTTCTGGGCTATTTCCTGACAGGCGCTGTATTCTACTCTAAACAACACTGTTAGATAATTTGCACAATATTTAAAAGTTTAGCTACTTACTTGTCGTTTTTGTTAATTTTGATTCCGTATAAAATTAACTCGACAATAACAGGAATGAATATGAATGCTTTTTGTGGAATTTCTTTACACAGTTTGGCAATTTTTTCGGACAAAATGTACGCAATTGTATTATTTGAAGTGTTTAATAATCTCTCAGTAAAATCAACTATTCTAGCGGAGAATTTATCATTAGCGAGTACACTTGGGTGAAAGATTTGTGTAAGAAATAGATTTGCCGTTGCCTTAAAATCGCCGTTTTTAATAAAATTTAAAAATTCCTCAAAACATCTGTCAAAAAACTGAAGCACTGCTGTTTGGTCAATGTATTTTAAAAACTGGGAGATATTTTCGAGTATCGTAATCGTTGCGCTACTTTGAGAATCTAATACGTTTCCCAACACAATGACGGTTTCTTCAATTTCTGTGTCTGTGCAACACTCACCCAAAGAATTAAATATTATTTCTACAAAAAAGTGAGTAATGCGTTCGTCAATTTTTTGGGTATTTCTGAGGAATCTTTTCTTCCAAAAATCAATTACTCTTGCACTGTATTTGCCGGTTGTGCTAATTATACCAAAGGCAACCACCTTTTGAGTGTTGCTATATCTCGCGGTATTTTCATCCAGCAAAATATGAAAAGCCTTTTCTGATAATGCAGGAACAGAAATGTCTTTATTTAATCGTAACAAAACCGTAACGTCGTCATTTTCGTCAAGTGAATCAATTCTATTCAGGACGTAATTTTCTACGTCAGTTCCATTAAAATGTTGACGAAAAAATAAATGAATCAAATCTGTCTTTATAGAATAAGTGGTAATTTTTGGGACTGGCAACAATTCTATTTGTAAAATTCCGAAAATTTTCATTGCCAACTGGAAATTGTTGTAATCGTCGACCACAGGAGATAAGAGATTTCTGCGTAAATCGTGGACGTACGGTAAAACTGTTTCCCTATTGGATTCAAGAAAATTATCAAGTGAAGTCGGTTTAAACTGCCACAACAAATCTAGGATTTTAAGTAAATCATTTAAAGAGTCGAGTACTACAGGACTCTTTGCAAAATAAATTAAAACAATATCTAGACACCCTTCTCTGATAAACTTGTGTGGAATGAGTTTAAGTTTTTTGGTAATATTTTCCATTAACGACAGTGGAATTGAAAAGTTTGTTGCGGTATTGAAAACGCTGTTGCAGAAACACCAAATCGCAGCAGGAATCCAAAGGATGTTTAAACTCTCTCGTAGCAAAATTTGAAACTGCTGTTCATTCAGCTTGTTACAGAAATTACCGATTTCTCGGAAGATGCGCTTAGAATCTACGTTACACTCATTTTTATTTATTGAAAATAACACGTCGCTGATGATATAACGTGAATCGGACCAATCAGATTCGTTTTGTAGGATGAACATGGCAGTTTTATACACGACAACATTTTGCGAACAATTCAGAAAAATTTTATACAACTGTACCCTCCACAGAATGTGTAATTTTTTTATTGAAGACAACATTTGCAAGGAGGGTTCAATTATATGCAACTGTTTTTCATTTGATACATCTAAAAGAATCAAATAATTTCGCCACATTTTTTCAATGTCATCGACGTCATTTTCCGCCTTTAAATATTTTGGAAAGCAATTTGAGTTATTTGCCTTAAAAGCAACTTCTACACTTCTAGATAACAAATAGACTGCTTGTTTGCGCTGATAGCTGTGTTGACTTACTATACAATCCATCAGAAGCAACCAATAATCATCGAATTTTAACAAATTGAAATTACTGGGGTTAAAATCCGCAGTAATGAATTTATCATAAAGGACACACAAGATTTCTAGTTTTTTTGTTTCTTTAATCAACGTAAATATTTCTATCAACAGGATATTTCTGACTTTGTCGTCATTTACGTTAAGATAATTAGGTAAGAGGTGAGTCAAAGTAAAGGTAATTAAAGGTTTAGACGGCCCTCTTAAAACTGTTAAAATTCCATTATGAAACTGATTTGAATTACATTGTAAGCAATTAATTTGTTTATATTCTTGGTTGCAATATTCTAAAACAACATTCAACAAGTTAAGGGCGTAATATAATTCGTCTGTGTTTTTACTTGACTGTAGCTTTTCTAGACAATACTTTATGGCTTGCATTAAATATTGTTCACTGTTTGCGGCAACAGACAAAGTTGTTTTAAGAATCTGAATCGCCAAACCAACGTTTTTGATATTTTCATTATAAATGCAACTAATAGAAACATTTATTCTTTCACAATGTCCTTCTGTAAGCCTTCGTTGTTTGATCTGAAGAAGACAGTTGAGTGTTTTAGGGCACGTAGTGGTTTCTATTAAGTTATTCAGAGATTCGTTCGATAAAACGCGTTCTAATAAATTATATTCTAATTCCATTTTTTCAAGAAACTGTTATTAATTCATCACTACACAAACACAAAATTTTAATCGTAACTTAACATGCTGCACTAGATTACTCAAATAAATTGAGGTTAGATTGGCATCCGAGCACAGACATCTAAGTAGCGACTAGCGAACAGAAACCAAATTGAACGAAAACATTCAAAATCTATATGGAATAAAAAATAAAATAGTAACAAAATTATGAATGGTAAGTTTCTTCTGTCCAAGCTAATTTACATGTTCCACTATTTTAGGGATTGTATTAGAGATCTCTTGGGATTGGGCTATAACATAAAATTACGAAGTCCTACGAATTTTATATTTTACACACGGTTTAGTATCATTATCAGAGACTCACAAATAAAAAAACAACCCCTTAGCTATTCATTCAAGGGTAGTTGGCAGTTGTTACCTTGTTGGAATTGTGTATAAACCAAAAGTTTTTATGTAATCTTTTTTTTCATATAGTATTTTATAGATATCAAGATTGATGAACGTAATTTTTGAAGTGAAAGTAGTTCAAATACAACAGAGTTGAACCAGAGCAGCTCCGAACTTTTCGGATAAAATACAAATTCACCTCTGTTTTGCAAAACCGAGGATTAACAGAATTTGCAGTTCTTTTATTACTAAATTACTTCTTTCAAATTCATTTATTTTATAAGATGCATTATTATAGTTCAGGTGATTATAAAAATTAATAAAAAAAGTTTCGGAGTAAAAGAAAATATGTTTATGCAGGAAAGATATGCGCCGATCAAGAATATTTTTGACAATCCGGTTTGAAAGTGCATTTTTAAATAATACGGAATTATACTTTTTTTGTTGAATAAGAATTAAATAATTGCTAATTTTAATAAACAATTTCCAGTTTGTCAACCAGCAAAACGACGGGCGTTTTGCAGTAGTCCACTTCAATGTGTTCGGATTTATCGTATCAAAACTTCACTTCAGAACATTGTGAAATTTCATGCAAGTAGTGTCAGTCTGCTAGAGTAGATATTTTTCATTGCAAAAAGTTTTTATGCCTGCCATCAGTACAGTGTTCTTACAGGATTTTTGAATGTGAACAGGAATGGTGCAATATTCAGAACCTGTGTAAGTTGCAAATGTCACGTTAAATCTACTTTTTCGAATCTGATGTGTTTGGAATCTGAAGTGTCACTTAAAGGTTATGTACATGATTTTTTGTGAATTGTCGTGTTTTTGTGAAAACAATTTCGTGTCGAGGCTATCACAGTGTCCTAAAAAAGTATGTAATGAACGGTTATAAAATTTGTGTGTAAATTAACAAAAACCGAAAATCCCGGGAATCCCCTACATCTAAGATGACGTGTCAGTGAAATTGCATCATATTCATCCATTTTGAAAGCACGGGTGTGAGTAAATCCGATTTTTTTTTTGTCTTATCGGCGTGTTCCATAGTTTGCACAAGATATAAGGTACGTTTCAAATATTTCTCAATAATATTCTTCACCCACAAAATGGCGGACGAGGATAAATTTACTCCAAGAAACTATCAGGTTGAATTAATGGAAACAGCTGTTGAAAACAACACGATCATTTATCTGCCCACCGGGGCAGGTAAAACATTTATAGCAATCATGGTCTTGAAGCGTTTGAGTGAGCCTTTATCCAGGTATTCATACATTTTTTTTTGTATCACACGCTTTACATTTTTGTGTAGACCTTACAGCGCCAACGGAAAAATTTCTTTTATTCTTGTAAACTCAGTGGCTTTGGTAGACCAACACGCAAAATATGTCAGAGATCATACTGTTTGTACAGTAGGCACATACACGGGAGAGATGAATTTGGATTGTTGGCGAAGAGATGAATGGGAGGTAGAGTTTAATAAATACCAAGTCATTATCATGACCAGTCAGATTTTAGTAAATCTCATCAATAATAATTTCATTGGTAAGAAATCTAGAATATTTTTGCACTTTCTTTTCTTAAATCACAAGCTCGGGGTTTCCCAGATGAAATATCAACTTATGTGTTTAAATAAGATAAGATAAATGACAATTTTTCACGTCTTTCCGAACCTCTTAAAATATTCTTTTCGTGTTGATACATTTTAAAAATTATTTTCAGCTGACAAAACTCAAGAAACTTTATTAATGACATATTTTTATTTATTAGACGAATAACCAAGGCACTTTCACAGAATTAAATTTCAAAACGTAAGATACACTGAGAAAAAAACATACATTACACATAAGATATTGCTTATTTGCTGTTAGATATTTCTGCATGTTTTTGAGCAAAAAAAGTGTTGTGCAATAAAATTTAATGTTGTACGCTGATCGAATGATAATTACAGATTTAGAAAAGGTGAATCTGATAGTTTTTGATGAGTGTCATAGAGGTGTTGATGATCAGCCCATGCGGCAAGTAATGAAAACATTTCATAGTTGTCTAGAACCACCAAGAATTTTAGGACTGACAGCCACATTATTGAACGGAAATTGTAAATTGGGCAAAGTAATGGACGAAGTTAGAGCCTTGGAAACAACATATCACAGCAAAGTGGCTACGGTTGATGGATTAGATGCAGTTGTTGGGTGTGTTATTGACAAAAATATTAAAAAAAAATATATCACGGTCGATTTCAGCTACTCGACAAATCCGCAAGAACGGTTCAAGTACTGTGAACCAAACAGTCTTTCTTCAGTTGACAAAGCAGTGATCGATCGATTGCACAAAATTATAGATACTCTAGGCTTTGTTAAAATTGATAATTGCAACAATAACCAGAATTTTTTGGCAGATAATTTAAAACCGTTGGAACCAGTAGACCTGTTAAAAAGACTGAAAAATCTGGTCGCCGATTTGATAATTCACGTAGAAATGTTGGGCACGTTTGGGGGTTACAAAGCTTGCATAGCGCATATGATACAAGTGGAACGTATAAAAAAACATTGTCAGGATAATCTCCTCTTCATCGTTTTAAATTACGTCATGACGATGTTGGGGTGGGCAAAAGCTGTTCTCAAGAAATCGATGGATGATTACTACGGCGTTGACAAAATACGGAAATTTTCATCAGATAAAGTTGTGAAATTGTTTGAAATACTGGAGGAGTACAAAGCCGACCCTTCATCAGAAGAGCTTTGTTGTTTGATTTTCGTAAAAAGGAGATTTACTGCGAAAGTAATTCATCATATTCTACGAAGTCTGAAAGAGGTCGATCAATCTTTTAATTACTTAAAGAGTAACTTCATGGTCGGAAACAAAAACAACCCCTACAACGACACACGTGAAAATTTGTTCATTATGAAAAAAAATAGGGAAGTACTCGACGGCTTTGTAAACAAAGAAATCAACGTACTAGTCAGTTCCAACGTGTTGGAGGAAGGTATCGACATACCCAAATGCACACTAGTCATAAAATTTGATAAAGTCGAAGACTACAGATCTTACATACAATCCAAAGGAAGAGCTAGACACAAGTCTAGTATATACTACACAATAGTGGAGCGCGTGGAATCAAAAAAGTTTTTTGAAAAGTACGAAGAATTTCAAAGAATTGAAGCCTTGTTAAATGACGTAAGTTTTTTTCTCTGTACTATTTTTATTACTGTTAGTAAAATGCGTTTAGAAAGCTTAAACAGTGATAGAACTCTTGAAGACAAATTGCTTTTCTATTTAACATTTTTTTGAAAAATCTTTCTAAACCCAGATAAATTTTAATTAGTTTGATCGTAAGTTCTGGTATCCGCCAATGTGTCCGCGCCTACATTACGAGTAAAAGCGAAAGGAGATAAAAACTTAGATAATCAAGCAAAAACAAATTCTTTATTCGTAGTGAGAGTGACATTGAACTTACGCATCACACTTGATCAAGGGCACAAACCTTTAAAATTAAATGCTCGAAATGACGCCCTCCGTTATCGATGCACGCTCGTGCGCTTCGAGCCTAGAGTTGAGCCCTCACCAACATGTAGGGATTTTTTCAATTGACTGCAGGATTATTCACACGAACAGTTAATTCTTTGACGGTGTTTAACTGGGGTCTCCTGAACAGTTTTCAATCACAGGGGTTTAAGTCCGGTGAACGAGCTGGCCGCATGTTAAGCTTGTTTGACACGATACTAAATTTTTGAGAAAATTTACTAGTAAATGAGAGAGGACCAATGAACTATCAGGATCTGACAAAGACTGACTATGATCCTGATCGTTCATTGGTCCTGTCGAGGGTCTCTCTCATTTTCTAACAAATTTACTACGAAATTTAGCATCGTGTCAAACAAGCTTTAGGGACTTCAGTGACGGAAATCGAACAGTGTGTCTAACGATAAAAAAATAAATCATGGCCTCCCATTGGTCGGTGTTTTTGTAGTTGAGTAATGTGTTGCCTAGTGAGGCTATTGTTTGTTTTTTTGTGTTGGACACATCGGTAAAAACTAGTGTTTTGCAGCTGCTAATCGGAAAAAATTACGAGAGGGAAAGTCCGAGCAAAGCCGACATTGTCAATATGTATAACGAGGACGAAGTTGAACCCTATTACGTAAACGGCCCTAACTCTGCCCAAGTAAACATGACATCGGCTGTTTCTCTCTTGTGCCGATATTGCAGCAGTCTGTCATGTGATCAGTACACAACTTACGCACCTGAATGGTACATAGAAGAACAGAACAACATACTTGGCAACAAAGTTCGAGTAGTGATACGTTTGCCCATCGTGTGCCCAATTACAGAACCGATCATGGTAAGTTGATGGTCGTGGGACCGAATTTGGAGTCAGTGGATTTTTCTAGGGTCGCTACATGACCAACAAGAAAAATGCCAAGAGAGCAGCCGCATTAGAGGCGTGCATCCAGTTGCATAAATGCGGCGAACTTGACAATAATTTGTTGCCTTTAAAAAAAGAGTTCAACGAAGAGGATGTGTCGTATCTTTTCGAACATTGGCCGAGTGAACGCGAACCGGAAGCAGGTAACAAGAAGAAAAAGAGATTGTATGACAGAGAGGTGAGTCGATGTAATTTTGTTATTTATAACGAATTATTTTTACTTGTAGATCGCCGCGTGTGTGCAAGGTGAAATTCAAGAAAATCAAACACTTTACTTGCACGTAATAAAACTGAATCCGTTGTACAAAAGACAAGATGATTTTAATCAAGCGATCGTCTATGATCTCTACAAAACCATGTTGTGTTTCGGTTTCTTGACACCACACCCTTTGCCGGATCTGTGTAAATTTCCCATATTCGATTCCAACGGTAGTATCGAAGTTGATATTAAAATCAACGTAAAACAAAGAACTTTCACACGCGAACAAATGATGGCGATACGAGAATTCCACTATTTAATTTTCAACGATCTCCTGGAGATTCTCAAACCGTTTTTGATCTTTGATAACAGCGGAAAAAAATCGGAAATGTTATTGGTTGCTCCAGTCCAAGACGTTTTTGATGTTGACGTAGACTTTGACGTCATCCATAAACATAATGCATTGAAAAACAAGAGCCTCGAGCCGTCTTGCTCTGAACGACTTAATCTGCGCGTAACGGAAGAAGCGTATTTGCATAAGATTGTCTCGCCGTGGTACAGATCCCAACCGACAGTAAGCGAAACAATTTCTAAAAAAATCACAGCTGATAACGCAAATGTTTTAGATGTATGTGGTTACCAGGGTATGCTTGGATAAAAATGCGTTGAGCAGCTTTCCCAATCAAGATTACAGCACTTTTGTATCGTATTACGAAGATAAACACTCTCGTAAGATACTGAACCCTTCTCAGCCACTATTGATAGTCAAAGGTCTCGCCGCAAGACTTAACGCTTTTAAACCGAGAGGTCGCGAAGGTAAGAAAAAGAGAGAGAAGCGTTACGAAGAACTAGAAGAGTATTTAATACCCGAGTTGGTGGTGAAACAAGATTTTCCATCGTGTCTCTGGATCCAGGCTAGATTTCTACCAAGCATTCTGTCGCGTGTCGCGTATATATTGAAATTGCAGCAATTGCAAGATCGGATTGCTCGTGAGATACGAGCCAACGAGAAATATCTGCGAAATTGCCCCCCGTTGCAGCTGGATGTTCATCTTTTGAACTATGTTCCTAACGATCTACAACTTATAACGCCAACTGATACGTCCATCTCGATGACTGATGGTAGTAGTCTTCCATTAGAAGCTCCGGGAGCGCTCCTGACCCAACAACACAATAAAGATTTCGCTATGAAGATGCTAGAGGCGGAGTATTCTTGGCGAAGTATCGAGGAACCGAAAGATATCGAACGCGAAATTGGCGTTACCGTTATGGATATCGAGTATTACGAAACGTTTATAGCCCAAAAGACGTCCAAACAAACTAGGCTGTTAAAGAACGAGAGTCCAGTGAAAAATCAAAACCTGCTGGCAATTGCTTATGACAAGAAATTTGAAGAAAAAGAGTTGCAAATCTTGGCCATACGATTTGATAACCAATGTCCGAATTTATGCGATTTTTATAAAGCGATGACGGCAGCCGAGGCAAACGATATAGTTAATTTAGAACGTTTGGAGACATTGGGCGATTCATTTTTGAAATTGATATCGTCGCTGTACATATACTTTAAATTTCCAAATTACAACGAAGGAAAATCTACGACTCTCAAAGGAAAAATTGTGAGCAACAAGAATTTGTATTATTTGGCAATTAAAAAAAGTTTGGGTGGCATTTTGAAGAACAGCGATCTGTCCCCGAGGGATGAATGGGTACCACCCTGTTTTTGTATTCCGCAGATGATCAACAACAGCATCAAGAATAGAGAATATTCAGTTAATTCACTATTCAATTGTAACATATCTCCGACAGAACAAATAACGGGTAATTTAACGAGAAGGACTTTGGATGACATGATCCACGAAGCAATAACTGTTGATGAGGAAAATTCGTATGCCAGCATGTGTAGTTTTTTGAATAAACAATATGTCAGTGACAAGAGCATGGCAGATTCCGTCGAAGCGCTTTTGGGGGCGCACTTTCAGAGTGGAGGCATCAGAGGTGAGTTGGGTTTTGACACGCAAACTTTTCAACCTATATTTTTGTGTAATTAAAGCTGAAATAATTCAAGTTTTTGAAGACGGCAAATTTTCTATTTTCTACAAAATGTTACCGTTTCTTCTAGGTGGCATAAAATTTGTGGAATGGATTGGAATTTTACCAGCTTCCGAAAATGTGCAAAACTTGATCGAATCATCAGTGGTGGACCCAATTCTTGACAAAAACGCCACCCTGGCCAATGTAAACTTCCACTTGCCACAGTGGCAAGAGTTCGAAAAACGTTTGGGCTATCATTTCAATAATCGCGCGTTTTTGCTACAAGCACTCACACATTCCTCCTATTCCCCAAATCGAGTAACTCAGAGCTACGAGCGTTTAGAATTTATCGGTGATGCAATTCTTGACTTTTTAATAACCTGTTACATATACGAACATTGCGGCGTTTTGAATCCGGGAGAAGTCACGGACTTACGATCGGCGTTAGTGAACAATAATACTTTTGCAAGTTTGGTTGTTCGATGCGGTTTCCATAAGTTTTTGTTAATGATTAATCTCAAATTACAAGGACATATTGATAAATTTGCCGAATATCTCGCCACAAAGAACCACGTAATCGATGACGAGGTGTTGATTTTACTAGAAGAGAAAGACCTGAACATGGCCGAATATGTGGATGTGCCTAAGGTCTGTAAAGTACGGAGTTGAAAGTGCGAATCACGTCAAGTATGTTTTAGGTTTTGGGTGATGTTTTCGAAGCTCTAGCGGGTGCTGTGTACTTGGATAGCAACAAGGATCTCAAAACAGTGTGGCGCGTATTTTACAAAATCATGTGGAAAGAAATCGACCTCTTCAGCAAAAATGTTCCAAAAAATGTAATTAGGAGGCTCTATGAATGTCATACGGCATACCCGACATTTAGGTGAGTTTAAATCGATAAAAATTGATTGTATTCAATGGTGTTCCTGTCGAAAATACTTACTAATTTTTTTTGTCATTTCATTTCAGTAAAGCGATTGAGCTTGAAAACAAGAAAACTATGGTATCGTTAGATTTCATGTGCGAGGGTAGAAAGAAACGCGTCTACGGTTTCGGAACTAATAAAATAATGGCTAAAAGAGCTGCCGCTAAAATTGCTCTTCGATCGTTAAAGGTTTAGTAATTATTTAACGCTTTTTCGTTTTTCGAAAAATATTATGTATGGTTAACCTTGACAACTGAACATTTTTATATTTACTTCAACCAAATTGTTTATCCGTAACGTAGCATTTTTATTTTATTTTTTTCCAGTATTACCTTGCTTTTGTCTGACATATTGTTTATTCAAAAAATTACGCGTCTTTGCAAACGGTTTTTGTTCAGTCAGTTATTTCTTAGTTCTCATGTTTCTCCAGTTCCTTTCCTTAAATTACGGAATTCATTGTTTGTAGTAGTCGACCCATTCTCGCGACCTACTCTTCAGTCATCCGTATTGATAGTCATTATACCGTTTAACGTAATTTTTTTTATGTGTAATAGTTACGAAATTATATTTCATTCTAGTACTACTATTTTTATATTATGTATTGAAATTTGTTAAATAAAATTATTAAGTGCGATATAATGTATACATAATATTTACAAGGCTGATAGTAAACATTCTCGTATGGAATACAAGTTTATTGCGTTTTCCTCTTTTTTAACGAAGGCTTTTCAAACACTTGTTTTACCCCTCCCGCTTGTGTAGAATGGAATTTGAGGTTTTGTGAAGTCTCGCTTGACCAAGGTGAATCAAATTGTGTTGTATCCTGGTCGACCAAATGCGTATATTTGGTCCTTCCAGAACGGCCGAAATTTTTGACTTGCATAACTTTAGGCAAGATAGTTTTGTCAAAGTGATCTTCCAATGTAGCTTGTGCAAAGTCTCTTTTGTAGACCTCATCTTCTCTGTCCAAGTAAAACGCACCGCGATGGAAGTACTTTTGCAAGAATTTGTACTTTCCTTTGATAGATTTGTTTGTGACCTGTTTAGGATTCAGTCGCATTTCGATTCTTCTTTCTTCTTCAGTCATGTTACGCAATCTTTCGACTTCCAACCTTTCCCTTTCTATCGCTTCCCGTTCCTCGCGATCTCTCTTGATTCTTTTGAGTTCTCTCAGTTTCCAGGCTTCATATTCAATTTCGTCGTTTTCGTCGTCCGTGCAGACATCGTCTATGTTTGGTTCATTGTTTTCTTTATCTTTTGCTTGCTGTTCTTTTCTGATCGTTTCTTCGACAATCCTCAACGTCTGTCGTCTTCTTTCCTCCGCGCTTCTAACAGCTTCCAGCTCCTGCTGCTTCTGTTTCTGCACTTCCTTCTCTTTCTCTATTATCGTTATCCTATCTTTTTTCCTCACAAAGATCGGTTTCAATCTCGGTCCGGTCTCCTCTTCCGAATCTGTATATTCTTCATATTCCGACGATTCTTCTGATGATTCCGACTTCTCTTCCTCTTTAACCATAAATTCTTCTTCTTTCTTGTCTAGCATTCGCTTTTTCATAATTTCTCTTCGTTTCTCGATCTCACCATCACTGAGTTCCACTTCTGATTCATCATCATCTGGAGCAGCTTCAAGTGTATGTTTATGTTCGGGCAGATTTATCTGTTCTTTTTCCGACTCGTCATCTGATGATTCCAACACTTCAGGTTCCAAAATGTGTCTCCGCCGTTCAGGTCTGACTTCTGTTTCAACTTCGGCAATTTTCAAACGCCGCAAACGAGGATCGTTCATTTCATCGTCACTATGTGTGGGTTCCGGGCTGGGAGGTTGAAGGGGTTGGTTACGACGTTCCAGAAAATCATCTTCTTCACTATCGCTGTCGGACCTGACATCCTGAGCGTAATCAGGTCGCTTTCCAGAGACATACCGGTGTACTTTCACCTTTTGCATAGAAATCTCACCTGCAAAGATAAATTTGGAAAAATTAAGGACCAAATATTGAGACTCTTCACAATTGAAAATCTACCATATCACCAGTGAAAATAAAAGACAAAAAGAGTAATATTTGTTTTTAATTTTTGCGAAGTTTTTAGATGTTTTATAATTACATGAATAACGACTCAATTTACTTTAAAAATTGTATCACTCCCAACCGAACAGATACACACGCAGCCACCCAATGCAATTTTTCATTGTTTCCCTAGATTAAAACGGGATCTGTCCAGTGGCGTTTGTGATGAATGGATTTTTTTATGACAAATGTATGCTTTGTTTAAAAAAGTCAAGATTCTAAAGTTAGTCTTGAAGAAATATAATACCTATTTATGTAATATTATTGATGTGAAAAAAATCGTACACTTTTGGGTGGCCGCGTGTGTACCTACTTTTTCAGCCCAAGACGGAACCTAACCGTATAAACAAAATAATTAACAAGAACGTGAAAATAAGAGTAATACAGATTTTAAACACCTGTAAGTGTTATTTCTAGCAATTTGGAATTTATTTTAGTAAATCTAGCTAGGAATATAGGTTATGTGACTGGTTGTAATTTTTACCTTTTTCATTTCGTACAGGAACGGCACCTGCAGTACTCTGAATACCATAAGAAGACTGTGGATTCATCATTTTGTACTTTAATATACAAAATGCTTTTCTATTTTAATTTTTATTATCTTTATCCCAACACCACCACAAAAACTGTCACCGATGTAAAAACAACTGTCAACTGTCAGATGAGCAGGAGCAGACGGCGAAGTCAAAGTCACAATTGGAAGAGTCAAAATATTTTGAAAATAATTTTCATTTAATAGTTATCAATTAGAAAATGATTAACGTTTTAAGTCATGGTAGAATCTTATTCTTAAGACTAAAATTTTAGGAGAGATGCATAGAATTAGTTATTGAATAGACAGTCTTGCCAATAGTAGAACATCAACACGTGTTTCGGTTTTGTTTTCGTACGTTGGTGGTACCACCTGTTGTTGATGCTGAATAAGTTAAATATACGGAACGCAAGCGTGGAAGAAGACGCGGCGAAGCTGTGTTTTTATAATTTTTACGTGATTGTGACAAAACATTGAAACATTATGAACTAATTAATTAAGTTCCGAGTGTATTCTTTTGTGTTTTTGTTTAAATTGTGTTTTTGTGAGTGAAAATTTTTTTCTTGGATTACAAACGGCAAAACAACTTTGTCAAGAGAGGTAAGAAATATTCCCAAATCTTGAAAATATCGGAAGAAAACCCGTTTCCGTAAGATTTTCGGTCGTGGGGCAACGGTCGGTAACGACAAACCGGGATTTACCGTTCCGGCGTTTGTGCGATGTCTCATTTGATCCTTGTGGTCCGGACGCAAGTTCCGGTCGGTGTGGACCGCTCTTCGGCACAAAAATGAGGTAGAGTTTACGTAAGTGGTGTCGATGCCGGAATTGTTATGGCAAGTGCGGATAAAAACGGCAAGAATCAAGATAGGCGCGGCAAATTCTTGTTTCTTGTATGTCAGCGCGATCAAGGAGTCTGTGTTAAGTCTGACGTTTAGGCAGGGCACGTCAAGATAGCTGGTGGTACAGCATGCTGCGATGCTATTATGCAAAACACCAACAACCAAGGACATTGTCTATGAGGCTGCCGAATACCTAAGGAGTTATTTATCTTTTGATTTGCAGACGGTGACGTCAGGATGTGTATGATGTGAATGGGTCAACGACATGCGGAATGCCCTGCTTTTCTTGGGCAATTTATTTTCACTGGTGTACAGTTGTCTGGGTTCCGGTAAAGCGATGCTCTTTTTCCATCTGACACACACCTAGAGCCTCAATTTGCCAGCTCTGTCGCTGCCGGAGATTCAACGTGTCAAAGGTCCAGCCGCTGCCACGGCTGGAATTAATTTAAATCTATTATTTATGACGACTTGAAGATCGTTCCGAATCAGGATTTCCATTTTATGTTTGCCGTATTTAAAGAATATTTAGGTCAACAGACACAATTATCTGCAAAACAACTTCAACTTGCTCGGTCAAATCAATCCACATTTAAACAATAATAACTCCAATTGGAAAAATGAGCTCGAGAAATCTTGAAAAGAGGAGGTTGTCAGTTTCGTAGTATCTTTTTTTTTGCAACAGTGAAATACGAATGGACGTCCAGATATAGATTTTTTGTCCTGTTTTACTTCCTTTGGTCGATTAACGAGCGCATTGAGTGCAAAATGCAAAAATCGCGGCCTAAAAAAGTACAGTTTACGTCATTTCCAGTGAAACCTGAAGTGCAAATCGAAAGCGAAATAGATTTAGTTGCGTTAATATCAATGTTTGAAAGTGTCTGATTAATTGATATATTCAAAATTTCACTTTTACAACATATAATGAGCTGTGTAACCTTTTAAGTGCTTTATTTGGTAGTTTTAATAATCTAATCTGTTATTATTGGGGTTCCTACAAGTATCTCATAAAAACTATTTGACAATTCATGAAATTCTACTGCCAAATAGCTATTGTTCTTATTCACTCAAGACTTTCTATGCCACTTAATGAATCAGCCACAAATGCGTGGAATTTGGCACGATTTCTATCCCTAAGAACCCTTCACTTTTCAATTTTGTTAAGAGTATCGAGTGGTCCATTAGAATGGATGTGTGCCTATGGGGAAATAAAAATTTTCCCCACAAGTGTCATGAATATTAATTTTGAAAAAAAAATTGATAACGTGATGAACCTAGCCAGTGTTTTTGTGATCACAATAAACATTAAAATGCGCTTATGTAAGGTGACATTTAATCTAATCTGGCTTTTAACATTTCGTATCGATTATTTGTACATCCCAAAATAAAACGAATAACTCATAATTCTGATTTGGGAACAAACTCTGACATAACTAGCAATTGCCGGTTTGAATTTTTGTGATTACATATTTCATTACTAAATAATACCAATAGTCAATTGCCATTCATATCTGTTGTGCAGTTTGCGCAACAGAAAAAAGTAGAGGTTTACTGAAGTTGTTTTTCTATGAGTTGTACACCCGATACATGAATGACGTTTCTGTTGGAAAATTTCAACTGGAAAAACAAATTTGTATTCAATTATCGGAATTGTTTATATTCCGGCGGCAGTATGATGGAATAAATTTAATTTTCAAGGTTGCTCAGCTTTCTTTCCGTCGAGTGAATTTTCCCTAGCTGCAGTAAAAGTCAAACGAGAACGTGGTAGAAATTGGATATCCAGCAACGCCTTTTTGTAGTAGGACAAGTGTACAGAAAACTAGAAACAATGCGTGTTTTACATGTGAAACCGGTGTTAATGTGTCACCAGGATAGACATTTTCCAATCGACTGAAGTTGAAATAAAAGTTTTTATTGAAGATTTAAGTACCCGAAATTGACGTAATGTTTGCGATTTCCGCACGTACGAGCTTATTCGCTCAGGTGTTATGAATAATGCATTTTTATTTTTACTTGTGTATGCAAAAACGTTGCAAAATGACGATTGTGCAATATGTGTGTATAGACAACAATCAGGCCTATTTTCGATTTTTAAAGTGTATAGGTGCAGTTCATTATTATTTAAATGACGAAGCTGACACGCTTAAACAGACAGTTTTAGAGCCGCTCATTACAACGTTAGCGTATAACAACTCTGTTGAGCTGCCAGCGCATTTTTATAATTGCAACGCAAGTGGTAACTGCGATAAAAGACCGATTTTATCGGAGACTTTAATGCTGAACCAGAAGACCAAAAATTCGCGTCTTCTTACACCCACAACCGTCGTCACGTTAACCGTTTCTTAATTCAATCGCAGTAACCTACAAGTTAACAGTATTTGTCACTTGTTTGCATTTGGCGAAAGAATTGTAGCGTGATTCAACGTTTGAAATGTTACAAACAAGTTTTTTAAATTAATAACGATCTCGATGGTATTTTAAATACAGAAATGCGAGTTGTGGGTGTGACACGGAGCTCGTAAAAATCCGAACGTTTTACGATTCGACCCTTGTCGAGGGTAAGAGGTGGCTACCTGGAACGTATTTGGGAAGGTTTCATTTTGACGGGCAAGGAGTGGAACTTTCTAGATAATTATTGAAAAAATACCAAATCACCTACTTAGGCGTCAATTTACTCAGCAAGATACTGCACAACACATGATTCAACATCCTTTGACTTATTTTCGACATACATATTTGTTGTTATCAGGATGTTTAACATTGTGCGTGGTGTAATCGATGGAATTTTGGGATTACCAGATAATTGTTTATCTTGCCGATCAATAAAAATAGAGTACCACGTATCGTGAAGATACGTTTAGAATAGTTTTATATGGTGGTCTGTGCTGTTGCTAAGTTTCTTGGTGAGAGGCGTAGAAGAACAAAAATTGAAAGGTAAAAGTGGTCAAGTTTTTTTAATTCGTGCTTGGTCATTTAAATTTCAATTCTGGTCACTCATTTACCAGAAGATCCGAAAGATTTAATGGTTTTTAGTTAAAATGTTCGAGATGACATTTGAGATAAAGCGAATTCCTAAAGTAAAATTTGTTCTTCATATTAGAGTTTATTTAATGACGGCAATCATTTCCAAATATAGTTCCTTTGTGTTGGCACTTTTATCGCGCCATTAATCTGTTCGACTTCATGACCACTATTCTAACGACACGTCAAAAAGCGATTTCTTCCTATCCGCAAAAGATCCCTGTGTGAATCCGTCCGGGCAGATCAACCTCCTTGTGCAGATAAACCGTTGGTGCAATTAAGTTGTCGGACATGCATGAATCATGCGACAGACCGGCTGCACATTTTTCGCTCTTTTATTTCAGCTTGCCTTCGCAGAGATTGTTTATTCTGCTGTAAACATTCCTCTCCTTAGAAACGCCCGAAGATCGATTTTAACATTTCACGTGTGTCGCTGCTGAATTCGCAACGAACAGTCCTCAACAAGCCTAGCTCCTAGCTGTCTCACGTCCGACTTGTAAATTTTACTATTACAACACCAAGTGCATTGGCCTGGTTAGAAGATGTGTACAACGTAATTCCGTCTAGTCTTCCGATGGATGGGTTTTTATGGTCGGGTCTCAGCTGGAGGGGTTGCCAGGTCATCCTGCGAAGAATGCAAGCTAGGTCGGTGGGTCGAGCCTCTCCGGGCACAGTCGGACGTGAATTGTTGGGTTTTAAAGAGCCGCCGAACAGACGGAAGCGCTTCACATGTTGTGATAATAAAGTACCAGGGACTCGAAGAAGCAAGAGCCGTTAACGCGGTTCTTTGATTTTTTCTTCGGTTATTATATATTTCTTAAAAATAACGGCAATTCCAGTACGCGAGTGCACATACCCTATAATTTTTTACTGTGTTGTAAGATCGTATTGGCCCCGAGGCTAGTGTCGAGGTTTTTGACCATTTGGGAAATGTTTTCAAAAATGGCATGTCGAGGTCGTCATCGAAACTGGAACGATTTGCGGCCGATGCTATTTTTACACAAAAACTTATAAACTTAACAGTTGTCTGGTTGAGGTTCTTTCACAGCTTCGAGGCAATAGTTCGATAAATATTTTGTCACTTTAGAGCTTTCGTAAAATAACTGTGGCGATTTGTTTTTCGAGTAGTTCTATCAACATTGACTAACATTAACGATAGTAATTATGAAAGAGGAAATACCAACCAAAGTTCAAGTTTCGAAAGAGTGAATTTGAAAATTTAGTCATAGCAAGAAATTAGTTCGTGGAAGTTTATAGAAAAGTATTCCCATAGACCAGTACTGAAGTATTGTAGTGCTACTCTCAGGATTCGACAAATAACCCTCGGTTGCAGGGTCTGTGAGACCCAAGACATGTGAAAATGCTCTTGATTTTCGTTGTTATTTAAGTAATCTTAACTGGACTGCATTTTTGTTTAAATAAATTAGTTAAAGTAATTTGAATGTCGTTTTTTGTCAAGAAGGCATTCGGGTCTCTTCGGACCCAACCCGTGGGATCATGTAACTTTAATTTATAATCTGCAAATAAGGATTGTTTTGTGCAATAATGCAAACTACATGAATGTGTTTGTGGAAATGTTTATTTATTTACTTGTACATTTTTATACGCATAATGTTTACTTCGAAGTGTTTAACAATCTGGAATTTATCTGACTGGGTTTTCGGAGGAATAGCATCCGGATTCACTCTCAACTTATCGAGGCCAGTGTAAACATCATAAAGATAGCAAAACCAATTGTTTTTGAAAATTTTATGCTATAGTGAGTGCGTCGAAAATTTTCCTCGGTGAACTTCGACCTTTTTGAATTTTTGCCCAGGTTTTTGTTTATACCTTGAGGGTCTCAAACGATGATAATCTAATATATTACATATTTCTAGAAAAAAAGTATGTACATAATGAAAATTATTTGTTAAGAATTAAACATAAATATGCATGTATTTGCAAAAAATGCAGTTTTTTTTAACACATCATAAAATATAATTTTAAGTCAAAACTAAAATCTTCATTAAATTTGCAATGCAACATTTTTATTTTTTGGTCAATAAGACCGAAGCCATGGAATGGTGTCATTGGCAAACCATCCATGGAACGGAGAGACAATAATTTATACTGCTTATAAAGAGTTGATTTTTAAACGTTTCAAACTGTCCATCTGTTGTCATATTCCACTATTTTTTTAATCACACAAGACACAAGTTCAGATTAGGAACATAAATATACCCATTTGTACTTACTGACATACTTAATTGTTTACATATTTTACTTCGTTATCTATATTGTCATATTTGTTCGAAATTACGATGGTAAAAGAGGATTAACGGGTTCGATAGAAGCTCCTTACTTGTATGTATGTAGTTTATTTTTTAAAAATTCTATGAACACGTAATGCCCAAATTGTTAAATACAAAATATGCTGTAGAAAAATTAACGCTAGTTTTATGTGTTTTCGTCAGAATTACAACACACGCACTTTGCTCTACCTTACACATTAGCACCTATAGCGTTCATAATTATGAAGTCGTTGTCCAACGCGAAGGTTGCTAAAATGCGTTAATTCTACATTCCTTTTTCGTTTTTTTCTTTGTGTTATGGAAATTTTGTACAGAATAAATTCTATGAACCACAAGTCCTCTCATTTTCTTAATTAATCAATTTTTGTTAAAATAGAAAGCTCAACACCAGATGCAGGACACGTATTTTTTTAAATCCGTGAATATACACAGTGTGTGCAGTTTCCAATAAAACTAACAGATTGTTCCGACGTTTGTTATTCTCATTAGTTTCTCAGTAGTAACCGAACCCCTAAAATTGTGTTCGTCGCTTTTCAGCACAAATGTTTTCCCTGTTCACATAAACTTTAGTTCTAGATTAAAGTTTTAGAAAAAAATCTAATCTAATCACTCATCGCGTTGATTGTTTTACTTAGTGTCGAGGTCCACCTTGTTGAAAATTTATTTAAATAATATTAGTCACTGAATGCGTACATTTCAAAAGAATCTAGATATGTTATTTCGATAAATTTAATAGAATGGTTTTATTCTTAAAAACCAGTTGACTTGAAGAGGTACAGGTTTTTATGGGTCACGTAAAATTAGTTGGTTAGAATTATAGGTACAGATGCCAAGTAACATTTTCAATCTTTACCCAAAAAATATTTCAATTTTTGCGTACAGTAGGTCGAGTAATCGTGATAATTAAAGTTTTTCGCAAAACAAACAACAGACAACTTCAACTCCAGTTCTACACCTGTCACCATCAATCACCATCAAAATTTCAATACAATGGGTTTAGTTAAATATTCATATCCATTCTTAGCTGCCTTGAACTGCCAATCTACATAAAAATGAAAATAAAAAGACTAATTGTTTAAAATATGACAGCAAGTATGTAGATGGTTTTTGTTGCTTGTCAGCCATTTTTGAATTTTATTTTTTGTTCGACACTGTCAGAATTTGAGAATTTTCTCCTGTATGAACGGATTTTGATAAATGTCACAACATGTCAAAACGAAACGTCAAGCTAATTTTAAAGATTTAAAGCGATTTGGAGCCGTTAGGGGGCTCGTCGAACAAAAAAACGTTGTATTCAACTCGTTCGTGTGTAAATTGGGCCTTTTTTGGCATGAGTGGGCCAGTTTAAAACGCGAGTGAAACGAGCCAAAAAAGGCCCAATTTACACACAAACTCGTTAAATAAACTACTATTTTTCCCAAGATATTTTAAAAAGTGTGATTTTTACATTACATAATAAGATAACATTTTTATTGTTTATTAAGTTGCATAAATAAAACAGCATGAAGAAGATTAATGACCGTTCACTAAATAATGAACGTAAAAGGAGTAGATACATACTAAAATACTACATATTGTTGGTGCCATGTGTTATTGTACCAGGTCTTTCGTATCTCTTTTTTAACTTTCCGATCTTGCCCGACTCCAGTGTTTTAAAAATTGTTAAATATTTTATCAACGTACGGAATTGTTTAATAATTTTTAGTTTATTTAGCTTGCATGCGCGAGTAGAACAGCATTGACGTAGCCTTGTCACACATAGGAATTTGTGAGATAATGAAATTTTCTGAGAAAGAAAGGTTTTGGTATGATCGAAGGGGTGAGTTTTTCATTTTACTCTGACCACCAAATTTTGCTAATCATAAAATGTAGTTATTAAAATTATAACCGACTAATGAATTCATTTCTTCTTAAGTGACATTTTAATTTTCAACAGTTACGCAGGACATTGTAAATACGAAAAGTAAACAGGTCTTAATCTCCTTTGATGCTTGAATATTTACTCTAAAATTATATTATATAAATGCATGAAACGAATTTTGCAAAATAAAACGCACCATATCTAATTCACAGAAGTGATACCTTCAGTGACATTGTAATTTCTGTCGAACGGTTATAAATCTCTCTAGCATTGTTTTTATGGAACATAGTTGAGCGTATCAGTGTATGTCGTAAAATCTAGCGTAAACGTAATACGCGTGTTGTTTTGCCGTTAACTAGAAAGTACAACTTTACACTGAAACCGGCGAATGATGGTACAAATTTTTAGATCTGAGTTTTGTTTAACTTGGGCATCTGGAGCTGCGCTGCCCCGTCTTGGCACCATCTGGTGGTACCGTTCTGGGTCTGACATTTTTAAGAGATTTTAAAACCTGGCCTGTCTAACTATCGTCTTTAATGTCGTATTTTTATGGACGTTTTAGTACCTCGCAAAAGCATTCATCGCGTTCACCAGTGCACCATAAATTTCCCATCTTCGTACCTTTGTCTCTTTCGTCCCAACGTTCTGAAAAACGTTCGGCACACCCAACGCTACCTTCTAGCATTCGAAAACAATAACTCGTATTCGATGAAAGTGTGTGAATAATGTGTACGATTTAAATTGGTAAATTGCAAGAGAACGTTCTCCTAAAAGCGACATGAATAAATCATGGGACTTTTAATTATGGGAACGCGGTTGGCAATCGCTGCAGGATTTAGAAACCCCGCAAGTTTGAAGTTTTGCGAAGCCATTTCCGGTAATCCGGTGGTGTTGTTTGATTTAAGCCTCACTTCGCGCTCCAAAACCTCATAATTTTCTGAGCCGTGTGTGTTTCGCGATTTATTATGCGAACGTGACAATCTGGTCCAGAAGGTGGTACCGAATTGCAGATGTTTCTATTTTCGGAATAGTTTTTGGTGATGTTGAGCACCTGTGGAGCCAGATATGCAAAATTGATGTCATTTTAGTCTGCACACGTGCACCAAGAATGTAGAAATGGCTACGTTGCACTAAATCTTCCCATGCTTTCACTTGTGTTCATTCAGAAACTCGGATTTGCTATTGAATTCAAAGCAACCAAACACGATTTTCAGATCAGTGAATATCTACAACGACTATCAATTGTTGTCGATTATTACTATTCACCAGATAATGCGGTACCTGCGGTGAATAATCAAATCAAATAACAAAAAGCAGAGAGTAGAACGGAGACAGACACTTTGATCAATCATTAGGTATTATTTTATTTGGGTGGGCAAACAACGAATTTACGCTTCAAAATAAAGGATTTGAGAAATTCTGCACTGTCATCCGTCTCACTTTCGGCATTTCAATTCACGAAAGGAATATGCAAGGTTGAACCGCAGTTTTTTTCTGAAGACTAGCAGTAGGTGGACTTTACAATTAAAGTAGTATTTGTGTAGCTTAATGGAGTGTGGAAAACTCAACCAGACTAAATTGAACCAATCAGATCGGTTGCTTCGAACCATCACTCAACCACCGAAATGTGTGTCGTACTACCTACGGTAGTTGTTTGTTTATGTATCAATTATTACACGAGTGCTATCGCGATTACTGTTAATAAACGTCTTATTTTATGGCTGGCGTAAAGTACCCCATCGCATTTAACACCAAGTTCATGACAAATTTAACCAAGAATTAAGCAGTTATTAAGATTGAAAAATTCCTGCGCGTGTGGGTGTCACAAGTTCACTAACAAGCCGCTGCATTCAACTGGCAGACATAAATATCTTCGTTAATTATGTACCTGACATTATCACTTTAATCGCAACGACGACTTCTTTTGAGGAGTCGTGTTTTGAACACGGAGTGACCACGCTCGTGTTGTTTTTGGAAACGAGAGATAAAACTGGCAGTCCCAGTAAAACGGTGACCAAACGATGAAATTACTATTTCCTAATTAAGAAAATTAAACAGAAACGTAATTGCTGAAACAGTCGACAAAAATGCAAGCCGTTGAACTTTGCCGGGACTGGAGTTGTACATATTTTCGGTCGTTAAATTTTATTATGCAGATAGTTTTTCGTGTAACTGACATGTCAACATTTCATATTAATGTAGTAAAAGGCAATGTTGAAATGTTAGCACCGAGTGAAAAAAATAATTGCACAGTTACGTAAAGACGCAATTAATTTTGCATGCGATACGGTTTTCATCATTTTGCTCAGACAATGCAGTGTGTCAAAATTAGGAAGTCGGTCATCAAGGAAGATAGTACGACTCCAGAAACTGTACTAGTTTCCATTTCAACAAGTTTCCTTCGTGCAGAGATGGCAGGAAGTTTGCGATGATCCAAGAGGCAAAACAAAAGTTTCTCACACCTCTCTTGTGATAGACCTGGTGGTTTGATGGAAACGAGAGCATGCAGAGCACCGAAGCGGTGATTTTGCATAACGGCTTCGGCATGTGTCGGAACAGGAAAGCGGCTTTTGTCGACCGGAAGTGTCTAAAGCATGAACGGCATTCTCTTTTTCATCTGGATAAAGTGCAGCGAATTTTTTCAATCGATTGTATGAAAATTTTTATCAGTGGTCCACTTTCTTTCGCGATAAAAAAGGCACTCTTGATTGTGGGGTGACCGCGTTAGGTTATATTTAGTACTGTTAATGGTGTCAATCACTTCCAGTTTTTTTTATATGCGAAATGGTATGTCAACATTAATTAAAATCGATTTGAGATACCGTCTGTATTCGTTAAAGTAAGATGGTCGTAAAAGATCCGTGAACAACGTCGCTTTATTGATGCGTCATTCATGTAGGCCATTAGGCATCGTCTCAGTTTTCCCAGAATGTATTATATGGTTTGATGAAGATAATTGAGTTAAGACTCATCACCGGAGCTTAATCAAACGAAGACTCATTCATCAACGTTTCAAACGGAAAAGATTGGATTGTCAAAAATTCGTAACAGCGGGGGGCTAATGTTGTAGCATTACTTCGTGAATCGACTGTACATTTCATTTTTACCTTAGCTAACACATGAAAATATCAAAAACGTCTTTCGAAACGGTTATAATGTCATCAGATTTTTCTCTTTACCGGATTATTTATTCACAACAGGTTCGTTCTCTTGTAATACTTTAGAATTAAGCAATGCCAGTGCAGCGCTTAAATACTTTTTAAATTATCTAATTAAAAAGATTTCAGATGGACAGTACGACCTCTTTCATGACCATTTTGAATAAATTAAATATGCATAAAAATAATATTAATGCTTTTAGAGAACGATCGGATGTTTTATTTTAAATTTCACCAAACAGCGGACCCACTTAGTATTTAATCTCTCCGGTTTTTTCGACGCGATTTTTAAATGCAACTTGTTCGTGAACTTTCGAAGGAATTTTGCAATTTAGTTCTTAATCATAACATGTTAGCTACAAGTATTTGAAAGTTGCTTCTGCATCATTTATTTGTTCTTGTTCACATGGAATGTCTAGTCTTGAGAAATTAGCGATACATTGCTTGTGTAATCGAGGACTGCAGGTGTATTATGCTTGGGATTTACTGAAGATTGATTATCCATTAAGTGGTAATGTGGAATTTTCTCGAACGCAACGTATTAGTCTTATTTAGTATTTTAAATAAATTAGTAAAACCAATTTCTTATTAAAGTTTAAACGAAAAACGTATTATGTATTACATCAGTGTTGTAATAATTCGATTATACTTGGTAATTCTGCATCACACGAACAACAGTATTATTATTTTATTAGGGAGATAACTCGAGCATTATCTTCACATGATAATACTTTAAACAAAAAAACATTGACGTGATGCTGTAGTTCATTTCTGTTTTATATTGATAGCGTTTGAACTCGAGTTCGATCGATTCCATCTGAGCCAGTTGTAATTTATAATAAAAGAGAGTAGTATCGGCTACCTTAATAGCAGGTGAGTCCAAACCCATTTTTTTCTTTTGTTTTAAACAAATTGTGGAATAGAAAAATGTATGTATAGGGTGAATTTCTACAAAAATCTAATTGAAAATCACAAATCAGATTAAAGGAATAAATAAAATAAAAAATAAAGCGACTACAACGAATTTGATCACAGGTGATATCAAGACAACACAGGTTGATTAGGAATTTTCACATCATTACGGTTGGCTTAAAAAAACACATGAACTGTCAGAAAAACTTCTGTCAGATTTTATTAAATTTGTATAGTTTGAAACGGCCTTTTAGAATTTAGGTTAAAAAACTGCACTTATGTGTCAGAAATGTCAATTATGCAAATACAGTACAAATACTGTCAAACAGACACAAATTGACATAAATTGACAAATTAAATTTCCAATTCACATTCGGTCAAATTTCATTTCCCGTTTTTTTTTTCAAGCCAACTGTAAGTTATGATAATTTTCAATTCAAAGTAAAATCAAGAGATAAAACAATTCCAATTCCTTGTTTGATAAACACAATGGAGCAAAAGGAAAAAACAGGATGCTGATATTCAATAGTTTATGATTTAAAAAGCAGTATTGTTTGAACGCAATTTGGCTTAGATATCAACGATATATCTTTCCAGCTCATTCGACAACAAGAAAATATAAATTCAAGTAACTAAAATTGTCGATATGACAGATTTTAGTACCATGTTCCATCTGTCATAATTTAATTCCTATAAGTTTTTCATCTTATTCTGAATTTAATTTTTCTCACTCGAAATGCATTTCAATATATCGGGTGTTCATTTATGCTCAAAATTGGCGTTGAAGAGTGGATTGTGAATGCACCACTCAGTCAGTTTGCAGAGTAAAAACACAAACAACGCAAAAAGTGAGGTTAGATTTAAACAGTTGATCTGTGGTCTGTAATCCGTGGTGCGTTCACAATCGACTCTTCAACGCCAACTTTGAGGATAAATTTAAATGAACCCCCAATATTTACTTTTAAACCAAAGCTACATCCCTCTGTTAGTGGTTTGACATTTCACAGCTACGCAGGTGAAAGAAATGGGTTTCTGAGAATTTTTCTATTCAGTTTTATTTTTAGTTACAAAGGGCTTCTTCTAAACAGAAGAAGTTATAATGTTTTCCTGAATACCGAAATAATAATAATGGAGCAGTTTCCAGCTGTCTTAAATTTCTTTCTGTCCGGTTAGAGCGGAAATAATTTTTTTGAAATTTGCACCTTGTCCGCTCTGTATATTTCGTTGAAATCCGTCATTTTGCAACAATCACATTGTCGATTAATGAGCTCATCCGTGTCGATTGAAGGCCGCTAATGTTAATGTGGTCATCTCGTAAAAATGCTTTCAGTCCCATTTGTGTTTTCGAAATGAAACAATGTCATAAAGAGTCGAGATCGATGAATAACAGTGACATGTTTATTGATGGGTTTTGTCCAGAACGAGGATCTGACGTTTAAATTTGAATGATGAGTAAGCTGTACTACCTCCTGACCATCAAAGAAAGTACGTTGCCTCACACTTATTAATAACGAGAGTAATAGATAGGTGTCCACCCCTGCGGTACGACAATAAGACAACTTGTGCAATCGTGTCACGATCAAATTTGCATCGAAGGGCAACAACGAGACGAGCAATTAAGTTCAACGAAGCAGAATCGTGGTCGAATATCTGATTCCATATTCCGTCTGGATAAGCCGACCACCTAATGAGAATGCTAATCAGTTCGATTAGACGTGTGCTCCTGCGGTATTTCAGGAATCGCTTCTTTTTTCACAACCATCAATCGCGACCGGCGCGGTGAAAGCCCCCGTCGTTGTTTATTATCGCTATATTCCCTTTGACATTTTATTAATAGAAAAACGACTCGTTTTGCGTTTACATGAGCGTTCCCATCTCGCCTAATTAAATTCCCGGATTGCACCGTGATGGCATGTGCCCATTTTTAATGGCGCGCTCTCAAACGAACAATCGCATTCAATATGCAATTTCGGCGTGAAATGGCTTTGATCCGTCCAAGTACCGGAAATGTTTGTGGTTTTGTGCGTTTCTTAATCGCGTTTCGAACGTGTCACGGTTAGGATATGACTTTTAAACCAGGGTTGAAATAATAAACACACGGAGGGAGCTAAAAACGGAAATGCTTCTTCCATCGCACTAGTCCGGAGCGGATGGCGACGGAGTCGTGAGGGTGTGCTGTACGTTTCCGAAAGGGCGATGAAGTTCTACGCGTATTACTCCAGTTTGAACACGGGTGAGTCGAGGAATTTCTTTGATTTGGTTGCGTTTTATCGCGTGATTGCGGTGACCACCCAGAATCGAACCGCTCTTCAGATAATGCAATCGGTTAAAATTGTTTTGCACTGCGGGGAGTTGTGTCATTTTTTAATCTGTCTGGACTGAATTTTAACGTCAAATAATTGGATATTGCCTTTCGAACCGCACTTCCTGTGTGCTGTGTTACCGCCACAGGCGGAACAGTTCTGTAATTCCACAATACACACCGATATTGTTACCTAATTACATATTTTAATCTAATACCCTATTAGACCAGTGAAAGTACGACAAAAAATCTTATTTATGCGATCAAATTAATTAAAATCGCAGACACCAAAGATTGCAAATGGTTGGTGTTCATTCAACCGCAAAAAATAACTCATTTAAAACTTTTTAAATATTTCGAGAGGACGTTGCCGGTGACGTACTCCGATAGCTAAAATTACAAATAACTTAATCATTTGTTTATTTTCTTACAAAAGGAACTGTGCTTCGCAATGAGTGGTTAATTGTGACCGTCACAGATCATTAACCACCAATAGATGTGACTAACAGAGATTAAAATTGCAACAAATACAAAAGGACAAGTCTATTAAATTTTTTTTAAATTGTTCGAAAAGGTCCCAACGTTTCTTGTTGTTGTTCTTAAATTTCTCCCAATCGGCCAAGAGCGTGTGGTATTTTGTTAGATAAGAGTACTTCACAATGAAACTTAATTGTTGTTGTAGATTGCCATTTGCCACTTAAGGCGGGCCATAGACACATATCATTACCGAACTTGACGGTATTTATATTAGCGAATGACAGAGCTGTCCCGTTGACTTTTAAAGAATTCCAAAAGACATTGTTAACAGTTTCGTTGTTGATTGGACAAGAGAACTGTTTCTAACGTTTCTCCCATTTCTCTTGTTTTGAAATTGCGATTATATATAAGCCTTACTTTTCACCAGATGCGATCTCTCAGTTCGAATGTCTATTATCGCATTCTTGTCGTCCGATAAAATCTTATTATTTAGAAGAAAAGGCGTCGTTTGTTATCGGCCAGTAGAGTGGGAGCTTCTCGCAAAATATATACAAGAGATTGCGGCGTAGAAAGCACAATAATCCGGATAATGTTTGGAATCTCACCTATATCCTAATAAGCAATGAGAGACTGCGAACTGTGCATAAAGGTTACATTCTTGTGAAAGGCGTTGGTTTTTCTAAACTGCATAATTGGTCACGATTCGCATCTTCGATTTGTGTGAAGCGGTGGTACTCCGGTAGTACCGCGTGAGACTAGAATCGATGGTTTCAGATCATCGGGATAATTGATCGAGTCGAGGCGAGAACGCGACCGTTACATCAGAGAATAAATTACTCTAATTGTGATCGGTTTGCAATTATGCGTTAATTGGAGCTGTCATTCGTTTATTGTTTTTTAACGGTGGGGCAGGTGAGTCACTGGACTTCCTCGTCGGGTTGAACGGGCGCTCGTGGGCCATCAGCAACACCAAAAAGAATTGTTCGTGTCTTCGGTGATTATTATGATCAGCCCACGGCGGCTAGAGATTCTTTAAAGACCAAGGTGATCTGGTTCGGTTGATCCATATTTTCCTCTGCGAACGGCTCTCTTATATAACATACTAACATAGTACTAGAGAGTTACTGTCGATTTTAATTGGACGAACCCTCGGCTCTGTGCGCTTTATGTTAACTTAATTAAACCGATTTTTTAGTCTCGCACTGGTAAAGCGAAATGAAAATAAAAATTCCGCTTGCGAAATAATCTAGGCCCACGTGTGGTAAACTTTAATCATAAGACTTCCTCAATTTTGCAACCAGAATTATCCTTTTTCGTATCATCCAAGTAATCCGTGTAGAGTGTCGTATAAATTTCCGCATTATCTATTTATATCCTGGTGGAGTCAATTCTTAACCGGAATGTGTGGGACTATTCTTGATTCATAAATATGATCTTTATTGTTGGTAACGATTTTTCCAAGGAAGGCCAGTTTGAAAAATTGTGGGTCACTGACGGTTTACTTCAGTAGCGTAGCAAGGCCGTCGCGGATGTGGTTTCCGCGAAGAAGGAATATTCAGATAATAAGATCATGGCATAGTAGAAATAAAATAAAACATCATCCATAGCCGTACAAAAAAAATGTAAGAAAAGATTTTTTTTTCTCGTCTTAGCATAGCAAAATTAGTCACTTTTTCAAACAAAACCAAATTTCTTTCTCTTTGAAATTAAGGCAAATTTGATAATATTTCAGTTATTTATAGTATTCCTTAAGCAGGTTTGTATTAATTTTAATTTAAAATACTGCGTTTCGTTGTAGCTACTGTGGCTGATATCGTTCAAAACAAAAAACCAGAAAAACCACTACACAACGATACGCAAAAAACAAATAAACTTTATTCCACAAAACCCAACAACTTTCTGATTTCTCCTATTCCCTGTTACAATAACACAAGACTAAGAAAATTAGTAACTCGATTGTATTTTATTTTTTCTGAAACTCCCAATCGGGGTTCCGGGACCCCGCTACGCCACTGCCTCGACGAATCTCAAGATTGCAGCTTGGCAACAAACTCTTCTTTTTTGTCGAAACGTTACAAATTCGCGACCTTTTTAATTGCTTGGCACTTTTTTACATTCCAAAAATTCTCGCAGATGTCAATATTCGTTCCAATTATGAAAACCGTTGCAGTCTTTAACGGTCAGTTGGAAACCGCCAGTGATGTCATCTGCAATGATGTAACTCAATGTTATCTGGAGGATCTCGCCGGTGGTGCCTCGTGCTTCGTAGTGGGTGAGGTCTTTCAATGGTCAGGTGTTTCCACGTCCGACTCTTGGACATTGTAGCACGTTTCTTGTTCTGTTGTTCGTACGCAACTTCTTGTACTTCCTCATACTTTGTCATTTTATTGGGTCAACTGGGATGGGTCGCTCCGACCAGGGTCGTGCGGTAGATTTTCTCAGTATGATGCAATTCTTCAAAATGCCGCCCCTTTAATGTTTTTTCTTTAAAATAACCTTAGATTGTGATTTAAAAAAAATGAACATAAGTAAGAATACTATGTTTGTTATGAAAATGTAAACTACTTACTTAAAATAATGCTACAAACTATCAACTACAGTTTTACCCTTCTAACTTTAACTTTAGCAAATTCTTTAATTAGAGATGTGTAGTAGTGGCTGCCAAAGAATAACACTGCATGTAAACTTGTAATTTTTAATATTTTTTGCTAAAATTATGCCTTAACCTTTAACCCTTTCTTCATTCCTTCATATCAGCCCCGTTGTCATAGCCTTCGTTGTCTTCTAAGCCACTTTAGATCAAAACCTAACTTTTCCAAACGCATGCAATTGTTTTTTGTGATAATTGCTCCCTAAAATTTTAGGAGCGGCCGCGCGGTACTTATGTAACAAACAAAAATAATGACTTCGCGTTGCAGATAAAAAATCGCCAAGGATGCACCTGCACCGGAAACCAAAATCAAAGGGTACCGAAATCGCTTATGCAGAGATGTGCAATAAATCACTTCAATATCGAATAACATTGACTAACATAGATTTCTAATTATGTATTGAATGGTTTAAATTGTATTTTGACTTCTTTGCTTATGCCGCCCCCTTACGGTGCCGCCTGATGCGGCCGCCTCTCTTCATCATAGCACGGCACGGCCCTGCCTCCGACCAATTCATAACCGTGATATGGTTCACGAAAACTGGTGTTATCATCGATATCTCACACCTAATCAAAGATAAATCTTGGTAACTCAACATGACATGCCCGAATTTAGTTACGTTTCATTTTATCCTCTAGTCTAACTGATATGATGTGGCTGTAGAATAGTGTAATTAATACAATATGTCAAGAACACCGTATGGTAAAGTAAAATTTTAATATTTTTGCCTTTCGCAAGTGTATTGTGTTGTGGACAAATAGATAAATCTGCTGACGTGGGCGAATTGTGGTTCTATGTAATGAATTGATGGAAAGAAACTGATACCGTGTCATGTTCTGGGCTACGCCCCTAATGTCTATGTTAAAACTATCGGTAACGACAACATTACTCGTTTCATTTTCAAACTTGACAGTTTTTTTACTCGATTGGAAACTCAACTTAACTCATTTGGAATCTGGCCCAAAACTGATTTTTTGACAACATTGCTAATCCTAAATTTATTACCGTTTCGAGAAATCTGATATGTGGGTTAACAACCATTTCGGTATCTGAACCATCTGACAAATCCAGAAGTGTGTTTTGAAAAATGGTATTTTTGCTATTCGATCAAATTGAATTTAATTAGCCCGAAAGTATTAAGAATTTTGGTAAGAATCTGTGATAAATTACTTCCAGATGTGTAAACAGTTCAGATATCGAGAGGTTGGAAGACAAATTACTACCATAAAATTTATCAATATTTGTTAAATAAAAATAATTTCCCGTTTATGATTTTTGGAGATTTCAACTGACGCCACCGGATAATTTTACTTTGATCCAAGAGAAAAAATTAAATTTGTTGGAAAAAGTTATTGAACACCAGCGGAGACACTTCGACCATAAGATGACGTCATTACAATTTTAATAACAGTGAGACTATGTGTATGGTAATTATTTGTGACTCACTGGGATTAGTCGAAGTTATAATTTTATTTAAATTACAGTAAAAGCTGTGTCAGTACATGTCGGCTCAACACAAGCATGACCGTGCACATATTTTTCTGTGCCAATTTTCATCTTATTCTTTGTTATATAACACGTATTATTTATTGACCTAGCCTTACTTATAGTAGTTGACCGTGAATGTGAGCTTTCTCCCAGTATAAATGACCGACAATGCAAAAGTCATACGTACAGTCCAAGAAAAGCTGGTATTTTTTTAACGAGAATTTCAATTATTGTTTATTGCCGAAAGCGGTCCTATTAATAACACCAACAAATTACACAACTGTAATGGCTTGTTGAAAGTGTCATCACCGATTTTAATTGATGATGGTTTATCAAAGCACAGAGCCGATTATGTCGACTTACATGAATTCGAATTATGTCATATAAACTCGTTGTGGAGGATTAAACGATTGCGTCGGATAATTTGAAATTCTAAGATTCTTCATATGGAAGAGCCAAAGATTGTGCGAGTTTACAGTTGATAAAGGTGACGTAACAGATTATTTGTACCGGATCAACTTTTGCAATCTGAATTATTGCTGATTTTACTCCTTATTTTCCTCAGTGCGTTGTTGATTGGTCCTTTTTCCTGCACATAATAACGAATAGATTGCGACATTGAGTCAATATTCTTATCAATTCTTTGAAAATACTTACCACATTTATCTCGACCTAGCTACCTATTGATTGAAAAACATGATATAAGTGCCCACTTGTGTTTTTTTATCAAGTATTATATTTAGAAATTGCACCGCACAAAAAAAATCTGATGATTTTTAAATGACCTAACTTATAAATAATCGCATCGTTAAAGCTCATGTCGGCGATGCCCACACACAGTATTCGATGCAATAAATATAGATACTGTGGAATTATTAACTCGAGATAAGGAAATTATATTTTCACCGCAATAAAGCAACAAAATACAAGTCAATATTTTAATAGACATTTCAAACAGACGAAGAGATAACAAGAAGCTCATAATGCTAATACAGAAATTGTGAATAAAATCGGAGATGTAAAAAACGAAAAAGATCACGCTATCAGAATTGATAACTGGATGTTTTTGTGTGTTTAATTTGATTGATTGCTTTTATGGATTAGATTATGAAAAAAAAAGGTACTACGGTTGATCCCGCATTTTTCCGGTTTGAAAGTTGTTTGTGTAAATGTTACACATTAATGAATTTCATACATAAGCAAAATTTATAATGGAGATTTTTTTTTTTGGTTGCAGTTGGCCTCGTGCATTATGAACCTAGGGCGCACACCTCTGTGCAACATCGAACCAACATGACTCAAAGGGATGAAGTGCAGAAGTTCGAGCAGGGACGGATACGTTTCCTGCAGGAAGAACGTCTGCACATACAGAAGAAAACGTTCACCAAATGGATGAACTCGTTTCTTCAGAAGGTAAAAGATGTCGAAAGGGTAATCTGAAAAAGAGATCGCCGCAACTTGCACAATCAAAGCGCGACCTTGCCTGTTTATTTTAAAATGTACATAAATTATTCGAATTCCTGAATCGTTGCTTTGTTTACAACATTTTTTATCGACACAATATTTGTTGAACTATAAATTCCCCTAACCACAGCAAATGTCAAAATACTCGGAAGAAGAGTGTGGCGGGATTCATTCGAAATCACTGTGCGAAGCGTCATAACATTTTTGTTTACTGATCATTTCCTCTCTTAGATCATGCCCTAAAATGTAAGCGCTAATCGTGACACAATACGGACTTCCTGTCGCAAGATTCTTTATTCCATCTTCGGCTTGCAAGTTTCAAACAGCTTTCTGCAGCTCCATTTGTTGCTGGAACAATGCGGCTCTTATCTGGCGAATAACGTGCAGAATTACAGGAAGTTATTCGAAAAATATTCCAGAGTGTGTACCAAGATAAAAGTATTTGAGTAATTCACATGTACTCGTACATGTCGTACAGTGAGAAATCATTTGAAATGAAGGTCTTAAATACAGGGTGTTATTGAAAGTTGTACAGATATTTTAACCACGAGCTACTGGCTTCATGTAGAACCCGGAAAAAATATCTAAAAAATTCCATGTCAAAAAATAAAAAAAATTTAAACTGCTTTTAGTCTTCTACGTTGTCCTACAACCTCGTAGGTAAAATTTCGGCACATTTTAAAAATACACCCTGTATATCATGTTTTATAAAATGTATGCCAATGCGAAGTAACCCATAGGAAATACGCATTGGTGTACGTTTTATAAAATATGATATACAGGGTGTATTTTTAAAATGTGCCGAAATTTTACCTACGAGGTTGTTTGACAACGTAAAAGACTAAAAGCAGTTAAAAAAAATTGTAGCTCAAAAAATAAATGTCATTTTATTTTTTGACATAGAATTTTTTAGATATTTTTTCCGAGTTCTACATGAAGCCAGTAGCTCGTGGTTAAAATATCTGTACAACTTTCAATTACACCCTGTATAAATTCTCACTTGTTTTAGAGCCAATTTCATGATTAGCCCGAAAAGGTTACACTTTTATTGTCATTTCTATCACGCCGTTATTACAACCAATTATGTGCAATAAAACTGACAAATTAAATGCGTTTATTATTTAGTTCGTGACATTTAATAAGTAGGTGGCTTTTGAGTGATTTGTTGATTAAATAATGACCGAAAAGCTGCAGTTTCGTTTCCATCTAATCGCACAATCCACCTCCAGGTTCGAATGGAAGTGGACGACTTGTTCGTGGATTTGGCAGACGGCAAAAAATTACTGAAACTATTAGAGATCATATCCGGCGAAAAACTGGCAAAACCAAACAATGGGAAAATGCGGGTACACAAAATTGAAAATGTTAACAAAAGTCTTGCGTTTTTACACACGAAAGTCCGACTGGAAAGTATAGGAGCGGAAGATATAGTCGATGGAAACCCTCGACTCATCTTGGGCCTCATCTGGACGATTATCTTGAGGTTTCAGATCCAAGAAATCGAGATCGACGTGGTAAGTCAAGTCGCTTCGTTTCTTCGCTCGTCTTTATGAGTTTCCTTCAAGGACGAAGAAAATGAAAGTTCCGAAAAGAAATCTGCCAAAGACGCTCTGCTCTTGTGGGCTCAGCGCAAAACGCACGGCTATCCGGGGGTGGAAATTCGCGATTTCTCGTCATCGTGGCGAACGGGGTTAGGGTTCAACGCGCTCATCCATGCCCACCGTCCAGACTTGTTCGACTACCAACCATTATTGCATTATAAGAACTTAGACAACTTGAACCACGCTTTTGACGTTGCCAACAATGAATTAGGAATCCCGAGCCTTTTGGATGCCGAAGACATCGATACTTCCAGACCGGACGAAAAGAGTATAATGACGTACGTAGCTTCTTATTACCACACGTTTGCGCGGATGAAGAACGAAGAAAAATCAGGAAGACGTATAGCAAAGGTATTTTTGTGTACGCGTTTCCTTCCAAACTACAACCAAATCTTTCCAGATAATTAAACAAATGGTCGATGCCGATAAGATGAAAGTGAATTATGACAAGCTCACCACTGATTTGCTCAACTGGATCCGCAACAAAATAATCCAGTTGGAAGACAGAAACTTTCCGAATTCCTTGGAAGACATTCAGACGCTCCTCCTGGCTTTTGCTCGTTATCGAACTCAGGAGAAACCACCCAAGTACATAGAACGAAGCGAAATCGAGGCTCTCTTCTTCAACATCAACACCCAGCTGAAGGAGCTGCGGCAACCGGCGTTTACTCCCGCCGACGGTAAACTCGTACAAGACATCGAGCGCGCTTGGGAGACCCTGGAAAGAGCCGAACACAACCGCGAAGTCGCCCTTCGCAGCGAACTTCGTCGACAAGAACGTCTAGAGCAGCTTTATTACAAATTCGAAAGAAAGAGCGCGCTTCGAGAAGGTTACGTAAAAGAAATGATCCAAGTCCTTTCCGATCCGCGCTACGGTTCCAATTTGGCACAAGTCGACGCCACCGTGAAGAAACATGAAGCCATTGGTGCTGACATTTTGGCGAGAGAAGAACGCGTCAACGATTTGACACAAATGTGCGACGAACTCGTCAAAGAGAAGTACAGAAACTCGACCAGGGTGGTCAAGAGAGAGGCGGAGATACGCGAGCAATGGGAGCAACTGTTGGCATTGTTGGAAAAGCATAAACTGAGTTTGAACCGAATGGGTAATATTATGTCTTTGCTGAGGGAAATCGATACGGCCCTGGCTAGCATGCAACAACTGAAGGCGGACTTGTCCACTACCGACACCGGAATTCATCTGATGGCTGTTGAAGAGCTGTTGCATAGACACGCCCTTCAAGAGCTCCAAGTGACTTCGCTCGGTGAAACGGAAAGGAGACTTAACCGACTAGGCGAAAATACAATCATTCAAAACCCCAAAGAACAAGACCTTCTCAAGAAGAAACTCAAGGAACTGTCGATAACGTACAAAGACTTACAAGTAAGTAGTTTTACTGGTGGTGTACCGTAAAGTTAGTAATTTACGATTTGAAGGCTGCGAGTGCTAACAGGAAAGTACTTCTGGAAGAGGCGCGAAACTTCTACCAGTTCTTACAAGATCAAGAAGACGAGGAGGGTTGGTTGATCGAAAAGCAGAGAATCTGTCAGGCGGGTATCACAGCCAAAGATTTAAGAGGTGTGCTTTCTTTGCAACAGAAGCACAAAGTACTAGTGGACGAGATCAAGGCGAGAAGAAATAAATTCGACCAATTAGGTACTTGTCCGGTTTGAATTAATTTGAGGGGTTGGAAATAACATTGATTTTAGGTGCTACCGGAAAACAGTTGATCGCGGAAAGACATCCGAGATCTGCAGAGATCAAACAACACATGGAACGCAACAAACAAGCATGGGAGGATTTGGAAAAACTAGTCAACGATAGAACTAAGCAACTGCAGGATGCAGCTGAAGCGTACCAGTTTTACGCGGATGCCAACGAGGCAGACTCTTGGTTGAACGAGAAGACCTCAATTTTGAATTCTAGTGATTACGGAACGGACGAACCGAGTGCCCAAGCTCTCCTCCAAAGACACAAAGATCTAGAAGGAGAGCTGAACGCTTACAACGGCGATGTACAAAGCTTGAATGCCCAAGCCGATCGATTGATCGCTTCCGGCATTTCTAATCTTGATCTAACAGCGGAAGTCGAGGTTTCGGAGCCCATCGAAGAAATTTTATACGAAAACAGGTAAAACGTAATGTCGAAAGTGGGCGACAATTTTATTTGTGACGCGTTGCAGGTTGGTACCGACGGAGGTTTGGGTTGAGGAGCCTGTGGAAAGAGTCGAGTACAAAATAATGGTCGAAGAGAAAAAAGTACCGCAAGTGAAGGCACTGTACCCTTTTAACGAGCACGGATTGAACATGATCAAAGGTGAAGTGATGTATTTGTTGAACAAGAGCAATCCGGATTGGTGGTGTGTGAGGAAAGCTGACGGTACTGATGGGTTTGCTCCGGCAAAGTACGTCAAGGAGATCGAACCTAGACTTCTCCAGATGCAGTACAAAAAGCCAGAAACTGTCAAAACTGTACAAAAAGTCAAGAAGACGAAAATGGTGAATCAAAGAGTACCTGTCAAAGTTTTCAGGCAAAGAAAACCAGCCAAGAGGAGAGTGGACGACAACGACAGTGTGCCCAAAAGGCAAAAGAAGATTAATGACACTTACCGGCATTTGTTAGATCTCGCGGCAAAACGACGAGCTCTTTTAGAGGACGCCGGGAAATTATTCAAATTTTATAAAGAATGTGACGATTTTGAGAGATGGATCAAAGACAAAGAAAAGTTGCTTGCAGTTGATGACCCGAATGACAATGTTGAACAAGCGAAGCGTAAATACGAGGTGAGTTCTGTTGAAGTCGAAGTGAAGGGGTTTTATTTTTGATTTCTTTTGTTAGAAATTTGTGACCGATCTTTCTGCTAGCAACAAGCGAATGGACGAACTCAGCGACGACGTTAAAGAGTTTGAAAAACAGAAACATTCCCAAATCGATAAAATAAGAGCGAGACATCGCCAGGTTCAAGCGGCGTGGCAGCGACTCAACTCGCTGAAAGCCCAAAAGGAGAAGAGTCTAGAAGGTACGAGTATTTTTGTTGACAGCGGCGGTAAGTTAAATAATCGATTGATTATTTCAGGGGCGAGCAGCGTCGAACTTTTCCAAAAGACCTGCGACGAGGCTCGAGACTGGATGTTGGAAAAAATGACGCAGCTCGATTCGCACGTTCTGGGACACGACTTAAAAACCGTACAAGCTTTACAAAGAAGACACGATAACCTAGAACGAGAACTGGCACCTCTCGAAGAGAAAGTCAAAAAAGTTATGCTTCTGGCCAATTCGGTCAAGTCATCTTACCCCAGCGAACGCCAGAACGTGGCCCGGAGACAAGGAGAAATTGAAGATTTGTGGCGTCAAGTCAAAGACAAAGCGAGCGAACGGAGGGCCAGATTAGAGGACGCTGTTGGGCAACAGATATTCACCAATTCCTGCAAGGACCTGCTGAGGTGGGTCTCCGACGTCAAAGATCAGCTCAATGCCGACAACATGGTCAGAGATGTGCAAACTGCCGAAATGTTGAAGAAGAACCACAAAGATTTGGGAGAGGAAATTCAAGCCAAAAACGACGAGTGAGAACTAGAAATTTCCGCATCGATTTTAAAACTTGACGCGTTGCTTTTTGCAGATTTAACGAGTTGACCAATTTGGGTAAAAAACTTCTCAAGTCCAACCCAGGTCTTACCGATGTTGCCGAACGAGTGGAGCGTCTGACAGCAGAACAAGCTGCTTTGGGTCGCGGATGGAAGGAAAAACAAAACTGGTTGGATCAATGTCACCAATTGCAGCTCTTCAACAGAGAAGCCGACAATATAGACGCTGCTACTTCGGCTCACCAAGCTTTCTTGGAGTTTTCTGATTTAGGAGTAAGTGTTCGGCATTGCTAAACTTTCTTCCTCCAACAGGTTTTAATGAGTTAAGTGACAAAATACACTTAACTCGCAAATCTTTTGTTAACCTCTTCTTTACTTTTTTTCTTATTTTTTTTTCTTCTTTCCTATTGATTCCTACGTTTTTACAATTTACATTTATTTCTCTTTTTCTCTCCACTATCACTTACGATTACGGAATAACTTACGATACCCCGTTTCAATTAATCTAAATTGGTGCTTTAACGCTTTTAGAATTCCCTTGACGAAGTGGAGGCATTACATAAACAACATCGAGCCTTCGCTAACACTCTTTTTGCACAAGACGATCGCGTCATAGCTTTCAGCAAAAAAGCAGATGCCCTAATTGCCGACCAGCATTACGACAGTAAAGGGTAACTTTTTTGAATGTTTTAAGTGAAAGTTTTAACGTTTTTTGTAAACTTAGAATCGACGACAAACGCAACGAAGTCGTTCAAAGACGCCAAGGGGTCAAGGACTTGTGCCAACAAAGAACAAACGCATTAGAAGCGTCCAAAAACTATCAGGAATTTTGTGCCGAAGTCCACGATTTGCGAAGTTGGTTGAACGAGAAACTGAAGACTGCTTCAGACGAGAGTTATCGCGACTTGAGCAACCTTGAAAGGAAACTGCAAAAGCACGAAGCTTTCGAACGCGAACTGAGGGCAAATGAAGGACAACTGAGAACAGTGAATAAACTGGGACAAGCTTTGATAGCGCAAGACAGTTACCGGAAGGACGACGTTGCCAAAACTTTGAAAGAGTTGAACGACGAGTGGCAACAACTGGTTGGAATTTCTCTGGAGAAGGGGAGGAGGTTGAGACAAGCTGTCGCTCAGCACGATTACAACGGCTCAATTGACGATATCGAAATGAGACTGGACGAAATAAATGAGAATTTGACTAGTACGAATGTCGGCACCGATCTCAGATCTTGCCGCGATTTGCTGAAGAGACAAGACATCCTGGACAACGAATTGGCGCTTTGCACCGGAAGAGTCGACGATTTGGTCAACAAAAGCAACGACATGATGCACGATGGCCACTTTGACGCAGAAGCAATTCGCAGGAAAGCTCTAGATGGACAACAACGACTGAAAGAACTCGAAGAACCGGCACAAAGAAGACGAGAAGCTCTGGAGGAAGCTTTGAAATTTTACAAGTTCGGTTTCGAACTGGACGCCGAGTTACAGTGGATCAAAGAACATCTCCCTCTAGCGTCGTCTGTGACATTAGGACAAAATCTGCATCAAGCTCAAATTCTCTTCAAAAAGCATAAGAAGTTGGAGGCGGAAATCGCCGGACATCAACCTGTCATTGACAAAACCTTGCAAGCCGGACAAAACTTGGTTGATCTCAATCACGTGGAAAGTGGGAAAATTATGGATTTGTGTGGCGTCTTGCAGAGCGCTTGGGACGATTTGAAAAACAAAGCAGACGAACGCGCCCAAAAACTGGAACTGTCTCTCAAAGCCCAACAATTCTTCTTTGAGGCCAACGAAGTGGAGTCTTGGTTGAACGAAAAAGCAGATATACTCGCGAGCACCGACTACGGAAGAGATCGAGACTCCGCCACCAAACTCCTGACAAAGCACAAAGCTCTAGAACTTGAATTGGACACCTACAATAATATTATTGCCGAGATGGGTCGCGGTGCCCAAGCTTTGGTACAAAGTAAACATCCCGATTCGAAATTGATCTCCGAGAGACAATCCAGTCTGGAACATCTCGTCAGATCTCTGCAGAGAAAAGCCGCATTGAGACAACACCATCTGATGGAGTCTTTGTTCCGTCACGAATACTTTTTGGAATCGGAAGAACTGGACAGGTGGATTGCGGAAAATCTCCAGCAAGCGTCCTCCGAAGATTATGGACAAGATTATGAACACTTATTGGTAAAATACGTTATATTCTAAACCCGCAGAATTAATAGCGTTGTCTTGACAGGTGTTGCAAGCTAAATTTGACGATTTGAAACACCGAATCGACGCTGGTGCCGAAAGATTCCGCCAGTGCGAAGACTTGGCCCAAAAACTGATCGCCAACGAGAGCTCGTACATTTCAGATATACAAAAGAAACAGCTGCAATTAGAGTGAGTGTTTGTAATTAGTGTACCAGGTTTTTAGTATGTTTTTTGGAACTTACCCTTTAGTAGAATGTGTTGAAAACAAGAAGTGTAGATATGTGGCTTGCATAACTGCAGTGTGTATCGCGACACCGCCCATACTCTTCTTGTTCTCAACGTACTAAATTTGTGGCTGTGGTAATGGTTTAGCATGTTGGTGTTGGACTAACTGTTTTAGAACTCCCGTCGCGTCCGAGGCCATCGACGAAGTCAAAGAAAGACATGACGTCATACGGTAAAGTACCTTTCCTACTAACACTAGATATAAATGTTTTGTGATAATTGTTAATTACTTACATAACGACCTGCTTTATTATGACCGCCCTGTTCATTTAATTAAAAATGCATTATGAAAATGTTTCCGAGAAAGAGCCAATTTCCGCCGATGAAGGCGGACGCCTCACGCTTAAATAATAATCAATGGGCAATATAACAAAGTACAATAAAAACACTAAACACAAAAACAAGGAACAATAAGGAAAAGGTTCACGAATTTAATCTCAAAGCGGCAAAAAACAAATCGTTTTTTGACTTCAAATTCAAAATGTCATTTGAACAAGAAAAATTCTCGATGACAAAAACTTAAGATGAATAATATCCCCAAAAAGCGCCCGCTACACTAGCGCTCTGCGGGGACCAATCAAACTACACTTTTGAACAAGCTGGTTATAATACAGCAGGCCGTGACATAACCCAACAATTTTTAACGAGTGTTCAAAAAATATCACACTTGAAGTTGGCTGCGGTTACTTAACTTACATAACCTAAAACTAAAGTTACGAATATGATTTTTTTTTACATAATTTGTTTTATTTGGAGTAAACATGTAAAACATTGTTGTGATATGCCTGCAGGAAATCGTGGGACAGGCTTCATGAACAGTTGAACAACCGCGAGAGTCGCCTCCTGGCAGCGGGCGAAGTTCACCGCTTCCATCACGACGTATCCGACGCCTTGCAGAGAATCAACGAAAAGAAAGCAGTTTTGGGCAACGACTTAGGTCGCGACTTAAACTCAGCCTTGACACTGCTCCGAAAGCACGAAGCTTTCGAGAACGAACTCGTGGCACTGGAAGCGCAACTCCAAGTCCTCGTCGAAGATGCTTCAAAACTGCAGAAGACCTATCCCAACAACAAAGCCAACATCCAACAGCAACAAGAGTTGGTTGTCGAAGCGTGGGGCGTTTTGAAGGAAATAGCCGAATTGAGACATGATCAACTTCAGGCCAGCGTCGATTTGCAGAAATTCCTGACGCAAGTCCGCAATTTGACCAACTGGGCTAACGCTTTGAGATTAGACATGAAAGCTGAAGAGAACGTGCGTAACGCCGCTAGGGCTCAAGTTCTCCGCATGGAGCACGATGCTCTGAAGAACGAGATCGAAGCAAGAGAAAAGGACTTCCAAGATGTGGCGAATAACTTGACGGCCATGGAACAGACGGGACACTACGCGGCAGGAGAAGCCGGAGAGCGGTACAAGAATTTGTTGCAAGAACGAGAGAAGCTCCACACCGAGTGGCAGCTCAGGAAAGTCTACCTGGATCAGTTGTGCGATCTACACATGTTGCTAAGAGAGGCGGAGATGATCGAAGATGCGACAAACGCGCAAGAAGCGACTCTGAGTAATGTAGATTTCGGCGAAACCGTCGATGAAGTTGCCAACCAAGTGAAGAAACATGAAGAATTCGAAAAAGTGATCAGTCACCAGGACGAAAAATTGGATGTTCTTATTCATACTGGAAATAAATTGATCAATCAGCAACATTTCCAAAGCAAACTGATCTCTCAAAGACTACAAGAAGTGGAAGCTAGGCGACGTCAAGTGCACGACTTGTGCGCACGCAGGAAACACCTTCTCGGGGACGCTCTTTTGTACGCGGAATTTAACAGAGATGTTGGCGAAGCACAGTTTTGGATCGCTGAAAAACAGAGGAATCTGGAAGCTCAAGTCAAGACCGGTGAGGTCAAGAGTCTAGAAGACAAGATCAAAGAATTGCAGAAACATCAAGCTTTCCAAGCTGAGATCGCCGCCAACGAGGGTAAAATCAAAGAAGTGAAGTCTAAAGGAGAAATACTGTTGAAGAAAAACCACAAAGCATCGAAAGACATCGAAGCGCAATTGAGAAATCTGGACCAGGCGTGGAAGCAACTGTTGCACGAAGTGAACTCGCGCGGTAAAGGCCTGGAAGAAGCTCAAGACATCTTAGAATTTAACAATCAACTCGACAAGATCGAGTCGTGGATCAGAGACAAAGAAGTGATGATTCAAGCCGGAGATGTGGGGAAAGATTACGAGCATTGTCAAGCTTTGCAGAGGAAACTGAACGACGTGGACAGCGACATGAGAATCGACGACACCAGAATCAAAAATATCAATTCTTTGGCCAACAAACTGGCGCAACAAGGCCATCCTGGAGTGCAAGAGAGACGCGACAATTTCATCAAGAAGTGGCACGATCTGCAAGGCGCTTTGGCCAAATACCGAGCCAAACTGGCTGCAGCTTCAGAAATACACTTGTTCGATCGAGACGTGGCCGACACTTCTGAAAGAATCACGGAGAAACGGTTGGCCATGGAAACCGACGACGTGGGTCGCGACTTGGCAGCGGTGGAGGTATTAGCTCGCAAACAAGACGCCCTCGAGAGCGAGATGACCGCTGTCGAGAATAAACTACAAGATCACGGCAGAGATGCCGTTTTGTTGAGCGACAAATATCCGCACAGCGTGCAACACCTTCAAGGGAAAATGGAGGAGTTGCAGAATCAGTGGGAGAAGTTGTTGTCCGCGAGGGAACGGCGTAGAAACAACTTGAAAGGATCACAAGCCCGGCAGAAGTTCTTGTCGGACGTCAACGATTTAGAACAGTGGGTCAGCGAAACCATCAAACGAATGGAATCCCACCAAATACCGAATTCCGTCAGCGAGGCCGAGTCCCTGTTGGCTCTGAACAACGAACTCAAAGCCGAGATCAACGGACGCAACGAGAACTTCGCCAAATTGATCAATTTCGGACGCAGTTTCTCCGAAAGTGAAGATCCCGATATCGTGCAGGGTAAGTGGATTAGTTTAGAGTGCGGTTCGCATCGTGATGTTCTTTTTAAAGGTGTGGTAAGATTGGAAGAGTTGCAAGATTACATTCAAGAAGCGTGGGAACAGCACAAGGAAGTTTTGACTTACGAGTATGAGGTGCAAGACTTCAAGGAGCAAGCGAATCAATTGAACAACTGGCTGGCCGCGAAAGAAGCGTTCTTAAATAACGACGACGTCGGCGACACCCCTCGTGCAGTGGAAGCTTTAATCAGAAAACACGAAGACTTCGAAACGATGTTGACGCAGCAATTGACGCGAATCGACGAACTGTCGCGTAAAAAAGTCGGCGAGAAAACACTCCTAGATCCAAATTATCCAAACAGCGAAGTTGCGACCAAACTAAACGAGATAATCGCACGCAAAGATCGTCTCTTGGACAAAGCGGCCGAACGCAAAAAGATACTGAACGAGTCGAAGGCGCTGCAGAAGTTCTTGAGGAACGAGTACGACGTCGTAGTTTGGCTGAACCAAAAACTCCAAGTTGCGAGCGACGAGAACTACCGCGAACCGTACAATTTGCAAAATAAAATACAGAAACATGCCACTTTCGAGGCTGAAGTTTTTGCGAATCACGAGAGAGTGAACAGCGTGATCGAAGAAGGGCGCGATTTAGTAGAGAACGGTCATTACGCCAGTAAGGAAATCGAGGATCGGTTGGAGGATTTGGAGAATTATTGGAAACAACTAATCGAGAAGTCTCATTTGAAACGTGACAGACTGAACGAAGCTTATCAAGCTTTGTTCTTCAACAGATCGCTGGATGAGTTCGAAGCTTGGTTGTCAGAAGTGGAGTCTCAGTTGAGCTCCACCGACACCGGTAAAGATTTGGCTACGGTGAACAACCTTCTAAAGAAACAAACAATTCTCGAAAACGACATTCAACAACACACAGAAAATTGCGAAACTATTAACGACGCGGCGGATCAGTTCGTGAAGAACGGCAACTTCCTGAGTGACGAAATCCAACAGAGGGCGCACGAGGCGATCACGCGATTCCATCAGCTGAAAGAGTCGCTACAACAGAAGAGAGATCTGTTGGAGGGCTCGATGATGCTCCATCAGTTCACCAGAGACGTCGACGACGAGCTCCAGTGGTTGGCAGACAGAGAACCGTTAGCGGCCTCTACCGACTTGGGAACGAGTCTGACAGCCGTGCAGAGTTTGCACAAGAAGCATCAAACGTTGGAAGCTGAACTGTCGTCGAGAGAACCGATCGTCGGTTCGCTCTTACCCAGGGCGACGCATCTGACAAGATCCGGACACAGCTCGGCGCCGTTGATCAACCAGAAGGCGAAGGAGCTGCAAGAGAAATTTGCGAGCGTGCGAGATTTGGCCAGTATCAGAAGACTGAGATTGCAAGACGCGCTCGAAGTTCAAACTGTAATTATTTCATCTTGTCGAGCGTGGACAGTTAAAGATGTTTTTGTTTTTAGTACTACGAAGAAGCGGCCGAAGCTGAAGCCTGGATGCGCGAGAAACGGCCCTTGTTGGCGACCAAAGAAGTCGGAAAGGATGAGGATTCAGCCGAGTCGCTGAAGCGTAAATTGGAAGCTGTCACTCTGGAAGTGAAAGCGTTCGAAATGACAATCAGTAAACTGGCTCAGACCGCGAACGAACTAATCGAACGTCAACACTACGATGCTGCCAACATTGAAGCAAAAAAGGTGAGTGGTCAGTACTGATCGGTGACGGTACCAAATGAGGTTTTGCCTGTTTAGAATTTGCTCGACGACCAATTCAAAGAACTACGTAAACTCGTTTCGGAAAGGGAAGTCCGCCTCTCCGAAGCCCTCCAGTACTTCGCGTTCTTCCGCGAATGCGTGGACGTGCAAGAATGGATGAAAGACCAGATCACCAAGACCGATTCGGAAGAGTACGGGAACGACGTCGAACACGTGGAACTCCTCATCCAAGCTTTCGACACTTTCCACGCGAGCTTGATGAACAGCGAGCCCAGAATACAATCGTGCATCCAGAACGGAAACTTGCTGATTGACGGCAAGAGCGGTCACAGCCCCGAGGTCCAAATGAAAGTAACCGAAGTGCGGAATCAATGGGACGACCTTCTTGAACTCGCACACGCACGAAAGGATGCGCTGGCCGGAGCTAAACAGGTGCACGTGTTCGATCGCACCGCCGAGGAGATCATATCGTGGATACAAGAAAAACAAGCAGATTTGACGTACGACACGATCGGTCAGGATCTAGAGAGCATCCAGGATCTTCTCAGGAAACACCAAGCGCTCGAGAACGAAATGAGAGCGATCAGAGACAAAGTGGAGCACGTCGAACAAGAGGGCGAGAAGTTGATCAACGAATTTCCAGATACTAAAGAACACATCGACGTCAAGTGCGAAGACATGCTGAACGCGTGGGGAGCTTTGCAAACCGATGCGGAAGAACGAAAGGACCATCTTCAGCAAGCCGAACAACTTCAAGCGTATTTCGACCAGTACCAGGACTTGCTGTAAGATTGATTTTGTGTTTTGATGATCCAATTTGAACGATGCGAAATGTTTCAGGGCCTGGATCAACGAGATGTTGGCTAAAATCACAGCTCCTGATTTGCCGAGTGACTGCAACGAAGCCGAACTCCTCATAGAAAGACACAAGGAGCACCAAGTCGAGATCGGTGCCAAAGACAACATGTTCAAACAGTTCTACGACTCGGGCAAGAAGTTTATAGACGAAGGCCACTTGTTCTCCATCGACATCCAAGACAAAATAAAGATTTTAAAACAGAGACTGGATTTGCTGTACAACATTTGGGATAAACGCAAGGTACTGTACGACCACAACTTGGACGTCCAGTTGTTCAAACGCGAAGCGAACACTCTGGAAAACTGGTTGGCAGTCAGAGAGAGTACCTTGAAAGATGGCACTGTCGGTGACAGTATCCTGCACGTCGAAGACCTAATACGTAAACATCTCGATTTCGAAGAGACCGTGAAAGCACAGGAAGAGAAGTTCCAAGGTTTACAGAGGAGAACTTTGGTGAGTAGTTTCGCAGATATCGATCGAGTGTTTGGATGTAATATGTGTTTTGTAGATCGAAGATGCGTTCCAACTCCAGCTTGAGCAAGAAGTCTTGGCGAGAGAAAGGGAGAAATCAAGACTGGAACAGGAGCGACTCGACCAACGCAAAAAATTGGAAATACAAAAAATTAACGACAAGCGGCGACAAGAGAGGCCGCAGTATCTTGAACTGCCGGAAGAGCGAATGAACGGTACTGCCAAACCGCAGGAAGTAGAAGCGGAGGAAGAAGAGAGACGACCGATTCCTACCGTCAGAAAAACAAATTCGGTTGTGCAGACTTACGAAAGAGAGAGAATCGGATTGAGAAGAGGTTCGGACAGTTCGGTGCAGCGGTCGTCGAGCATGAAGGTCAGCACCAACGTCGCGTCGAACAAGCCGAAACGTACCCCCACGTTCACGACGAGAAGGCGAGGCTCGTTCAGGTCGAAGGGCAACGGTACGTCGTTTCGCGACGATCTCGTTTGTATTTTTAAAAATCGCGTTTCAGATGCGGTACCTCCAGCCGACGCGCAGTCGTTTTTGGATCGGAAGCATCTCCAGCAAGCCGGCGCCAAACGCGCGACCAACAGGACGTGGAAGAACTCGTACACGGTTTTGTGCGGACAGTTGTTGTGTTTCTTCAAGAACAAAGATGATTTCGCGACTAGCAAGGCCAGCGGTTCGCCTATCAACATTCATAATGCCATGTGCTCGGTGGCTGATGACTACCAAAAGAAAAAACACACGTTCCGGCTCGTCCTTTCTGACGGGTCGGAGTTTCTGTTCGCTTGCGCTTCCGACGGAGAAATGGACGATTGGATGCAGAAAATTAACTTCAGGGCGAAATTACCTCCGAGTCAGCAGCTGCTACATTTAGATATTCCCAAGGTTTGACGAGGTTTGGGAGTGATGTCGAGTTCGTGTTGAAACGTTTGTTCGCAGGACCAAAACGAATTGGAAATGAGTTCACAGAGTAGCAGGACTTCTAGTCCGGATGTTGGGGAACAGGTGGTTTTGCGGCAGGATCTCCAACCGCAGAACGGCAGTCTGTCCAGTTTGTCATCTTCTCGCCACACCATGGGCAAGTATTTTTTGGTTTATGTCGAGATAAAATGTGATGTTTTAATGTAATGTAACGATTCATAACGGTCATGTGTCATGTCTGTTAAATTTTAACAGAACTTCATCATCAACAGTACAAAATAACAGTCACTTGGAAGACTAAATGGGATTATTAATAGTCATTAATCTTACCTTGACGAAATTAACTTCGGTTGTAAGAATCTCGTTTAATGTTAAATCCTACTCTACTAATTTAGGGGAAAGTCCACCACCTTTACCGACGAGCGAACCGCCGAATAATTACGCCGGCCATCGTCAGTATAGCCTTGAAAACAGTGGATCTATCTATGGTTAGTCAGCATGCACCACAAGTTTACTAACTGGCACTGACTTCAATTAACTTTTTCTAACTCTTTTCTCCTATTCGTTCTAATCTTTTTTGTCTGGTTTTTCTTTGTCGGTTGTGGCGTACGCATTTTGTTCAGGTTTGTGCGATATTTAATGACGATTTGTTTGAAGATGGCGGAAGCGGCGTTTCGGGAAGACCAGATTGGCAACATCCTGCCCCACGTCCAGCTAGCATGCAAGCTACCGATGCACCAAAGTCACGTCTGTTCGAAAGAATTTTCAAAAAAAAACGAAACACATCCCAAATGTAAAATTTACATAGTTGCATACATATGTAGTTTAAGTACCTTCTTAGTATTATATTTCAATTTGTTTTTCTTTTTGTACATATATTCATATTAATTATTGTGAAGTTATTACAAAACCATTATAAAATTTTATTACTTCAAAATATATTTGTAAGTTATATCGCTTATTTTTTCTTCTTTCCCATCGCAATCGAATTTTTTGCAAAATACGACAGAGAATTAAGAAGAAAAAAGACAAGGTAAGGTTTTTGTTAAAAAAAATACAAACGATGGACGTAATGTTGAAAAACTTGGGAATAAGGGAAAATGGCATAAATCTGCCGTTTTACGTTCACGTTTTTAATTATTAAACCCCAAGAAAAAAGATCCAGAGCCTTTCATATGATCCTGATGCAAATCTATTAAGTTTTCAAATTTTATACGTATTTCAAAAAACGCATTGCATCACATGCAAATAAATCTTAATTCTAATTAATTATATAAACATTTCTTTGTTTTTACTCTCATTTTAGTTTAACACCACCATTTTTTACACTACGTTTGTTAAATCAACAAGTGACGTTAGTTTTATCATCATTTGCTTACATGTTGTCCCTCACGGAACATAAATAAAGGCGTTTTTTCAAATTTGGCTTTGAAGAGTCGATTGTGAATGAACCACTCGTCTTAAAAACACTGATTTTTCGAACTGTAGATTAAAAACGCAATCAACCCAAAAAGTGAGTTTTGATTTAGTTTTAAACAGCTGATGAACACTCGTCTTAAAAAAACACTGATTTTTCAAAGTGCATATTCAAAGCACGCAAAAAGTGAGGTTAGACTTAAACAGCTAATCAGAGTTGTACGTTCACAATCGAATCTTCGATGCCAAATTAAAAAAAAACAGCCGTTATGTGCCTTCATAACACCAGGTTGTTATGCTACTATGATTCAACTGATCCAAGTGTTTATAATTTGGGAGCAAGAAAATGTGAAGTGATGTAATTACAACATTTTATTAAGAGCTACGATGAGATTCACTATTAATTACAATTAGATCTTTACTTATATGAGGGAATATCTATAGGCACAGGCATATCATTGTGGAATTCTAATAATCCACCGGCCTTTCCAACTAAAACAGTGCCCACAAGCACTCCAGCTCCAATTGCTAACTGTGCATTGTATCTACGTTGCCTTGCATCATTGTGGGTCTTCCAGTTTCCTTGAGGACTCGGTAGGTCGTTAAGTGTGGTTACTTGATGGGTTTCTGTGTAGTTTCTTCGTACAACTATAATTACGAATTAAAAATTATTTAACTGCGATTACATCATTCAAACGCGTTCAATGAAACGCTTGTCCTTGAAAAAAATTGAACTTACTGTTTCGTGCAATCACACTACGTACAAGTCGAGGGGCCTGCATTATTATCAATTTGAATGTTATTTGCTGGAGATTTGACTATTGATTACGCAACGAACGATATTCTCGAAAACGTCAAAATTACACAATGACAACTCGTGCGTGCATCTCTCTGGTCAAGTGCTGCCAATAAAAGAAATATCCCTGCTCGGTCAGGTCAGTGCTGTTCATTAAAACATTTTTATTTATTTATTTAATTATGAAATGTTGATTTAAACGAGTACTCTTTTAAATCTACATTTCGTAATTAAATAAATAAAAATATCACTTTCTCCGGTACGGTAGTTAAAAGATAAGAACTTTACAATGTTTGCTGAAGATTTTTATTTTATTACAGTCTTTAGATAACAAGTTATCTTTATAGATTTAGTGATACATAAATATGCAACTATTTAAGACAGATAGGCTCGTTCTTTCAACACTTTAGTTTGATTAAGAATTGCAGGACACTAAAATTAACGTGTAGTAAATACAACTTGAAAAGTCTAAAAAGCAATAGGCGCTTAAAAAAATGAAAAAGTATAACAAATAGTTACAAAAACACACAATAAGTATGCATAAAAATATCTGGACTTAATAAATAGAAATTAAGTTGTGTATGAGAAATTACACTGAAAACCGAGAGCTTTCAAGTGAGAATAAAAAATTTGGAAATTATAAACTAGATTTCATCTCATCCATCCTATACAGCATTCTCCTCCTCGTTTCTTGATATCTGTAAAGGGAATATTAAATAAAGAAACAATGCACAAATACCTCCACGTTACTTTTCTTTTAATCTCGCAACTTCTTTCTCTTCCTGGGAGTAATACTGGTTTAAAATAGCACGACATTCAGCTAAAGAGAGATTTAAAAATTGTGCTACTTCACTACTAACTTCTGGAGTATTATGACTATCCATCAGGAATAATTTGGCGACGTCTTCATGAGGCCCCAACAAAACTCGCGTTAACAAAGGATATTCCTCTTCCTTCAGTCTTCGTTGTTCTGCAAAAAGGCTATAAACATAAGGAACGATAAGATCCATCGTACAAATACCGCCGTTATCTCGAACAACAAACAAAGCAAAATTGCTTCCGTCACTATCCACCTTGTACTTATCGAGCATAAGATTTATTACTTCTTGAGTATTGACTAGCGATGTCACCCACACGCTCGTCTGGCTTCCGTGTGGCGGCGTGAAAAAACTCGTCTCTCTGTCGTAGAAATGGCCGTTTATCGAACACCTCCTCTTCACTTTGCTTCGCGACAGTCTCTTGCCGGGTCTCCGTCTTATTGCGGTGGAACCTGTCTTTGCAGGTCTTCGAATGACGACGTCGCCCAAAGCTTCGGACATCGTTGATATGTCTGTACTCGTAATTGACGATCTGTCGAACTCTGGCGACTGCGGATCCCGCAGCCTCCCCAAACAATCCGGACCGGACATGGATCTGTTCAGGTGATTGCTGTTCTCCAACCAGGTGTCATCTTTGCTAATTGACATTTTGAGGGGCGAGAGCTGGTCCGTGGTGCCGTTTTCCAAAGGGTTCTGCACCGTCTCGCTGTCGACGGTTTTCTCGCTCCTGTCGTCGGGACAGCTGTAAAAGGGCGCCCTAGTCTCATTCCGTTTTATTTTATTTACTAAAGGCCAGCTGATCTCGAACACGCGGGTAATAAAAAGATTACTCAAGCTTTCCATGTAAGGGATATCACGAACGAATATGCTTATATGGTAAAGTACTTGAAGCTGCACGCTCAACTTCACAAGACTGGAGTACTAGGCAACCGCCAAAGCAGTACGTCATGCTTTTATTGATGCAACGCTTTACAACAGTCAAATTGGTACCACTCTGTTATAAAACTTTATTATCTTTTCCACTCTCCTGTCGGTACAAAGTGAGTGGCGTATGGGTTTTTATCAACATTACAACATTACTTCACTGTTCAAACAAATGAGTTAACAAACATTATATGAAAAAACGAGTTTCATAAGGCATAAACGCCTTATGAAACGAGTTTCTTATACTATGTTTTCTACTTTGCAGCTTTGAGCCGTTTTTAAATCGAAAGTAAGAATTATGGGGAATTTTATGATGGTTGGCAATGGCAAAAAACAATTGAAACACTTGTCGAGTTTGGGATATTCGCGCGGATTGGCCGACGCTGTCAGAATCGTATCGTAAGAACTTTGTTACGAACGCAAAATAGAAAAACACATTTTTATGATATCGTTATGTAGTTATTTTACGTAAAGTAGTTATTTTACTACACAGACAATTCGCCAACAGTTCATTTTGTCTTAGAATACTCACCTTTCTGTTTTTGTACTGCTGTCATTGCTTTGTGTGGAAGAACTGGTTTCCGTACTGGACTGTGATGGCAGTGGTACCGGCATAGTTTGATATAATTTTTCAGACTCATCAAATTTTCTTTCAACTTGCAACAACTCGTCCAATTCGTCCCATTCTAGATTTTTTACGTCCAATTTAGAGGGTAACGTTACGCTTTTAGGCAACATCTCTAAAGGGGGCGTATTGGGACTGTTTTCGGCGGTACTCACGTCGGTAGAATCGAGACCGCTCTCGATTCCAGTATCTGACTTACTTAATTCGCTAATTTCTAAACTAGTAGTGATATCTGAACAAGTGGAAATATCATTGTAACTGGTATCACGCGAAATGCTTTGTACGTCGTCGTCTGAGTCGTTATCCGTGCTCGCCGACAACCGATACGAATTCCTCTTCCTCACCGTGACCACCGTCCGCTGATCGTCGTTTTCCTTCAGGTGGATGACTCCCTGCACCCCCCAGTAAATTCTCAAAGAACCTTCCAAGATCAAACGGCCGTTAACTTCGCGACTGCGGACCTCGCCGCTTTTCCCTTCGAAGAATTGATTGTAGACCTGGAAGGGAGTTGTCAGAACGGTACCGAGATTTTGGGGTTGTCACCTTGAGTTTTGAGTCCAGTTGGGAGCGGAGTAGCGACGGTCCGTTGCCGACTTTAAGGGTGTCTTTTTGCAGGCCGAAACTCTTGTGAGACTCCACTCTGGTCCCGTGACCGAACAACTGTGGGCCAAATAAGGCCCCATAACAAGGCACATGACAGTAGGGTACTCCTTTGTGTTCGGCGTGCTGCCCAGGGTTCAGTCGCTTGCCGCATTCCTCACACCGCAGACATTCTGGATGCCAATTATATCCCAGAGATTGCTTTCTCTCCGCTGAAACGGAGATTTTTAAGGAAATTTAACCTTGACTGGGACTCTACTTAGTCTACTTGACAATCTTGCATGTGGAGGTGTGACAAAACGTCAAACCTAACTGAATCGTGTTATTGTAATACGTTCAGTAACACAAATTATTTGTCTGGGATGCGATACAGAAATAAACAGTGTTGAAAGGGCTCCATTTGGGCAATTATTCTTCAGTGAAATGTTTACACACTTACCAAAATACACGGGTTTTCCGCACTTATGACATTTCCACATTATACTATTTTAAAATGAAACCAACAACCACAAAAGACAACTGAAAACAACGATAAAAACGAAACATTTGTATCACATTTACACTACATGGCCTTTGAAACACCATCAACATCAGATGATTTCATTGTCGAACCCACATCAAGAGCAATGCACCATGACAGCGACAGCGCACAGGCGTATTGTTGGTTGCATATCCGACAAACACAAATTATATTTCTTTAAATTTTTAAAAACTGTTTTGATCTGATTGAATTCTTTTTAACCCACAACAGTCGCAACAAATACAAATTTGGAAATATTTTTAACATCTACCAATTTTTCAGTTTTATCACCTATTTTATACAGGTCCATATTTCTTCCACAAAAAAAAAACATTAGGAGGCTTTGGAATCATGTTTTTCGATGAATAAACAACTTTGTATTTTATTCTAAAAAACGTCTTTCTTTTCAAGAATTCAGATCGGAAAAACATGTTGAACAAAACGGAAACACCTGAATCTGGGAAACCTAACCCGGAACACCCTACCCCACCTGAAAAGAAAGACGCGAAAGCGAAGCCGGAACCAATTGAAAGGAGAAAAGAAAAAATCGACGAAGACGAGGCGAAACCGAAAAAAGGTATCGACACGATGTTACAGCTTTCGTATTATTAGAGTAACCTGAAGGCATTTTTCGTAGTACGATGGCTAACAAGAGCCATGGCGGAAGAATTTACGCGACACGACGTTCTCTTTACCACCTTCAAGGAGGCCCTTCTTTATATAGTTTTCGTAATTGCAGTAACAATTTGTAATATCGATACAATCACAAATTTTCCGGTTCTAACGATGCGAATGTACAGGTACCATCGGCCGAAGAACGTCCTCGATGTTTTACATCACCCAAGCCTTGAAGGGTCAGTTTTTGGACAAAGAATTTACAACAGCCAACGACGTAGGAATTAATTTTAACGACATCAGATCCGCTACAGACTTCTGGCATGTACAAGCTTGCACCTCTCGCGCGGAAAAACCACCCCTAAAATTACATTTTCCAGTATGCAGAATCACTCATGTTGGATAGTTTTTATTGGGAGCATTACTACAACCCATATGACCCGGTCGCACCGGCCCCCGAAGACGACAAAAAAATCTTGTTCGAGAATAAACTGTTAGGAGTGCCACGAATTAGACAAGTCAGGTCTAATTTCCCTATCGATTATCCCACATAAAGTAGCATTTTGCACAGGTCAAAGTAAAAAATGACTCGTGCATTATACACGCGTACTTTCGCCGGCTGTTTTTGAGTTGTTACGACTTGTACAGGAAAGCTGACGAAGACACGGAACCGTTCGGAGACGGCGAGGGAACGGCGTATCTAACTAACTAATAGTTGTGAAGGTTTGCACAATTAATAACGTTTCTTTAGGTGGGTTTATAGCACCGACGAGCAAACTGCAAGCATACCTTTCGCTGGCAAAATCTCTACTTATGAAGGGGGCGGCTTTTATCAAGATTTGTCAACCAATAGAGAAAGAAGCGCCGAATTAATCGCAAAGCTGAAAGAGGGCTTGTGGATAACTCGCGGTACGAGAGCCATATTTGTTGATTTCTCCATCTACAACGCAAATCTAAATTTGTTCTGCATATGCAAGTGAGATAGACCGAAGGTTTAGTCTGCTTCATATTTTTATCTACTTTTTACGGCTAGATTGATCTTGGAATTTCCACCCACTGGTGGGATAATTCCGTCGCATTCTTTCCAAGCAGTACACTTGGTGTATTACATAGTCACTTGGGACTACATCACTTTTGGTTTTGAATGTTTAGTATATCTCCTCGCTACTTACTTCCTTGTGGAGGAGATCAGAGAAATCATGTATTTCAAACTACGCTTTTTTCTGCAGTTTTGGACTTACATCGACGTCACTATCGTATGCGTAAGTAATCAAAAGACAAATGTATTTGAATCTTTATTTACACATGTCAGATGGCCACCGCTAACCTCATGACTTCCGTCATACTTTTCCCAAGTGTGGATGATGCAATCGAGAAGATACGAGACAATCCCGAAAAATACGGAAACCTAGAGTATCCTGGAGAAATGAAGATTTTATACAACAACTTCGCAGCTTCCCTTCTCTTCTTCTCGTACATAAAGCTGTTCAAATATCTCAATTTCAACAAAACGATGGGACAACTGAACAATACTCTGAAAAGGGTATTTATTGAAAGTTCTTCGCCCTACCAAAACCTGATTCCTTCTTTTAGTGCGCTTTGGATATCCTCGGTTTCTCTATTATGTTCTTCATTATATTTTTCGCGTTCGCCGAATTGGGCTACCTACTTTTTGGAAGCCAGGTATAAAAAAAGACAAAGATTTTCGCAAATTAATCGTTGTCAACGTTAAAAGGTCGAAGACTTCAGCAGCTTCGGAGTGGCGATGTTCACCCTGCTCCGCACAATTCTTGGAGATTTTGATTACCAAGCGATCGAAAAAGCGAACCGAGTTTTGGCACCGATTTACTTCTTGTCGTACATTTTCTTTGTCTTCTTCGTCCTGCTGGTAACACCGTCTGTACCCAAAATCAAACGCCATACTAAAAAATCCCGTAGAACATGTTCTTGGCCATCATCAACGACACTTACGCCGACGTCAAAACCGAAATCGCCATAGCTCCCGACGAGATGCAGATGACCGAGTTCTTGAAGAAAGGGTTCTACAAGATGTTGCAAAAGTGTGGTTGCAATATTACCACCTTCCAACAACAAAAAGCCGAATTTAACGCGACGATTCAACAAATTCGAGATGCCCTGAAAAAGTAAATTAAAATGAGTGTGTTCGATGTCTCAACGGTTTGTTTTTCAGGTGTGGCTTCAGTGATTTAGAAATCGAAATGTTTTTTGCACGGTACAACATCGATCCGCTGGCGGAAGTCGGTGATTACGACGTTAAGAAAATTATGCAAGAATTAGAAGGACAATCGATGGGTATGTCAAATGATAGAATTAATTATTAGAATAATACTGAAATAATTACGATTCGCAGCTAAGGAAAGAATGGACGAAGATACCACTCTGGTGCACGTGAGCGATTTTATAACGTAAGAAAAAATTGTTTTCAATAAAAAAGATGCATTCATACTTTTTTTCAGTCAACAAGAAAGACTTGACCAGATCGAGAACACTATTAAACAGCTGGCGACCAAAATAGATAATTTAATTAAAAAATTGGAAGCTCTCGATAACGTACGTAAAGCGAAAGCAGCTTCTCAAGGTTAGTTTTAGTTTATTTATTGTTGATTTACGATGTTTATGAATAAAACCAATTTATATTCTTCATGTGGTTTATATGAATATAAACAGAAACTATTTACAATACTTTTCAACTAGGTACAGATTCATAAAATGAATAAAATCAGTCAATTATAAAATAATGCGATAACAAAATAATTTGAAAATAGAACAATTCTCATTTTACAAATCTGCTCGCACAATAAATGGTAAATTCATTAATAGCTCTTACAATAATCATGTGAATGACCATTTATTTATTATTGAATTAGCTACGCTTGTGAATGAGCACTCTAATATATCACAAATTATGTGGCTTTTAGACTGTTAATATCATAGAGTTAGTAGACAGTCTTTACATTTCAACAGTTTTACAACATTGATATACGATCGTTGTGTATACAATATCTTATGATATTCTCTGAATGCGGAAAAAATATGCTCCACTAAAATTACCTTCTACAAAAAATGCGACCGATACGTAAAATACTGTGTTGCAACTTAATAAATAATTTCAATAAATACATATTCTATTTTGTAAAAAAAAAACCGGAAATGTCAGTGGAGATATTTAAAAAATATTCAGAAGATGGTACATCTTAAAATACAGATTAAGGAACTTAATTTATGTATAATTGCCACTTTTTCCTAATCTTTCTGTATATTACCTATCACAGTCCTACACAGCAAATATAACAAGAGAAAATAAAAAAAAATACTAATAAAAAAGATAAATTATAATTATTTAAATAGGTAGCTTATTGTATATTTTACAAGAAATATCTTTAAAATACTAAAATATCATGCAATACAATAAAAGTATACAGCCGGACCGTCAGTTAGTAGTAATTGTGACAATAACTGACGTGCGGGTTGTTAATATCTAAGTGCATACTTTTCAACGTTTTATACGTAAGTATAGAGATACACGAAAGTAAGTTAAAAATGTAACATAAATGCAAGCATCTACACAAGCACCGACTTTCAAGTAATAAAAATTTGTGGAGTCAAATTTACCCTTGAATCAAGCACTTGATTACCGAGTCATTTAAACTTCATGGAATGCTAAAACTCATTTATACGTAAGAACAAAATAATACCGACAAAAATTTTCAAAACATTCGGTCGTTATTCGTCAAGCATATTTGGGCGAGAGTTAAACACTCGAGCCTTTTTGCACACATTCGTGTGTGTGTTTTGTATCGAAGCATGTAGATAAAAACATTCGTACCTAAATGAAAACATTGACGTTGGTGGCTTAGTGTACTTGTCCCACTACGTTTAATTACTATCTGCAAATTTGCGCTAATCTTTTGTTTGCACTTAAAACTATGTAACGTAACGAAAGTAAATTGTATCTTGTCATTTTGTTCTTAGGTATACAATACACATAAAAAATTACTTTTGATCCGAGATATCCGACAGTTGCTTTTCCAACGAGTCGCACTCTGCCAGATCCTCTCCGTTTTGTTGATACAGACTGGAAGTAATGTTGGAATCGATACTATCGTAAAATTCGCTTTGCGTACTGCCCACATTCCACAAAAACGTGTTAGCGGTTTGAAAACGGTGACTACTGGAGGTTTCTATTGTTGTCGGTTGTACAGATCTGTCCAGCGAGTCCGGATATGGAGACCCCGAATCGCTGTTATATGAAGAGAGAGTCCATGGATATTGAGATTTTTCTTTTGCTGAATTTAAACTTATCTGAAATTTGAATATAATCTCCGTTGACTAAAGCTGGATTTTTTCGTGAATCTTTTGCAAGCAAAAATGGGTGTCTTTTTTTAGAAAAAATGCAGGACGAGTGTTTTATTTTGTGTATTTATCGTCAGTACGCAGGGTAACAGCCTTCGGTGTATCGATAAAGCGATAAAGTTCGCTGGAGATGCCGTTCACACTTTGAGCACTACCTACCTACTCACTTGAAACTGATTCGGTTATGTTTATGACGGGAGCAATACGTTCCTCTGTTTAACAGCAATCTACTTGAGGTTAAGGACACTACTTGGAACATATTTCGAACAGCCAACATCTAGTCAACACTTTACGTACTTACCGGTACAGATACAAACAACAATTTTAACTACTGAAAGCTCCTCATGATTTTCGAAAAACAAAACTAACCGATAGTTATTACGTTGCAATGATTACCACACTTTAGCTGCACCTGCACGAAAGAAATCAAATCAGCAGAAATAACATTTTCTTTAAATAAATTTTCCAGAACGCTTTACGATTTCCAAAAATAGAAAATTATTTTCCTGTCCGGCGAGTTACTCTGCGTACGTTTGTTCTCGGCTTCCGTTTAGCTCGTTGAAAATACATAAAATACGACGGTCCAACGAAAATGACAAAGTTAAAAGCGAAATTTCACGTAGCCAATTTTCTTAACCAACTTTCCAAACAATTTTCTCATTTTCCGGCAAATTAAAATTCAAACGTGATGAAGATGATGATGAAAATGTAAATAAACTGTGGACAATTTACCTTCAACAAGTAAAAGTTACGATCTGTCATGTCAAGACTACAGCTATGTAAATTCTTGTGAATTAGTCACGTCTGTTAATTGCAAAATTAAACTGAACTGCACGAAATAACGAGCTCGCCGTACATGTAGTAAGTTAGTCGAAATTAATCACCAGGAACTATTTACATGGGTTCTGCAAGCAACACACATGCGGGGAATTATTACTACGTACCTGGACGAAAAAATCATAAGATAATTAAATGAAGCTCAACAACGAACAGGCAATCTATCGGTGAAGCAGTTTGCGCCGCAAGGCCATCATGTAAATGAAATTTGGACTCATCTGAGAACTCTACCGCGCAAAACAATTACTCGAATAAGTTCGCGTACGACTCACTTTATCAACTCTTTCACCTTGTCATCTCGTCTCAAACGAGATATCGTTTTCGAGATCAACCTTCGAGGAAGATGTGACGGTCGTTACTGGATCGAAAAGGTGGATTCTTGGTTCGAGATCACTTGATGTGACTTGTGTGAGTAGCAGGACTAGATATAAATAGAAATAATATCGGCGTTAACGTATAAATTGCAATCCAGGTATGGATGTAACTGGCGGCGATTTCTAAATATAATTTCACTCCGTCTCTGCTCGAGGGTCACGTAATGCAGAGGCAACAACGGCTGTTTTGTAAATAACTAGAAAATTAGAAACACACTGTAACCAGACCGCGACACTGACGCAACGCCAAGAAAATCGTTTTGTTTTCAGACACACACAAAAAACTCATCGCTTCGTATTAATTGGGAAAGTTGCTTTTACAAAAAAATGCTGTGCGAAAAGACGGAAAACTTCAAACGGGACTTTGAGATTATTTAAAAAAAAATTGGGTGTCTAAAAATAGCGATTTATTATCGTTCAGTTCAATGAATTTCTAATTTGCAACACTTTCTGAACAAAGGCGGACCAGTGATATGACAATGGAACATACATTACGTAATATGCAAATCACCTCCATTTTTATAAACCGTGCTCTTTTTTCATTCTACATTTATTCAGAAAATGATTTGTTGTGCACGTCGATTCCACAAAATTATTGGGAGTTTGTCTGAACAGATAACCGGATGTTATCGTGGGACATGTAGTAGTTATAAGGTCTACGGTAACAATAGTAACAATGGAAATTTATTCAGCCGCAGATCCTATTGGAAATTGGATTAAAGTGATTAAACAGAATAAAATAAAAGGTGGCGCACGGTACAGGATGTCCCAATAACGTTTCTTGCACACCCCGAATTATGTTTTGTGCAAGGTGTAATTTTCGACTCTGTGCACATTTGGAGTTGCTCAAACTGAACAAAATAATACCGAGTTAGATAACCTACCATTTGAAATTGATCCCACGTCTTATTTTACGCCCGGATTTATTAAATTAAAACCAATTAGATGGAACAAATTAACATAGATACTAAATCGAATCTTTTATTAAATTAGATCGCCGGAATTAAATATGTGTGTTCACTAGAAAAAAGGTGAAAATGCATTACATAAATGTTGAGTTGTTTTTTTCGTTTTCAAGTTAATAAAGAAAACGTTGCTATTTTTGGATGCTCATTTATTCCACTCAACCATCCAGACAAAACGATTTCTTTGAATGTCTCAAAAAAGACTGATTTTTCAACCTGCATTTTTAAAAACACGCAAAAAGTGAGGTTAGATTTAGACAGCTGATCAGAGTGCGTTCACTCTTCGACACCCAATAAAACACACTGAATAATTGTAAATATATCTTTATTACAACGTAAACGTGAAATCGCCACTCGAAGATGACTTTCGTCCCAAAAAAAAGACATTTTGCTTTTGGGTGTAGTACGTCGAAAGTGTGTTAAGTAACACTCGACCAATTCATGTTCAGAGGCGTGTAGAGTCATAGATGTCAAAATATTAAAATATATTCGCTGCAGATTTCCTTTCTGGGCTACTAAATGACGTTAAGCTAAAATATATACCGGTTTTTTTGCCGCACATGTAAGAGTTCTCTCTCCAGGAGCTCGACTAAAAAACCTCGTGACAGTTCCAAATTTCATTTACGTGCATTGGCCACGTTCAAAAACGGGACACGGGATTAGGGTTCTACTCTCTACTTACGTGCGCAATGGATCTACTACAATTGCTAAAAAGCGGGCGAAGCAAATAAAAAAATAAAAAAAAAACAAGCGTCACTTACTGCACGTCTCGAGACGGCCGAGAGCAACTAAATAATAATGGCGGCACTCCTACGTCTGACCGTTGTGTAGTTTGAAGAAATTCCAGAATGAAGTGCTTTTTGGTCGTACCTTATCGGTAACGTCTTTGGAGCTATTGGTCCACTTAGCCGCGTTGTTCGTCTTCCTCAGGGTTCCCCTGTTACTGCCGAAGCTATTGTTATTCGACGGCGACAGTTTCGAAAGCGAGTCGCTACTTCTAAGCTTGCTGGAAAGCGAGTCCTTGGCCGAAACCAGCGACCCGTTCCTGGACTTCGGCAGGGACGAGTTGCTTTTGCTGCCTGACAAGCTGTTGCCCTCGCTCCTGTTCCTCCAAGACTGTGCAGAGTGCGGTCTACCGGGTGATTCGCCGCTACGACTACGTGCACCTGGTGCGGGACTGTGTTTACCTCCGGGAGGTTTGGGGGCCGTGTAGCTCTTCAGCGGGATCTTGCTCGGACGCCGTTTGGCGCTGTCCGTGCTCTTGCGGTTGTTTTCGGCCTGGTCGTGAGCGGATTCGGTGCTGCTCGAGTGGTCCATTTGGAGGTTGAGAGGCAGAGGGCTCATCGCCTTCATGCTGGCCGTGGTTATTTCGCTGCGGGAAAGCGGGTGGTCGGGTATCACGTCCGGCGAGGTGTTCGTCACGGACTTCTGCAGCTGCTCCAACATGCGAACCCGCGCTCGGGTCCCCTCTAACTCGATGTTCTTGTCTTCCAGCTGTGATAAAACAATATTTTGCCACACGGAAGATACACTAAATGGAGATTACGTACCTGGAATCGAAGCTCGTCGTTTTCTTCCCGTGCCTTGTCCAACTTGTCCGCGAGGCCGATTTCTACCCTCGCTGCTGTGTCGAGTTGTTGCGACAACACCTAAGACATTAACAGATAGTAGTTTACTCTAGGCTCTTACACTTCATTAAAAAGCATTTAACAAATCTATTCGCAAATATACTTCTTTCAAAGCTTTTGTTGGTGGTGCAGATAAACGTTAAGTGTGGTCACCGCTTATTAACAAATACACGTGAATCAATAACAATTAGATTTGGGCGCGCGTCATCGTTAAACATCAACAAGGTGCTAAATGAATTTATTTTGAATAGAGATATTATTAAAAGAAAACAAATTATGTTGTTGCTGGTTAAAGCGACAGAAAATTTCGTCTAGATTTTTAGTTAATTCGAGAGTTGACAACAATACCGTCGGGTACAATACACATTTTGTTAACCAGGACATGTGTACTCTCATTTCAAGATGTCCATTATTATTCTTGTTATTATGTAAACGTACATTCTAAAGTCTAATTTTAATGCTCGTGGGTCGACACAATGCATGCATTATGAACTGATCAACAACAGACTATATTCAATTATGTGGGCTACAATAAAAACAGCTATTGTGTCAAATATAATGTGGAATTATAAAACCACGGAAGAACCTGAAAAAATGAATTTTTTGCAGCTTATAAATATTTAACTATAAAATTGGATTTATTTACTTCCTACAGCACTGTTTATGCTGATGGTAATTTGTTAAAAACTCGCAGCCTCCTAAAACTTGTTTCACAAACAGTTACACAAAAATTGATAAAAATCTGTTCCACAAATAAATAACACTTAGCATAATTTATTTATAGTTGATGACAAAAATACTGAAATAGCTAACCTAAATTCGGATTTGATGGATAATGTATTCGGAAGATTTATTTTTATTGCAGAAATTGTGGCAGAATGGAGAAGTGAAAATTTTTTAAGTATTGTAAAATATACCAGGTGGACGATAAAGCTCCTCTGAACTTTAGTGTTAAATAACAACACATATTGTGATAAAGTTTTAACGTAAAATTTAATATCTTTTGGCGATGTCAAGTGCTTGTAAAGGTAGCCATACACGAGTGGGAGTTCCTCAAGGAAAAACTCTCCGGGATTTCCTCTGCCGAACATTCGCCCACACACAGAGAGAATTTTCGTCAAGGAAAAGGCCTTGGCGATTTTCTCCAGGTTCAATACACTAGTTCTGTATTGGCTGGTGGTGGTTGTTGGTTGTTCTCGTGGTTTTGCAAATTGTTTTAATCATGAAATCAATGGATGATGACGGCTGTCGCGTCGATTGTGTGATTGCATGGGACTACTTTCGCAAGAAAAAGCGCAAAGAGATGTATCGTGCAAAGAGTGGCTTTTGAAGAGAAGCGTGTATTCCTACAAGAATCTAATTACTGAACTGGAGGTTTTTCCGAAAAATTTCCACAATTACTTGAGGATGGACCACGATACATATTTACATCTTCTTTCATTGGTAAAGCTAAAGAAGATACGGTTATAAGTTGACAACACGTACACGCAGCAAGAGACTGGGAAAATCCGGGCTCAAGGCGGAAAAAGAATTGATTTTTTTGGGATTTTTGTCTTTCCCACCCACCGCGGTCTCAAGGACGCCACCACACACCGGAAAACCGGCTCGTGTATGGCTACCTTAACAATAGGAGAAGTATGCTCCAAAAACATGTAAAATGAGAGTACAACAAAGAATAAATTTAAAAAAAAAACCAAAAAACAGTTAATTCATTTTTGTAATGACCAACTAACTGGAACTTTTTTTTGTTAGATTTTTTTTGCAAAATAAAAAAAAATTGGACAGTTGAAAAGATTTAAATTGTTATATTATTGTCGCTGCCATAATGAGTGAATTTCCAAAACGAAGCAGCACATTTTAAAGGCTTTCAACAAAATAATAGTACGGTTGGCTTCAAAAAAAACGGGAACTGTCAGAAAAAGTTCTGTCAAATTTTATTAAATTTTTATAGTTTGAAACGGTCTTTTAGAATTTAGGTTAAAAAACTGCACTTATGTGTCAGAAATGTCAGTTATGCAAATACAAATACTACTGTCAACCAGACACAAATTGACATAAACTGACAAATTAAATTTCCAATTCACATTAGGTCAAATTTCATTTCCCGTTTTTTTTTTTAGCCAACTGTATGTATGTAGTTTATTCAATGAGTTCGTGTGTAAATTGCGCCTTTTTTCTCACAAGTGGGTCATTATTAAACGCGAGTGAAACGAGCGTTTTAAAGGCCCACGAGTGCCAAAAAAGGCCCAATTTACACACAATTTAAAGGCTCCAAATCGCTTAAAATCTTATTAGCTTGACGTTTCGTTTTGACAAGTTGTGACATTTATCAAAATCCGTTCACAGGGGAGAAAATTCTCAAATTCTGACAGTGTCGAACAAAAAAGAAATTACTCATGGAGATAATTGAAACGTAATGAAAAAGTACAAAATTGTATTGGGTGATTCAAAATGATTGTGGATAAGTATGGCAAGTATGTACGAAAATGTATGTGGCAACTGTGTAGGTAGAATAGAGTTGACATTAGTTTGACAATTCATAGTCGCGCAATTTTGAAAATTGTCAAATCAATGTTCAATGGTATAAAAAAAAATCAAAAGCATGCTCACGAAATGTCATACAAATGTCAACTCTACCCCATCCACACAGTTGCCACATAAATTTTCGTACATAGTTGCCATACTTATCCACAATCATTTTGAATCACCCAATAGAAGCAAATGACGTGACCCATAACCTAACTTTTTAAAATCCCAAATTCGCGGTAAAAAGGTGTGTTCACAAGACAAAAGTTACTAAATTTAGTAACTCTAGTTCGTCATTACAAAAATGAATTTACCATAGTTGTGGGGATAGATTTTAACGTATATCTGACATAACTGCTATTATTAAATCGTTATAATATTGAAACGAAAACTGAACGAAAGTATCAACTTTTTCGAAAGTTTTTTCCAACATTTTCAATATCTCAACAAGAAGATTTGATTCATAAAACGGCCAACTTTTTTATTTTCTCTATTAAAAAAAAACCTCTTTTGTATTACTTTCCCAACTTGACCCGTGTTCCTTTATCAAGAACTGAACAGGAACGATTCATGTACAACAAACTTTCTTTTATGGAAAAGCGTCAAGTTCACTACAACCGCCTAGCAGTCCCTGACAGATACAAGAAGTTAATTATCTGATACTGTCAGTATTGTATCATTCGAATGATTTTTTGAGCTGTCGAAAAATAATTTCTTTTCTTCCGAAGGCCGGGTTAATACAATGTCAATTTTGATGGCAAAAGCAAATGGTAGTGCGTTCATCAGAATCTAATGGCATTATAAAACCGGCATGCCGACCAATATTAATCGGCGCCATGAAATTTTTAATGCGCTAACAGGATTAAATTAATCGGCATGGTTGGCAGTCGAACATTCATCGTCGATGCAGCTAAATGTTCGTCACGTTCGCGTTCATTAGCCGCTCACGACCACCATCAACAGCACAATAAAAATAGATCCCGAGTTTATTCCACCGTCTTGAAGTGATGCATCATCTCCTGCAATTACACTGACCGCAGCGTTATGCAAGGATACCATTCTTTTTTGCGGTTATCTCTATTCAAACTTATTGGAACCGTTTAATTCGGCGAGGGACCGAAATTCGTCCAGTTTCTAATATAACGTGACGCATCACGCTCCTTATTATTATTTCTGAGCGGTGAGAAGTCAAAATGAAAGTTGGACAGTTGCAAACACAATAGCTAATTAAATCTGACAACGTCCTCGAATGAGTGGTGGTTAATCACCTTAGTTACAATTATTATGTCCTCAGCGCACACGTGCAGCCCGGATACCGTATAAGTTGGAATAAAGTTTAGACAGTCACGTTTCGGCGATGGTGTCCACATTCAATTTAATCGAATCACAATGTAGCGAGAGTGAATGTGCTCAAACGAACCTGGTTCTGCACGGTGGACGTCAGGAGATGCTTCTGGAGAACTAACGGATCTTGTTCTTTGAGGATGGCGGCGATCTTCTTAGAATCCGGCACTTTAACTTTGGGTATTTTATCACCTAGCACTAAATCCAAAACACTTTTGCTACTTTTTCTCGGTGTCCTTTGACTAGTCGTCGAGTCTCTCCTGTCCAAACTATCACCAGCGCTCAGCACCTTGGACTTATCACCGTCCGGCGAACTGGATCCACTTTTAGTCACGAATTGTAAATGTAAATCGTGTATGCGCGAATTCACTTCACCCCTTTGCGACACCACCGCTTTCAACTGTTCCTCCAGGTCGTGCTTGGCCGAGAGGAGGTTCTCCAGGTCTTCCTGCAGCCTGGAAGTGTGAACTCGTCCGGCTAAAACCTCCGCTTCCATCTCGGCCAGCCGGTCCAAGAGGAGATCCCGCTCTTGCCTCAGCTGTCGGATGTCGTCCGCCGACCCGGTGAACAACACTCTTTGAAAGTCGTTCTCCTCCCTCATGTTACCCTGTTCTCTCAGAGCCCCTTGCAACGCCTCCACCTCGTCTTTTAACCGCGTCCCCTTCCGGTGGATCACGTCGAGGAGGTTCCACAGCTCGTCTTCGGTCTCGTCCGCAGCTCCTGAAAACTGACTCTCAGCATCGAACTTAAAGGACCCGCACGAGCTGCGACTACCTGCTGCCGTAGATGGCGGAGGCGCCGTCGACGAGGCGCTGTGAGTTTCTTTGCTGGAGGTCTCCGTGCTGAATCCGGAATCTTGCACGGCGATGTCGCCGCTTTTCTTCCCGATCCTCGGCTCGTCTTTGCTGCCAAGTTTTTTCCGGACTCTGACTCCGGGCGTCCAGTCTCCCGGACGGATGGAGACCGGGATGTTGGACGTGTGATGGGAGGTCATGGTGGCGGGCGTCGAGGAGGCCAGTTTCGTTCGGAGATTCGGGAAAGTCTCGATGACCAGATCGCGGAACTCGAGGAGGGCGCCCACCTCATGCTGCAGTTCTTGCAGGGCCACCAACGACTTGGCCTGCTCGCTGATGAGATAGTGAAACGGCCCGGGAGGTTGGCGGAGTTGAAGGCAGTCCATACCCGGGCCCACCGCCTCGCCGCCCTGCAAAAATATCATTCATTCAAATACATATTCGGCAAGAAGCAAAACTGCATAAAAAAGAAAATTCTTAAAAGGGGTTTCTTCCAATGAAACTTAATAAATGATAACTATTCTTATCTTCAAGCGGTCGAAAATCCTTTGTGTATCTTTATAGAAACGGTTGAAGTGCCTTTTTTTAATATTCGTTATTATTTTCAATATCCAAATTCTTTTTCATAAAATCGAATTTCAATTATGCGTGAATGAAAATCAGTGAGCGAAAGTGAAACCTTCACCCACTGGTATTTTTTTGATAATTATGGATACAGACTCACTTTCTATGGAGGTAACGAACAAAGTATTCTTACACGTTTTTGTGGCTCTTCGTATTTAAAGTGTTTTTGCGCTTTTTAATTCATATGTAGTAAGATTTTGTGACTGTTTTTGCGGTTATTCATGTTTCGATTTATTAGAGCTTTCAGAAGCGACAGAAAATTTTAACCCATTGAAAAATAAATTATCCTGTTGTTCGTTGGTTTCCGAATTATTAGTCGTGATCCTTTAGCATTCTTAGCTTATAAAACTGCTGCGTTAACGTTGTAGAATATTGTATGTACATCATTATCGTAGTTAAGTGCATATATGGTAAGTCAATACGAAACCGTGGTACCGATATCGAAAATGCAATCGAATGCCGGGGGCTCCATACGTGAGCGCCTACAACCTCCTACTGGCAAAACCCACAGTACCTACATTCTCAACTCTTCATTAACAAATGAGCACTCTTTCAGTTATTTACGGCAGTATATCACAGATGGTCAGTAAAAAACTTGATAAAATCTTGGAAAGCGCGTTCTTTTTTCAACAGAAACGTCCATTTTTGGTCTGTGCGTTCTTCAGCACCGGTCAATTTGCATGAAAAACAAGTGGTTATTAAAAAAACATTTCATTAACAAATTTAAAATTCCGCAGCCGTAACAACTTCTAGATTATTTGTAATGGATTATGGATGTCGTCGGAATTCTGGTCGGTGACAGATATCTGAAGAATTTCTTAGCAAACTACCACAAAAAATTGTTCAAAATTCGGAAGCCTCCTTCGTTAGTGAAAAGCAGTGGGTTTGTTGAAAAATAGCGGTTCTGGTTCCACTTGACGTGTTACCAAAGCGATTCCATGTAAGTACAAACACCGCCAGGGGTATGAACATAATTGACTCGTGGTTCGAGTGCATCTAATGGTCTTCCAATGCGGCTGATGCTATCGTTTATTTGTTCTGGCTCGTGTAAGTGCAATAACTAAGGAACGATGTGTCAAATCAAGCCAATAATTTAGAAGGTAGTAAACCACAACCGTCTTGCATAACGGTGTTAAATTGGAAAAGGGTGGGTGGAAACATCTAATATGAATCGCCTACGACCGACCGTTTAATTACACGGCCTCTCTCAAAAAGTTCGATCTTCCCAGCCGTAGGTTCCAGCTTTCCCCGGAAGGCCAAAGCACACGCCTCCCACAAAGCAAAACGACAAAACAAAACCACCTGGATGCAGCTAAGTGTACTTAAATGTCATACAAGGATACGTATTTAAGTACCATGTTGGTTCGCGGTTGGCTAAATTTGGCAGAGATCGCTGTCCGTCAAGCTTTTAGTAGGAGGAATTAATCCTGGATCGGTTTCATTGTCGAAGAAAGCGACTCCATGGGAACTTTGATTAAAAAGATGCAACGAGATTTCCTTTTCCATTTCACAGTCAATAAACATACAATTATCACCATAGCAAAACGATCTATCCCAAAGCGAAGGGTCACAGTTTTACTATCGACGCAATTAATTCGTCTCACAACAACTTTCCTGCGATCGTAAAACAATCCTTCAATTATCCTCGAATATTCATTTCCACGTACAATTTGATGGCACATAAAATCCGTTCAGTTAATATCTACACTTTTCAACGTGATCGTATCACGTGACGTTTCCGATGCCAAGACGACAATAATTAGGCCAGTTTCATGGTACAATGTGAGAGTGACACTATTAGAGTTAGAGAAAAATTCAAAACCGCGACAATTACTTTTTACAATAAAAACGAAAGCGATACTGATCGCCTCTTTGTCGACAGATACACGCTTGCCATGTGTTTCCAACAAATCACGTTTTGTAGGTGTCACTTGAAAAAGGAAAAAAGTGGGTCATCGTCGTTGCAATAAGAAAAAATATGGTAGCAAAATTTACGACTTCCTATTCTCTCTGCAAAAATAAACCGATCAGAATTAATACGAAAGTATTGACCTCGTCTGCGACCTACAAGTTCAATCATAAACGCGTGGGTTGAGATTTTACAACCAGAATTAGCTTTTACATGAACGTTATTTGTACACGACGACAACGATTACGTTTAATTATTGACGTAATGCCGCCGCAGGACGAAAAGAGGAAGAATGCTCCAGACGCACTCTGGCAACGCGGCAGCACATGCGAAACGCGTAAGATTTATTTTATGGTGGCGATCTGGACGTTTTCCAAACAGTTTAAATCATGAAGATACTTAAGTCGCGTGTTAAAGTCGTCAGATGTCAAAAACGAGAAACCGGGCTGTGTTGAACTTACAACGAAATTAAACGCGGCTATTTTCTCAACAGCGAAGACGTCTAATCGAGACGATTAATTTTGTTTTAAATTCGTGCACTTCGGAATGAAAATGGTAATTTATTCATTTTCACTTTTAGTCAAGTGATTAACCCCACACAGTGTATCGAATATCTTTTAAATATTTTTACAACTCGTTTTTTAAAGGTGACGGAAAGGACGAACACCACCGCAGTTGTTTAAATTGCGAAAGTTGAGTAGGACTTCAATGACTAATTACAATTCTACCTATTGATTTGTTGTGGTAATATCTTTCGACGCCACAATTTTTTTTACGAAAAAAAACAGTGACAGATGGCAAATCTAGCACCATTCCCCCATTAACGAATCAGTCGGATGAAAGTGTACATTGTGTGTAACGTGTTCCATATTAAAATGTTTCTAATATTTTAATTTGATTACAATTCTTCCAGTTTCAACTGTTTAGAAGTTAGAGGCATTGTGTATTTGGAACAAAAAAATTGTTCTCCGACCGTTTTAAAAGAGGTTACTTTTAACACCGTTTTCTGTCACTAAAGTTGATGTTTTTGTAACTGTACAAAAAAATTACATGTTATTATTAAAGCAACACTTTTACCTCCTAGGATTAAAAGTACTTTTAATCCTTGGCTTAAAAATGTTTACTTGCAACTGATTGAGTTGATTCGAACAAAACAAAAGCCAAAACTATCTCTTTGGTAACACGAATATTTCAATAAAACGTTCCCTTTAAAATTTTAAACGTACCAATGACTTTCGTGGTTTTCATAATATGGGTCCGCTGCTTAGTTGGAGAAAAAATAGTATGTCATTCGGAATAAAAGTGGCTGTTTTTTAACTTGCAATTATTGCTCGTCAAAAAAAGTACCACTTTTAATCCTAATAAGTAATAACACAATCTAACTATACTCGTCCTTATCGAATAAATTAAAATTTTATTTTGGCCGTATAATACATAAATAGTTGCAGTGAGCGGCAAAAGTTTAGAATATCGGAAATATTTTCGTTCCCACTGTTTTTTTCGAGAATAACTTGGACAAGTCGATTTAACTTTTTCAAAAAAAATGTTGTCTACCTCTCCATTTCCGCGCAATGACTTCATCGCCATTTTTTTTTAAACGGTAACCTTCAATTTTTTGCAGTGGGATAGGCTATTAAATCGTGATTTATGCCCATGTACGATATATGACCTTTGGGCTGATGGTTCCTGCGAGTGGCAGTGAAATTCCAAATTTACCAAGATACAAAAACTTCTAAATCTGTTTAATTTAGAATTCCCAAGAGAATTTATTGAGTGGCCTGTGCGGTCTCCCAAACTCACCCCATTAAATTTTTTATGAGGTTCTCTTAAAAGCAAGGTTTACTTTAATTGGGCAGCTACAATTGAGCAACTTAAAGAAAGGGTCAAGAACAAAATGGTGGCAATTCCGCCAGACACTTTGTTGGAAGGTTTAAAAATGATCAGCGTACTACCAAGAAGAAAATATGTATGTAGTAATGAGTCAATTTACTTTGGTTGTTTATTTTTGTTGGAAGACAAAAATTTTCAAAAATTCATCTTAGACGTTCTTTTAATTTGTTGTTTTACTTTATCAATATTATTCACTGAAATCTGAATATCGAAATTCAGCCTTATGTTTTCATTTTTGAAAATCGATATCTCAGGAACTATCAGTCCCAAGGTCATATATGGCAATATGTGCAAATCGGAACTACCCTAATCCGAGTTTTTTTCAAAAAGCTCAACAGGAAGAAAATACATACGTATTTCCATGATTCCAAACTTTTGGCACTCACTGTATAGTAAATTTTGATAAATGTAATATAATTTGACCAATAATAAATTCACTCGCTAATTTCTAAACACTTTTTATCACTTTTATTTAGCATATTATAGTGTTCTGAATATTCTAAGTGTTGACTAAAGTTATAAATTAAACCAACAAAGAAACTATGTTTGGACTGTTACAGTACTCACAGTTTATTCGCAATTTAACTGAAAACCTAGGTATCGTCCTTTTGTTGAGTTAATTTATATATTTGTTTTCAAAATATGTAACCAGGCGCGATTGGTGTAATTACGAAAGATTTGAAAATAATGACCACATTAACTACCTTCACTGTCAACTTCAATATGTGCAGGTCCTTTCAGTGCAAATATTATAAAGGTGCGTAAACAGAGTCAACAATTTTTAACCATGCTGTAAACACCATAAAGAATGTTCAAAAATGATTGTCACAGGGTTTATTTTCGGCTACGTAAAAACGCTAGTATTAGCAACTCAAGATAAACATTTATGTATAAATTATTATTTCTCGGGTTCAACCCAGGTCAAAATTCTCCCTTGATAAATAAAACCAAGACACCAAATTTACATTGTTTGTTTTTCAAGGTACAAATATATGAGAAACGCAGCTGCCAGTAACTAAATATGTAGCGTTCTGTTGCGTATGACGATCTTATATGTAAATTTTTTGACGTACCGCTGCAAGATCAAAAAACTGGGTCAACATGTTAACTGCCGAATTTAATAGCGTATAGAGTGATTAACGGTTAGTTTGTTGATGTTTTGGAAGTTCTAACATTTCAATACTTGTAAGTGTAAGGCAATATCCATTACTGCGATCTTGACGGCAATAGTAGTAAACAAACTCGACGAACACTGGCAATAAAAAAATCCTAATTTCGAAACTGAATCTTTTCTGATCACAAAATATTTATAAACCATTGTTTCATTATCAATTATGACGGCAATTCCAGATGATTATCTATTTCAGGCGATTGTAGCAAATTTTAATTTCATTGCTGTGTAGATAATTGTGATCCCATTGATACACGTAACCGAATTGGTATTTTACCTTGACTACATATCAAAATCTTAATTACCCACAAACATGCTCCAACCTGTTTTGTTAACGTGATCTCATTTTACATCGCAACATTATATTGTAATTAGGTAATTCAGTCAAAACGCATTTATTTTTCAATCCTACGAATAGAACACCGATATAAATAAGAAACGTGATAATTTGATTAGTTGATAGTAATCTTTATATCCCGTTGATAAAAGGTAATAAAATGTTAATACTAGGACCATACAAATTAGGCTTCAGGTTATTTTTTCCAAACATACTAGAAAGGTCACTAACTTTTCGATGGGAATTATGCCGGAAAAATTACACACATACACACCCACAACTATTTACGTACTTAACCCATGTGGCAACCAAATGATTAAGTGGTTACTTAAGTTAGTTTCTTTGCACGTACAGTTAGTTAGTCGGGGAAAAAATCTAAATTTGGTTTAAAAAAAATAGATACACGTTCGCACTACAAAAATACACACCACGTTGTAGCAAATCCTCATCGGCCTGGATCACTACAACAATACGGATTTACAAATGCACATGTAAGAATCATCAGTCATGGCAGACATAACACTATAAACAGATGATTTTGTAAAGAACGAGGTTGATGCCCCCCAAACAGCAAAGCACTGATCATGATCACTCTGAAACGGCGGCATGACGGACGACAACTGAAACCGGAGAGAAAAGCGAGCGAGGAGGTAGCGCAAAATCTTCACCGCGAGTAGTAGAGGTAAGTACCAAAAGCACTCTTCGCCGAGTACGAAGAACGCTGGTAATATAACATATTTGAATTATCAAGTGGGAGATAACGAAGCGGGAGGACTAATCAACTGGCTATCAAGGTGTTGACAAATGGTCGTAACTTATCAGTTTTTGTCATTCAAAAATTGCAAATTAAGGAGTGACGTGTCGGCCTGAAACAAGGCGTAAAATGTGCAACGTAACTTCTGGTTCTTCTATATTTGCAACGATTTTTTATCTCGACGCTTAATAACTCTTCGCCCACGTTCGAGTGCAACACTCGCTGAAGGATGTAAGGCATAATAAATTAAACGATTTTCTATCGATAACTTTGTAACTTGTTATTCTGATAGAGGTTATCGAAAGCAGACGACTTTAGGGATACTCTCTACAAAATAAACAGATGACTCATGAATGCGCGATAACATGGAAATGCATTTAAAATTATGTAGGGGTTATTCGTATTCAGAGGAAATACAGACTTTCGTCCGAGTTTAGCATTTTTCTGTTCTTGTTATGCAGATTTCTAACCTTGATGTAGTTACTTAATTTTTCTGGTCGTTTTCTTCAGTGACACGGCACATTTATAAAATGATTCATGGATCTATTTATCTCCGCTGAATAGGTTTAGTGCCGCATCATAAAAATACTACAGGTACATACATCAGCCTGTAAGTGGATATTGTAATCGTTAATCTTAAATTTTAATAAACACCTGTTTAAATCTCGACTTGTTTGTGCGAGTGAAAATCGTACGGCACGAGCTGACAAATGACAAAATAACGAAACGAAACTCGTGAAACTTCTCGGTTTAGTTTTAACTACTGATTTGGATCCTGATCTCTAATAACCAGCAATCTTATCTGTAAATTAAAATTGTATTGTTTCCGCTACACTGTCATTTCGAAATAATTTCAGAACTTGAATGGCTGATTTCGGAATGATTATAGTAATATTTTTGAGGGTACACTCTAAATGATTAATTGTGAGAACTGCGCAATTATCCTTTGAACTTGGATCTCAAAAAACAGTGTACTGGCAATCTCATACATTGTTACTATTAGTATTGTGCTTTTATCAAGGCTGGAGAAAAATGGAAGCTTTTACTGCAGTGCTGTTTTCGCATGACCGCTACCACAAGCGGGTTTCTTTGAAAGCGAACCTAACCGAAGCTCCGACTGAACAGAATCACCTCGAAGCGGTAATAAAACGAAAATGCATTTGCATATGCACAACATGTCACAGGTCAATTATACCTCAAAGACAAATTTCTTTTGTCTCGGTCGTTTTATCGACGGATCCATCTCACTTTCTTTTTTCTAGGTAAAGGATTTAATCGAGTCGAAAGCTGTCGGCAAAAGACTTCGCCTCGCGTGTGAAACATCGAAAAGGTCACGTTTTTTTTTTTTTCAAAAAATTTCAGGAGTGGAAATCGACGATCGCGGTAATAAACCCACCAGAATGGTTTGAAAGCGTGCCCACGGTGATTCCAATTATGCGAATCTCTTTGTGTGGAAGATTACGGAAAAGTGTTTTCTTCACGCAACTCACGGACGATCAAATTCAATGTCAAATCCTCGTAGAGGACGTCTCCTTGACCAGCTCAATTGTTCGTTTGATTTTTTTTCTAAGTCACGCAATTATCAGGCATCAGTTGTATAATGTTTATTTAATGTTCCACCTACAAACTGAGGATAATAACTTGATACAAAACCGAAAGCCACGAGATGGCACACCACGTGTGTAGGCCAAGACTAATGATCACCCTCCTTCGCAGCATCTGTTCTTAATTTTATTTAAATTGCAAAGGAAATTAGTAAATTATACGTTCCGATCGTCGATGCAATTAGAATCGTACCGCGGCATCGCTCACCCATTCACGAAACCCTAATTATTTCAAGGCAAAACTAGAATACCGTCATGACTGAACAATCCATATACGCAATTAAAACTGTCAGGATAACGCGAACGATCCTCTTGAACCAGTTGTGAATTGCATTGGAACAAAGTTGATGCGACCGCCTTCCTAGTTGATGAAACGCCGTTAATCTAACGAGCAAAATTTAACCTCTTCAATCCCTCTTCTGGCGCAAACTATCCGCACCTGCTTCGCTGCAGACGCGATTAACTACCTCACAATTAAACTAATGGTGGTTTCGAGTACTTGCCATGTGGTTTGGCAATTCATAAAGATCAGGAAATGCATCTGAGTAGACGATTCAACAACAACTGTTGCTCGTTACTCTCATTCCGAATCATTACAGCAATGACGTAATGACGTATGTGCTACACTCGATAGTACCGATCGTGTTAATGTTTACATAATTATCAACTATGACACATTCGTCAATCTCTTCCGGAAAAGTCTGGTGCGACGACGATCATCAATCATCGCTTCACTCCAGTCGACGCAATTTTTTCCTGCGTAGGGCGCAATCATTTTCAGATTAAGTCAAAGATATTGCGGAAACGCCCTAATTACAAACTACGTCATCGCCTTGCTACCTATAGCAAAGATTGATCACATATATCATATATCTCTTCGTCCAGGTGGAAGACGAAAGTATCTCGGTTAACCAAGAAATCCACACTGGGGGAGCTTAAAAAATATATATCCGAGTGAAAGATATTCTCTCATTAGGTGTAACATACCATTTGCCACAGTTTACGATCGAAGCTGTTATTACCAATAAACGGCGTCGAAGAGTGTTGATGAATTCCGCGTGGAAGTCAATTCGAAAGTTTCTTATTGTCTACTTCCTTTGATCTAGATTTTAAACGCGCGAGTACTTGGAAGACTTGGAAATCACCTCAATTATGAAAAATTTTGAAGATGCACAATCTTCCACTGCAGCTTACAAAGGAGTACGATTTGAATATTTTCGATTGGACTTTGTTTGGAGCCAGCGTAGGTGCTACCCGTTTATTAATATGCAAATTCGACACCCACTATGACAAAAAAGGCTCGAAACTCTTACAGGTACATCACTTTTCTGTATTTCGGATCTAACTACTCATCGTTTGTGATTGTTCCACCGATTTTGATAATTGCATGTTATTAAACTAACGAGCCTATTTACCAACATGACACAGTTTATTGTCTGAAGTAATCACAACAAAACAATCGATTAATTCGCGGGTGTTTCTGACGAGACCCATCAACCTTCGTCTACCCGATCCCATGATTACGTACACTTTTCTGCAAGAAGTTCGAGGTCATGAAACTTCGTTATTTACCGGCAACTTAAACTGAGTGAGTCAGCAGACTCCCTGTTTTCCTGCAATTCAGATCGTGCAGAACAAGATTTGCTTTTATTCTCGCATCGGCAATGGTAAACGTTCGGACAAAAACTCCATTTGTGTTTGGGCCTCTTTTAAAAAAATAATTGATGCAATATAACTCGCCTCTATTTACGTGTATTCCATAATAGAGATATTTAAACGGTACCGGATATTTTTAGAAGCAATGTAAAAAAAATGGCGGATTTTGATTGGTGAGATAAAGTAACCGTACCCTATTCATCATCAATTTGAGCCAATCAAGCTAAATTACTTTCAGTTGACGTGCATAATAAATTAGTAATTATTAATCTGCGGGGATAAAATACCAAGCCTGATTGCTTATCTCGGTTCTCGATTGTGAATGTTCATCGCCGGATGGCGAAGGAAACGAAAATGAAAACACAACTGCATTAAACTAACAAGAGGACTGTCACAGAATGCTTGAACGCATTATGATTTACTTTCTATAAGACTAATTATAATGATCTTGCAATAATCAATCTTTCGTGTAAGCTGATGAATTACATAGAAACGTCAGGGTTCTTTGATACGCTCTACGAGGTACGTGCGTGTTAATATTAACACTTTATCACGAGTACTTTCCTTCTGGTCCATTTTTCCAAAAGTGATTTATGGATGAGGAACAGGAACGTTTTTAAGAACAAATGTACTTTTCTCCGGTGAACATGTGCCAAAATGAGTTTCCGCGTTTTATCATTACAAATTAGCTAAGTATTTCGCGAAAGTTTGGTCGATCGCTGAAATTTGTAATGAAACTAATCGACCACTAATTACTGTTCCTGATCTGAGTGTCGGGTGAAAATACTTCGGATGGAACAGACGACTGACTTTCAGCAGACAGCGGCATCACGTACAGATGTTTAATAGTCTGCGAAGCAGTTTGGAAGCACAGAATTCCAAATATAGCATCATAAATCGCTAGAAGCCATCACCCGCAATGCTAGCTCAAGTTCGCGGCCTTGCATTCTAAAATTTGCATATACTTAGAAACTGGAACGTACTGATTGTGAGTAAAAATACAATCAGTGATATCACACACATGCAAATCTCCACAAAATGGAACGCGATCTGATTTCACCAATTTCAGTTTCACAATCGAAATTGGTTCATGCATTGTACGCAACTCTTCTAAAAATGTATCTCCACAGAAACTGAAGTAATACTGAAAGTGACTCCGATCACAATACGTTGTAATTATTTTGCTGCAGATATCGAAAGAACAGACTGGAACCGAACACCGTTCTTAATAAAATTGCCACTCATTAAACTTTAACCCGTCGAGCGTCGACTTTTCCTGACAGACTTTCCGCTCTCTCGAAAAAATGTAACAAATTGATAGCGCATTAGTGCATACCTTACCGGTAAAATTGCAACATGTAATAAACGGTTATTACCTGCAATAAATGTGCTATATTACTACTGTATTTCGAGTATCACCGCGGGCCCGTTAAATGCAACAACGCAACTCAAACAAAAAAAGCCTCGAAAATGCCAACTATAAAATTAAGTAACGAAACCTTTCACGGCATTGAATTAATTTGACCGTCCACTTATTGTTAATATCGGGCGTTCAAATGAAATCCTGGGCTGGGAAGGCGTTGGAAACCGTCAGTTGTTTTGCTTTAGCTTTTTTAAAGTGTAAACAACTTGTGTAAAAAAATTTTGGTTTTTTCTTTTTCCATCCATTCTTAACTAAAGATTTAAATTTACCGCACAAAACTCAAATTTGGCAAAGCAGTGTAAATCAGGCTTTTCATGACGTCGCTTACGAACTACCACGCGAACTCCTCGTGACTACTCCACTGGTTCGCCGCGCCAACTATAGCAACAGAGGAATTCTTCGATAGCCTATTTGATCCGCTAAATTAAGGAATTGCCTTAAATTATTTATCCGCCGTAATTGTAGGCGGAACCGTAATTAAATAAACTTGTAATGGGTTATAGAAAAGATAGCATCATTCAATTAAAAATGGGAAAAGTGACGGGCGGATTTGTGTTTTGATTGAGAATAATCGTCGTACACTTAAGAGATTAAACGATAAATTTGATTAATTTTGTTTTGGAGTGTGATCGCTGATTTATGTTTTTGGAAAACGAAATTGAAAATGAGATTTTGTAATTTCACTTTGTAATAATCTGTACCATTAAGAGGAAAATCTTGAAAGTCAAGCCCGAGTAACCCTCGTTGATCGGACAATGCCTTTGCAAGACGTGACATGATATGCAAGAACATAATGCAACATTACCATGCCGTATCATGTATGACAAGTAAAGTATATAAATAACAAATACATTCACTTCAACAGATGCACTTTATCTTTCTTTAATGGAATTATATCATTTCTTTAAAAGGAAAAATGATAATTACAGATCATTAGATAATAGGTTTCAAGCTCAATTTAGAACCATTCGTCGTTGTAGAATCAATTTACAACAGGAATTGAAAGACGGAATAAGATGAGAAAATGGCAACTCGACAAGTGCAATAACGAAATCATCTGAACCCTGAAAAATAATACAACTCGCAATAACGAAAATAACTGGATGAATGTTTGATTCAAATTGGATCCGAAAAATATAGCTTCGATATCATCAAGTGGGGGAATTAGATTAAATTAAAAACGTATCGTTTTTCCTTTCCGCCTGAATTTTATTTTACATCGTCTGCAAAATTTAGCCACCTGATCGCTAAATAGTCAGCGCAACTTACAACATTCTGCATTAAATGAAGTCGTCTCTACACAAGAACTGTTACAAAAGATCCATTTTACGCAATGAGAACGTTTCCATGGTAATTTTATATGGACAATTGCACATCCACATCAATTATATAACTAATTAATTAACCCAATTAACGTCCAACAATGACTCAAATTATGACCTACTGAAATCTGCTGTGATAGTGTAGGTCACGAGCCAGCTCTGTCGATTCAATTAAGTGCAAGATTCAAGGGTGGATTGAATAGCAAACAGATCCTTCACGAAACCGGATGTTCCGGAAGCAACAAACTTTCACTCCACCAAACTCACATCCATTACAGGATAATTTGATGAGATTAAGACGTGACTTCCAGGATCAAAATCCGGGCCCGGTGTCGAACGAACGGTGCCACATTCTTCATCCGATCCGTTGCCAAACACGCGTCGCTCTTTTAATAGAATTCTGCGAGCTTTAGGAATCGCAGAGGCAATTGCGATCAAACTGAAAACATTTAATTAGCAGATAACGCAATTTTTGTTGCACAATCCAATTACGTGTGGCAATGGTGTCGCCCAGCGAACTAATTCGAGTAATTATCTCCAACTATCCCGGCAGTGTCGATCAATTCAACAAATCTGACGTTTAAATTGTTCATGCAAATATACCTATTGATTATTTCCTCACGATACTGAAAATTTCACGGCCCTTTTATTATACAATCGAAGATTACTGCATGAAGATAGAGTGGGCGGCTCTTGACTGGGCAAGCAACGCATTAGTAAATTGCTTCGATTACCTATCTTTCCGCAAACCGTGCGATTTGAAATGGATTGATTTGTTCCTTACCACGATACAGAGAGCCAGGGCAGGACTCGCGCCCGACCGACTATCAACAATAAGTAACACTTTTCACCTACGTTTATGATTTCTATCGTTGCCATAAACGGACATGCTGAAGACACCGCGGAATATGGCGACACAATAAGATTTGAATCTGGTGTTTGAAGATTATGTGGGCAAATAAAAGGCGAGATTAAATCAAATTGGTACTTGAACGAGGAAACTTGCCACGTAATCCATTCTTTGGTCTTTAAATCTGCATTGTCTACCGCTTTAAGCAACGAGATTAAGAGGCGGGTTGTGCTTCAGAGTTGAAGGAATAATTACGGAAGACCGAGGTTTTTAAACACCAGTCAACTTAAAACACCACTGTTTGGCTTCTTTAACTGTACACGTACTCACGTATCACATTAATTCCAGTGTAGAATTTCTGCTGAAAATTGATCAATTAAAGTCGAGGATTATTAAAAAATCATTATCCGTGATATTCAATGACCGAATTAAGTAACAAAACCTACAACACTGGTAGATAATTAACCACACATTTGCAATCATTTTGTAATACTCTATGTGAATATTAATAATTGAGAATGTTTTGCCCAATTGTCAATTTCCACGTAAATTGAATCAAATGAAATCAATGCTATATAGCATTATTGATTTTTAACATCTTAAATTAAACCAGAAACTAATTTGCACATGACTGAGTTAAAAAAAACTGAAGTCACATCTGATGTGTATTGCGCAATTATTACAAAAGAGAAATTATTGTGGCAAATTTATATAACAAGCTAATCGGAACTGCGAAAATCACCTGACGGAAAACCTCAAATTATCAGTTCAATAGTTACGAAAATTAATCTCAATAGCTACAAAAATATTCCCGATGTGATTTCAAAACAGTTGAGTGAAAGCGAGCGTTATTTGGTATTTTTTCCATACTAATCTTCGTCCATACTGGCGCAACCAATTTATAAAGAGTATGTAGGTGTATAATCGCAACTTCATTCATTTCTACAAAACTCTGTAGATCGATAAGCGCATTGAAATCGAAAGCAATTACAATTGTTTTACCTTCACCAAACAACTGTGTAATGTATCTTGAAAGCTGAAATTTAGAAAAGGAACCTTCAACCTAGAACTTCTTAAATCAATTCGCATTTTAAAATGTATCACCCAGTATACCACTTTTTGCACGACGTAATGTATTTAGTCATTTGATCGTAAAAAATTATGCAAAAAGACACAGCAAAACAGGAAACAACAGATTTTTCTTCTTGACCATAACATCGATAAATAGTTTATAACCGCCAACGTGATATATTGTAAATATTAACATGAAATAAATAAATGTATTCACTTTACTTTATTGTTGTTTATTGTTCCTTTGACACATTATTCAATTTTACAATTCCACCATCAATAAATTAACATGGTACGCTGTGCTTTTACTTCAAAGGTCGTACAATACCAAAATATGTATATTTTAAATACTCTTCATTAAAGGCTATCGGGTGTTCATTTACATTTCTCCTCAAAGTTGTCGTTGAAGAGTCGATTGTGAACGCACCACGGCTTACTTTGAGGAGAAATTTAAATGAACGCCCGATACTTCTATTACGTACAAATATTAATCTCAAATATTTAAACATTCTCCATATTGTTAAAACAGTTGTCGGCACCTTCATTACCAGCAGTAATTAGTGGCTCAATTTACACCACAAAAACTTGACAAGGGTTCAAAGGAATCTAATTTCAGTCATCACATTTTAATGATTTATAAATTAATTTAAATAATCGTTACGTCTCCTGTTTGTCCTGTTGATTTTGATGGGACTAAAAACAGTACAAGGTGTAACCTTGCGGATTTCCACGTGTTTCCTTTGAAACCAAAGCTCAAATAAAGCTCCGAGAGCACAGACCCGATGTTTTGACCTAAACGGAAATGTCTACATGACTGTGCTTCAAATGACCATTTTGACAGTAGTTCACCGCTTCAACGTGTTTACCATGACAATCCTCCAATTCCGGCCCCGTATTGCAACAACAATCGTAGAGGTCTAAAATGACGAATTAATCTAAATGTCAGCCACGGGGTGTTATACATTTCTTGTCGAGCTTCTGGTTTATGAATGTGAAACAAGTGTTTCGTTATTGTCAGTGAAATGATGCGGATACAAACCGGTACCATGTGTCATTTGTTGAAGAAAAGTGGGCACCTCGACCGCAACGTGCAAAATCTAATAAGTTTTAACGACGCCATGTGAGTTTTACGATGCACTAACGACTGATTAAGTTCGCTATTGTAATTGAGTTCCGATATTATATTATACATTTGAAATTTTCATAACGTTAATGCGAAGAGCAAAAATTAACAACCATTCATTTCGAATTTCTCCATTTAAAATAATGTCGTGAAACTGTCACAGAGTTAATTAAAAAAATAATTGTGTTCTCGCGATTTTTTACACTTTTCCTCCATTTTCACTTGGTCACACTCTTACTCATCGGAAGTTGTCTACAATCAACGCAAAAAGTGTCAACAACGGAAATGACATTACTACATACATCACGTTCGCATTTGGTTATAATGGGACGTGTGAGTTGCATACACATTTTTACTCAGGAAGTGGAAACTTTATTTGGTATTAATTCGACCAACAGCTGTATCAAAATACGAGATTTTTGCTTTCGCTTTCCGTGGCCACAATCAAAAAAAGATTGAACCATAAATCAAAATAATGAGTAGAAGGTGAGAACATTGTTACTTTTTTACAATCAACATTCAAGATTATCTTTTTTAATGCAATTATCCTTGTCTCGGAGCTTGTTTATAACAGGATATAAAAGCGACAGGTCTGCTGTTTTTACTCCGATTTGTATTAACAGGGATATGATTAATTCGACATACGGCAGCAACAACGTACACCTACAGAATCTCATACGTCTGAAATCTAATAAAATGCAAATTTCACGCTGTAATTACACTCCACTTGGTTTCGTGCTGCAAACGCTACATTGCGACTTTATGCAACAAAGGTGGCATCAAAGCTTAATTTTTTATCAGACACCTCCGCCGCACAGACTTACGCGGATCATTACATAACAATATTAAAACCAAACTGCAACTGAAAGTCAAAAGTGGGAATACATTTCTCTTGCTCTGTTAGAAAGTTCGAATGATCGCTGATAGAGGCGAAGAGCTCTATCGAATTTATAAAATGAAAAACTTGACCTCAATGTCGGGATTTCACAGAAAACTTAGTATTCATTACAAAAACATGTTAATTTATTCTATCGATAGTAATGGTTATGATTTTGTGGAAGGCTTTCTATTAATTGTGCGGTTAACAATGAAGGAAACATGGTGCCATAAAAAGATAAAGAAAAACAATAACTAATATGTAGTTAAATATAAGAATTTTCTTGTAACAGATTAACAGGAATGTGTTTACTAACTGTTCGGCAACATTTTCAGAATTGCTGGCTAAATTTAGGTTAATTTTTATCTAAAAATCTGTTCAAACGTTTCGTTCTTACTCGTAGTTTCACTCTTCGATCAATTTTTCACTTGTCTGTAACTCTAAACGGAAACACGAAGTATGATGATGGTTTACGCAACGCGTTAATGCTGATATGAAACCGTAGCTGACTAAATCCTCTCGTATTCTATCTTAGACAGGTTACTTTCTATCTGACCAATTGACATGTTAAATGAGGCATTACAAAATCATGATAACAATGATCATTGTTAATTTGTTCAAACAATGGTTAGACCTGCGAGGTACTTTGCGACATGTGTCGTGATATTTAACCTGTCACAGAAAAAGCACAATAGACAATCAAGTGAACAAAACTACTAGCCCAATTATTGCAATCCACCAAAGCGGAAGCTTTATCGCTGCAAATGTAACGGATCATCGGAAATTAAAAAAATCTGCACGAACTCTCCTTCGGTAAGTATCCGGATATCTACAATTTTAATGAAGGAAAGTTTCTTTGCTAAAAAGTCTAGATATTTAACCAATTACACGCAAAAGCAAGTGCCGCAAAAACTGAGATAATTATTATATACATATTTGAAAATTGTTTTTGCGTTAGATTTACCATCAAATCGCGATTACGAATGGACACAATAACATCATCAGATTCTCGACGGTGCAATTATCTGTTTCCTCTTTTTAATTTTTAACACTAGACGAGGAAGGCAAAAAACATTATTTCTGGTCACGTGGAAACTGTTTCACAACTGTAATTCTTTGTCATCCGTTGTTACGTGAGCAGATCAACATCATGACTGAGCAGTCATTGTGCTTCATATAACTCTTATTCGAAACTAGACTTAATTAACATTTGACACAGAAGAAATGTCGGGGAGACCAATTAAAAAAATAAAACGGAAACTTAGGTAATAGTTTATTTTAATAATTAAGAAACACTGTCATTTTTGAAACGATTGTCTCGATAAATTTTAGGAAAGCAAACTGGAAGTTCCTCCTCCACTCTTTCGAATCGTGCATGTAGTAGCTTCTGTTCAACTTTCAATTTTCCACCCCGTAATCCTCCAGAGTTCACACGGGTCTGATGCAGTAAAATAGCTCACATCTTAACAAGAAATTAATTTCAACGGTCAAACGTGATCCTGAAACGGAATGTTGTCTTAACATCGCTTCTAACTTAACGATCTGACCCCAGGTTCATATTATAATTTTCTGTTTTATGTTCACACATGTGACCATGCAACAAACGCAATAGAAATAAGACATTTTCACTGTAGAAATTGTTTTGGGCGTTAACCTGATCGTTTCCGTCAAAAATTTAAAACGTCGGATTTAAGACACGGAAAAAATGGAAAAACGACGCCATACCAATTATTATGTGAAATAATGATTTCACTTTATTTGTTGACGCAACTTACATGTGTGAACAATTATAAATTAACATTTCCCGCGTCAGGAAAAATCCAATTGAACAAACACTTCCTAGTCGTGGAAATGTAGGCAGGTGAGTTTCCCATTAAATGCATTAGCCGCTTCTACAGTTTCCTTCCTACTCTTTGATCGAATTACATCCTTAAACAAGCAAACACGCACAATTAATGCTTTCAGCCCCACGTTTCATCTCTTTCACTGATTTCCGATTAACCTTCTTACGGTTTCAATTCTAATTCGATCAAAAGAGGATGGTAGAAAGTAAAATGACCAATTCTTTCCTCCACTTTGCCTCGTGTTGCACTATAAATTGCAACAATTTAATAATTTTCATACTCTTTACACTAGATTCTATTTACGCTACAATTAAATATGTAGAGCAGAATATCCAACAATAGCTGCGAGCTGCATACGATCAGATGGAAAGCAGAGAAATTACCACAAAAACTACTAAAAAACGATACGTATCACATGGACGATCACAGTTTCGTTTATTTGGAGAGGATCTCAACAATTAATTATAATAAACTGTCACTTTTCTAGACGACAGAACCGAGGAAATGTTAGAACTTGGTTTCTATAACAAAGCAAAAACATAATGCGCATACATATTGATAGCAAAGTATTCATTAAGCCGCAATTAACTCCACAATAATTATCACCTATACTTTGTTCGTTTCTTTGTGAGGTATTTTCATAAAATGCACTCTTTTTTTTTTAGCTATAAACCATCCGATTACCACGGTAAGTGAAACGGCGATCCGGTCCAGTTATATACAATGAAAATGTTCGATTGTAAGAAAGTAAAATCGTATTTATCTGAAATAAAACCTGGAAGAATTTTTTGCAAGTTGAAAATTTTCTCCACGTATTAATTGCGTAATAATTATGCAAATCATAACACTTCTAAATTAATTAAGTCAAAAGCTTAAACTTATACATGTTGTCGTTAATTACTGATTAACAGTAATATTGCTTGTTAGTACTTCCTCGACTGACAATTATTAGCATAACAACCACTGAAATGAAGTAACTAACCATTTGCATCATTAAAAATGTAAATTATACATCAATACGTGGTTACATAGATTTAACTGTATTCCGTAAGTATGATTATCTGGAATCCTCGATTTTCTTTATTAATATATTTAATATGTAATTATCAAATGATACGTGGGAGAATCTCGATAAATAAACATTTTGTCAGAAGTAATAAGTACTCACATAATTTATTTATGTTCAAAGCAAAGAGTATTATTTTAAAAGGTGCTGTTTCAATTATAATTTATTGATAACGTTTCCTTTGGTTTCTAATAAATTTTGATAAACTGGATAGTTCTCAGGTGGTCGGTTATGCTAAGAAAAGAAAGTTGCGTTGAACAAGTCGTAAAATTGAATAAAATGGGTTGAAAACCCATTTATTAGATCTACAAATAAATACAAATGCACACCTTGGTCTTAAGCAGTTTCACCGGATGTCAAAAAGGTTAAAGTTGGACGTCTGTACAAATTCAATACTGTAAATGGACAAGAATACTCATATACATATTAGCATTGGTGTGGCAGCATAAGTAAAAGCGAAATAACGCAACAAGGCCTAATTTACGATTATTGAATAAAGCAAATGGTAAAAACGTAATCTGGGAATTGTTTTTAAGGTAAAAGATATGAAGCTGTCAAATTGCAATGCGCTAATAAAAAAAACTATTTGTGAAAGCAATTCAGAGTAACACAAAAAACTTCGAACAATTTATCTCTTTGAGGGGCTAAGACGCTGGCACTAAAGGTGTATAATAGTGACAGTTAGAAAAATAACAACAAAGAACAGATACCCACGTGTCTTACGTGTTAGGATTATGAAGTTTGTTGAATTAATGTTCACTAAAAGAAATTTGTCTATGTTTCTATAACCATTAGGACGTTCGGAGCGTTGACCATATTTGTTTGGACACAAGTGGGAGGATCATGTTCAAATGTGTAAGGCAAAAAGACTTAACTGTTAATAAGTAGTTTTATGGTAATTCGAGCAATATAATAAGTTCCGAATAAAAATATAAAATTTATATCCTGATACAGCTACCTACATAATTTTTATATTTTCCAAAGTAGAATCGTAAATTCAAAACCGTTTTCTGCACGCCATTCGTGTCGATATAAATAACGTTCGTTGCAAATAATATTTTAAGACTAGATTATTTCAACAACGAATAATCAGGACTTCAATTTATCGAAAGGTATTCCACAGCAAAATTTCATAAATCTTTTTCGCCCAATTTTATTTCAACAAAATACAATTCTGCGTTATCAAAAATAATTATGAGAACTTATCCTCTTGGATAGCCTACTTGCCTAGTTCGATACGTGAAAGTTTATGTGTCTACTGGCAATGGGTAGAAGACGAAGTCGAATCACTCACCTATAACAATAAAACAAAATTAATCAATTCATTAAGGCCGAGGAAAAAATAAAAACAAAAATGAAACGAGGTTAAATGACCATGATCTAGTAATCCTCCAATCAGTGATGTAAAGCAACCGACTATCAAACATCAGTCTGATTTTTAAAATGATTTTATTCAAAAAAAAGTCAGGTGAATCACTCTTATTCGCAAAACGAGTCAAGTGTGCTTGTCAACTGGATTTTGACTGATGGCCTAACACTACAATGTTACGCTTTAGATTAACCTGGATGATGTATGAGTATTCTGGATAATAATATCACGCTGTCTTTCAATTTCACTTTGACATGCAAAACTGGATTTTTTACAGCAGATTGACTTAAGGATAAATGAAACGAGTAATAATGAAATGATACTAACAGCCTGGAACAGACCTTGTCTGTATCTCAAGAGTTTAATTGTTTGTCTGCGCGCCATATGTTGCAATGAAAATTGAATTGACAAAGCATGACTCGAGGTACAATCAGCCTTAACTGTCTGTATAACTCGCCAATTTCAGGGAATTTTACCTCATAACTAATTTACTGTCAAAACCATCTAAATTTCAATGTCTCCATTTTTTTAAATTCAACGTTTAGCAAATACTGGAAGTTTTTGTGTCAAAATTGTATTTATCTGGTGTATCCAGATACAGTTACAGACAAAAATCAATTGTCACTACACAAATACCTAAGATTGAAACCAATAATAGCCGACGTGACAAACAACAGTTTCGTTTTATGAATTCTAGAAACCGCAACTCCGAGAAAAATGATTTTGGGAATTACGTAGTTTTAAAAAACGGAAATACAGTTAGGTTTATGTAACATCTGAAAAAGAGATTAGGTATATTTTGTCAGTGTCATGTGAATATATTTTACAAACTCGACAGATTTAACAATTAGATATTTAATTAACAAAAACGTTCATTCCGCGACTGTTGAGGATGTTGCAATAACTTATTTGGAACTTTCACTTTGTCTCTTGGTAAAGTCAATCATTCGTTGCACGAAAAAATGTTTCTGCGAGATGAAACTTGAAGAGAGCAATAATTAACTTTAATATTTGACGACGGCGAGATGACATCTGGTAAAAAATTTAAGATGACTGCTCGCTCTGCGAACCAGGAAAATGGCAAAATTACTGGCAAGAACAACGCAGGATCTTTAATAAACCATAAGGAAGTGACAGCAAATGTTCAACATTATAAATTAATTGAAACAATTCTGATAATTGGATACAAATTGTTCCGCATAGATGAAATTAAAAATTAACACAACACGTTTCTGTTAGAAACGTGGTGAACATTCGAATCAGATTAGAGTCCAGTTTTAGATGATTCTTGTTCTTTTTGTGCTCCAGAGTCGTCGAAATTTTAACGGCAAGATAAAATTAATCGCATTACAAAACCTCCAGAGCTAGCTAATTTCGATAGATTCAAAACTGTTGTTTTTTTTTTGTTTATCTAATCAACTTTCCTCTGTACTCTTCATTTGCATAAATGCAGAAAAACACTGACTGTAATATAACAACAATAATTTTACGACCTTCGTATGAGAAAAACGTTAATTTTATAGGTAATTGTTTGTGTTTTACAAAGTATATAAAAATAACAAAATAAAAAATGTAGTACGATTCCTTGGAAGTGATGTAGTCAAGGTAACTCAGATTTCAACTGAGTATTATTGACCGTTATCGGCGGGTTACTGGGACTTGAGGCCACGAAGAACCGGCTGAAGACCAAGTGTGCATGTGGAACCTGAGACAACCTCTTTTGCTCCGGAGCTTCGGGCGTGAATATTGTTATTTTTATGGGTAACTAACACATGACTGAGAAAGTGTGGTCTCACCTGCCACAGACTAAAAACTCTTCATTTGTAACAATATTCGATAACGCGAGTGCTAATTCTAGACGAATGCTCGATCACATCAAGAGTTCCTTGAAGAAATGAGAAAAGCACGGAGAGCACCCTCACTCGAGGAAAGTAGTCCAGCATATGCACAATGAATCGATATAAAGTGTACATCTATCGAGTTTTTGGAAACAAAATTTAATTACATATTTCGATGAAGTGTAACCACGAATTCCACTCGCTTGCCTCACTTAATTAACTTCCCGGTTGAAAAAAATCAATTGAATAACATAACAAATTAATAGGACTATTAGTTCGACTTCCAGTCAGTTGCACAACACAGAATTTTGCAGCAATCGCGTGTAGGTTAGTATATCTTGAATTGACGTCATCACCATTGTCTGCTAACTGTACCAAGATTTATTGGTAGAAGACAATAAAACGGCAATCCTGGCATGTTATTGTACAACTTGAACGACATCAAAGAGTTACGTAATTTGAGCGACATATCGGCATATCGTAAGGCGATCGATCAACTTGCAAAGTGGACTTAAAAGACCACTTTGTTTAATTTAATTCCGCGAAAAGAGAAACATACTTCAATTATCAGATAGGTGGGTCTCATCACGAACCATTTTTACCATAATTAATTTCCAGAACAAAGAAGTGGTCTTTGTTTTACGGCAAATTAGCAAAATGGATTTTCTGTTTCAACAAATCATAAATTGTTTGAAGGTCAAAGACATTGATGAAATAGTATCAAGCGGCAACAGCCACCGCCCTGTCCTACCCCACCCGATTATCGACTGATAAAACGTGAAATTTTCGTGCCATCACTGGAGACACCACACATTTTTATACACTTTACTACAACATAAACTTTTAAAATATTATTTTAAGGTTCATGCGAAAATTACGTCGATCACGCGAACGTCCGACCAACCGGTGTAATTACTGTGATACAAAAATTAAATTGGTTTTATTTAGTTATTTGCTGTCTAAATAATATAATTTAGAGTCTATTACGTCCGCAAAAAACCATCGGGTTATGTATTTGGATACCTCCTTTGAAAATACGAGCGTACCAAGTCAAGGGGAAAAATCTGCATCAAAAATGTATACCACTTCCAATTATGAATACTGATCTGGTAATCTAATGTAAAACATCACGAACCAAATTGTGGAAATTCGTACCAGCCTTCTTTGGATTGCCACCGCACGCGATATGATAGAACTCATCGCGAGGGTGCTGTCAAGTGAAAAGTACTCTAAAAGCTTTAAAACGGGCATAAATCTTTTTCGTCAAAAAATTCCGTGCGGTTTTAAAAAATTTTACAAAAAATAAAAGACATGGATACGCAATGTTGTAATGCTATTTTCTCAACGTTAAACTGTTAAATTAGATTAAAACGTCGCTTTGCATTCACTTTTACCAACTATATTTGGATCCCCGATAATTATCGATTCGTTTCTGGTAACTATGAAATTACATCTTTCGCACACAAAAGAAAGTAAACAATTAAATTCGTAGTAAATAACACTTTCGTTGCTTTTTATGTCGGCTGAAGTAGATTTTTAACGTTTTCTGTTTGCATTTTTAAGCATTCGAATACAGTAATTTGAGTATCACGAATCAAATAATTATAGGGGAACGAGATGAGCCAATATTGAGCCATTCTATCAACGGAGAACCTAAGAGATGATTAAATCTGGATATCGACAATACAAGAGACACGCTGGCTTCTCTTGAGTAATGCCAACCTTCACGAATAAACCTAATCCAGGAGATGACGCCAATTTTTATTTTATTATTATGTCGTCATAATATCAAAATTTTTTCATGTTCCAAGTTTCTATAATAGGATAGTTTTCTCATTCCTTTTTTACCAATGTAAGGTCAACGATGTTTCAGTAACAATGTGCGTTACAACTACTACAACTACATTATTGCTTTCTCTAAATTTATTATTGCAAAAAAGTGAAACACGCGAGATTTTTACACTAGTTACATCACCTGAAACAAAATCACTTCATGACCATACATGGAAAGCTGCTAACCAGACACAATAATATCAGAAAGGTATGTGCTACTACGTAACTATGGATAAGACATAGAATGCATATCTGCTGTCAATGCAAACTGCCGTTTGATTATTAATTTATTAATATACATCACACGAAATAGATACCATATTGCAACCTGTCCGATTTGCAATACGCAAATTGAACAAAATGTTAAATCGGTGTTACTCGACCTAGTCCTTTTTATCGTATCGATTGGACAAAGCTTGCATGCAGTACTGCAACCGGCCATCTCCGCAGCTCAAACGCCAATCGACAGCTCCCTTCGTCTAAAATTAGCGCCCTTATTTATAGTCGATTGAGATATCCCACGATATTAATGGTAAATCCCACAGCGTTTACCAACAGAAATTCGCCTATAAAATATTGTAGCCAGACAATATGATACTGTTGCCATGGAGGCCGCCCGCTTTGTCACCACATTTACAAACCTCCGAATGTGGGATTTCAACATATAGACTGAAATCCGAGTGCATTGTTCTAGGGGTTGTGCAGTGGAGAGAATGGAAGAGGTGATGATAAGACCTTCAACTCGAGATTTTAACGATGGGTTCCACAAAGAAAATGGAATGGATATAACACGGTTCTTGGATAAAGCAACCAATTAAAAAAGGCAACATTTGCAAACCGATGCTATCAATTATGCCAGGAGTGAAGCTGGAAACACTATAATTAACAATAAAGCGTTATGGTGCATCGACAATTGACTACCGTTAGAGACCCGATAACACATCGCCATGAAAAGAAGCGGATGCACTTGAAAAATTAACGCTCTCATTATTGTATATTTGGAATGTTGTACGCGAGTGTAATTATCAATTACAGAAGCGAATCTCGTAAAATCCACATTCGAGCGAAAAATTGTGTGGAGGGTTCAGTGACCCAAACTTTATTTGTATCGCATTTAAACAAAGTTGAAATTGACTTTCGCAAAGCTCCAGGTTTAACTGAACCCGCAGTTAGATCCAATGGGCAGACATAACTGTTACGACATGGTTTATCAGTGCAATTCTATCAATCGATAGTACTGCAGCAACAATAGAGCGACTCGACAATTTGATGGACTTATGCAAATCAAGTGAAAGAAAATCTTCACGTGAGACCACCGTGGCGGGATTTTGTAACCTTCACGTTAAAAAGAAATACGTTTGTGGACAAAATTAAAAGTCATTTTGAACGGTGCAGCTGTGTGGAAGCTTCGTTTTATTACACGTCGAGTAAATTTTTAAATTGAAAGCTTTCAAATAATCAGTCGTGCCATTTACATGACATAAATGAATGTTTAACAAACGCGTTAGTACCGAATGAAGAGTGTTGCATCGCTTTTAAGTTACTTAATGCAAATGTTAATCTTTGAATTTAATTAATTTCTTGAAATATTTTGTAACTGCAAGAACAGTTTTTACTCAATAGTACTTCCCTTGTTAACAACAATCCTTTAGAAATTTTCCTTTACGCGAATCGTTGCGAAAGCGTTTTGTGAGCAAATTTATTTAATTTTGATAGCTTTTCAAAAATCGACCTTGAAGAAAACTTCGACCTTTTGATACACCTACTTATCATTGATCGTCCTCATTTTCACCTAACAAACAATTAAAATAATCTACATAAAAAACAAAATTACGTAACTGTGCAATTAAAAGCGGAAAAACGCGAATAGTTACAAATCTGTACTTCTTGAATTTTGATAAATACCTAGTCAAAAAAAAAAACGGTGTTAAATATGTATTTTTCTCATTCTTCTGTGCAACGCAAAAATATTTTTACGACTTCGCACATTAAGCGATAAGCGTAAAAAAAACTTTAATCATCACCTTGTTGAGAAGACAAAAGCTGAAACATAATTACCAGATCAAATACGATATTTCTGGAATTAGAATATCCTTGATTCGAGTCTCACCATTGTTGTTTTGCAAAAAATAACGTGAATCCGCTTAATAATAAGCTGGAAGAGTCTTTCGATATTTGAATCGCTGCTTGAGAAAAATTTAGACTAAGAATCGGAAGCAGTTCTGGTTACTTTTTTGTTCCGCATCCTCATCGTGTGATGAACGAGTTAATTATCCACACTAGTGTATTTCCGCCACTTCATTTCATTAGAAATGAAGAACTATATTTATAGAGTGGTGGAAAAGCAAGTCATCAAACACTGCAATTCAGGATGTCCGACAGCTATAACAAGATTTTTTTCAGCTTTTAGTGTTACTTTGGACAGTTGTCGAATTGAAAATAGATGTCAGGTAAAAATCTGACGAGCGTGTAACTTCTATTTCGTGTATTCAAAAAGTAAAAGGTGATGTAGTTTTAGGTTAGCAACAAAAACTACTACTATTGAATTGTTCTTGGGAAAACAAGATTTCCAAATGTTTAGAAACTTGAAGAAAAACATTGCAGTGTGAAAGAGAGCGTGATCTGGAAGGTCCTGGTTCCTCTGTGTCAAATAAACAAGACACATTTTAAGGTCCGAACATTGAAATCTTAATGGGCAAAACCTGCACTGTTACAGTAATAAAGAAAATTGCTTCAAGAGCAGTTCGTGAACTAGACTGCATCTAATTGTTTTAATAAAAGCGGGTACTTTTTGTTCGATCTTATATGCCTTCCATTGTATTGAGAAAAAGTGTTGGCCATTAAGGTTAATTGGACATAATCGTCGCTTTTACTGTTCAAATAACGCAATCTGTGTAATTATTTTTAAGTGGAGCTTATATTTAAGATACAAAACTAAGATATTTAATTTTTTGAAAACAATATCCACCTTCAAAGACATACACCTGCCATTTTTTGTACTTCACATCGTGAACATGTGAATAATCTTCAGGCGATTAACTGGGATCAGATAAGACTGAACTGGTTTATCATTCAACTCGAACAACTTTTAAGAAAATATGACCCAGAATAGATTTGATTTCCGCATGTAGGTATCCTACTAATTTCGGTTAAGTTAATTAGTGTTTTCGAATGTGCCGGACCGAGAAACAATTCAGAACGTGTTTTTAATATTTAACTGTTTGGAAAAAATTGAAACCTTGGTTCCTGAAAGGTTAGCTGTAATTGCTGCCGTCACAATCACGACTGAAAATACGTGATGTGATGTGATGTCATTCTGACGTACTGAAAATACAAAACCCACTGGTATTCAATAATCGCGATTTTTCTCTTAAACACCTTTACCATTAAAAGTAAGTGTTATCACCGACTGTGAAGTGACTCATTGCCCCAGAGTGGCAAGAATAACTATCCAATGATAAATCACTTCTTTCGCAAGAGTGAACGCCTTAGGTTTGATGATAAACCACTTCACGGTTACATTCTGACTCTGAGGTAATAATTATCATTCTACGGACATTACTACGGAAACTTGATGGATTATCGAATGAAAAAAACAGCAACCCTCACCTCCGGGTTAATAACATCAAACACTACTTAATGAAAAATCAATTCCAACCAAAAAAATACATATGTACTACTTTAATGTATGGCTCTCTTTAAATAGATGGTGCGAATGCTAAATGAAGAAAGTGTCCGTTAATGACTTGTAATAGTTGTTCCAAAATAGCTCAATTCGCACCAGGTCAGTGTGTTAAAATATCAAAATGCACATTAACCGTACGTATCACGGATGGCACAATATGGCGATTTCACACATTCATAATGTGGGGAACCAAAAATTGAACAAACAATGCGTTTCCAACGAGAATAAGCGAAATTTGAATTTTATATTAATCACATTTGCAAGATAATCTCAATAATGTTTGCTAGAGAAACTGTACAAAATGCGATTTGTAGAGGCTATTATTTCAAAAGTCCAGCTGTTTATCTCACGAACAATAAGTTTCACAAACAAAACAAAAATATTCCAGTTTGCTGTGCAGCGTTGGAAAAGTTCAGAAGACGCATTACCAAGAGAGCTATAAATTCCGTTTAAGTCTTTTTCCAGAAGTATGAATCATTGGATGAAATGAAAATAGGTGAGCAACTCCATGTGGTAAATTATAAATAATTTCACCTCAAGTTTCATATATGAACAAGTAAAACTGGAATTACATGTTCACCATAAAAATGCTCTTTACATTCCACTAATGCAGCTCGCTCTGCTGGAAGACTACCCCATTCGACAGTTCCTGCGAGATGCTTAAATATATCAGCCAACCGGAATGCCCTTGGATAAATTATGAACCTGCATTTGTGATTAATTTACAGTCACTGGCTAGTAATTTTATGACCCTATGAGCGTTTCCACTTGTAATTATTACACCGCTTCAAAATAAAGCAAAACTGGATAATGCCTACAGTTCACTTTTGTCAATGAAGTTGTCTCACACTGGGACTGCTTATTACGTACGAAAAAAGTAGCACACGCACGACCCAAGAAGCATAATGCATGTCATTTTGGTAAAAAATTATGTTTTCTTTTGGACAAAAGCTTGTAAATCGTCTCTTGTGCTTGCTATCGTACGACCTCAACATGCAATAATTCTACAAACATTGCAGAATAATTTGTATGGGAATGGAATTATTGTTATCTGTGATGCGTTCTTTTGCGATAATCGGGGAGTGTTGGTGCGAAAGTGTAATGTTTTAAAATTGCAACACTGCATAAATTTATTACTCTTTTTCAAAATCATTTTCGCGATTCGCTTTTACCGCTTGGTTGTTCACCAATCAATCTTATGGGATTTCATCACACCAGCTAGAAATTGTTTTCCGACTAAATTGACATCATCAGCAGCAGGAAGGCAACGGTCCATTCAAAATTACGAACATTCCATTCTTGTCAAGGAGGATTCAAGGACCTCTTTTCGTTACCTGCGACTTTCAAATACTCTCCAGACTGGATAAATGATGTATATAAAATGCACTGTTTAACACTCGTTCCGTACATATTCATAGTTTTGAAGATTACTTTTATTAAGTAATTTATTCCAATACTTCAGTTCATTGAATTAAATTAACGGTATTCATCCTTGCACAGTCAATGGTTAATAAAACAACCAGTTGTTCTGATGCGGGTAAGCGTTTTACGACTCGGTTTCCATTTTTAACGCGACCCAAAACCAAACGGTGGTCCAAATCTGGGTGTTTTTTTATTAAAGAATAAACGATATTTTTCTTTACTTTCTTCTCTTTCAATAGCTGTTTTGTACAAACTATAAGCCTAGTTATTTCTGAATGAGAGACCTACAAAACTGCGACATGAGAAACTTATTACGATCAATTTGGTTATTTTTTGTGTATCTGAAACCATAATAAAGGTACAGTAATAGTCAAACCCAGTGAATCAGACCACGAAATTCCGGCAATAATAATGGTTAATAAGGTAAAAATCCAGCGCTAGAAATGGCAAATCGGAATAACCGAAGGCGCACATCCGCAAAGTTTTTTTTTTTTTAATGAACAAATATTGACATTCCCACTTTAGAAATTTAGGAAAATATTGACCAATGGTGCGCTACTGGAATGTTTATCTAAAAATTCCGCAAGAGATAGTAACTTTTTACTGAATTCTTTTCGACGTATTTTTTTCTCTGCATTACGACTGTGTTAAGAAACATGTGTCTTCTCTTGGGAAACACTCGTAAAAGCCAAACTGTAAAACCCCATCCGTACGTAAGAAATTTGCAAGTTTGTGACGTTCGCAACCTACCAGCTCTTATCAAGTGGTATACTAACTTTGATGTCTTATTCAGAAAGGATGATTTAATTTTGTTTACACATAATATGCTTGTAGAAACTGTTTGGTAACACCAGCAAAAAAAAACTCCAGTTCCATTAATTACACATATTTTCGGCTTCAAATCACTGATTAAAGGACGCTACCTGTGCAGCCATCCACTTACCGAGTACAAAAAGGGGGCCCCAGTGTTGTAGTATCCCCTGCTCATCTTGTCAAAGGTTCATATGCACCCTCGTCATCAACCACAAAACGGAAGTGAACCATTTCACTGAATTCACATAATTCTGTTCATTTCGGAAAACTACACATCATTTTATTGAACAATGAACATTTTTAACGTTAATTAAGCAATGATAAGTTAACAAGGTCAGGTGATTTTTCACTGCGATATTGTAGCAAGCTGGTTTCCGACTGCTGTATGTAACATGCCGTGACGTAGGTTAATTTAATGCTTGATTAACGCATTTTATGAAGATAAATAATTTACAAATACAAATAAAATAACATACTAACAGCACTGTTACCCTCCGTGAGTCACTTATAAACTGGCAATTTCCCGATTGTTTGGTTACCTGTCAAATTGTGCTCTTGGCCATCTCGCGGTGAAAGACCATATTAATAAACCCGCCAACTTGGTCGGTAATTTGAATAATGACTTCTCAAATTCTGATCATACGATTTATTTTATTTATAAAAACATTCCGTTTACATTTTTATGTCAAATTCTCTAAAAAAAGCAGTTCTGATTTTTTGTTTTCAATAAAAATTGTGAGACGGTAAAGTTCTGGACACGGCAGCTCCGCTGCTCGTAGGTTCTTGGCATTCACAAAGAACATTTGTCTTTTTGACTTGTAAATTATCACCGAGATTTTCTTCCAGTTGAAGGGACCTTTTTTCTATAGAACTATGTAACCGCGTAAGACGTTCATCAGAACAAGGAGCATTTTTTGTGATTTCGGTTACTAAATTTTTTATAATACCGTTAATAAAACCATCTACTGACTTTTCACTGATCGAACTCGACCTTAAACGGTCTTCCCAGGTGTCCAATTTTTTGCTATCAATATTTCTAGAATTCGCCAGTTTCAATACTCCTTCAAAAATATCCAACTGTCTTGTAAAAGTTTTCTCGATGATTTCGAGAAGTTCCAATTCTGCTTGTTGTCGTGGTCTGTTATCATGAAACTTTTTATCCAAAACTGTCTTCAAAAGCTCGATAACATTTCCGTCGATATCGACAGAACTCACAGAAGACGGTGTTTGCAAATCAAAGTCTCGTTCGACGTCAGCAAAACTGCGTTGGTCATAGGAAATTATGCTGATTTCCTGATCTGCACCGTTGTTAAGCTCATATCTACCGGTACGAATTTTAGATAAAATATAGTTTTTGAGGGAACGAAGAAACTTGAATTTTCTAAAGATTAGCTCGTGGAAGGTTTCGTCTCTGCTGTTAACATTCGTATTAGATTTACTTCTAAACAAAAATCCGTCCATTAATTTGATTCCGATAAATTACACAAAAATTTTAGTAAAAATTAAATTCTTAGTTAAAGCACCTAATGTCATTCTGACTGTCGCACTCTTGATAATTGTGAAAAAGACAAACAAAAACAACTTTACTGTACTGTCACATGTAACGTCAAAATTGGAGTACCTATAATTCTCTCTCGACCAACTTATTGTTTATTTTTCTTGGCCTTTCTGGCCGACCGTGAGCTTGCCAGAGGTGCCCCCGCAGGAGGTATTGACCCAAAAGATTGTACAGTGTTCGTTTGCACAGCAGAATCTGCGATAACACTTGCAACTTGCTCATCTTCTAAAATATGAGGCTCAACGTGAAGATCGGTTTGCGTTTCTGCATCTGTAAAAGTTCGGAGCCTCATATTTGATCCCTTTCGGACTCGATCTCTCAATTCTAAACATATTTCACTCAAAGCATCATCGTCTAGAAGAAGACAGTTTGCCAAGTTCAGTTTTGTTGACGTCAAGGGTAGCACGTGAGGTCGAGGCAAATTAATTATCTTGATACTAGTTTCTTGGATGTCCAGAAACGGAATGTACTCCAAACGAGAGTAAAAGACTTTTTCGTCTTGGTCTGGTTTGAGACAAACGTCTCCTTGACATTTCCATTCTGAAAGGGTACACGTGTTTCATAATTTCTCCAAAGGGGCGCAGAAAATACAAACGAATTAGAGTTTGGACTCCGTGTTCCACAAAAAATTTTTTACTTCCAGAGGATTTGTAAGACCACATTTAAGTATCTTAAGAAACGTTTGGTTTAGATAATTTTAAATTTAGTTCTTTCCCATTACATTTTGATTAGAAATAAAATGTCAAAAGCGTATTTGACATTTCGCTGTTCTCTCACGCCAAGTTTTGATTTTCGGATGTCTATTTAAAAATAAACATAAAAAATTGAAGGTCGTTAAAAACCTAAAATTACTATGCTCTCGTAACATAGAAAATGATTGTGAATAAAAATCACTATAATTTTATGTTATTACACATGATATTTATGAAACTTCCTGTTCTTCACCTGAAATCGGTAAATAAAAGAATATAACAATGTACAATGTTATTTTTTTACTTCATCCAAAACTAGAACGTTTATCCTGTTTAACTGTAAACTCGTATTCTTTATCTTATTAAAAATGCAAAATAATATCAATAAGCTAATACCGAGCGATCATTTAAAAAATAAATCGAGTTTGCTTTGGAGCCTATGCTATAGCATGGGTTGCCATAGGTAACACGCCGACTCGATTTATTTTTTAATTGATCGCACCGTATTTTATCTAAATTTGAATTTTAACTGGAGATTCAGCAAACGAGAAATCGAGTTCTTTCAATATTTTTTGTTTATTCACTAACTGTTTAATTTCAGTATTTTTCATTTAAAATCAACTGTAATAACGTATTATGTTTAATTAGTCACGGCTTTTAAATAATTACAAAATAAAATAGACATGCTATTGGTAGCAATTTCGACTTGATAAAATAATGACTTAAATTAAAAGTGAAAGTTTAAGAATTCTGCAAATAAATATTTAAGTAATTGACACTAAACGAAGTTATCGCGATCTGTATTACTACGTTGATTAATTTTCCACAAATTACTATAGCTAAACAACTTGAACAAGATAAGTGTTTTTGATTTTATTTAAATATTCCTGATTTCAAATTCAAGATTTAAACAGAGACAGTCATTGTAGATATCACTGTGCTCAAGCCAATTCTTATGGTATAAAAAATAAATAAAAACCGTAAAATCCTTTAAATAAATTTCTCTTGTTTTGTTTTTCTCTTGTTTATGCTGCCGCGAACACGATTTGTCTATATTGTACAATTTGTAGCCTACATTTTATGATTCAGTTGGTATTGAAACATGTGTTGTCTAAAACTTCCGGTTTTTATAGTTAATGGAGAGCGTATTTCCTGAACTGCAGACATGCCACATCTATATGGCTACATTATACCTAATTTTTAACTGTACATAAAACATGGGTGTTCCGCCATCCGTGTCAGAATTTACTGTATCAAATGCAGCAAGTCTAGTGAGAAAATCAACTTGTTGTTAACACCGCAAAAAATTCACAAAGCTACACAATTACACCGTTTCGAAAAAAATGCCCTTGAAATTTGTGTGATACTTCTTTTGTTACAATTAATAAAACCATGCTGAAGTGACGTTTTAAAGTAAAGCAATGATTAATAACTAACCTTGTCCTTCTTAGGTGCAGACGACTTGCCCATGGGCCGAAAATTCCTGAAAATCCATGCGAGGCAGCAGTCACATCACGGTTATACTTCACTAGAACGTAGCAGCATTTTGAAAATCACAAATCGCTTAATAAAATTAGAACTTTATCAAACTGCACACTTTCAAACACTGGAAACAGTTGAAACAAGTGGTGGAAGCGCGCCCGACTCATTTAGAGATCCGTCAAGCACCCAACCGAGACAACACTTCGCATGGAACGTAAATTTTACAAGGGAAATCATATCACTGCGTTAATATTTCCACAGCGAAGCCGCCACTGTTGAGATGCGAAAATCTCGCTTCACGAATTTTCCCAACGCACCTCTCTCATCACAGTCGACAATCAAAATGCGGCCGACGAACGTAATTCCTTCGTAAATCCGGATTTTACAATTTGTTTCGTGTAAAATATCGCATTTACACGCATTCCACTGCACCACGAACCGACAAAGAATCAAGCGAGGTTGGGAAAATTGGTTAATTTCATTTTCAAAAGTACGTTCCATGGTAACGGACGTTGACAAGGAGCTAAACCATCAAACGGGTTCTTTCCGACGAGAAAAACATGGCTCAAGACGCAAATACCGCCAAGACAAATTTAAGCCCTACCAATACGTCGGAATCGAGTCTGAGACTTCCAGTCACTAAAGTGAGTATTTATTTTAATGGATTCAATAGTAGAGTTGATGATAAATGTGGTGGATGCGCTAGTACCACACTTGAATTTATTTTAAGGCCCCGAGTTACACGACCGATGATCCGTGGGTAACTCAGGACACGATACACTACTTGAGTCCTGTAACCACAGCAAGAACTGTCTATGAGGGCGATTTTGACTACAGCCGCTTTGTCCCATTTTTGGGGGGGCTCAGTTTGCCGGCATTTTCCACAGAATCGACAATATCATGTGAAGAACCAGGACTACAAAGGACGTTGGCCATTATAAAACCGGAAGCAATGATATACAAAGATGTCGTTTTAAAAGCTATTGTGGATAAAGGATTCAGTATTATCGGTGTAAGTACAATACACTGTAGTGCTTTAGGCGCTAAACCCTCCTCACCCAACTGTAAATATACGCAGAACAAGTTTCGTTATTCAGATCGAAAAATTGACGCAATTTAATAATCCAGAAATTATGATGGTCGTAAATCATATTAACAGCGAATAATTATTTGCCTAATTTTCCCAACTACAAAACTTTTTAAAAGCGAAAGTTGTGCAAATCAGTCAATTAAAGACTCGCTTCCATAGCGCACCTCTCTGCACGTCCACTTATTAAATCCTATCAGTAATTTATCATTACTTTCACATTATTGTTAACTAATAGCCACGCCGAACTTTTGACTGGGTAAAACAATAATTATCTCATTGTATTGTACGGCGATTAATGTAGCAAAAAGCGTGAAAGTTGTCTTGATGAGAGTTGAGGTCTTCTGCAGCAAACTCTCCTCTAATTACTCGACAGCAACACCGTTATTAAAATAACAATTTTGTAAAATTAAACGCCCTCATTGTAAACCTCAATTAAATTATGATTGGCATTGGTGAGTAATTATCTTTGAAAGATTGCGAAATAAACCGTTTTGTTTTAATCGCTGCGTCTATAATAATTCAACTGTGAAATTAATAATGCTTTTTATGCACGTTAACAAAATAATCGTGCCCGTTTTAGGAAAGAACCGTGCACTTAACACCAGAACAAGTTGCTGAAATCTACGCTCAGCACTATGGGTGCCCGTCTTTCCCGAATATGGTGGTTTCGGTGAGTTTGGGTCCTCTGCTGGTCTTGTCTTTGGCGGGTTTAAACGCGGTAGAAAAATGGAAATCGATGGTGGGACCGTACAAAACACTGCAGTCTGAATGGTTCTTGCCTCTGAATGTCAGAAATCGGTTTGGGTTTCACGTGGACATCCCTGACGCTTTGCACGCGTCGGAAAATGTTAAAGATGCAAACAGGGAAAATAGATATTTTTACCCGCAAAGTACGAATTATTGTATCGAACATTTCTGCAACCCAAAATATTCAAATTCATATTTTGGGTTTCATGTACCAAATTTTGTTCGCAGGTATTTTGGAACCCATCATCAGCGAACTGTACAAAGTGGAAGATTATTGTAATTTGTACGTCAATCCCACATTGCTGAACGGGCTGGTACAACTTGTTAGAAAAAAGCCTGCGGATCCTATAATTTTTTTGGCAGAATGGCTTCTGCTAAACAATCCGTTTCAACCAACTGTACCCTACAGGGTCGCAATGGCGCCGACGTAATAAAAGACACTTTTCAAAACGTATTATTTATTTTAGAGTTAGATACAATTTAACTTAAATACGTTAAAAGTCAATTCTTATCACAGTTCCCATTTCACAACACATGGCCATCGAAAAACAAACTCATTAGGAAAATTAGACGACGATTAAACTGTGACTAACAAGCCTTTGATCCAATCACTCTAAAAATAAGCTTAAAGAATATCAATAAGATGAATTTATTAATAACAAACTTTGGTGGGTAATTAATAGACAATGTTTAGTAACTATTCTTAAATTTGAATTAATAAACTAGGTTGTCCATGTTGTTATTAAGTCAAACGTCGCTTCTTAATTCTGGAAATTTCATTACGATCGATTAATATTTTTATTCATTTAAAACAACACTTACACTTGGAGATGTGCCTCGCTTTGTGCGCCCTTGTGCCAACCAGACTTTTTCCTGACAATGTTTCTTCGCCTAAACATGACAATGAGTTGTGCAATTACGCCAAAAACTTACACTTACCCCGTCCCCACAGCTTTCGGCATTCTCTTTGCTGGCACACCAATAGCTGGGTCCCCAAGTACACTTGTTGTCTCCTACCAAGAGCGCACGGTTTGGACGGGCGACTTTATTAGCACATAATCCTATTTCCCTGCACACCAACCCTTTGTCTGCCAAATGAATGATCAAATTGTAGATCGTTACTCCGTACTTTTTGGTAATTTCGATGCACTTAAAAAAACAAGTCAGACAAATTTTGCGTTTTTATTTTGCGATTTACTTTGCTTTGGTCCTTGTGCGGCAACGCACGGCACGCTTTTTCGAGGACGTGTTCGACGTTGTGGTCGACTTTAGGATTGGCCAAAATTTTTTCCATCGCATACACTAGAGTCTCGCAAATGGCACATTCAAAAATTTCAACTGAAATATTGTATACGTAATGGAACCGTGGAAATTAAAACCGATGTTACCTTTAACTTCGGCAATCTGGTCACTGCACAGATGCAACATGCGACAAATTTCACTAGGCACAGTTGCTGCTATCAAAAGTTGGATGACAGTGTCCCCATATTCGTCGACAAAATCGTTACATTCCTTGCTGACTGATCGCGGCATGTAGTTGCAAATGTCATGAACCGTTCTTATGATATCCTCCTAGATAAATTTTTATTTAAAAAGGTACATCTCTACACTCCTAGCACTGACCTCTGTTTTGTTATCCTTCAATTGATCTTGAATTTCCTTCATGACAAATTCGCAAATTATGCACTGTGCGTTGTTATTAACAATTGGAGACTGTTGAACATCTCTTCCATTTATGGTATAATCAAGGATGGTGTTTGTAGCTGAAATCAATAATTTGCAATTTGATTGTTACTTGTTTGTAAAACATACATGGATCTCCGCCTATTATGCCAGTTGCTGGTTGACTATCTGAACAGAGTTTGAGATACACGCAAACTTCTTGTGGAGTCAAATCAGCGATCAATAATTCAACCAATTCGTCTGTGTAAGTGTTGACAAAGTCATCACATTCTGCGGCCAGGTCCTTTGGTAAACGTTCACACAACTTATTGAGGGCACTTTTGATGTTTTCCTACACACAACAGAGAAAACAATCGAAAAGTTACTTTAAAAAACGAGCAACTGACAAATCAACAACACATTAGCAAATTCTTACACACAAAATGTAAAAGTACGGCGAAAAATTTATTCAAAACAAATATACATTCGATAATTTTGTTTCTACTTTAAAATCAAACGGTATTTTTTTCTTTTGAAATACCTTTTCCTCTGCTTCACGCAACGAGGATCGATCATCTTTCTTACCTCGGTTTTTTTGTCTTTCACCATTTCTTCCAATTTAGAAACGGCAAACAAACACAGTGGACATTTAGAACCGTCACTCTCTTGGTGCATGAATACTTCCACTTCTTGAACATCGGCAGAGGGGCACGCCCTGATCAGTGGACAAACTTGGGAGGGATCGATTTCTTGTGCCAAAATTGCAACCAGTGCAGGTTCATACGTATTGACAAATTCAATACAGGTACTATTAATGCTGCGCGGCAATTTACTGCAGGCCTTGTCAATGACAGCCTTAATTTCTTCCTAAAATATAAAACGATATTATGCGTTGCGCAAGTGATTCAAATGTACCTCTGTTGCAGGATCTGTAATGGCCTGTTGCAGGTAATGTAAGAAGTATTCGCAAAACACGCAAGTTTCGGAGTTGTACAGTTGAGAGTGTGGAGGCATCAAACGATCAATTGGTAACTGTGCTTGTTCTGGACTCTCCATGATTTTCACTGATGAACTGTCTTTGCCCATGTTAATGCGGATCAAAGGTTTCTGTGTAGGAGCCGGGGTGATTTCTAGAGCAATTTGTGCTGTCTGGACAGGCAAAAGAGGGATTATTGCCGCCTGCTTTAAATGAATATATTTTTACCAAAACTATTCTAAGCAAAGGAAATCTAGTACCTGTCGTGTGCCATTATTTGGGCAAATTCCGGCCAAAACGCAAACAGCATTGGAGTTTAATTCGGAAACCAAGAAGTTGTAAGCAACAGCGTAATATTCGTCAACGAGACTGAGACATTCGGCACTGAACGATTTGGTTTGTTTGCAAAGTCCTTCCAAGACTCGCTTAAATTCATCTTCTGTCGTGTTTGCGACCAATAAATCTCTCAGGTGAGTGACCAATTGTTCACAAAATTCACACGGCAAATCATCTTTTTGTGATCTAAGAAATTAAGTAAGATGCATTTGACCAAAAAAAAAAAGAAAGAAGAAATGTACCCTGCTACTGGGACATATCCAATGTGAGAAATTGGTGTAATTTCAACTTTGGCATGAGTATGAAACTTGGCACTACACTCTCCAGTCATCAAACAGAAGTCATTTGGATTGAGATTCTCTTTAAGATGATTGTAGATCTCGGTAAAGTAAGTTATAATAATGTTGCTGCATCCATCTGACAGACTTCCAGTTTTTCCGCAAATCTATTAACACCACCGTCACAATCTGACATGTAAAAAAATAATTTCCAATTACCTCTAAAAAGCCTTGCAACACTTCGTCTCTGCTCATTTTGTTGAACTTATCTTCCATTATTTCAACCACAGTGTGGCAACCGTCGCAAGTACCCAACGCTTCTGGTTTGTTGTTCGCCTTTTCCTCGGCGATCAACTTGTCAATTTTTTCATTGTTGCACAGCCCTGCCACAGAACATACGACTTGAGGGTTCATCTCTGAAGCTAGAGTATCAACCAGTTCTGGAATATACTCGTCTGCGATTTTATCGCATTCTTTAACGATTGTCTTAAAGTGTAAAAGAGCACATGACCCTTCAAACACTTCTTTGATCAGTTCCTGGAAAAAAAAACATAAACAATGTTTCGACCAAAGACGAGTGGAAATAAATTGTACTTGAGTTTCGTTGCTTTCAAGTTGGTCTCGAGCTTGTTTCACCATGTCCAGACATGTCTGACAAACGCTGCTGCTGTCTGGAGGCAACTCCTTGTGGATCCACACTGTCTGGATGCAATGTTTTACAGCACGACAATTCGCTGCTGTGCTACAAAATTATTTTTATTGGTGGTGTGCCTTAATAAAAAATGCTTGTGCGATGATTACATCTTAAAGAATTTTCTTTCACAGTGGTTTGAACAAGTGTCATTATAAAAAAGACAACATTCAATTTGCGCAATAAGCTCAAGCATTACTATTAAATAAACGTTATATAATTGAAGTGTAGAAAAAAACGCAAAGTAAACAACAAAGAAATAAAGGATTGTGTGAAAGATAACATTTGAAACAGGATAGCCTGAGGTACGATTATTAATGCAAAATATTTATGCACAATTGTTGTTATGTTTTAAAAATAAAGATAGAGCATTATATGTACATTATCAGAGAGATATGCATAATGTCTTTATCAGCGTTGAGTAAAAGATACTTACGTCAAGTTCTGACACCAATACGTTGGTCCCCAAGTACATTCTTTAGAATTTATCAAACGTTTGTGTCCGGGACGTGGAGGAACAAAAACTCCGCTGGTCAGGGCTGTAATCATTAATAAATATTGTCGTGTTAATAATAAAAATTATGTGTATAACAATAAAAATCTAGTTAAAATATTTACACAAAATGATGACTGGTGTTTATGGCCTAGAGATTTGAAAATCACCAATCAGAAAAATTACTCGTTTAATGAATGTAAATAATTCATTGCAAATAAAAAATATAAATATTGACTCTATTCAATTGACAAAAAAAGTTTTGGTCACGCCAGATAGGAATAATCTCATTTATTGATTGCGCAAGATGGAGTAAAGCAAGCATTTTTAGGAGAAGTCAATGTATTCTCGCTCTACAACTTTGTAATGCGTGTACATAAGTTTATTAAGCAGTGATTCATCAGCTAATGAACATAAAATACCATTTAGAAAACTGGCTATTGTTATAAATTATTCATTTCATTGACGAATTTTTATGGCAATCACAGCTGTCTTTTTTGATTTAATTAAGGTGTAAAATGTCGATCCGCAAACCCGTATCCTGCGACGTTATCCTTGAGAGATCGAAGCGTGCATGAATTTGAACTTTTTGTTTTTGCTTTTCTTTTAAATATTGTAATTTCATCTTCATGCATGTTTCCCGTCTTCTTTCAAGGTGAAAGCGAATCGATTTAAAAATGCTTTCTACAATTTTTATCACTAAAAGATTCTGGTAACGGTTAAAACACAAAAACAACTTAAAAATTATCTGTTTGTGACGGTCGAAATTTTGCAAATCAGATAGATATGCGTAATAAGTTTTATTTTTAATTGAGATGTCGTAGATAAATGTTGTGCCGTTGCCAAAGTTCAATTTGTAAACAATACCAAACACAAAGACTTTTGTTTGGAAACAACTATCTGAACCACATGGAATCTTCCGAAGCAACGGGTGTCGCATATATATTTTTTTTATCACTGAAGAACAGGAAACTGTGGGAATCACCCTTCGTCGAATTTTTTCAAGTCACATGCTCGACAATCGACATATAAAATCATGACTCATTAACTCAATGCATCATTGATTTAATGCGGTTTCAAGGACTCCAAACTTTTGATTTTGTGCATTCGAATCAGGTAATTGAGATTTAATAAGTTACCCAAACGAACGATTGAGATAATTTGGTTGAAATGTCAAATACATAAACAATAACAAAGAGGCGATCTGATTGATGAAAGTGAATGAGCAAACTCACCGAAAAACGCCACAAGGGATATGAATATTTGTATCTTCATTTTAAAGAAGATAAAATACTACAACAATTTTGTTCCTGATCAATAATATTGTCAACACTTTTGCACGTCACTCAATAGTCAATACAGCTGACTTATTTGCGTTTTCAATGCTGCAGTCGGCTGGCGTCGCCCAGCATCGGAAAATTTCAGATGTACTAGGTCGTACAAAACCTGTCCAGAATTTAAATTATTCGCAATATTTAAATTAAGATGTGACAAATTGTAGAATTATAAACTCCCATTGGAATTTTAAGTTACGAATATCCTTTTGTACTTATTTCTAAGCGAAATGATTGTTCAAATGGAAGCTCTGAGGAAGTGATTTTAGGCGCCAGATTTAAATTTGAAGGGTGATAGATACATTTATTATCTGTTATGTAAAAAGTTATCAATAATAATTTAACTTTTGGACTATCTACATTTAGAATATGACGGATAACATTTAGATTAACACTAATGAGTGTCGACTGTCCATTTAAGTAATTCATGCTTTTGATATTTGTTTGTAGGTTAAATATTAATCTGAATTAAGCAATGTAATAATTTGAAAATTCTCCATTTCACTGTCATTTCATTGTTATCTTGAACACTGTAACAATTAAAAGATCGTTTATTTCAATGTGTATATAATGAAGTGGTAAAACATTTGGTATCTTGAACATTATAATAATAAAAAGATCTTTCACTAATATACAGTTGCGGAATTAAAATTTCGAGCAGTATTGTCATTTTTATATTGTATATCAAGTTTTGTTAAAAAAAATTGAAAAAAAGAAGTTAGAATTATGTTCACAAATAATATTCACATCATCGTTGCGTTGACGAGATAAAATAGTGCTATTGAAGTTTCTAATTTTGTATTATTTTACACGCAAATTAAAGATAAAAAAATTGTATAAATTTGTGTGAAAAAAGGAATGATAAGATAATGTTATAAATATAAAAATGATATTTATTATAGGCAATTTAACATACTCCTGTATTTAATGGGTTGCATACCGTCTTATACAGACTTATACAGACCCTAGTGAAAGTTAAATGCAACCAGTAATGCGTTATTCAGTGATAACTTGATACATACCTTTAGTTACTATGAAATCTGGACACTCCTGGCATTATTGACAATCACTTGACAGTTGCTTTTTGTATAATTCTGAAATAATTTTTGTTAATTAAAATGTGCTCCGATGACGAACGGATCGATATGATATTGATATATTATTTTTTTGTTTGACACTGTCAGAATTTGAGAATTTTCTCCTGTGTGAACGGATTTTGATAAATTTGACAACTTGTCAAAACGAAACATCAAGCTAATTTCAAAGATTTTCAGCGATTTGGAGCCTTTGGGGGGCTCGTCGAACAAAAAAACCTTGTATTCAACTCGTTCTTGTGTAATTTGGGCTTTTCTAAGCACTCGTGGACCTTTAAAACTCTCGTTTCACTCGAGTTTTAAACTGGCCCACTCATGTCAAAAAAAGCCCAAATTACACACGAACTCGTTAAATAAACTACTATTATGATGAGTCAGTTTCTTAAATAAAAAGATATATTGTCGACTACTGCCATTTTAAAATTTTTATAATTGAGACTTTTGTGAGGGATGTCCAAACCATACAAAAGTTTAAAATAATTCGTGTTTTTGGATCAAGTTATGAATGAAAAACGTATTGCTGGCTGTATTTAATTTTTGTTAGGGTCGGAAAGTTATGTGAATCAGTCTGTATACATTTATGGAATAATTGTAGTAAATATTTAAAGACAGGTTTTAATATTCGTTCAGTTGTTGATATTATTTAATAACGTTGCTCAAGAGCTAAAATTTTCCTGGATGCAATAAGGTAAATTAGGTTAATCTCAGCCTGTACCTAGCACTCACAATGAAAACAATTTTGCTCTTAGATAAAAGTACATAATATTAAGACACTACATTATATTGTTTGCAACATTAAAAAAGACGATCAATCTTTCTGAAGAAAAAAAATATCCAAAATAATTTTTTAGTTCAATTAAAAAAAATTATATACCCACCTTCCCAGCAGATAGTATAAACTGGAAGTTACAGAAGACTTTGTCAATGCCACGAAGCGAGAGGCGCAGCTTTCAACCACCTCAAGATCAAATTCTTACACCACAATAAAAACAAATTGTTTATATTCATGTCTTAAACGTCCTATCTTAAGGGAAATATCATATAACACCACATGAATTCTAAACCAGAGCTAATTATTTTTTAACATTACTTTGTAAACTTAGGGTGGTTAAAACAGAAAGTTTCAAAGTTAAAGTTAAAATTTGCCGCACAGTGTAATTTACTGATCTCAATTTATTTGTTAGGTTCACACGTTCGATGTTTCAATGTTAACAGATGTTATCTAATCGTGAAGTTTACACTGTAAAATGGCTTCTCTATACATATTTCCAATTTTTTGCAAAACTCAGAAAGCATATAATTTTTCATTCCGTTAATTTATTCGTAAACAAAAACCACTATGTGTAAGTATATTTAGACGGTCTGCAACATTACAACTTATATGTTTACAATAATAATTTATTGTTAATGCCACATAATCCTCAGATTTGTCTACGTAACGTAAACGATTAAAATCCGTGCCAGGAGTATCTAGACGCAAGAACTGCCTCTCTCTTTCGCACTTATATTTTCGAAAAACCGTTGTGGAGAAAATCCTCCACCAAGTTAATTTTGTTGTCGCGGCTGTATCCTCATAATAACTCATAATTAACTTATGCAAAATGTATATAAAGCTTTATTTATTTTACTGAATTGCTGGAATATTATTCCCAAGTTTTGCATTTCAAATGAAAACTGCTTTATATTCAAATCAAGGACGCAACCCTTTTCTGACAACATTTTCCTTAAAACCTTCTCCATTGTTGCTTTAATTTTATGTAAGCAACACCAAAGCGTTTTTCTAAAGCAAAAATTGCTTTCTCCTCGGTCTCATGTGCGCGACTAATTGGCCAAGTTGTTTATTTTTGTCGGAAAATTATTAATCGCATGCTAATTTTATCGTAATTATTGTAACGCTCCAAACTAGTTCACATTTGTTCGTAGCAAGTGTATCAACTTGCATAATATGACATTACAAGGGCGCAGCCTCTATGGAGGGTTGCTACCACCCTCTACCCCGGGCTGATGATTAATTACCGCTTGATGAATATGCATGAGCGCAGCGGAGCGCGTTATCTGAATACTAAATACTTACAAACTCAACGACACCGTCAACGTTTTGGTACGATTAGCTCCAAAAATAAGGGTGTGATGAGAGGGCAGTAATAAGTCGACATGTGTGTATAGAAACGAATCGTTTTCGTATCGCGTAGGCCAATTTGCGACGTTTAAAAAATCGTCATCGTTTCGTCCCGACACATTTCCCTCGAATTTGTAATTTTCTTGACGAGAGAAGATAATTTTGCCAATTTCGCTTAATCGAATTTTATTGCGGCGCTCTTTTTGCAATGGAACTAGACACTAACAGTATTAGCGTGAGGGTGACGATAATAAGAAACATACGTATTGCAATGCTAAACGCGTTTGACTCACTGATAATATTGCCTGTCGGTGTCAGATGCAATTTCTAGCTAATATATCTAACCAAACGGGGTGCAGGAGTGAACCTACCCCCGTGCCTATGAGCGAACATAAGCCGACTTATCTTTCATCATAAGCGCGATAAGCCAATTATGACTGTTGCATACTATTTAATCAATGCGATTTAAAGCCAGAAGCTAATGGTTCGATTTAAGGGGTAGTTTAAATATGCCTGGCCGCTCTCCTAATTGCAGTGGAAAATGGCTATTTCTATATTTTGCTACTATGCACGATAGTCACAGTTAGTTAACAAGTTAACAAGAAATTGCATACAAACAGGGTTTATAGTCACGAGAGACTTCCGATGAAAATTTCGTTATATGCAACCCAAAATACAGAAACCCCTAGAACTTGCTATTTTGTTTAATTTGAAATAAGTTGGCAATTCAAGTAGCTTGTCGAATTAATTATGATTAATTATGAGACTTTCTCTTTATTGAGGTTATGAGCAAAAGTGAAAAATCAAAAACAAAACTGACATGACAGATAATACTGACATGACATTACTTTGTATAAATTTAGGAAGCTAGAAACTATTGGAAATAGTAGTTTCGGTTGGATATAACGAAATTTTTATCGGAAGTCTCTCGTGTATAACCCTGTATTAAGATTTCACCATAAGTATCCAAATATGTGTTGATTTATACACAAAAGCGCCATAGAGCTGATCATCTCCAATAAGATAAGTGTCAAGTGTTGGTGAAGATATTTAAAATAATTGAAAAATATAAATTTTTCAGAAGATGTTAATGTTGAAATGAAATTATTGTAATATTCTTCCAAATTAATGCAACAGCAAAGAACCCCTTCTTAAATATGTGTTTTCTTTTTCTGGTATGAGTGAAAACTTGAAACTCCTATTTGCTTTATTATTCCGGTTAGATAACCTGAATACGTTCTGATTTTGGAGCGACACAAGATGTGCTTGAACCTGTTGGTGGCCTTTGTTAGCGGGCGTCAAAATTTTGTTTTTGTAACGCGTCTTAATCGCGTCAAATATTTGACTTCTAATTCGTCCACAAATAGTAGAAACTGAAAAAGAGTCGACGTGGTGAGTCTCATTTAATTCGTATCAGTGTTTACTCACCCGGCGTATGCACAAAGCAAACATCTTTTATGGCAAGTCTTTTTAGGTGGTGCTACATAAATCACGCACCCTCCAAACAAAACCAACAGATAATATAATAAATAGCCAAACAACAAATACAATTTCCCGCCACATTATGAGGTACAAAGCGGTTTTATAGCCAGTGCGGAGTAATGAGTACCATCTGTTGTTAAAAAGGACAGTTTGTTTGACAACACAATACGAGGATGCGTTCCGCCCCCGGGGACGTGGAGTCGCGATGCAACCCCCGAGGGAGGCGACGGATTTCATCCACCGTTACATAAGTCAGGCTATTAATTAAGCGCGATGTTATTTCATAATCTGGCAAGTTTTCGGCGTTTATTTGGTTGTAATGCAGAGCAAGGTCTTATGCTCGATGAACTAGCTGTGCCACCAAACACAATATATCACCCGATGTGAATTGTATGAGGTATGGCGATATAGCCGCGGTGCCACACAAAGGACTGCATTGTAATGGAAATGTGGACTCGGTCCAGAATACTAGGATACAGAAAGGATCTTCGTATTGTCCGCATAACGCCCTGGATTACTAACTGTTATAACTTCTCCACTATTGTTCCTTTTGCTATTATCATGTCTCTGTGATCATATATAATAACTATTAAATGAATTACAATGTAAAATTCATGTTACACGCAGTTCATTAAGGCGCAAGGACAGCCCTTAATCCTGATCCAGAAACTGTTAAAATGACACGACACACACGCCCAAAAGTAAAAGAGGTGTGAACACGACCGCCATTCTTCACAGTAGTGTATTAAATCTATTTTCAAAAAGAAGTCAGTAAACTGGCATTTCTTTTAAACTTTGTCGAGTCGTCTCCGAGCTAGGGGTCCCTCGCACACTTCAAAAGTTAAAAAAACAACGGGATTAAAATTCTATTATGTTTTACAGTGGCTGTTGTACCGCCAAGAGCATATGTTTTTTCGCGGGGGGGTACTCTTGACGCCTCTGGATGTGTGATTTAAAATTTTAAAAATATTTCACACGAATGCAGCACAAACAAGCAGCCCCTTATTTACTTTATTAAAACGACGAATAAAAATGTTATGCTAATGGAAACGTGTCGATCCATGCTCGGATTATGCACTTTAGTTTTAAAAAATAACAAAAAGAAAAATAACAGGACACGTGACGTGGCATCCAAATGGCAGTGCTTTATGATTCCAATTATCGTCAGCGAAATTTCTGTAATCGTGTGTTGGTACAATATAAAAATAAATTTTGTAATGGTTGTCCCGACGTTCACCATCATACCGTTTTATTCTGGGATTAAGATAAGAGATAAACGATAATTTTTAAAACTCGAAAAATTATCTTTGAGTTATTAGCAATAAATCCGTCAGGAGTTTTGGGTAATTTATGTAACTACCAATTTTGTTATATTTAAAGCGATACACATATGATTAGGACAATTTGTAGTAATTTGTGTGGGTAATGCGGAATAAAGTGACAGAATGCGTGGAAACGTAGGTAGAAATTGGGATGATGAATTGGGTCATTCGATATCGGAGCTATAATTCAATCACACAAAAAATATGTTGAGTGATTAATTGTTGGTAATTTATTTTTGTATCGCAGAACGAGAGAAGACCACATACAAAATTTATTTCGCAAAACGTGAACGTTCCGATATACAGCGATATGCATAAATGGGGTCGATATTTTCTTAGTTTGTTTTAAAATTAATTCAGACCTTGAAAAATTCGAAAAAGACTTCCAGGTGGAGGAGTATCGATAAGCTCCTGATAATTCAATTGGATTTATATTTTCGTGCAAGGTAAATATAAAAATCTTAATCCGTGTCGGTTGATCAATGGATTCGACCGTGCAAATACATCAAGATTGTGACAAAGAAATACTTTTTAATAATGTAATACCCGCGATAACAACCATTGCAGACAGCAATTTAGATATGATTAGCCAAAACGCAGAAGAGATTAAAAAGCCACGGGTCGGAAGCTCAGTTTTGAAATCCTATTATTGGCCATAATCCTCCTATTTAAAATCAATTCGAATCCGACTTCACTGATTTTTAATATCCACAAAAAAATCATTCAATTTTTGCTTATTTGCAATGCATCGATTTTTAATTAAAATCAACTGATGTGTTTTTACGTACCGAATGATTTCGCTTTGCCGTCCATAATTACGGCGTTTTTGTGCGGGTGGATTTCACTTCCGTTCTGTGTTATCATTTTTCGCTTAAAAAATTTTGATGAACAAAAAAATGTATTTTTTGAAATTTTGAAGAACGTGTCGTGGACGTGACGAATAACAATCTCAAAGACAGTTTAATATCAATTGTTTTTGGGGTGCGTAAAGGACACGTGTAATACAAAAAGCACGTGTCCTACGCGCCCTTTATGTTTGTTTTACGCATCACGCCGCTCATTGAATTAACCGGATAATAGTAAAGCGTGCTTGTCCGGTTCTGTATTCTTCTAATCTGTCATTTACTCAAGGATTTCACTCTTAATACTCGCATTTCGTGTTCGTGGTATCACGTCGATTGATCGATTACACTTGAAAAGCTCAAATATTCGTTTTATTTAAATAAGTACGGTTTATATTTACGTAAATCGGTCATAGTGTCACATGACATAATCAAAGACCTCCAAAAAAGATCGTTTAGACAATTAGACCAAAACCATCAACGAAACTAAGTCAGTATATTATGTACAGTATTTTTGAAGAACTTCAAGGTTGCCTCGACTTCGTCTCGGTTTTCAGTCTCTGGGCTTAGCACAAAAAGACTCACTTCTACTCTCAATGATATAATCGTTATTCGTTATAATTATATATGTTTTCAGTACATTTTGGATTATGTTTTTACTTTTTGTACTTACCTATTTCTGTGTGGCCATTAAAGACAAGTTTCTAACATTAAAAAGTGCTTGAAATATTTAGCAACACATTTTCCTTGGACTCATTATTTATATGTAATACCCCAATATTTTTGGAAAACACTTACCGTACTTAGTATCGGGCCTTCAAATAAATATATATTTAGAGTAGGCGTAGGCGACATTCTAATTCTGTTAACAGTGTAAAGTAATTTTTGTAGGTAATCAATTATTCTTCGGAGTTACACAGGTTACATAGTAAGCTTTTTCCCAATTTCATATTGTTCTATTCCGTGGAGGGGAAATAGGGAGAATGCACTTCAAAAATTAAAAATATTTTCTAACCTAATTTTATTTCGTTAAAATGTCAGACGATTCTTGTGTCATTTTCTACGCTGGAAAAATGTTGCAAACAATTGAATTTCCATAGATTGCTCTAAATATAAATTTACTTGAAGGCCCTTTACTATATGTAGATTAAAAAAAAATCATTTCTAAAAATAAGCTTATGCAGAAAAACCATTTATAGCTTTTTGAAACGCATGGAGGTGTCAATTTTGGGTCAGCCTACTCTTCACTGATCTCTTTTTTTCATATTTTTACTGAAAAAATGTCGATTATTACCACGCAAGTAAAAGCTGCCGAATTTAAATATTCAACAGCTTTTATCCATTATGTGTGGTGATTTTTTTTGCACATGCCACTCCTAAAGGGAATACATTTTCAAAATGAGGAAAAACGTGGTCGCTGTAACAGTTTAATGAGCAATACCTATTTAGGCGTATGAATTTCGATCGATTTCTAAAAAGTCAATTTAGCCCTTCACCTGAAAAACACACGAACAGGTGATTAATTTCGTTTTATGGCTGGTGTGTAATTACAAATAAAATGAGAAAGCTTCTCTTAATTGAATGCTGTTGTGGTCGGCCATTCCAAGTTTAAATGTAAGTCACGTATATAGAAATTACCTTGCGGTAGGAAGAACGTGGTGCTTTCAGGTACGGGAGTTCCTAAACAAATCCTGGTAATCCATGCCGGCAATTTACTTCAGCCAAGGCTTTGTCCAGCAAGGCTTAGGCACTGAGTTTTATTATCTTAGTGGGTTGTGTGCCGGACACTACACACTTTCCACCATCTACGAACACCTCTGCGGGCTACTAAACCTGTCTGCTAACTTTATTATAAAATTTAGTTCTTGTAACGGCGAGGGACTTGCACTAAATTCCATAAATGCCACCGACAATTTATCGCTTCAACAAGTTTGTCGTCCGAGAAGAAAACACTATCTGTAATTGTTCCATTGAAAATTAAACGATTTCGCGTCGGGATTTTTCTATAAAAGTTCGAAATTAAGCGTGCGGCTTTGCACCGTAAAGCAGGATTCCCTTAAATCTTTTTTAAAACCCGAGCAGCAAATACTTAAGCGTTAAACGATAAGCAGTGCATTCAATTAATTCGTTATCCTTTTAGTCGGAAACCTCTTAAGCGATCCGGGGAAAGTATTAAGATTTGCTTTGTTCCTGCCACTGTCCGACCGACGTGGGCGAGATGAAATGGAAGCAGGATTTGTTGTGTTTTATGTCGCGTTCCTGCAGCAGCAGGTAGGCGAGCTTACGCTGTAAGCCTGAACAGGTGATGCAGTAATGCAGCTGGTTTCCATTGTCTTGTTTTGCTCGGAGATCCTCAGTTCTTACAGCTTCACTGGATAAATTGAAGTCGGATTTGTCATCTGTTATAAACTGGACAAGTTAATTTTGATGGTGGATTTTCGTTAAAAGTCGCCTTTTGATAATGATGCAACCACATGTGCATCGAGGAATGGCATCATCCAGGAGCGAGGACTAAAGGATTGGGTGGATCGTTGGTAATCCTTATCTGAACGGGCAGAGCACGAGCCTCGCCTTAACACCGCGATTGAGGTGTTTGCACCATGCACTTCAGTGTTTATTGACAAATGCATCCTGTTAGCTCAGCAAATAGAATACATGCATTCGCCTGGCTAGGATATCCTGCATCATGTATCCAACTAGGCGGACATAATCACGTCGGTGCTATGGCGGAGATTAAGACGGGTTTGTGTTTGACACTTGTAAACAACTTTCAAGTCTTTCGTGTGCATCGAAAATGTTTTTAAAATGTCGAAAATGTACTCCAAAGAAAGGATAAGACGTTATTTTAAGAGAAGAAAAAATTCGTCGTTCTCCAGCAGACTACGCAGCAACGAGAGATGAAATTGTCAAAAAGTGTTTTTAATCCAATCTTCAAATGAATAACTCCGACCACAAGAATGAGACTGTTCGTTAATTTTTATAACACCCTTTTTTCACAGAATTGATCGTTAGGGACTTCAACCCTTCAGAATGTGCGGAGGAAATGTTATTGGGTGTTAGTTAAATGAAGCGGAAAATGCACATTCGAGCTTTGAATAAAAAGCAAGACATTCCAACGTAAATTAAATTGTTGTTGAATTTAAATAATTTAAAAACGAAGCAACTGATAGATATCTAAGGGCACCTTTTGCTAAGCTAAGCTAAGCATAAACAAATGTCGTTCGTATCAACCGCGGGAAATTCAAACTTTACTCTGTTCCAAATGGCTTACTTTTTTCAACACTTATTCAACCCAGGTTTTCATTGTACTTTGGTATAAATTCATTATCAAATTACGATTACGGTTTTTGAAACATAATTTAAAACACGCTGTGTCATATGACCTTCAAACGAGTATTATGGATTACGAATGTTAACTTTCTTTCGAGCCAAAAAAAAATTGCAATAAAAATTCATGAAATGTAAACAAAAATTATAGAGATTCTGCCGTCATTTGAAGCCTGTTTGAAATTTGTTTGACTGCTTTAGAATTGGATTTGATCAACAAATAAAGTTTGGGACGTCCGTTGGCTTTCTTCAATAAACAAAACAAGATGATTAAAACCAACCAAAGATTAACAATTGAGATCTCTCCCACAATTTTCGAATTTCATGGTTCTCCGCAATATATTTTAGCAAATGGTGTGCCAGAACTGATCGAAAAATAAGTAAATCCTGTTTCACGATAAGTCGTCTCATATTCGTCACTTTTGGGATACTTTTGTTCAATTGCAAAAATTGTTTTTTTGCGTACCGTAATGAAAGTGGCACTTTTTTACACGCAAAATCGTAGTGAAAGTAGCACTTTTTTACACGAAAAATCGTAGTGAAAGTAGTACTTTTTTGCATCATTTTATTCCATCTCCTTGGAGATCGTTGTCAAAGCATACCTATTTTTTTTGTAATTTTTTATAAATCCTTTTGGACCAAATTTCTCAACTTACATGCTTACATCGATATGAAAAAAATAGTGTGTACAACACGTTATGAAAGTCTCTTTTTTTCACTTATTTGCTTGATCAATGTGCAAATTCGTGAAAAAAAGTATGACTTTCATAACTAGTTGTATAAATAACTATTTAATTAGGCGTAATGGAATTACTTTTAAACAGTGTTCTATGTTAATTACTTTTCACTACTTTGACGTTTATCTCCTGATGAAGTTACATTGATTCAGAATAGCTGTAATCAACAGAAATTGCTCGTTCGTTAATAATACGATAATCTGCTGCCTTAAGGGGTTGCATATTTTAACAATCTGAGAAAATACACTAGAAATCTGCAGGAAAGTTGAAATGAAGCCAACTTGTAGCTAATTATCATTATTTAAAATGACGTTCGTACACATTATTATCTTAATTATACAACGTGTCTCTGAAATAAGTACATACATTAATTTTAATTGGTAAGAGAACTTGTTAATAGAAACAATATATTTAAATAAATTTTTTTCCTAAGCCTTGAAGTTATCCAGTTAAAATTATTGAAAGAAAGAACGAAAAAACAAATGTAAGAAAACTCTCACTTGTTTTTTGCTAACTTATGGACAGCAGCTAACTATTGCGCCCGTTACTGTGACCTAAGTGCGGAAGAGAAAAAAGAGAATCATATGGTAGATATTAAATGAAAACAATTTTAATAATAAATAAAAAGCATGGAAATTCTTAGCACTCCCGCACACTTCACCATACGCCAACACAATATCTAGGTATGTATTCACTATTCGAAAATAAACGCACTATTTTCACAAAATTTTTGCTCAAATCACAGAATCAACACGTAAACACCTGCCTTGTGCAGTCGGATAAAACTAACTAAAAATGTATTCCTCTCTACCTTGGCCGCAGAGCGAAAAAACGTTATTCTAAAAACACAATGTTTTGCGTCGATTTTACAAAAAGTATCTACTATTTTCTTATAAGTGCCGTAATCATAAATACAAGGGTTGAATGGTGATGAGATGATGAATTGAACCTTGTCTTTATACCTATACCATTGTGGTATATTGTACAACCAGAATTATGCTGTAAAATTTAAAAAAAAAGTGTTTCCGCCCGGGATCGAACCGGGGACCTTCCGCGTGTTAGGCGGATGTGATAACCACTACACCACGGAAACTTGAAAGAAACTCTTGTCGCGTTTTATACCAGTACTCTGGATATACCACTTAGATTATTTAAAAAAGTTTATAAGTTAATAGTAAATTAATTTAAAAGTATGTACATATGATTTAAATAAAACGTAACCTAAAATTCAAAAATTAATATTCCAGTTACAAAATCAGTTCGTGGTTTAGAATAGATTGTATGATGATAACTGGTTTTATTGCACTTTATGGATATATGCATACTACGGTATATTTTATCAAGGGAATTTACAATATATAGCTAGCTAATCCCAGTTATTAACTAAAAGCAAAAATTTAAATCCTATATCAGAGCTACTAAATTATCTTCTAATGAAATGTTCGAAAATTATAATTAAAAATAGTGAATCAAATCAGTTGCCTTGTCGTAAACAATAAATCAATTAATTTCTACTTGTGTGTATTTTTATTTCACCATCTTCCTGTCTCTGATGAGATGTCGGTTAGGTGTTGATTTTTTTCGTTATTTTATTTGACTATATCCTCCGTTTTGATGTGTTGAATTCATTTTTAGCAATATTTACATTTCACATTGAGATTCACCCCATTGGTTTCCGCTTATATGGCAATAATAGTGTGTTTGGATCGCATCGATGGGGAGACACGTTTTATTTTACAATCATTTATCTTAACCTCGCAACAATAGGCTGTCAGAAAGGGGATGACACGGACACCTCAACCCCAGTACGACGACCGATCGGTTGGGGAGACGAAATATCATCCCGAATTTTATGTCAAAATTTTGATGTATGCATATTGGAGTTGACCCGGCACCGCTCCGCTTATTATTTTATTGCCGATTTAAATCGTAAACAAAGTACCTGTCATTTATTACCCACCTTCCAATTTTGCAAAAAAATTACAACGGCACACACAATTTAAGAATAAAAACAAAAAATACTGCACTTCATTTACATAATACAGGTAATAAAAAAAAAGAGTGTTTCCGCCCGGGATCGAACCGGGGGCCTTCCGCGTGTTAGGCGGATGTGATAACCACTACACCACGGAAACTTATTACAATTAAATGAACACAAAAATTCAGAGTGTGAAAGGCATCCATTTGAACTAGTTCCTGTTATTAAATTTGCTGATACTTGTTTTGTAAGTTTCACAATAGGTGTGCCATTCAATAAAAGTAAGAAAACAAAAACGATTTTGCTGATAGTGGACCAACTTACTTAATACTTTTTCCTAAATCCAGATTAATGTAAGCCTAATACAATTAGCAAAAGATCATAAAAGTACTAGTGAAAACCTTAGAGGGTGCTAGAAGTCCTGCTGTGATTGTCAACACTAAAAAACGATCAGTTAGAACAAATCGCTGACTCCCTGCGGCCTGCAAGATGAATAGGTCTATTAATGACTTTTTTAATACCCACCTGATGAAAACTTCTATACAAAATGTAAATTATTTCTTTTTTGTTGATACTGCTAACATCTGTCACATGTTATATGCTAAAATCAATTTGCTAGTTGAAGGAACACAAAATTGAAAAATATATACATGGTGTCTGCGCGAAAACTTTGAATGTGTTTATTTCTTTAAAGTGCAAATTTCAAATTCAAGGTTGCTAGTCAGAGTATCGGACGTAATTGGGTGTAGTATACCCCTCACCCTCACTCATCCCAATTCAAAATTTTAAATGATATCTTTAATACTGACTACAAAAGAGAAAGACACCCTTTTTTAGTAAATCTGTGATTGTGATAGCTTTTGGGAAATTTGACTCTGATGTTTAAAAAGGTGAATTTTATAGATTAGAAAAGTTAAGTTGACCTGGTTAGATTTGTGGAAATAAATAAAAGATTCAAAGCCTAAATAGGGCAAAAAAATGTTAAATTATGGAATATACATAATAGCAATTGCAAATATCAAAAAAAAAAAGATTTCTTTTACTGTAATATAATAATACAATTCTAAATGTTCTGAATTGTTTAGACATTGTTCCAAATTTAAACAAACTCAATACATATTTAAATAATAGTATCTACAGTCAATTCTCAAATTCATTTTGAATATTTTGAACATTTTCTGGTGTTAATTCGAGCCACTCGAGTGAGTGTAGTCTAAAGGTGAGTTCCATAAACCTGAAATTAACTACAGATGTATGGTTTGGCAAAATGGAATTTGTATGTACCGTAGTTACGAAGTAAAATTTCTCATATTCAGAATACGTTTTTTTTTTATCTTTTCATTCTGCTCTCCTAGGATTAGTATAAAATTTTCTTCGAGTATTTCACAATTGGCACAGAAACATCAACAAGATTCTGTTTAAAAAAAGTTAAAAAAAGAACTATTAACACAAAATCATGTTCGTTTTGAAGAGCAATGATAATTTTAATTTAGGCTAAAAGAAATGTTCACAATGTGCTCCATTCATTTTGACAATGACCTAATTGAAATCATTTGTGGCGCAATACGATTGATTTCTTCAGCAATTGGATCTTGCAATTCTCGTAGATTATGTGGTCTGTTTTTATACACTCGACATTTCAAGTGTCCCCATAAGAAAAAATCTAAGCGTGAGAGGTCAGGAGAATAAGCTGGTCATTCGACTGTTCCTCTTCGTCCAATCCATGACGCATGAATGAAATATTTCATCCAAGTAATCACGAACATTAGGTAGGTAAGCGTAAAATGTGTCGGAGCTTCTCTTGTTGCAACCAAATATTTTTGTTCGGACAGTAATCTGATTATGTTATTTTCACCAATACTAGCCCACACATTTACTTTTTGGGGTGTTGTGTATGGATTTTGTGAATTCAATGTTCTCTTGACCAATTAAGAGAGAAAAGGGTTTGCTCTGATCATTTTCTCAACTCATCAACCGTGTGTATTTTGAAGGGTTTCATCTTTTAAGATTTAAACATTTTTAGAGCAGATTTTGGATTCGTTCCAAATTTGTTGAAAAAAAGTGTGCATTTTAAAAAATATTTGGGTTAGTGTCTTCGTCGGTTGCTGTTCTTGAACATCCACTTCTCGACAGGTCTTTTACTTGACGCATTGCTTATAGTAACTCTGTTCCGTTCGATACAATGATTTTACTGATTTTGCAATGCGGATAAATAGTATTAAACAAAATATTTGTCTGATTCTGCAACTTTTACAACCATTATCAAAGTTTTTATTGATAAACAACAATAAATTTAGCAACAAGCTGAGACATGTTATTGCTTTCAAAAGTTACCTTGATTTTGATGTTTCTGAATGTACCTAATTGTAATGTAACTAAAAGTAATAATAAAGCGGGTAAAAAATTAACTTGGATAATTTCTTGCTACACCGGAAGTGCAAAAAAATTGAAAATAACATTAATAAATTCTTTATTTTCGATACATGCCATGTTTTTAAAAATTCACCATCCTGAACTTTGTGTTACCTCTATACATAAACATTTTTATTTATTTAAAAACCTGTGAATTGATAATAATGCAAATATACAAAATATTTGCAGAAATAGATTTTTATGGCACATTTCCTTAAATTTATTATCAGGCTTGGCGCGGGTGAATTTAGTCGAACAGAAAAATAAAAAAATTGTTGTATTTTGATTGATAGATATTCAGAGCAATAGAAAATTACCTGGGCAGCAGGGCAGCCTAACCATTATTAATTGCAAATATACTGATGTGTTTTGTGCCATTTTTATCTAAAGAATTTTTTGTAAACCACATTTCTTGTTTTCCCCGTGGGCAAAATAAAATTAACGATTAATCTCACTCTCTTTACTACAAACTAGGCAAGCAGTTTTCACATTATGTACGTTCAGATGAATATCTTTAACAATAGTTAAATGCCTGGAGATATTCAAAAGTTACAAATGTAAAGTTTCAGCAATTATGAAATCTGAAAACATGTGTTTAGGTTTTTAAAATAAAAGTTCGATTTAAAATACTAAAATTAAGGGTAAATAAAAAAACTTCCATGCTCTTTAAAATAGAATTTTAATTAAAATAAAGGAAGACAAGAACCTACTAAACTATTCCAGTACATATATGTAGGTATGTTAAATAATCATAGAATTTTTCCCTAAGAAATATAAAAGAAACAATATAAAATGGCGCAAAATTATATTTACTGCTCAATTAGAATATCTTATTCAGAGTTAATCTTGATCACACAATAATCTTTTGATCCATTTCGATAAACCCTGCAATGCAACCGTTGAATTTAGGCACAGGATTAAATAGGTATATCAAGAGATAAAATAAATTATAATAACCAATCCCAATTTAAATGTACATACTTCTCAAATTATCAGGATAAAGTAAAAGAAATAAAACTATCAAATGTAGTGATTTAATCTATTAACAAACCGTTAACACACATTAAAAATGTTGTTTTGATTATTTACAAGCTTTAGTAGCAGTTATAAGATCATTTTAGAAATAGAATAAATTTTAGGTGTTATTCGTACCTAATAATAACTTGGTATTAACTGCTCTCAAGTAGTTTTATAAAGTAATAAAAAAGTAAACTTGTATCTGATTGTTGTTCTCTATCCAAGATTTCTTGTTTTAAAAATTAACACAACATAAGGAAACACATGATTTAAAATATTTGACAAATACGTGGTTCAATCTTTATTAAAAATTATAGTAAAAAGCGGACCAAATTTCACTAATGTACTTCATCCATTCAGTTCGTATTTAATTCTGTTACTGTTCTGTTGAGTTTAAAATACAGTTACCATTTTTTAGTCAAATATTATGTATTAGACATTAGTGACCACATTCAATACACATGGCTGAAAATAAAAGAATTTAGAAAAGTGCTGCTTATTTTTAAAACATACAGTTACGAAAAAATGTGGTAGGTAGGTACACATACCTATAGGTTGGCAGTGTTTTTTACTACTACCATTATTTTTGTGTATTTAAAATTGACTGACAGTACTACGGGTGAAATATTAGAAATAAATAGACACAGCTAAGCCGTAATTGTACTTTTGTATAATTTGATGCCTTCCAGGATATCGAATAAAAATAAATCAGTATTTTTCTATCTATAGGTAATATGTCAGATTTGGACACCATATTTCACTTACATATTCCTCCACTAATCTACATGGGAAATTTCAAAAATTCAGTGATATTTGGTGCACATACGTCACAAAATCAGAGCAAACTTGCGAAAAATACAGCAGAATACAAGGCGACGGGCGTCGTTCCATCGATGCGGCGATGGATGAATGTTGGCTGCACTGCGCGTCGGCGAACGTCGTGAGCGTCGTGCAACGCCATGTTGGATGACGGCCCCTCCTATGCCTGTTAGTGGCTGATATAGTGTTATCTCAGTAGGCGGGACTTGGCGCTGTTGTGTTCAGTTTGATTGACATGCCACTCTGATAACACTGCACTTGTCCACTGTTTTATTTCGAGTTTCGACAGTCCGCTCTTTCTTGTTCTGTGCAATTTTGTGGATGATTTGATTCATGAAATTGTTTTCATTCCACGGTACATCTTCCACGGACTAGAGCTGTTTCGATGACGTATGCATGGACTCTCTCGAGTAGCAAAAAACAAAAAATCACACAATCATTATGTAGTACAATTCCAATTAAAAAAAAGTACCTACAATGTCAACAGGTTTCAGAATTTCTACTTTTCAATTTTTTAACCAGTTGCTAAATCCTCGAGTTTTGTTTCATTAATTTTCAATATCAATAAATTTAATTAATTGCTTATTAAAAAAAGATGGTTCATCAACAAATCTAGGTACATACCGTAAATTTTGATTCATTGAATTATTCTTGACTGCTCAATTAAATATTTATTTATTGATTAAAATCCATTACATATTTAGGTATCTATTGAAATATTTTTACACAAAAACAAATTTTTTCAAAACTAAAATCATATTTAGCAAAGTAAAATAAGTAAGCAAATAAATAGCTACGAACGGATTTAGGTAGGACTGATTAACAAAATACAAAAAATCGAACTGAATTTTAATTAATCAAATAGAGAAGGGTCTTCGGAAAATGAAAAACAATTACATAGATATCTAATATAGAAAAACAGAACATATCTATTCCTACCTACGTACCTATACCTACAGCGTTATTCACATAAGGCGACGAACCTGATCAGGTAAAAATGCAACCCAAAATACATTTTACAAAGCATTCATTGTGTTTTGGTATTTAAAAATTAAATCAGGAATCCAAGTAGGTGTTCTATATTAATTTGAAAGATATATCTGTCATTGTATTTTTCGTTCATATTTAGTATTTGAACAGGTTTTCGAACGATGAGTGAACCGATATGATCCTACTTACCCATTACTTTTGTGATTTTAATTGCTTATTATTGTTATTAAATCATACTTTGTTGAGAGACGTATTTCTCTGTCAGAAATTGACATTCATTAGGCAGACGTTAAAAGCTATCTATGTTTTATGCGCATTATGATAATGCCGGATAATGTAATAGGGATCGAGATGCCTTGTGAATTGCCTTTTGGGTTGCATTTTTATCTGGTCAGGCTCGTCATCTTATCTGAATAACCCTGTATCTAGATATATAATAATAATACAGTAGAACTCCAATTATCCGAACTCCAGCTATCCGAATCGCCAATTATCGGCATGGGTTTTAGGGGAACAAAAATTAAATACATACAGGTGTCCCAGAGTTGTGAAAAAGCTCCATAACTTGCTTGTTATTAAAGACATCAACTTTTTCTTTTTTTTAGATGATAGCTGTGTTTCCACTGCACATTCGGAAAATATGGCGGTATATATACAGGGTGTCCCAATATTATAAAAACACTAAAGTTATGTTTTTTTAAATGGAACCTACCCATTTTGATTTCATTTTTGGATTCTATGCTAAATTATGAATCAAATCTATAGAGGTCGTTTTTACTTATCTGCCATCGTTTTTGACCTGTGGCACATTTCTTACCAGAATTTCGGGTCCGTTCGAAAATTCGTACCTTCCAAATCGTTGCATATAAATTAAAATGATTGGCGCTGTTTGATTCCTGAATGTTTGCCGCATCTGCTGAGTGTTTACTCAACAACCTGCTCAGTCGCATATGCCTACTGCGATTTTTTAAACATAACAAACTAAAAATGTCAAAAACCCATTTTTTTCAAATGGCACCCCGTATTTACGTATTTATTATGCACTGGTCGAAAGCTTTTTTGACAAGCTTTCCAACGGCATAGGGTTTGTCAAATGTGAAAATCTAGGGTGCTATCCTAAAATCACTAAATTGGGAGCAACTTTTCGGCTAAGGAGAAGCAAAAGAAAATTTTAATTATGTAGTTAGAATTCACTCAGTTGACTGAGTCTTAAAATAAAAATAAAATTTTATATAAAGAATTCTAGGAATTGTATCAATTCTTTAATTGATTTTCAATATACATAATGTACCCCTACCAAATAAGTATGCAATCGAATTTAGTCCTCATTAATTTAATTGTTGTTACATTTATTAATATTACAAAAATGTTAAGCACACCTTTGGAGCTCTTTTACTATATATTTTCCTTGCTGCCTTGTTTTTTGATGGAGAAAGTCAATCACTTTTTAAAGAAATTTGCACAAATAACATACATTTATATGATCCATTGATATGAAATATTTTTCTAGTTATATCTAGGTAACTACAGCTATCTAAAATGTCTCTAATTATTATGGTAAAAATACGGTTAAATGGATATGATTTACGGCACCTACACAAAATCAAGAAATTCAAGATATTCGATTTTGTACGAAATTTTCTATTTTCTAGTTTTATTCAAAGTTGATTTTTTAAATTAATTAGAAAAGAATATAGGGAATTAAAATGCTTTGTTGTTACTGTTAACTACGATTTAAACACAGCTGTACCTCAATTTTGATAATAAGAAAAACGAATAATTTATTGCATCTACTTAGAAGTTGTCTTGCCAAACAGAATCTGTTGTAACTGCTGGTTCAAACTGTCCTCCTTTCTAGAATGACCTATGAAACTGTTTGACTATTTTTACATTTAATAAAATAAAATAAACAGTTCCAATTGTTCTCTTAGCAAATATGTATATAAATATTTGTCAGCATGACACCAGAAGAGCGTTTGACGTTGCAACAGTGACTTATTATTTCCTCATGAAATCATTCTAACTTTTAAAAATTAACCTGAAATGTGCACTCGTATCTACCTATAGGAAGTGACTTCTGGATGTGATTTCGGCAGTTGTTTTGTGCAAGCGAGTCTAAAAAAGCGGTGCCTTGGAAGAAACTTAACTCGTCTCATAAATCATCACCCGAAATGAAAATTAAGAAATCGTAAATTACGAATAAACAAAAATAATCCTATATCAATACACATGCGAGTCGTTCCAGTGGCCGGAGTGATTGTCTTGACTTAGCGCCTTTTCAGGCACCGCCCCATATCAATAACTGAAAGGACGTAAAATGGAGCAGTCCGTGTGCACGACAGAGACGTCCAATCTGAAAACATGACATATGCACGCATGCTCTTTGAATTACAAGCGGGGGCGTGACCGAGCTTCCAAACTTTAAGAGTCCTTTCAGATAAGCGACGGAAAGAGACGGGACATGGGGCGGACCGGCGTACGGAAAGGAGATGGCAGATGTGGAAATGCCCGAATATTGCCGATCGGTCTGGCGTTCGGCAGAGGTCCATAGGTAGCCCTATGATGATATATAGAGTAGACGACTTATGGTTAAACCGCGTTGGGAAGTGGCCCAGATTACAGAGACTTTGCAGTATCAAGTCCTAACCCGATATCTGTACGGCCGCTAAGCGCTTAAGACTTTTTAATACTTTCATAGGATTTCGTGAAAACCGCCCTGCATTTGCAGTGGCAGTGATTTGTAAGATATTAACGGCGCGGACAACCGGTTTCATGACAAGGATTTTCGAGTGGATGATCGCGGATTTATTTATGTTTTTCCGGTGTTTTATTGAGATTTTCGTTATCCGGCCAGTGTTGTAAGGACTGTGATAGATTTGTGATCCGAGGAGCTTTCTTGGTCAACGCACGAGGATTCTAACAGGTGCGTTTTTATTCCTTCCATATTCTTCCCTTGTTTTTAATTGACTTTGAAATTTTTGGGGCACGTCGGCCGATTTTTGTACAAATTGTTGCTCATCGTGCAGTAAATAATCCTCTAGAATCATATAAGAGACGCTGTAAATTTAGGCCTAACATCTGCGTTGATCAATTGGTAACTTACCTTATTCAAAATTATAGAGAAATATTTACATAGCATTAACAACGTAAGCACGAAATTCCATTTGTTGCTTGCTGTAAAACCACTAATTCTGCTATACACACTTTTATAATATTCCATAAACTGTAATTTATGTTATACACATTTTTATTAGTAGTACTATAATATAATTTCTGGCCCTTTTGCAATTTTTGAAACAGCTTTGACTTGTCTGCTGTTTAAAATTCATTATAAATACCTTTGATTGCTTTGTAGGAAATATGCTTTTAATTGGAAAATTTTCCGACGGATTGGCTATCACACTTAAATCTTTTGTTATCAGGTTTGTATCCTAGAATCACAAATACGAATAATATTCTACCATTGAAATTTGTTATTAAAAAATATTGCCTACTGAGTTACTTGAGATTTTTACTTGTTAAGCTTCTCTGTGTAGTCCAGTAAAGTGATCCTTGCAATATTCCATAACTACACAATATTTTTATGTAAATCTGTATTCTTAGAAAATAGTACAATTTTTATAAAAAGCTAATTAAAAAGTTAATGAAAAAAATACAAAAAAAGTGCAAATCTCTACTTCTGAAATAAGTAAGCATTTTACTAGTGTTTGTTAATGTGTGAAATATAAAATTTATCTTTGCCTTAGAAGTGATTTACTACCTATACCTAGGTAGAACCAATATTATTTAAAAAAAAAGGAGAAGGAGAAAAAAAAGAAACATCATCAGAGTGATGAAATATAAATAATTACAACAAAAAGCAAAAGTTTTTTAAAGTACATACGTCACTAGCAATTTAACATTCGGTAGTTAAAAAGTGGTTAATAATTATTTAGTATCACCTGTCAGAATTATTATAACAATCTCTCTGACAATTTTAGCTATACACTTAGCATTTAAAAAACTGTGAATTAGCTTAAAAAATTTACTTTACTTAACTTTGAAAAACTTACAAAAATGTTAACAGAAGTGATCTTCATGTGTGTACATTTCACAGTTGTACCATAACAAATAACAAGTTTATTTATTATTGCTTTTTGCAGTATCTTTTACTTGTAAGTGGCAATGAAATTTTATGGCGTCCAGATTCTTTACGTTTGTTGTGTACAAATTAAGTAAATCAACAAACACTTATGTACTTTAAGCCATTTAAAACCGTGAGAAATACTCCTGAAATTGAAAAACTGCAGCAGGAAACTGTAAAAACTTTTCAGTTTGATTAAAAAAAAGTGGTGTGATGAAGAACGCATCCTCGGATGCAGCGACGGTGTCATAAAAGTCTCCGCTAAAGCAATGAATCCTGCAGGAGTCCGTTGTTAAACCGATGGGCGAGCTGCAAAACCCGCGGGATATGTAGAAAAGCAAACGGTAAGTCCAGGAATCCGGGTCGATCTGTCCGCCTCATCGTAAAGCTCCGACTTAAGCTTAAACCATCCGACTTAAGTCGTGCCGACTCCGGTTAATAACAATAATATTTCAGCAGGCGCTTCGGCCGGTCAATTACGGTCGCTAATGACGATATAAATACCGTCAAGTGATTGGAGCTTGTCGTTGTATCAAATTAGTGGGGTGGCGGCGAGAGAGGGGATGAAAAGCACGGGCTTAGTAGCCGCAAAGCTCTCAGACCGATGCCGACTCCGTCGCGACGCTCACTTGATCCGGTCTAAACCTGGCCAAAGCTGTTTTTAAGCTCCGTACCTTTTTTCATGGACTTAACCGACTTTTGGTCTTTGTTCACGTCGCACCTGGATTTACTTACGATCTTTTAAGTGATCCCGGCACTGAGTGATTTTGTAACTGATTTGTGCATCTTTAGCGGGATTTGCCGGTATTAATTTCAGGCTTTTTTGCGGGAAAGTGGCTCAGGCCGGAGAAGGCGCTAAGAGCTTCCAAATGTTTTAGTGAGTTTGTGGTGCGCCCTGACCAAGGTAAAGTTGCTATTTTCCCACAGTCTTTCGCTTAACTCGACAAACTATCAACGGAGCATTTCCTGTAAATCTGAGGGAGCTTAATTTGTCATTGTTAGGACCGCGTCCCACCTTACGAAACTCTGATAAAAAAAATACATCTTCTAACCCCCAAAACATAGCCATCTACTAAAATTTTTGAAATTAAAAACAAACAATAATTTCTCACAGACACGTTAAATATTTATTGCAAATCGTCTATTAACTATCTTATCCAAGAGATAATGTCAACAGCAGATTCTTTCAGAGCTAGCATTCTTTATTCCGTATCATTTTCACACTTGATATGTCTAGAAACGTGACAATTTTGAAGGTGAACTTGATGTCTGAGTTCATCTGTTATCTAGTGTACCATGTTCAATATTAGTTTATAAACATAAAGATCTTCATCTAGTCCATAAACATTTTTTCTAAAACAATTTTATCTACTTGATGTATCAGTTATGCCAATTTTTCTTTCATTCTAGATTAAAATATCTCAAGTAGATATCTCTAATTTTACTATTTTAAATGGAACGTCTTGTATATTTTTACATGTTTGCAATTTATAAAAAAATCTGTTTGGAGTGAAATTATTTGGCAATCAAAAGAGTTACGAGCTTAAGAGTGTCTTCAGTATAGTCCTCATTACCAGTAAAGTAAAAATCATTCTTATTAAAGTCTTGACTATCTAGTGTTCAAAAGAAAATGTCATGGATTATTTGAAATTCATCATGTCTCAAGTGATAGTTAAATTTTTTTCCAAATTGTGCAGAAATATGAGTAACAACGAAGATCACTAAATATTGTTTATGTTTTCAAGGGTAGCCAAAATAGATCTATCGTATTCTAGTTTTAAATAATAAAAGTAAGAATTATAACACCCGCGATTTTGAAAAACACATTTTTTTCAGATTAATTTACTGTACATTAAATATAAAATTTGTGGCAGTGTCATTCATAACTATCAATAAAATGGCGACCACAAGGTCAAAAACACGAGCAGAAAAGAAAGAGCTAAATCTAAAATGTGTAAGAAATCTCAAGGATTAAGTGAGAGTGTCTAAAAAATTTATGTTAATCTGGAAATGTCAAATAAAATATAATAATTAATTTCCTGACAGGACACACCTACTTTTAGAGACGAAATTTAAGATTTTTCTGTCTTCCTGCGGTGTTTTTTCATATTTTTCCTTGTTGTTTTGGGTTTTTGGAACAAAATAAGATTCTAATAATAAAACTTGCATTTAACAAAATATTTCTAGTTCATTGCAACAGACGGTATTTTACTCTTTATTTTTCAATTTGGAAGGTAGCTAAAATTTGTGAAGAATAAACAATGTCAAATAGAGGTATTGTAAAATTTTAGAATTAAATAATTAATTGCTGCGGGAATGTGGATGTTTAACAAAAATTAAACAAAACATGATTACCTACCAGTCTAAAGCTGTCAAATAGTAATTTCCATTTACCGACATGTGTGATCTATAATCTAATCAAAAATTTTCTCTTCTTTCAGGTGTTCGTATTCACCGAACAACGATGCTATCGACCTAGACGCCGTAAAGTAAAAGCTAGAAAAAATAATTTTATCGCGCGCGCGTGCATTCCAACTTAAATCCTGCAATAATTCAAATGGAACGGATGGAATCGCTGTCTGATCCAGCTCTGTGCCTGCAAGACTTGGTGACGGGAGTAACGACTTCGTCGGCGAATTCGGACATTCATGGAGTTCATCATCTGCATGACTCCGTCAGTTCGGCTGTGTCGGTTAGTTCAGCCATCACCGGAATTATGAGTGGAGCTTCGGCCTCGGTCCTGGGACACCACGTGACGTCGCACGAACCCCCGCACCACCACGGGGTCGTGCCCCACACGCCCTCCCTCCATCACGAACCGTTGGAGAAGCTAAAACGTGGTGAGTTCGGACTATTGTGGTTTGACTCTGAGGACGTTGCAGTCCAGGGATGATACTGATAGGGACTAGTACAATAAAAACTTCATTTTAAAGGACCAATAAATTTCCAAACGTTATCTTCAATTTTCTCTGTCTCGCAAAAATTTATGGATTCTAATTATCGATAAATAATTTATCAATTACCCACAAGATTAAATTTTATCGAGTAATAAATTTTATGGTCTACAGAAGCGGTGATATTTTTCTTTAGTACCAAGTGCATATCATAAAACGCTACCAGCGCACTTAGAACCAGCAGTTAACCCATACAAAGTACATACTTTTAGTAATTTCCCGAGAAGTCGATATCTCGCTTTATTCTATGCAGACCTTTGCAACATTTCAGACTTACAATATTTTAACAACCCAAATTTGTATTTTTCTTTGTTTCACAAGAGATCAAATTATCACATTTTGTTCATCTTATCTTCCGTTCACGTACCTAATTGCGATAAGCCGTAAGATCTTGATTGCTTGCTAATATTATTGCAATCGATGATGAATCAGTGACAGTGAATTAGGACTTCGAAATATTGCCCGTCGCTTGTTTAAAATGGGGTTGGTGGCAGCAACAAGGCGACGTTGCGCCGTCGTCGTTTGGCGACGGCCGCCTTTATAATTCGCATTAGGTGGCCATTACCTCGATACCCGGATCATCCGGTATTACCGGTAAGCCCGCAGTTAATGAATCAGACACCTTCGCCTCTTCATCTATTACATGTTTACCGATTCATTCCTTTAAAGTTAACAAAATCATTGCGAGAGGTCGGACTTTTTTGCCTGAACGAAAACTGAATCACGCCTAGAGTTCCAACAACTGAAAAAAGTTCTGTTCGTGCAAAAATAAGAGTTTTAAAGTGTTTTTGGTACGAGTAGATAGCCAAAGGCGACCACAAGTCAGTATTTTTATGCAACTAAATGAGACTACTGTGCTGATTTATCTATATCCCCAAAGATAATTTGTTAATAAATAAATGTTCCAGATTAGAGATGAGATTGAGTTGATTAACACGTTTCTTTTAATATTTTAACTTAATAAATTAACTACATTATGATATAAGTACGATAATGGTACTGACAGAAGTTACAAATTATAAATTTGCTATCACGTGACATTTCTGTTATACAAATATTGAAGATTAGTTGTGCTCTATACTATTATGAGCTGTAAATCTTATCAGTTTGCAGATAGGTGTTACAACGTTATCTTAATGCATTTTATCTAAATTTGTATTGAAAACACGATATTGGTCAAATTCAAATATTTAATGCGTATATTAATACTCAATTTTTAATTAGTATAAATTTGAAAAGTGGGCGATTACTCGATTAAAACCAAAAATCAAAATTTTGCTTCGCGTCGGAGATATCAAAAGGCTAAAGAAAGAAATCTTTAGAATGTATCGTATCGAATTTCCATGCAAAATTCACATTTTGGCATTTTACTAATTTTTCAATAATTATTCATTGTTTGAGAATCAGTTTGTTTGAATTCTTATGAATGAAGAATAATATATACTATTTTTTCTTCAAACCTTCATAACAAATTATTTAAGACATGTTAAGAAACCAGGTAGGAATTTCAAATGATTTAGCTAGTTTACTTTACTGCCGCTCATCAGCGGAGATAATAACTTCACGGACGCCATCAGCGGAGATAATAACTTTATCTGCCGTTCGTCAGCTCGTTAGATGCCATGACAATGAAGTGACACTTTAGCATTATCAATGCAGCAGGATAATATAATTTACGGACGTTTGAAGAAAAAAATAATTTTTTATTTGTTTTTGTTCCAAGTTCTCTCGTTTTTGTGGCACTTTAGTTAAAACTGAAAATCGAAATTACAACTTATTTTGAAAAATCCAAATGCGAATTCTGTATTAAAACTCGGTATGTGATTGGAATCTGAACAACTTTTTCTTATTACTGTTTTCGATACCTCCATGGTGAAGCAAAATACCGGAGATTGGCCATATTCTAAAATATCTTAGTTGGTTTTACTATTAACAGCGAAATTAAGTGTTAAGATGGAGTTCTACAACTGTAAAATGTCAAACTTTCCCTTCTGCAAATAAATAAAATATTAGGGTGTCTTAATCTTTTAAGTGCGACACACTGTATGTATGATTAGGCATTTGTTTTGGCAAAAAATTAGTGTCCACTCTTTGAAAAGTCAAATTCAAAATTATTTGTATTTCTATGTGATACGGATACCGAGGGATGAGCTGAGGTAGTATTTTCTTGCTCTGTCAGCTGTCAATTTTAATCTGTCATTTAATACCATCTAATCCGCTGTCTCTTTACAAACCAAAATGAAATTATACCTACTAAATTATTTCAAATATTTTTTTAGCAAAATAGTACAAAAATTACTTAAAAAAATTGGGTTTGATAAGAACCATTACAGTTGTTAAGACTATACGAAAGCAGAATTAGAATCACAAACTTTACTCTGGTTGTTCCTGTAAATATTTATCTAAAAAATGTCTCTAAAAGAACGTATATCAAGAGGTCTGTGGAATTGTGCGGCTCTATAATTTTATCGTTGCGAACTATGTTGAGCCGTTGAAGCCGTCAAATCACTAAATCAGATGTCAACGGTCAAATGTAAAATTATTAAGTCTTAACATCAGTTGGGAGTTCAACGTCTTAGTTGTTTTGCTTATGATTTTCCTCAGTTTTTCTATATTCTAATTACTTTTCATCTTACAATAGTCTTTATTAAAAACTTGTCATTAATGGACTTACATAACCTCTGTTTTTCAATTTGGTACCACAATTATGCTACAGACCGGCAAAAATCAAATATACATATTTGAATTCCACAGGACTCACGTTTTTTTTTAATAGACACTGTACTTTGGTAAGACACCCGGTATAGAAAGCGAAGAATTTGAAATTCTTAATCGTCAATCGTTATTATTATTATTCTTATACATTCCACAAAATTTTCAAACTTTATTAACACAATATTAAGTATACAGGGTGTATCTGAAATATGTACGTGTTTAATTTTAACCAGTAGAAGAACTCGTCAATTTATGAAACTTTTCTCTGTAACATTTTTACGAAAAAGCATTACAAATTGTCTATAAGGCATTCACGATCTTTTTGGGACCGAGTTGGCTATGACCATCTAGTGATTTTGTTGGCAGGACCTCGGTAATAACTAAATTCCCTAAAGGAAATTGACACCTTTTGTGTTAGGTTAGGTTGTTTTCAGTTTAAGGTTATATTTTCTGAGCAGATACATTGTTGTCGGATCTCTTAAATGTGGTATGTCCTTTTTAAATTAAATTAAATCGTTTAATAGAATTTTTTTATCGTAATAAAATTATTTTGACAATTTTTACTGTTCCTTTGACGGAAATTAAATTATTTTTACACACTGAATAAATCACTTAATTTCTTACGAATATTAAAATAATAAATCTGCCAATGTGGTGCCAAGAAAATGTCGAACAGACATTGACAGAAAAAAAAATTGCATCCGTTGCATCATTGAGTCACTTTGTCCAACATGAAAAGAAAAAATCATAGCCAACTCGGTCCCAAAAAGATCGTGAATGCCTATGGGTAAGGGCGAACATTTTCTGTTGTGATAGAAACGGAGCCTTGTTAAAAAAGTTACATTGTTATAGAAAAATTAAATAATTAAAATTAAAATTCTCATGGTTACAAAAAATAGAGAATAGTTAACCACACAAAACGACTCGTTTGGTAAAAAATGGGGGGCAAAAAATCTTGGAAAACATTTGCGAATTTTGCAAAATGTTACAGAGAAAAGTTTTATAAATTGGCCAGTTCTTCCACTGGTTAAAATTAACACACGTATTTCAGATACATCCTGTATATCTACCATGTGTATTTATAAATAAATTTTCATTTCATACAAGATTATAGCCTTCACTTAAACTGTTTAGCAAAATGGCTATAGACGTCGAAGTTTCCATATGAAATAATCCCAATAAAGTTCTTGTACCCGTTAAATTGTTAAAATAAAATATCATTTTTCTATCAAAAGTTCTTTCAAAGTTTCGAAAAATCTGACATGATAAAAAATGTAACTGAAACTCAATGAACAATTAATTCATAACTGAAACGATGTAAGATGGATAATGCTGTAATTCACGTCCTTTCACCTTTGCTGCGTCCTTATTTTCAAATTAATGTAATAATCCCAATCCCACACATCCTCTAATTCAGGGTCCCATCTCCGAATGACTTACCCCTACGTTTTACACGAACCACCACCCTCGACCAAATTAGTAATTACCTCCAAGGGAATATAAAGTGACACTACAAAAGACATCGTTTGCCTCTTTGCCGGCTTGCGGGTTGGCCCCCTTTCACGCGATAGCAACGTGCGTTCCTACCATCACTATCTTTTTTTCTTTTCGATATCAACCTGCGTCACCAAAAGAGAAAGAAAACGAACACGACATTCGCCTCCGAACACAGTAACCCTTGCTTTATCGCGGGATGGTAATACCATTCCGAATTCACTCGCATATGGCCGGGTTAGCCAGGATAATCCTCACTTCCTTATCCCTGGAGAGGTCCTTTTGTAGTCACAAGTAAACTCGTTTTTAATGGAACTCGGCTAAGTAATTTATTTGTTTGGTCAGAATTCGGATGCGATAACGGCCTTGGAGCTAGGTTAATAAAAATCGAAGTTTAGTTAATGGGGGATTAATTCGCACAGCTTCCCTATCAAGTCAGGTTCACCCCTTCTGATTGTTCTATTCAAATGTATCGACAGATGTGACTTATTTAGCTATAAAAGCAGGAAGGGTTGACCGCCAGCGATTGTTCGGGTCCATAGAGAGGCAAATTAATGGTGTTTGTTGCTTGTTCTTCACGAACTGTTGACAAACAGGGCTGGAGGAAATCGCAATTAAAGAAAATGGGATATCGGTGTTCCGGCGCCAGACTACGATAAAGCCATAACCGCGTAATAATAATCTTTATTGCACACTCTCATTATTTATCAATAAAATGGTAGACGCTGTTTACTCCCACCATAAAAGAGCTTTAGGCACAAATTTTATTTAATTTGGAGTGCTCGTCTGTTTTCCATAAAGTACAGATGAAGCGTGACACGCAAGGGATCGGGAAACACCTCAAACGGAACTTGATACTTTTTCTTAAGTCTGAGCTAATTGGGCATGCGACCATTTTTGCATAATAAATTGCCATACGAAATAAATTTGTGTTCAGACTGTTTTTAGTAATCCCAAGGATTTGGAAAATATCTCGTTTCAACTGGTTTTATATATGATGACAGAAACAGATAAAAGGCGTTCAAAATTCCCTATATATTTCAAAAATATATGTTTAGAATGGATTGCCATTTCCGTGATGGCCTTCAGAACATTTTACAATATGTGACCACCATTACTTGTAATTAAATTTGGAAGTATCTAATGAACAAGGTTTGGGTGAAAAATGTGATGTGGGAGGCTAAAAACCAGCTGATCTGGGTGGGGATGGTAAAAACTAATTTAGAAAGTATTTCTGCGACGGATAGGTTTTCTCAGAAGTCAACAGCACGAATTAAATTTACCTACTCGCTGTGAAGTTAGAAGATGACAATGTTTTGAAGGCGTGACAAGAAATTTGCCAAGCATTAATTCCTCTTAGATTGAGCTTACAAGTGTAATACTTTGGATTAAGGGGATCATTAAAATTATGCTTGGGAATTATGGTATAAAACTTGATAGCGCATCGAAGATTATCCAGGATCAGTCTGTTTTAAGAAAGCTCTTTTGATTTATTTTTCTTTTGTTTCTCTTGTATTTTTGTCGCTTTAGTTTGAACAAGCTAATGGAATTTCCGGATCCGTTTCGCTTTTTGCTAATAAAAATAGAGTATTTGCTGAAAAATTTTCAGATCGATAGATGAAGAAGTGCATGAGAATTTGAACAAGTGTCGATGTGCGGTTATGACAACGGCCCCCACCTCGCGGTAGATTAGCGAATTATTCCAACTCGCTGACGCTATTATAACCGCCTTCCCCTAGCTACAGACAAACGGATCATTCGTCATCGCTTTTTCCTGCGGAACTACGTGCAGGACTTGATTGATCGACGCCACTTATAAAAGAGCCATCAGAGTATTGAATGTTTTGTGCGTAACACGCATGAATTAGCTGCCAAAGGGGCCCACACTTATCATCAATATGGTATTAGAAATTAATACATATTGTCTACGGCCGCGGACCACGACGCCAACCGATAATGGTTCATGGGCTCCTACCCATGCATAATTGCACCTGTTTATACAAAAATACTGCCACGAAAGCAACGGAAAACTCCCACAATATTTACATTCCTCTGTCTTTTATAATTTCTTAGATTAATTCTCAACTGGTTTCTTTCCTTCACATAAAGCTTTATAATATTTAACCCTTACAACATTTCATTAAATACTCGTGTGATGACAAAGATGGCTTCAGATTTTGGTTTTCTTTCAGTGGATGACTATCTTTGGTGGTGCATTTCCCCACAAAACTGACAGACGTTTGTGGTTTGCTCACGTATCAGCCCTTCCTTTGCATGACAATATTAAAAAAACGTCGGGGTGGCGCGACGTATCCTCCATTTTTTCCCGGATTGTTAAACACTCACACGCGGGGCTTTAAAACACTAATAACGTCACGTTTTACAGACGACGTCGGCACACCTGACACCGTTCCTGGGGTTGATTGCAGCAGGCGAAGAGGTGGCGGAGTGTAGGGGGTTGATTCCCGCCGTCAGTCTCGCGACACGTCCACTAAGCCCTTAATCTGGCCTTCCTTTCGGATTTTAGGAAGTCATTTATCAGTCACATATTAGACCGCCAGGTGGCACGCCCATAAACTAACACTTCTGAAGCGGGATCTCGGGATTATAACAAGATTACCGTTGTTTACTGTACACTTTGTGACAATTCCATACAAAATATACAAGATTATTTTATCGGAAAATTAACTACCACTCGTTTGTTTACGGGGTGATCGGGGGACAGGCTTAATCCGTCCGCACTTGTCAAAAAATGTTAACAACTCTACCCAAGAATTTATTTTCGTTTGAACCGAATCCCACGTTAGAAAATTTCGTTACACGTGAAGACGTCTCAGTTTGCCTTAATTAATTAATATGTGGACGCTTCTTGGGGTAATCCAGGCGATAACCAAGTTTTATAGCGGCGACCACATGCTCATAGCAAATCTCTTGGAGTTTCATTTAATTTTGTCTGCACTTTTTCTTTTACGGTTTAATCAAGTTGCCAAAAAACAGACAAGTTCGATGGAACCAAAAAAACGTCAGAATATAAGCGTGGAAAAAGTTGTACATGAGGTACAATTAATTTTACAGTTGAGAGAAAACAAGCTCGTGCGTCTTGTGATAATTTTTATTTATTTAAATTTTAATAAAAATATATTATTTACACTCTGCACACGTACACGAGTAGTGGTATTGTTCGGATTATTTGCTTCACGTAAATTTTGTGAAATACTTATTCTTCAAATAGTCGGTGTTTGTTCTTTTAACTAAACATTGTAAACGTTCAGAAATATCTACACTAAATATTGTTATTTGAATAATTTACTTAACAACCTAATTTTTTTCTCAGTTTGTTTCTCTTATTTGTTCATTTTACAACACTGTAACTATAAGTACATTGTAGTAGTTAAATAATAGTATTCAGATATAAATTTTAGGTTTCTATTTCTTAGTGTAATCTTTATGATTCCATGAATTTTGATTAATCCTTTTCCAGGATTTTTTCCACGTTTAGCTATGACCCGGTACTAATAAAATATCGAATTTCGCATAAAAATAACACAATGAAAAACAATAATCTGTTTTGATATCAAATGTTTATGCTTTCTATTCGGGCAATATTGGCAAGATTCTTGCTGCTGATATGCGATATAAATAATGAAATATACAGGGTGTTAGGTAAATGTTCGGCCAAACTTTAACCGCGAGCTACTGGCTTCATGTAGAACTCGGAAAAAATATTTAAAAAATTCTATGTCAAAAAATAAATTGACATTTAATTTGTGAGGTAAAATTTTTTTTAACTGCTTTTAGTCTTCTACGTTGTCCCACAACCTCGTAGGTAAAATTTCGGCATATTTTTAAAATACACCCTGTATATCATATTTTATAAAACGTACGCCAATGTGAAGTAACCTCTAGAAAATATGCTTTAAAACAAGAAAACCGCATTGGTGTACGTTTTATAAAATATTATATACAAGGTGTATTTTAAAAATGTGCCGAAATTTTACCTACGAGGTTGTGAGACAACGTAGAAGACTAAAAGCAGTTAAAAAAAATTTTACCTCAGAAATTAAATGTCAATTTATTTTTTGACATAGAATTTTTTAAATATTTTTTCCGAGTTCTACATGAAGCCAGTAGCTCGCGGTTAAAGTTTGGCCGGACATTTACCTAACACCCTGTATATTACACCTATTTTGTAATTTTGTCCCGTTTCACAATATTAGGCAAGTACTTTATTTTAACATTTAGTTCGTCATAAGTTGGACCTGCGCTTAACGGATTATACATTTAGTTAATTTTCTGTGTTTTTGTAATTAAAACTTCAAAACATGAATTAAACTTCTTACTTTCCAATTTGTATTTAAAATTACGCTTAAATAAGGATTAAAAAAGATACCTACATAATTTTATTACACAAAATTATCACCATTTCGTCATCATATATTAACACAACAAAGAATCTAAAACCCTTAATCTAATAATATACAAACCAATAGATCTTGGGCTGTAATTTGTCCAAGAATATTTTTTAAATCCGTAGAAATAACACATCTTAAACAGTCACACCACCAAATATGATTTTTATTATTTTTTAATAAATTTGCTACACTTCTCAAAAATCTAATTAAGTACTTAAGCTTCTCCAAAAAATAAACTGTGGTAAACTGTTAGTCACTTATAATAAATACAAAGTATATATAGTGCAATAGGTACTTATAAAGTTAATCGTCCCTTCTTTTCTTCTTCCTCTATTTATTTTGTTGCATAAATCCACATCAGAAATTCATTATGCTATACTTTATTACATATTTAAGAAAGCCTACGTAACGTATAAATATTTACGTCTTGGCGACATTGCTTTCAACAATCTATTTGTAAGCCGTATAGATAAAACAATAATTAAAGGTGTAGGTACACCTAGACTTGTGCCTGTAAAGTTTAATATGATGATAATAAAATTCATTATAGAAGTTAAGATGGATTTATTGGGCAGACTGGTAATTGCTCAAAACTTTGTTGTGTCGTCAGAGTGGCACGAAGAGGTAAAAGTGCTCCAGAAGGTTGATACTGATAAAAGTAAATTGTTTGCTTATTGCTGATGGCTACATCCAAACAACTGGCGTGAAATGTTCAGCTCTATTTACTTATAGAATCCGAGCTATATGTAAAGATTAGCAGATGATTAACTCTTGATTGTTTTGGCTTACTATTAACGCTACTTTATATATAATTTATCATTAGCGAGCACAGGACGAGTCCCAGCCGTCCCATGACACCCAGACTAATGGAACTAATTAATAATTGTGTTGGTGCAAATCGCGTCCATCTACACCTGCACGTACCGGACCGAATAAATCACTCTTATTGTAAACGGGACTGTTAAAATTTTTTCTTTCCAAGTCCGAATCGATTGATCAATGTTTTCCAAATTAGATCGGAACGAAAGTCGCGTTAAAAAAATATGTGTAAAATTGTGGTTATCAGAATGCTATTTGTGAGTTCGCCATAAATCAAGCTCGTAAAACCGTCACTAAACAGAAGGTAGTCGATGTATCTTCCAACATGTGTTAACTTTGGAACGTTTAAGAAAAACTCTTGTCTGGTGACAAGCTGGTTAGCACCAATTAGTGTAGGAGGAGCGAGTGATAGTGAATTATTCCGACTGGAAAATTTTCGATTTATTTTTTTAAAACTCGGTTTCCAAAATACGCATAAAGTTACACCAGACTTGTGCAAAACAGTCGCGATGTTAGGAGTGCGTCAACTTAAGTACCTACTTCCTTTCTTTACAGGTGATGGGAAGATTGCCATTTTATTTTTAAATAATCGCCACAGATAGCAGAAGTGTTTCGCCTTCTTAGCTATCTGAAAATTTTTGTTTTTGATAACATATTTACTTTATATATATTTATGTTTTTCATATCTTCACAATATCAACATAACCTAAATTAAAAAATTAAAAATTGTTAGCTTCAAAACTTTCACTGCTGTTTGAATCAAATTATATCGCCCGTAAAATTTACACAATGAAATATAAAATTATGGAAAAAAGATCGCAATGTGCATAGAAGCTATGAAATTTTCTTCTCTAAAACTTGTCATTAAAAGTAATACCAAATTAAATTCTTCAAAGTAGCTTCGACAATTGAAACTCTTTTAGACTTGCAGTTAATTTATTTTTGCCACTTTTTGTAGTTACTAAAACGTAAATAACAGTACTTGGTATCACGCAAATAAGAATTTGACTTATTGTTTCTTTCCTAATGGTTAAATGTCAATTAAAAAACAACTGTTTGAACTGATGCCGCGACTTTAGCCATTTTATGGACAATGAAAATAAAATTTCAAAAACAAGAAATATCTCTTGCAATAACAAAGAGACTTTAGGCAAAATTAATCTTTTCTGGTAGCCAAAACAAACAAGCATTGTGTCTCATAAATAAGCGAATATAGGTACACACCACAAAACATTTTCAAGATTTAATTCTGAATTCGTTATGGCCGCTAGGTGTGAACGTCTCAGAATACCTAAACTTGACTTAAAATTATTAACTTAAATCTAAAGAGAATCCTGAATGTTATAGCCTAAGATCAATGTTATACTTGTTAAAAGAACGAAACTCGCTGTTTTTATGTACTCGTATAATGTGAGAAAAATATTTTGAAAAACTAGGAGACATCGGAGAGTATAATATTTTTCCTGATTTATGAGATAACGGATTCTCTTTTAAGTTAATTTCTGAGCATACACCGAGAGCAACTTGATATTACATTACAGTTTGGGCCGAGACCGGAGATTTTCGAGACGCCCATTCCGGGATGTCAGGATCCAACACGATGGACCACCCTCAACTGCCTTTTCCTACCGCCGCTAGAAGTCGAACAAGAGATCGGAAAGGTAATATTCAGTGTTTTATTAATAACTTTTTCGATGAAAATATTTCAAACTGGTTATCAATGAAATTAGTTAGTTAATAACAATAGATAATTGGTCCGAGAATTTTCTTTAATCATTATCTTTTAATTCGCGAGCTGTGTCTCAAATGATAAATTTTGCTTGCGATAAATTCCCAAACTTAATAAATATGAAATTCACATAAAAAGGGGGAATAAGCTGTCGAATAGTCTCATTCAACCGCAGTGGTTCTATAAACAAAGATTATTTTTGAATCCGGGAGCTTAGTTGTAATTACAGAAAATTTATTGGTAAAACATGTGCTCGGGTATAAATCAGGTTTATTTTGTATATTATTTTGTAAATAGAAAGTAAGATATTGTTAGACGTTTTATTGGAGAAGCGTATACTACAACAAAAGTATTTCACGTTAAAATGTATTCTTCAAAGCATTCCGAGGCGTCCAAAAAGACGAATAATTAGATTTTATTTCTCGTAATGTAATTTCAAGTGGCATTTTATTAAAGCGAGAATCCTTGTAAACAAAAAGGTAATAGGCTCTAATTTCGTATCTCGTAATGCGAAATGAAGCTGACTCGGTGAATTAAAACGGAATGAAATATTTTGCTTCTGTCACTGAAGCAATAGTTTTACCTAAAATAACACCAACAATAATTTACTTTAAATTATTATATACAAGGTGGGTAATAAAATTCGTCCCGAGCTGTAGAACCTTTATTACAGATCATAGTAGGTCAGTTTTACAGGGTAGTCATTTACAAGATTTACAAGACCACAAGCCAAAGACTACCATGAAAACAATTTTTCCATTAAAATCGATTTAATCCAAAAACTATCAAATATTTTTCGAAACGGATTGCTGATATTGATTTTATGCACCATTAGCCACAGTCTGATGCAAAAATTTAAATATGAAAGTAAAAAAGTTTTTAATAAATATGTATCTGTTCATAAAAAAGAATTTTTTAAAAATAAATTAGGTACCTATACCGGCTGAAAGTAAATTTTTCCAACAATGAGATCTGTAAATTTCATAATTTTTTCTCAATTTTTAAAGGTCATTTTGCCACCGGCGGTAACCTTACTTTGCTATGCATTCTAAAATATATTTTTTTTACAAACTTCATAGTAGGGAAAAGGGGAAAACAGCATCCTTGTTTAATAATAAATGTTTAAATCCAAACAAAAAAGTTACTAAAGTTACCAGATTTAGTTACTAGGGTAAAAAAAAAGTACCTACAATAAATAAGTACATATTTTGTGTTTTGTTACACTTTTGATTGTTTTTAAATGATTGAAAATGTCAGATACCTTAATGGAAACAGTAATTTAATTTTGATTGCGAGTACCTAATCTATTTCATCGTATGTATTACAGAGGATTCCGTTGATAAGGATTACTTTATTGTCGAGTCGAGGTTACTATTGGCAGCTGTAAAGGAATTACTGTTTCTTCTGATATTGATGTGATTTAAATTTTATCCAAGATAAATAATTATCAATACAAATAAAAATTTAATCGACGTTATGGTCGCGTCGAATAAAAAAAAACACTTTATCAGAACTGAAGTAATTCGTGTTATCAGAAAAAACAATATCAGCCATCAGATATCTTTATTAACTTAATTTCAAAACCATTGCGTCAGATCTATCAATTATTGGTCGGGGATGTGAGATAGAGATCCGTGATAAATTCCACTGGTCGACTTTACGATATTTGACAGGTGAAGATGTCGGCAAACGCCAATCGCAAAGCTGTCAGTTCGAAAATGATTGATAGAGGCGGCGCGAACTCAAAGAAAGTGTATTTTTTACTATCTGTAGTTACATTTTGCTCTTATCTCAAACATTGACGTACAAACCAAACAATTTTAACACTACATATTCTGTTTGGGAGTCCATCATGTTCGCCACCATGTTTGCCTTGTCACCTCCTTCCTCGCATAAACTGCACCACCCAAACAAATTTGCAGTGCAACCGATAAAAATCGAATTAAATATAATGGTGAAGAGTTTTCGGTGCGCACTCGCCCTCTCCACGAAAAGAAGCAAAAATAATTGCGAAATCTTTCGATCAGGTTTTCTGGCACTTTCCGGGGCTTAGCGGCTGAATTTTTAATCAGCTTCTCAAACAGGAGCCGCTTTAGATCGCTGTATTACGTTGCGGATATTTTTCCCTTTATTTTTGAAGTTGAGCCCTTCAATTTTTAGGTTTATTTAAGCTAAGTAAGATAGGATTACGCTTTATTTTATGAGTTACAGATCACGTATTTTATAAATTGTAATTACTGATCTGGCTTAAAAAAGGTTGGAAATTCATTAAACGGGAATCAAGTGGCGGCTCGGTTTAAATTTAAAACAGCACTAGCTACCAAAGCTCAAATTTAAATGAACTTTCGACACCGACACCTCTAACAAGAAACAAAACCCTCGACAACCACAAATCCAATTTATAATCGACGAAATCTGAAATTAATATGTTTATTGCGATGGTTCTTTTCATATCAAATTTCCCAAACAAATTTCAACAAAATTCAAAAACTAATCAATTCTAATATCATGTCGCCAGACATGACACATCTTTTATTTAATCTTGACTGTATTTTATTATTCATATTTCTTAGATATTTACCAGCAGAGACACAGTTTCACATAGCAACAAATTAAAGATTACGTACTTAAATAACACATGAGTGAATCATCGACTAAAATTATGTAATTTAAATTTCTCGTTAAGCTGTAACTAGCAAACGTAACAAAACTGAAATTTTCTAATTTGTTACCATAAATAAAATGTATTCACGTTGTTTTGACCTAAAAGGCCACCATTGAAATTTTGCATTTAATTTGGTAGTAATAAAGCTGTTTATTGTGTTTTTCTAAGTTTGAGGTTATAAATAGCGTCAATGTCTAGTGCATTGTTGTCAGTTTTACTAGTTTGCAGTAGAAGAATACCTACTCAGAAATACCGGGAAATTCAGCAACATGTTATGTTAATTTTGATAGGTCCGCATGTCAGCACTTTAGTGACGGAAATCAAATATGTAGTGTCACCAACGTTAAAAAAATTAATCATGACCTTCTATTATGCCAAAACAACGTAAACGGTGTTTTGAAAGATTTTATATAGAAAATTAACTTTTAATACCAAATTTATTTCACGGTTCACATCTTCTGGATCTTCAGTGCTGTCTTTATGCCGTCAGCAACATTTTGCCTGCCAGTTTTAGTTTTCGATTAGCTCCACTTTAACGAAACTTCGTTTAATCCCCGAATGTCAGTAATTATTTAAAGCATATCCCGAAATAACTAAGCTTGTCTTTCCTCTGCATGCATCAAGAGCGGGATTAAGTTTAATGCATCCCCGTCTTTTTCAATATAGCGTTCCCGCAGCACTTACAACATTACTAAATTAACGTTCTTGACAAATGTGTCCTTTTGCAGGTAGCAGATCGTTGTCCGATCCGATTAAAACGGAATCGGGGGTGGGTGTAGACTCTACGGATGGGGACGACGGAAAAAATGACAAGAAAACGAAAAGACAGAGAAGACAGCGGACTCACTTTACTAGTCAACAGCTTCAGGAACTTGAAGCGACTTTCGCGAGGAATCGGTATCCAGATATGAGCACTAGGGAAGAGATCGCGATGTGGACGAATTTGACGGAGGCGAGAGTTAGGGTAAGTGAAAATTTTCTGATAAAGAAAACAGATGCGACTGAGATGTTGACCAGTGGAGAATTTATGGGAGGCACTTGAAATGTAAACATCTAACAGAAGCTCGGATAGAGGGGATTTGTGGGGAACAGGATGGGTGTCACGGGAAATTAATTAAAAGAAAAACAAAACGGCCTGTTTGAAGGGGCAAAGTGCCGGACGCGTTACGTACGTGACGTACTTCTTCAAAGGAAAAATCGTCGGTAGTCCCTTATAAATTATAATAAACGAGTTGAAATACGAGACCGGATTAAAAACCTATACATCTTGCTGAAATATTTTTATGAAAACAGGATTACCATGAAGAGATAACCTGATAAAATCAAACAGTAATTTAGGACCAATTTTTGTTGGTGCATAAAGAAGAGTAATGCTAATAGACGAGTATTGAATTTTCAGAAAATTAGCGCTGATATTAGAGTTTCATTATTGTAAAACTACATTTTAAAGGCGTTGTTAGAGAAAATAGTATATTCTGATACGAGTTGCATAAGACAGTCTATTGTCGAAAAACAATTGTCGAGTTCGACAACATGTCTTGTGAGTGTAACATACCTACTATTTTTTCTACTTCGGCTTCATTAATTTAATTTTTTAATATAAAATAATTGTCTACTGACTTTTATTTTAATGGAATTGGGTTGGTATTGACGAAACAATGCCAATTCAGTGAAAATTAAATTTCAAATTGTCTCCCAAATGCTGTTACAATACTAATCTACACCCTTAATAGTTTATTTTGATCCAAAACATGGATGCAGGTTCAAATGACATCGCATTTAACACTGAAATTTATTATCAATACCAACCCCATATTCAATAATCACTAGAAACGATGCTATAAAATTGATCTTTGTGAAACTGTTTTCGGTGTCACAAAATGCTCATTGTGACACCGAAGTAGAAAAACATATATTTTGTCTTATCTGAACATTTTTTGAAAACATTGTTTGAGTGCAATATTTAAATTGCTTAAAAACAGATTTTCCGTGTAGGCTTTTATGGAAATTCTTTCATTTTGTCGATAAAAAACTCCAGATTTGGTGAAAAGAATTCAAAATCATTTCATCATTTTTTTTATTAAAAAAAAATTAGAGTTAGACTGAAGCATTTTGTAGCCTCTAGATTCTGATTTCATTGAGAAAAAGGACGAGTCTCGTTTCATTTGTGAATAATCAAATAACTGTAGATTCTGTATTATTTTCAACTTTGGAATATTAAGTTAATAAAACCAATATTAAACAATTGTTAATAAGCATCGAATTGAAATTTAAATACCATTATATTCAAAGTCACCTGCCTCTTATTTCGCAAAATTTTCGGGATAAAAATAAATAGTAGGTCCATTGTGTTTTACCAATAAACATTTTATAAAATGATGACTATTTTAAAAATTATCGTGGAATATCGATTCAAAAAACAGGTTCCTCTGAATAGACTAAAATACCGCCAATTTTCTAAATTTTATAGATCATAATAAGAACATAAAGAAGTCGCTGAAAAGTTGTATAATTTATTTTTTAATGTTAGCAGTGACTCATAGTGCGTTGTTACGTGATTACTGCATTTCACGACACTTTAAATTCAAAACTTACAATTGTTCGTCTATTTACCAGCTTTACCGACCCTTATATTTGCCAAATATAATTTTCCTAGCATTATGTTTTGAACTTTTTTTAAATTTAAGGGGCAAAATAGAAAAAATATTGTATTATACTCGTTTTATAAGCCATTTTGTCGCACTTGTTTGTCTATAGCACTCGTCGCTGCGTTCCTCGTGCTCTAAAAAACGCGTGCGACAAAATGGTGTCTTATAAAACACGTATAATAAATTACTATTTTGATACTACTTGTAGTTTCATAAGGATACCAAAGTAGAAAAAAGTTTTTTCGCGTTATTTCGCTAACCATTAATCGTAAAGGGACACTTGAATGTTCAAATGAATCTGGGACAACTGTTGTAACGTAGCTCTGAGTTTCACTTGTTCATATAAATCTGGGACAACTTTTTTTTGGGTTTTAAATGTGACTTCAAGCAGTTAATTAATTAACATTTTATTAAAAATATATATTTTGGCTAAAATTAACAATTCAATGGTTGTTATTTTATTATCATTAGGCATTTTGCAGTAAAATTGCTTTGAAAAGTATAATCACTTGTCAATTTTGACAAATAAATGAAATCTGCTAATTGTTCTGGCAGCAAAAAATTCATGGAAATATTGTTCAATGTTCAACCCACATTACTCTCGAAAAATAAAATTTATTACATTATAAGGAAATAATGTCATTTCAAGAATATATTTTCAAAATAGTAGATTTTATCATTAAGGGTAGAAGTGAGTCTTTTTGTGCTAAGCCCAGAGATTGAAGACCGAGACGAAGTCGAGGTCGGCAACTGGGCGAAGCACAAAAAGACCTTCTACTCTGAATGATATATGTATGTACCTACATATGCTATTTTATCTTCAAGCGGATCACAAAAAAAAATTGGACATGAACTCATTTATTTTCTTTTGCTGCAGTTACAGTAAAATGACAATTTTCAAACTTACAATTTTCAAATTTTAAAGCACCAATAATTCCTAGTTCTCTTGTTGCAATACAATTATTAGCACTTAAAGGTTCAATAATTTTAGTAAAGTCTACTAAAATCTAAGATTATCTTTTTTTACGTTTAACGGTCATCTTGCTATTTCGGTTAAATATTGTATAATAATTTCATTATTTCGCTTTTTTAGAGGCTTTTTTTTAATGGGGACAATTTAATTATTAAATATGTCGTGTAATTATTGATAAATAAATCGTGAGAAATGCTTCCAAATGACCTTACATTTGACTCTTTTTTTTGTTGAAGAGATCTGCTTCTTATAGTTTCGCAACTGTTTGAATTCCCTTTTTTTCGGGTATCAAAGTCGTCGGTAAGCCATTAACTAAGTATAACAGTTAGTGATAATCAAGATTCTGTTTTTGAAACTTACTATTATTTTTGAATCGTTTACGAACCCATATAAAGCGCAGAATCGTCGTCAAGCGTGTCCCCGTCCTCAGGATGGGGTTAATCCCCGGCAGTTGCATCTCGTGCACGTAATTTCAGTAACACGTTAGTTGATCGCAGTTTATTAATGAGATATAGGTTTGGGCAGTTGAGTGATATAGTGGCCGTAACTCAGTGGGGCCAACTAGCCAGGTACACAAAGCCTGAGCGGTACGGTAATCCTTGCATGATTAACACCATAAATCTGCCGCGGATTAGCGCGATCGCCATCGCGGACTGCCATGAATACTTGGTATGAACTATTGCCTCTGTCCCTCTGGTCTCTCGTACCGCCGACGCCGCCTCCACCAGACTGGGAAATGCATATCAGCTTAAACCAACTCATTGTTATAACACGCTTCCTTGATTTATGATCCAGTATGTCACTGCGATAACGTATGGGTAATTAACAAACAGAAATCGATTACATCCCAAATGCACCCATTGCGATAATTTTACAAAATGTTGATCGAACTCTCGACAAAGGCAAACATGTCATGTCTGAAAGCAAAAGAACTAATCAAACTGTAGCTACTAAGTTCCACTCGACCACAGACACATTTCAATTAGTTATTTCCATTAAATCACTTTTCATTACTTTAACTCGTCTAGATTTTGGAAATTTAATTTTGAAATTTGTGTTGCAAATAAATGATTCTATCAACAGACGCCTCTGCTTAGATGTGGGGTAAATAAACAGAATGTTGTTATGTTCCAGAGTAAATCTCTGATTTGAAACGGCGGGTATCTACGGACCTCTGGATCAATACAGAGTTCTCAACCCCGCAGAGCTCGTGGCCGATTTACTAATTAAGATATTAAACAAGATTTAGACTCATCTTTCTTTTTCGTAATGAATTAGTGACTGCAATAATAAATTCAAACAATTAATTCCAAAAAAATTCGCAAAAAGGGGGTACATGATCGAAAATTTGTTTATTGTTCGCCATTGAATAAGTAGATCTTCATTAAATTCGTTTAGCGTCGGCAAAGCATTTAACACATAAATACTGTAATTTACAGTCCTTTTTTGAAAAAATAAGTTGAAGAAATGAAGAAATAAATTATTTACATCGTAAAGTTGAACAACCACAGAGAACCACTAGTACGAGTTTCATTATGTATCTATTTATATACCGGGTGACACTGTATCTTGCTTATTTTTAATTCGATTTGAATAAATGACACATCAAATGAAATATGTAGTTCTAAAAACACTTCAACATTATCTGATTCGATATTTTTTTATTCCATAAGTAGTTTCCACACTGTACAGGGTATTTAACGAGTGATCATGAGCTCGACGGAATTGAAAATGCAACCCACAATACATTTCCAAAGTTAAGGTGGATATTTGTTTTTCGATTTAAAAAGCATAAGACATAGTTAGCTTATGCAGTTTCGTAAATTTTGACATAAACGTCATTCTCTTGGTTAAATGAAATTGTTAAAACACGAAGGGCTAGCTTACAGAAACGAAATTAAGTTAATCGTAATCAAATGCGACATTAACTGAACACGTGACCAGATTGAACCAATCGAAGTTTCGGATTCATGAGTTAATCCCGCATTAAAATTTAATTCGAATTAAATATTTAATTCTCTTTCTATAAACTGGCCCGAAGAGTTTTTGGGAAAATATTTATTGCTTGGATAAACGCGCAACGCCAAAAGCATTTTTATTAAATCACGGTCACATAAATGTCAGTTGTAACAAATAAAATTATTGGAAGCAAAGCCACCATGGATTCATAATTTCATTTTAAAACAATACGATATTTAAAATAGCCACGTTACTTGTGAAAATGTATTGTGGGTTGCATTTTCAATTCCGCCGGGCTCACTATCACTCGTGAAATACCCTGTATATACAATATTTCCGATTAACTTTAAATACATAGGTTTCGAATTTTGAAATGACCGAGTAAATTATTTCTCAACAGTAAGAGTTTTTCTGTTAATCACTGCGAATTCTCCGTTCTTTTAAATTTTCAGAAAAAAAGTCGCCACAGTGTGAACTTTTTTGATTTAAATGTTAAATCACAAAATTTCTCACAAACTCCAAAACACGATGTCCCTTATTCACTCAGAATCTTCGTCTCCGTGTAATGCAAAACTAGAGTCCACTGGGCGGTCATAAATCAGATGGCCAGTGGATCTGCACCGGTCGACCGAAAAGATGATGGTCATTTGGAAGCTTTTCAAGCTTACAACGAACTGTGCGCAAATTCCCCGCTATCTGCATTCTAGTTGTATAAAATAGGTGCAATCCTGGACGAATGATAAATTCTCTGGCGCAACTCTAATCGTGGCATTTTTATTTTCGCCACAATAATTTTTATTTCCGCTGCGTAATTCTCGTCGGACATTTACTGGAACCACCCTGATACGGTGCAACCGTCGGCGTTATCTTTAAGAAATTGTATCAACAACAAGGGTGCTCACCACCACTTATCTACTTAACACGTGTTTACATATGTTTCATCTTGTTCGCCTTTTTAATGTGCCGCTCTTAAGTACCTGAATAAACAGACCGATTCCTTGAGGAATAACCATGTCTTTTTCCAACGGATAAAAATGATTAGATTTTTTTACAGACACCACTTATAAAAATACTGAACAACGTGTCTCTATTTGAAGCGATTATGATAAACCACTCTTCAACGCTGTGCGTGGATTTAATACATTGATCGTTTCCAGTTTTCGGGCCTTTCATTATTTGTAATTCTGTTTGTATTGTTCGCTGTATTGATGAATTCGAAAAAATTGAAATGAGTGTTTTGGGAGTATACATCATCTTCTAAAGCATATAACGACAACAGAATCTGCAATGATCTGTGGTTAGCCCAAATCCAGGTATTGTTGCTCTAATGCTACGTTACATATTTGAATAATGCTTTTGATACCTGTCAAATCGGATACAGTAAATCGAAAGATAAACACGAATGCCTACCCCGACTACCCATTTACATTCAGCTCAAAACACACAATAAAATGTGTCCATTAGATTCAGTTTTGTTCGTTTTCTCCCTAACCCAAACTACACAATAATCATGATAAATTACTTTACTTTGTTGTACCATTTGTTAATTAAACAAATCGGAAAAAAGTAGAGAAAATTTAATCTACATACATTTTTTCCAAAACAAAATATAACAATACTTACTGTTGTCAGTTTCATTCTATTATTACAGTTAGAAACCAATTTTCTCGTAAGTCTGGAGTCTTTTATATAAGAAGCAAAACATATTTTAATTCTAAAGAATTTCGTTATCTACTTTTACTGGTGCATACATCTTTAATAAATTTTTAAAATTTTAATAAAATTATTTTATGGAAACGCAAACATGTGTTTGGAGGAAATGTCATTTGTTTGATATCAATAATTAATAGAATGTAATATTTTTGTCCAGATCCTTGCCAAAAACAGTCGTTCCTCATTTAAACGTGGAATAAATCTTATTTAGAAGAAGATCCGCACTCAAATTTGAAATAGTTACTTTGAAACAATTCCATGTTCAGTATAAAGTATACGTGGCAAGTAACCGCACTTCATTAAAAATAAATTCCTGTGAAGAGCGCGCGGCCGTTAACGGAGGCCCCGGATCTGCGAGGATTTCCCGGATCTACAGAGCAACGCCGGAGTCTCGCGCGCTCAGCTCTTAGATGTGCTCCACTAATATGCTTAGCGCTCTTTCCTACAAATCAGCCGTAATGCAATCTCATACAAAAATTTATTTATTACCCCAGTAAACGGCACAGTAAAAGTGAAATACAACCACCGGGGTTCACTTCGAGCACACAACATAAATAAATTATTCGCAAACTCACCGACAAATATCTTAATTTATATTCGGTTAAGTTCAGATGAGTGACCACCACGCTTGACCGTTCAATCATGGGGAGCATGACCAAATGGCGAATAAATGATCAATCCACCCTTGATTGCCTCGCAGGACGATTACAAAGATACATTCCCAACTGGACTGTCATTCCGGTGTTGTCCATCTCTGACTGCGTGCAACAAAGGGAGATGGGCATGTGAGGGCTTGTGGGGAAGTTGACGGTGGCGGGTAGATGAGGCGTGAGAATATGTGGCACGGCTAATGCGATTAACATGGTATGAAATGTGAGGAGGGCCTCAGACGCGTGCCGTCCTGCTTATTAAACTGTAATTTGACAGAGTTACGGTTGATAAAAGATTTTTTTCACTAATGGAGTTGTTAGTGAGGAAAATTGGTTTCTCATGAATTTTACAGTTCCTCCGAGGCATTAAATAAAGCCACCTCCGAGTTTAAAGCTCCGTCATGAAATGACGCCGACACTTTTTCTATGAAGGTGGATCAAACGTCAAATTGATTCAGTTTTCGGCGCTGGTCAAGCTCTACTAAGAAAAACAAATTCTTCACGCCTTCACAGATAATTCTGATTTATTATGACCAGGGAATAGAAAAAAAAATCTTTCAAGTTCGACCCCTTACATCTGTAATGAGTATTTACTATTTAATTGTTTTTTTAAGAAATTTAATGCACAAATATTCCACCTAATAAACATTTAATTATGTACGCCAAATAACGCCGTCTATGCCAATAAAGTCAACTATAAAAATATACGAATATTTATGCTAGAAGGCAGCATCTTTCAGATGCTCTTCTGAGTGTTAAGCTACATCAACCATTGTTTGTTTCTGAGAAAGTGTCAATTCGGAGAGGAAGAAAACTGAACCAGTGCATCTGATTTTGCGGATAAATCAGCAGTAATATTAGTAAAACTTTCTTATCAGAATTAATCAGAAATTAACGAGGCGTTTGTGTAAACCTTCTAAGCGCGGGTTCTAATAATGGGCAGTATTTTGATTTCGTAAAAATGCTTAGAAACGGTCGTCACATTTATAGTCACTTCTGGTCTCCAGTGGCGGGTAGCGAAATTTTTGGAAAATTTTAAACAATTTTAACTCATTAACGAGAACGTTTACGAAAAAAAATTATTTATAAAAGTTGTTACTCTTGATGAGTTTTATTACCAGCTAAAATTAATGTACTTATTTCTGTTACACGCTGTATGTATAGATACGAATTTATTTAAGAAAAAAAACTAAGTGAATTCAGTTTCTTGGAAGATATACTCGTATTTAGCTGTCAATTCTTGTGCTTTTTTAAACCGTAGATTAATTGGAGCATGTTGACAGCTAACCTAAAATTTAGAGCCTAAAAAATCTATCTTTTTTTCTTTCTTTGCAATGTTTTACATTAAAAATAGAATAACTTAACGATTCCTATTCTTGAAGCAAATACATATCTAAGGGCACCCTTGCTGAAAACAAATATGTTCAATTATGTCCCGATTAAACATAAACAAATCTTATTCGTGTCAAACGGCGGGAATTTCAAACTTTACACTGTTCTAAACGGTTTAATTTTTCCAACGGCTACTCAGCCCAGGATTTCATTTGAACGCGTGATGTAAGAATCATCTTCATTAAAAAATTTAATAAGTTTATCTTTGGTGTAAAATCAAATGAGTTAACAACATACTAAAAATATAAACTCTACGCAAACAAAATATTTATAATGCTTGTTAAAAAATTATTTAAACAGGAAAATCGGAGGCTATTTATTCGATTTATCGGCCGAGTATGCGTTACTTTAGCATTTAACTTACTTTTAAGCAAACAACTTAGATAAATATTTCTCAAAATTTTTTATGCAGCGCCCCCTTTTCATCATACTCGTATTATTTCCGTGTGACCCCCCTTAAGTGTTTACTAATGTAAATTTAAATTCTTCTTATAATGAATTAGGTACGAGATCGTCTTCTTATAGGAGCTACCGAGGCTGTAGCCTCCTAGCTGAAATCAAAACCTAAGATTAAAAAAAAACTTATAGCATTTCCGAAAGCCTTGGCGGATCTCTGTGAGACCATCGCGGCCCTCCTGGGGTCTCAGGCCACAGGTTAAGAACCACCGGCTTAGATAATATCATAATTAACTTCGTTACGGTTTTGCTTATTACCGACGTATTTTTTAATTTGTTTGGAAATAAAGCATTATGAATTATCACCGCAAGATAACTGGTATGAATCAATGCGCTAAGATTAGTGAATTAGTGGTAAAATTAAAACACCCAAATCCTAATAGCCCCTAATATTAGAAAGAAAGAAATTTCATCGTTTAAAAATATTTTTCCATCAGAGTCAGTGAAGTTTAATTAGTGATGTCTGCTTCCAGTTACAAATTCCACATTTTATGAGCTTAAAGTATTTTAATATTAAAAAACGTGTATTCGTCAAGACGTTGCCCCCTTTATCGCTCATTTTAATTGATTTGAATTTCCGTGCACGCGGTTGGATAAATTTCGGGCCTAACTGTTCTAGCGCCGTTGACAGAACCAATAAAGGAAACAATAACATACTGTGGCGAGGGGGTTATAATTGAACAATCACACGGAGGCCTGATTAACAAGTCATATGAATGAGCTCACACCGGGGGGTGCACATATATTGCGACTCCCTGCGGCGAGCAATAACTGGCGACGAGGTGGACACCGTGGACGGGGCGGAAGCCCGGTCGCATGCATTACGCCGTTTATACAGTCGTTTGGCTTAGTTTACCTCGTAAATCACTTTTCATGCTGATTTACCACTGCTGTCAAGAGGGAAACACTATTACGCACGTTTAATTAATGTTTGGTGCATCGGGCGACGATAAAAAATATCATAAGCTGCTGGAACAGATATATTAGTGCAGAAAAAAATGTAAGGGTTGTGCGACGTTGAAAAATAAACCGCTAATAGGGGTGCATTAATACGGCGCGTGCAGATGAACTCGCGACCGTCAAATTTGGTCCCTCCAGGTGTAATTAAATTTGTAATGATCTCGACTGATTCGGTTTGTTATTCGAACGATATCGGTGTATCTTTTTTCTTTTAATTAAGTTTCTGTCATTGCTTTATCGACGAGAAATTGTCGAGGCGCCGACCTCGCTTGAATCCGCCCTTCATCCGTCGGTTTTTTTTTCGGCAAGTGCACCACCGCTCGGTTGATATAAATGGCTCGGGGCCGGGAGCTCTTCTTTGTTTTGGAGATATATGAATCCAGCTCGGTAAATTGGTCCTTATAAAACGACCTACCATTTTCGCCGTCATCTTCTGTTACGCCTGTCTTCCATCTGCAGCGGCGAGTCTCCCTCGGGGGGAGAACAGCCGCCCCCGAACCGTGGCCAACGACCCATCTAATTGCGGCGGCTGGAATGAAGATCGACGAGGGGCGCGATTGGCCGCGACGGCGCGAAGTTATGTTGGGGGAAGCGTTGGAACGGATCCGAACAATGCGAAGGGGCCTGTTTCTCTTATTTCACTCACGGAAACGGAAAATATTGCACCCCTATTTACGTGGAAATTATTTCAGAACGATTCTTCTCAACCGGAAACTGCTCGTCGAGCGGCCGGGTTTTTTTAATAAACTGCTCGATTGCGTTCGAAATGAGGAATTGCTTAAACGAGAAACTTTAATTAAAATATTTTGTTACGGGGTGGCTTGGGGCAGGGATCGGGAAAATGGAGAAAAGCACCGCTGCTGTGACGGCTGAAAAATGCGTTTCGACCACGAAAAAATTCTGTTTAAAAATAAAAAGAATACAAGGTACAAGTACTCCAAAAATAGCGTTTCTTATTTAGGACTAGATTGGAAATCTTGATTAGATTAAGTAAAAAATTCTTTGCGTTTTAAAATAAATTCTAAAAAAAATATTAAACCGTGCCGAATAGGCGATAATAGTAGATTATACAGGGTGTCTTAAAATTATCGTATTCCGAGTTCGGGGCTTAGTAGGGGACATCCTGTTGACCAAGTAAAAATGTTTAAAAAAAATTGCTGTCACTTTGAAAAAAATATCAAAATTGCCAATATTTGTTCAAAGTATGTACCTGATTAATATTCTAGCTATGTTGTACTTCCCTTTTGAACAAAAATTGGAAAATTAAAACTTTTATTTTTTCGAAATAAAGCTGTTTTTTCAAGAAATGTCTTTTCATTTATATTTTAATATTTTACATAATCATCCTCACCATATTTCAAAATGAATGTCAACCATTTATATTTTTTATTTGAAGAAAACATCATGAAAAGTTTGAACCTTCAGACCCATATATCTTTGTAAATGTTTTTTATTTTATTTTTTCGAGATTCCTGAGATTTTTCTCTACAAGACCCTCGACTTACAATACGTTAATTTTGCGACACCCTGTATCATTAAGAGTAGAAGTGAGTCTTTTTGTGCTAAGCCCAGAGATTCAAGACCGAGACGAAATCGAGGTCGCACAACTGGGCTGTCATCTTTAATAAACGAAAAACAGATGATCAGCAAACTGCTTGCCTAAACGAATTTTGTTTTTGTTTCAGGTGTGGTTCAAAAACCGGCGCGCAAAATGGCGGAAACGCGAGCGCAACGCGATGAACGCAATGAACGCAGCCGCCGAATTCAAAACCGGCTTCGGCACCCAATTCAACGGCTTGATGCCCACATTCGGCGACACTGACACCCTCTATTCGTCCTACAGTTACAACAACTGGGCCACCAAGGTACCCAGCCCTTTGGGCACGAAGCCCTTCTGGTCGGTGGTACCTCCCAACCACCACCAGAGCCCGGTCAACTGTTTCAACGCAGCTACGTCGGTGGCAGCCGCCTCCATGTCCGGAGCGGCCGGTACCATGCTTCCCGGTGGAATGAGCTCAGGTTTGACCAGCACCCCGACGGCGGTGGCGCCCCAACCTTGCCCGTACACGACCCCCGCAAACCCGTACTCCATGTACCATCACAGAGCCGCGACAGAGCCCTGCACTGCTATGTCTTCCAGCATAGCCTCGCTGAGGCTGAAAGCTAAGCAGCACACCGGATTCGTGGGCTACTCCAGCGTAAGTCCGGTCAGGTCTAGTTCGGCAGGGTTGTCTGCTTGCCAGTATGCGGGAAGCGGAATAGGGGTAGGTGAGAGGCCCGGCTGAGAGCACGATCTGGCCTTGATGGCCCAATTAAAACACGAAGACCAAGACGATTGATAAGATAAGTCCATTCTGTTTGAACAAATATGCTTATTATCCAATCTGTTTGCCAGCGATAAGAAACCCAAAATGGCAGACGAATTCCATTACGTGTCCATTCCGTGAGGAATTTGCAAATTTTGTGAGGCGCAATTAATAATTAGAGAAACATCCCGTACACAAAATGACGTGACTTGGTAAAACAGGCTAGCTGCTTGCACAAATTTATTTATACAAATTTTAAAACGCTAACTGCACCATAAAAGTGGATGCTAAATATCCAAAAAAGTGTCAACTAAATGTCAATAATATTCAAAAAATTTCGACACTAAATGACGAAAGTAGAAAAAAAAAGGAAAGTGATATTATTTATTTGGACAAGCTGCCGTTATGGTGTAAGTCAGTGAAAGCTGCCAGCCTTTTTCGAACACCTCGTATATGAACTGTGTTACATGAATTGCAATGTGATTGGTATTTTTTTGGATAATTCCAACCCCATTATTAATTGCGCCTAACTAAATATTTGTCGTTTCCACCCTTTCCCTTTCCCATTTGTCAGAATAATTAATTATCTGCTCTGCAATAAAACAAAACATTTCGCCGTTCCCGCTTTGGTAAAAGATAAAATCAAATTTCGTTATAATGTATAAATTGTTTATTTTAAAAGCGGATAATTAGTTAAAACGACAGATGAAAAGAGATGTTAATCAATTAGTTCGACATGAGAAGACTTCAATATAGCAATATCTGGTCTACGTGTTGTATCAAAATTTGTAAATAAAAAGTCTAGTTTTGATGTCGATTTGTAAAGTAGATGATGATTTATTGTTCTGTTGGGGGCGCGTTTTCAAAAACGATTAAAAATAACGTAGTGTCTAGTAATTAATAACATAAATTATCCAGCCCCTTACCTGAGTTTTTAATTAATTGTGAATTATCGCCATGTAAAATAATACCCCCGACTTCCACGTGCCATACATTTAATTTAGTTTAATTAGAGTTCACCGTTCGAAATGAATGTTTTCTGCTCAATTAACCAGAAGTGATGATAAAAGATTTTTCATTTTTTGTTGATAGTGCGTTATAGTTTAGGTATTACATTTGCAATGATGTAGTACAAAGTTTCTAGCCAAATATATTTTATAATCGTGCCAAATGATTTCCAAAGATTTACTTGTTTAAGTTTATTGTTCTTGATTAAAGGAAATAGATGAGATTGGCGATGGCCCTTTTTGTAGGCCATCAGTACAAAGGCTGCAAAGTGCAATGTAATATAATCTGATGCGTGTTGTGGATAAGCGAATGAATGAGAGCTGTACTTACTTATTTGTAAGATATTTGAATAGATTGTATAGTGATATCCCCACAAAACTATTGTACCTATCTCCTAACAATTATACTCTGTGCATATCGTTTGTAACTGTTTGAACATTTTCAATCATCTAGTCACAATAAAATTAATCCATACTTACTGATTCGTTTCATTTCGAAAACCAAGTAATCTGTGATCACACCAAAAGACCGATTTCTCATCAGAACTGTCTTCGCTAAACCAGGTAAGTGAGATAATTTTATTAAAACTTGTAATGTTGGCCCGAAAATGAGCCCTAATTGATTAATAGATTATTATGTTAAAATAAATGAGCAAAAATCCGTCATTGAAAAGTATGCGTTAGTCATATCGCACACAAATATTACAATTGATTGGAGATTAATGTTTGCAACTGAAAACAATACGATTAAATTATCAAATATTATCTACAAGACGTGCAAAATTTGTGCTACAGTTGGTTGCAAAAAAAACGGGAACTGTCAGAATAAAATTGACACTTTTTTTAAATTTCTTCATAGTGTGAAATCTTCTTACGAGATATATGTACGAATAGGTTAGAATTAACGTAAAAATTCAATGACATTTAAAAAAAATTATTTGATAGTACAAAGTCTTTTTGTGGTAAGCACAAAGATTGAAGACGGAGACGAAGTTGAGGTCAGCAACTGGGCGAAGCACAAAAAGACCTTCTACTCTGAATGCAAAAGAAAATAAATGAACTCATGTCCAAATTTTTTTTTGTGATCCGCTTGAAGATAAAATAGTATAGGTATATTATACTATTTTATCTTCAAGCGGATCACAAAAAAAAATTTGGACATGAGTTCATTTATTTTCTTTTGCTGCAGTTACAGTAAAATGACAATTTTCAAACTTACAATTTTTAAATTTTAAGGCAGAAGTAATTCCTAGTTCTCTTGTTGCAATATTATCAGTACTTGAAGGTTCATACTAAAGTCTACTAAAATCTAAAGTTTAGTTTTTAACGTTGAATGGCCATCTTGCTATTTTTGATTTTGACATCTGTCATTCGTGGACATGGGCGACTCGTGTTACACCACAGTGGCACAGGTTAAATATTGGATAATAATTTCGTTATTTCGCTTTTTAAGAGGCTTTTTTAAATACGGGTAATTTAATTATTAAATATTTCGTGTAATTATTGATAAATAAATCGTAAGAAATGCTTCCAATGACCTTACATTTGACTCGGTCGAGTTGCCTGTGGACATTTCAACTCCTGGGATTTGAAGTGTTTCAAGTCCGGTTACAAAAAAAAAGCCACTTCAACCAGTTCTATAGAGATACACAAAGTTTATCAGGAATTTAAATTTCAAAATGGCTTCCGCTTCCTTTCTTTCATTGTATGGAACAGATGGAACTTTTGTTTTTGCAATAGTAATATAAATATAAACGAATGTGTTACTACGTTTGTTATTTTCCTAAGATCTCAAGAACCAAAGTTTTCAATTTATGATAACATAATAACAATACGTTTGATAATACCTAAATAAAATTGAAAACATTTTAAATGTGCTTAATAATAATCATAATCAAACACAAATGTGGCAGTTTAAAGACTGCTCTTGTTGTATCAGTGTAAATAAATTAAGAATTTGATAAAAAATTAAGTATATACGGGAAAATGTCTTTCCCGCACCCAGATGTTTTTTACTTTGCAACAGAAACTAGAGCAAATTGCTTTGTAAGGTTGGTATTAAATGACGTAAGCAGATGATAATGTAAATTCACTTTAAACAAAATGGACGTTTAATTATTATTAATCGTCTACAAAGTATGAAATCAGCAAATAAAGTAGGTAGTATCGAATTTGATTCCCTAATTTCAGGTGGCGTCAAAATACTTTCGTCAAAGCAGAAACAGAAAAAATAATGAACCAAGAATGAATCGACAGCACCGACGCTTTAATTTTTTTAAATATTTTTGAATTAATCGTTACAAAAAATATTGTACCTAACGTATGATGCGGGAAGACACATTTCCCGCCTAAGCACTTTGTGTGAATTTATCTTCCGGCAAATGTTAGGTAGCTAAATATTTTGCTTGTAGCAACACTCTGTATACTTAAATAATATAAAAAAACGTCGTTCCTCTTCCCCAAAGTTAATCTGCGGGCGATCCACTCACAATAATTGGAAAAATTATAAATGCGCGAGATTTTTCGGTCTCCCCCGGTTGGAGTGGTGAAATCGTCGCATGGATACGCAGATGTTCCGGGGTGGCATTTAAACTATTATTATGTTGATCGGGCCATGATAGCGGGATTACACTTGCAATAAAACCAGCACTGATACATATCAATGCAACCTCAATATGCTCCGACTGGTCGCTTTATTTATAGCCCGAATACGCGAACTGGTGACATGCTACTCCACCCCCGAGGGGCGCACGTTCGTGTTACACCATTACCATTATGCTAATATTCATTTTTATTGGATTTGCCCTCAGATATTCTACACATATGTGTCTATGATCTATGCTATTATTTTAACGCGGGGACTTGATCAAAAAGGGGGGAGAAATCAGGACCGGATTTGCACGGTTAAATTAACCTCTCCGAAGACGTTTTTGTTGCATTTTTAAGGTGAGTTTACAGTACATTAGGGCGTGATCACTTAAGGATATTGAAGGCGAATCTCCTTTTATTGAAGATTTTATTTTTATAGACCTTTCAGCAGCAGATGCCCATTTATTCGAAAACGTACATTTTATCAACTGTTTGTTTTAAAAAAATACGAGGCACTAACATTCCTGCAATAACAATAACAATCATGTTATTACCGATAATTAAAGTCATACTGCTTTATGTGAAATTATTATTTCGATATGTTTATCTCGCGTCTATTAACGTCAGCAAAGTGATACGTGAATTCGTCAGTGTTGATTTTTTTTTGTTCCATTGCAACACTTGCATAATGTAGCTATTTAATTAGCTAAAAGCATTCTACCGTATAAGAGTGACGGGCACCGGAGCGTAATGTGGTTCCACTGTAAATGTACGAGACATTGGGTGCCTAATCCGAACTTAACGAGTTTCTGCCCCGATTCTGGCCATTTCGTCCCGTACTCAAAGTCTAAGCAATCAACATAAGAATCTAAAATAAAATCCGGAGTTATTTTCTTTTTCACTTATAAAGTCGCTTTCCTGCACCGGCTCTCCCCCAAGGGTATCAGAGAAGGTGAAATAAATTCTGATGCGCTTAATTCAATTCCGAGGGTGTTTGTAAATACGGCTAGGTGCAATAATTATTTGATTTAATATTGGGAGGTGCATCGGAAATTAGTTTGCAGTGAATTCAATAGAAATACATTTTTGACATAGGCTATGCGAAATTGAGTAATAATTTGTATTAGTCGTAGTCAAGTGTATTACTGACAAATTCAAGTGATGACTATAGAGCATGTTACTTTATTTGACAGTGACAAATCGCAATTGGGTACACTATTACGTTGGAAGTATTTGATCTTTAATATCATTTTTACTCGGAAGACTACAAGACTAGATTTTATACCAAAAATAACGATTAGTTGGGTCGATAAATCTGACTTCTTCTAATAAGAAGACATGGACAAACAAAACACTAGTTTGATTTTATATTCATTATGCAAAATATTTTCCATTGTATCATATACAACGTGATCACGAATGACTGAATCTGTTGGTAACAATGAAAATTTGAATGATTTTGGTACCACTGTAATCTAAACGCATTTCTAGTTGTCAGCTTTGACAGAGTTGACAAGCGAATTTGAAAGGGTCATCTTTGTAATAGCATAAACATACCCGACATAACCTAATTTTTTTTTAATGTCGTGTCAAGTTAAAACATCCGGTCAGTGCCAATTACGAAACAGAAAAACACCAATATTTTTCAATTGTTTCATTGCCAACAGACTCAATCATTATTGATCACTTTGTATTAATTTGTATTCGTATTCGTATGAGGAAAAAATGTAACAATTTAGGCAATCTTCAAGACAACATATTTAATATGTGATAAGACTACCTGCTATTTTTATTATCAGTCATAAATCAATCACTGATATAAATTATCACAGAGGGATCATACCGCCAGTAAACCCTCAGAATGACGACTATTCAACAAAATTTGTATCTCGTGTTTGAGTTTCATAAATTTGCATAAATTTCATACAGTTTACGTTTATTACTTTGTAATTTTTTTAGTATTTTCATTAGTGAATATAAAATTAAATGCAAACATAAAACTATTTTTGGGTACATGTATAACAAAAGACCATTTATATTTTTTTGAATAAATTAAAAAATAAATATTTTGTTGCAAATCAACATTGTATGTTTATTTAAAATTTATATTATAATACTTTCCAAGAAGTACACACCAATGGAAAATTTTTACAAAATTACGATTTTAAGATTAAATATATCTTCCATTAAGAAAGCTGATTCGCGATAAGATTTCCCAATGCCAGAATAAATCTTAATCATATCGTTAAGGCTTAAATGTGTTTAACATTAATTTTCTTTAGGTGAATCAGGAAGGAAAGTAGTACGATGTATTAAGATGTGGAAGTCGCAATTTTGTATCCTGGAAGTGCTTGTTTTTGTGGAAAATAAATTTGTAAAAATCCAAAAATTCATTTGTAAGACTTTAACAAGCCGCCGACTCGTGCAGCTCATACTTTTTAATGATGAAAAGCGAAGGAAAGGAAAAGACAACTTTATAGTGGCAGTTTTCCTATTTTTATATCTGTTTCATTTCCGTTTTATGTGTCTTATTTATCCACCCTTGCACACGTCACTTCCAGTATTTTACAATCTAATCATGGGGAACGCACTGAAGTAATCCTATGTTATTTCTCTTGGTGTGTTTTCAGTCGTCTAATCCGACGTTCGGGACGAATCCGGTTCGAGGGCGTTTCCGGGGATGTTGAACCGCGAACTGGGCGACTAGTCGGTGGCTGCTCCGCGAACTTCCCTCCCGAACATTTGGATAGGAATATAAAATAAACTAACACGACCCCCCTATACATATTTCGTTTTGTTTTCCGAGGGATCCAGTCTTTCTTCAATGTTATTTCCGGATTGCTTTTTAGAATTTACAGAAATTTTATTTGCAATCGGTTATTTGGCTGAGCCGGCAGCCGGAGCGTCTAATTTTTTTCGAAAGGGATTTATACGAAAAATAAATATTTCATCTGGGGAAAACTCGATAATTGAACGGAGACGGCAAACACCATTCTCTGAAAATCTATTACAAATAAACGTTACATAATAAATCATAAACATAATTACAATTACAATAATTTAAGCAAATAGGAATTCACTTTTTACTTAAGCCAGCATTAAGTGTGCTTTAAATTAAAATAAAATAAAAAATGTCCAAGTTATTAAATGTATGCTCTATAAAAAATCGGAAAAAGACAAATCAACAAAACTACAAAAATAATCAAATGATGAAAAACTAAACCCAAGCAAATTTGAAAGTATTTACCTAAATGCAAGGGTGGATCGTCGTTTATTGTCCTAGGTGTAACAGACGCTAACTGACAAATGAATTAATTAATCAACTACCTAGTGATTATTTATTGACAATAGATTGGTGACATTTGATGGATTCTTCTTAAGTTTAAAAATTAGCTGATCAAAGATTCGTTGTCATAACAAACGACATGAGTGAATTATTAGGTCACTTTCAAATCAAGTGATTATACTAGTTGTTGGTAAAGCATTGAACTTTTATGATATAAAAAAAGCAACAGTTATCTTAGAATAAGTGGTAAAATGAGTTTTACCATTGAAGTTAAATAATTAAATAATTAATAATAGAGTTTTCGAGAGATAGGCAACCAATAAAACGACTGTGTAAGCAAGTATACATGTGTGTACGATTAAGCTAAGAGCACTCTTGATTTGTTTTCTTGTTGATCACTCTGTATAAGCACGTTGTCACAAAGCTTGAAATAAAAGTCAACAACAAATATTAAAAATTAACAGTAAAATTTGTTGAAAACCCTCGTTAACAACTTTTTTGTTTCTTCAATAGCAAAAATAGTTTTTGGATCAATTGAAAGACTCTTGAACTTTTTTCAAGGTTTTTTTAAAATTTGGTTTTTGACAACAATACATTAGGAAATTTTCTAAATTTTTACTCATAAATAAAATTGAAAAATACAAAAAGCGGTGTGAACGGCATAACGGTGAATTAGAAAAGTAAGTGGAGCACAAAACTATTAACAAATGAAACTTTTGCCGTTAAATAAATAGCGTTATTAATTTGAAAGGATTATTGTTGTATGATTTGTAAAAACTTTATAAAAGGCGGAAACTACTTTGCAGCGAGCGAGTTGTTCGGAGACTGACTGCGTCTGCAAATATTGATTTAAATTTCGTGTTTCGATAATAATTGGCAGTAAATTATTTAGGATTCCGGGCGAGTTCGCATAAGGCAGTCGGGTGGTGGTCGAAATTCCGGGTGGAGAGGGCCCGGAGCGGCCGCCAGGGCTAAAGTGGGATTAGTGGAGCTCGAGCCAATCAAGGCTAGCGGAGGGTTCGTGTGTTGTGGCCCTCGATTACTCTGACGGCACAAAGGGGGAAACCACAAGAAACTCCTGCTGGCTGGTGTTCTGTATCCGTCAATAACACTAACTTTCCGGGCAGACTTCATAATCGTCCCGATACGAAGGCGGTGCATTATTTTCGCCCGGAACGTAAAAAAATCCGCCGAGGAATCGTGGTAATTAGAGGAAGCAGCAAACGAGCTACCTGTAGCTGGCTATAGTTTTTTTTAAATATAGATATAATGGGACGTATCGAAAATCCATTAGGTTAAATGCCGTGCTAATTTAAGAGTAAGCTGGAAAATCGCGCAAAATTGAAATAAAAAGCCTCCGGATTTAAATAACAAGCCGCGTAATGTAGCTCCGGATAAACCTTTAAATCTCATCGGAAGAATTATTGTGATCGGGCCGTTTGTTTCGTGACATAGTTTGGCGAGACACGTCATTTATCGACTCCTAATTTCCTCCTGCTCCTTGCTCTAAATCAATTGGCCCATCCTCGATCTACCAGCGACAGTAGATAAATCCGGAAGAATCAAGTCAGCTTACAATGGCACCTGGCATCATCTGCCATGGAATACGGGAATCGGAGTGAGACACGTGATTAGATAAGTGCCAAGCTGGAACGAGACGCTCGGAATGGGAGGTAAAACCGGGCTAAGTCTTCAGCTTTACTTCCGAGTCATTTGATCCTCTAAGAAAATTTGTGTGATGTACGCTGCACGGTCTTCGCCGAGAACGATCCGCAAAACGGTGCCATTTTTTTGCTTGTGGTTAATTAGTTCAAATCTAAAATTTCTCGTTGTTAGTATTCTTGACGTGTGGCGGTTTCCGAAAATTTGGCTTATGTATCAGGATTCCTCTCGCAACTTCCCTCTTTAGATGAGGGTCCAGAATGTTTCCACCTAGTGTCAAGTTTAATAAAATTATTGAAGCTTCTAAAAAAACGTCAGAAAATGCGAACAGAATTAACCGACACACTATTTTGTTTCTTTGGTCAGATTAAAGGGTTTTGATAACAAACTTTATTAACAGTTATTAATTATAAACGTATTTTTTAAATAATGCGTAAGTTTCAGTCGCGAATTAATATACCTATTTACTCGTATAACGAAATAACGAAAACATCAGTATGCACATAGTATACAAAAATGTATCATAATTTAGGATGATGGATGATAAAATACGCTTATACGTAGTTTACGCATAACCATGGCAGTAGGAGAGTAACTGATAATTACAAAATACATTCGAACGATTACAAAATCAATAAAAACAGAATATTGCAATAATAGGCGTGTTTCTACTAAAATTTTACTAAAATAAATACATATTAATTTAGACGTTTCATCTGTCCCTCGAAAATAAATAAATAATAAAATTAAATAATTACGGGTATTTCCAGATTTTATATGTAAAGCTTATCATTTGCCTGCAGTAATAGATACAGATAGAATAATATAGTTAATTACATCATCTAATTGCATCAATAGTGTAAAATTTAACAGAACTGAGGTGTATTTTCTTCTGATGTCCTGGTCGGTATGGCAAACATAACTAAAAATACAAATAATAAAAATACAAAATAAATAATCTACGTATCAACAATTTAAAGACAACAAAATCTTTCTTTCTAAAGCAAAAGTAAAGCACTTATGGGCATTAAACGGTTAGGTCAGGTCAGGTTTTTCTAATTTTTCAACCAAGAAATAATAAAGTAAGGTTACAGTTTTATCTACTAGTGAATCATGGGTTGCCTAAATATTATTATTTCTTCATGCATTTTTAAATACAAAACAAAAAACGTTAGATTAAGAATTTAAGAACAGGCTATAATTAAATATTATTTATCAGCAAATTCAGACAACATTGAAAAGTAAAGGATTCATCAAAAACATTTTCGTTTGTTGCAATGTTGCAACACTAAATTTATGAACAAGAAAATAAGTGTTAGGTAATAAACTTTGTGTTTAAATTAAATATACACACACATATTATACCGCGTGAGCAACAATAGCTAAACAACTGAAACCAGTTGGCAATAAAAAATTTACTTGAAATTGAAAAGACTGTGAATTGTACTTATTTTCCATTTGTTTTATTGTCATTATTGACAATTGACATACATTTAAAACTTTAACCTCTTGGTTTTTGTAATCTTTTATTAATAAAATGGTTTTCTTCTTGGAACATGACATAAAAGTCACCAGTTTTATTGCCAACTCAAACAGTAATTGTTGCTCACTGGGTATAAGTTATGATAACAGATAAAGCTTGAAGAAATCTTCTAAGTTATGCAGTACTAAAATAAAGTAAGGGATTAAATTTTTCAAATTTATGTCACAAATTCTCGACTAGATCAATTTATATGGTAGCGAAAGAGACGCCAACTCAGAAAATTTTACAATTTGGCAACAAAAGTAAAATATTTTTTGAAAGATCTTTATTATCCTCTACCCAATAGTGAAAGGATTTTTAAAAAGTTGATTAAAACAAAAAACGATATTAATTAACGTCAATAAAAATAAAATTCTCGCCATTAGTCCTCCATATTTTCTAAGTTGGATAACAAGATCTTTCAAAAAATATAACATTTTACCAGTGTTGTCATTTTAACATTTTTGAGTTGCCTCCCCTTGCGGCCCCACTGGGTGTGATAGAAAATCGTAATTTATGCCAAGAGATTCCATTTAGAAATACAAATTGATCCGTCCGAGGATTTTTGCCAAAAATCAACGACATAAATTTAAGTAATTTTATTCCTTAGTTTACACTCGCACGGTCTCATAGATTTCCATTCCAAAATTTAAAAGTAAGCAAATAACTACACAATATTTGTTCAGTGAAGAAAAAAACGTATTTAAATTTGGTGGATTTATTTTCTTTGCCACATAAAAAACTAACGCCGCTGTCAATTATATCAGCCGTAAGAAAAAAAAAAATTGACAGCCTCCGTGTGTAGTAAAGTAAATCTTTATTTTAGAGGAAACAATACAGGATTTGATTGATAGTTAATTTTGTTATTTTTTCGCTTTTATTAACCCAACGTACAATGGGCAACGGTTAACTGAAGAGGCACAACACTTGGTTTTAATAATATTTTATTACATGTAACCCATTTTGTTATACCTCCTGCAAATGTTACTTTCTTGTTTATGTAAATGCAATAAATTAGAGCGCATACTATATTTATCTTCCTGAACAAGACGTTAGTACTCAATCTGTTGGAAGAATGTAGGACTGTTTTTCTTTGTGAATTTAGAATCCAGTGAGCATCCTAGCGTAAATCACCACTGTTTGTTCTAGTCAAAATGAATAATCGTTCAGCGGTTGTGTTTTATTGTAGCAATAATATAAAATGATAAATGCGTTCGTTTTCTTGCACCGAAAAAAGCTAAGAAAAATAGAGACGTGTAAAAGTTTGCAGAAGTAATACGTGTATGTGACGAGAGACACAATTTATTTTTTCCACCGTCATCGTATGAAGTTGCCTGTGAAAAAGCAGCAAACTCTTCAAATAAATAATCCCTGAATTCTGACGCATACAGATATGTGTATAATTTAGGAGATTATGTAATCTGGTCGATTTAGTTGGAAGACGTAGTTTACAGTTTTGACGTTTACTCCTCCTGTGAAATAAGATTTGTGATCGTCTTGCGTAGCGTTGGTAGAGGGCGCTCGAGAAAGGATTAATTCCGTGACGTCAGGGCGTCTCTCCAACATACTAATGGGGCGTCTCGCGTCCGCTTTTATTAGTATTTATGTTTCCAGACATGACGAATGCGAATTCCTTATATTTGACACATAATAATATCACTGATTTATTTATGTTTTCTCTGTGTGTACGCATTTGAATTGGGAATGTCACTGAGCTTTACTAATTGCACGTTTCCGTCGGTTTAAACGTGCGTACTCTATCAAATAGACTTTTTCTCTTCCGTCTTCTTCTTTCTAAGTCATGTGTAAGTCATAAATCTTTCCTTGTCCCGATATCACTATCGATTATTTGCTCCATTTGTTCCAGTCGATGCGGCAAAGTATAAATCTTTCGCTTCTATTCACTACTCGGAGCAGCCGAACGAAATTTAGTTACTTCTATTAAAATCAATGGGCGCTTCGTGTCTCCTCGAGGCCTCTATTTGTCTGGTGTCGATCAAAATTCACAATTCATATTTATTTACTTCGACGGAAGGAGTAAGTACTCCACGTTGGATTGGGGGTACGGCTGCTATCGTCAACTCTGCACTACTCGTCACGTCACGACCATCCGATTTGCATCGGTTTCGTTTTAAACACAGTTTCAGTGACAGGACAAAGGGTACATGTCCAGAATTCGCAAAGTCCAAGAAAGCCGAACTCACTCCCTATTTCTTCATTTGAAATGTAACGCGTTTTTGATCGAGCCCACTAAACGACCGTCTGAATCCGCCTGCACATTATTCTCGTAGTTGGCTTTGCACGGCTTCCGTGGCTAGTCCGGGTTCTCAAAGTAAAATCCGGGAACGCGCCACGTTCGCCAACTTTTTATAATACACCACCGCCACCACAGTTCCTTGGGATGCACTCCGAAGTGCAGATTTCCGCAGGAGACAGGATGGAATAATTAAACTCTTGACAATTAGTTCGGGTTTTGCTAATTAAAAGTTGGTATCGTGAAAGTTGCTAAACTGCTCGAGGTGCAACAAAGGTTTAGATTTTTAAACGACATCGTGATGCGGTTAGTTAGGAATTTTCTTTGCATATGAACGTACTCCATACTAGGAATCATGCTGTTTTTAATTTCAAAATGTTAAAGCAACATTAATATTTGTACCGCGTCAAGACACTATAGAAAAATTTAATTTATTCTTCATTACTCTACACCCTGTTCACGTATCAAAGATCCCCAACATCGCAATTTACGGCGAAGATACATGTGGCAACGCTGTTGAATTTTGATCTAGGGGAAAATCAAAAGATAGATTATATCGGGTGTTCCTGGATGGTTCCTGGCACAACGGATTGCAGATCACAGATCATCTGTTTAAAACTAACCTCACTTTTTGCAAAAATAATTTCAATCATTAAAAGTCACTCGATATTTGCAGTGGATATCGGTTGAGTAGAACACTGTATTCTACAACAAAAACATATTTTTCTACTTTGCGTTCGTACTGATGCTGTTACGATACTGTTTTGCGTATCGTAATAGGAAAAGGCGTGATATAATAATAATATGTACTAAAAAAAATGAAATTTAATTTTTTAATGTTGACGGATACTGTGGTGTCGCGGCAGACAGCAGACGTGACCTTGGGTGGAATCCTTCAACTTTAACGATTTTAAATTTAATTTTTTTTTTCATTGAAAAAGTGGCAAAGTAGAAAAAATACTGTATGACATCTCGTTTATAAGGCACTTTATCGTACTTACTCCATCCTCGCTACGCTCGTCGTGCTCTAAACCCGTGCGTGCGATAAAATGCTTCTTATAAGACTCGTATCATAATATACTATTACAAACAACAATACATTTATTTCGTTTTCTTTGGTACAATTGAAATTTTTCTAAAAAAAATCTTTGTGATATAATATTACATGCTTTTGTTTTTAAGAATTTTTTCTTGGTGCTCTATGCGTAAATTCGCACAATCCAAACAGCCGCTTAACTGGAGCAAATCAGTCCTATCCAGATGTGTCCAACTTTTCTGTTTTCCAACTTTTCGTTAATGAAATGTTCTTCATTGCATTGTAATGTTAGAAGATATTTTTTTTACATATGTATTTTCGTCTTCCGTGGTGACCTGAAGAAAAGAAAACATTCGATTTCTACATTGTCACTCGTGTTAGAGGGAATTGATAAGAATTGAATGCAAATTGGTGAAAGTGAGAGACAGTAGCAGGTTAAAAAGAAAATGTCTAAATATTTGTCCGCAATAATTGGTAAATTCGCGAGCGATAGCGGAAGAGCCCTTAAACCCTAGCGCTAACTTGTAAACCGTTGTAAACCTAAAACTAATAATCTGCATTAATGAATCCGCTACAAAATCGTGCCACAATTAGAAAATAACAATAAAACAAATTAATTAGCACTCGAGCACGCAATTTCGGGGTTTATCATCAAGTCAATGTATACACGGGCCAATACCAGTTATTACACTCAATCAACATATGTCGTTTATTTATACGAATGGCATTCGCATCGTTGAAGAGGGTCGAGAATATCAGTCGAGAAAATTAAATTATGACAATCAAATGAACATGATTTAATTAAATAAGTTATTTGCATGAAAACGTGACATCGACAGAATGTAATTTGCGCGATACATATGTTGATATGGATTTTTTTATTTTTACAACTATTGTTATAACATATGCCAAATAAATATTGTATTAATAAATATTTTCCGTTAACCGCAATTAGAAATATCCACCAAATGCTGTTCGATACGGTTATCGACACGTGTTTATTCAGTGTCGTTCCTGGTCATCTCGCCTTATTAAACGGCGTTTATCGCCTTGTTATTAAATTTGTGCAAATCGAGGTAGCATAATGATCGTGTTCGATGTAGTTTATTGGTCTAATTGCACTTTTGGCTGTCTGAGTCAACAATATCATATGACTGTAAGCTGGTCTGTATTTTGATTGCGTTATAATCTCTTCTCTAACAGTAATCTCGGGGGAATGATGATGGTGTCTCGTACATTGGAGAACAGGGGTACATTAGGGAACATTACGACAGCATCATCTACAGGAGTTCGGGCATCCGGAAGATCCGATTAGCAAATCTTGCGTAATAATTGAAATATCAAGGAATATCGCCGTGCTACAGACACTTGTGTCCCTTCGATGGGCTTATGGAGGTAATTGAAATGTTCGCTGGGTATTAGGGCCTTTCACGCCACGGCAAATCACTCATATCAATAATATATTCAACGTGCCCTCTGGTCCTATCGTTCTTATTTGATTTCGTAATTTCGACTGCTAACATATGCAATCCTCACTTGTGCGTTTTATGAATCAAATTTGTGGGTATCTACCCTTGTTCAACTAATAACGGTTTAATCACAGATTTTTAATCTCGTACTACCGAATTACTCTAGTATTTTCGAATTTCCACCGGCAACGGTCTAAATATTTATCTAAGTTATTTATTTTATGATACAAAATTTATGTCCTTGTGATAGGTATAAAACTTTCATAATAAATAAATAAAACAAAACCGAAAATTAAAAACAATTATATAATCTTTTAAAATAACTGGAAAAGAATATTGCACTAATTAAAACAATGCATCAGTATAATAAGTCAATGTTATGTAGATCCTATAAAAATCATATACACACAATTTGCATTTTTATAGAGTTTGTAAACTGTTCGTAATAAACTTAATCCAGTTTAATATTATATAGTTATATGGTGTCTGTCATATAAAATACAAAATTTAAACTACGATAAAAAAGAAAGCAAACTTTATTCGAGCATATTTTTAATTTTCTAAAAATTTCAAGTACCTACGTAACGAATACAAAACGTTTGAGTCAAGATAAAAAGATTATTTTTTTAAACTTGACACGAATAGTAGTAAATAAACATAAAATGACCCACTCAGATGGCATACTTTTTGAATTAAAAAAAAAATTTTTTTGCGCGATTGAACTCTATTTGCTTGTTTACCACGTCTGTTTCCAAGACAGTAAGTTGTGTTTACTAGTTGCTTACAATAAACTCGACAGTAAGTATTTTGGCGTTCTAGAACGGTAAGCACATACATTTATTTAAAATTAATCAATCATTATAATAATTTTTATGGAACAATTAATAGCTTATTTATTAACATCAATATTAAAAATACAACTATGACAACTGCCAATTGTCAAAGGAAGCTTATTTTGGAAAACAGAAGTTGAAGACAAGATGTTATTAGCACTTTCTGGAAACTTACACAGCTTTTGTAGTCGGCCTTCCTTGCCGCTAGAAATAACAGTAGCGGACTTGCCGTGACATTAGCATTGTCAAAATTTTCATACTCCGAATTTTTCTTGTCTTCTTGATTACACATTAAGGTTGTTGGTTTGGAAAATTCTTTATTTGTGTCGCCATGAAGAATTTTTCTTGCAAATTGAATCAGTTGTACTTGAAGACTTCCAACCTCCGTGTCTTTGCAGTCCAAGAAGGTCTTCACCTTTATTAGCTAACAATGTAGCGGACGAAACGGGTGACTCTGGATTTCTCAGAAATCAGAGCCGAACGCCCCACATTCCAAGCTTCTTCTACATTGCACAACATCTACTTCGTTTTTGGAATCACTAAGATCACTCATTTTACTGCTTCTTTTTTAATACGACTGGCGTCAATAATATTTTCACAAAAAACTGCAATGGCGGTAACTGTTTGCAGATTGCTACCTATAGAAAAATCGACATTATGGCAAGTGTAATAGATTGCCTATTTTATGAATGCTTTGTAATAAATATCGAATCGCGCAAAAAACGTCATAAGCATCAGGAACGTTAAGGACTACCGATCTCAGATAATAATTGTCGCTGCGCTCCTCCTCCAAACAATTGTCTTCGATCGGTAAAATGTCCTTACCGCTCTTGATACTTAATAGGTATACTATTTTGTGCTGACTTACTCCCACCTAGTCCGAAGCCTTTTTTGAATCGACACTGACAATTCGTCACCAAATTTGAATTTTACTCTATCTTTCAGATATCTGCAAGATTTTTTAAATATTCTTTAAAAGAGAATACAAAATTGAAATGTAGGAACCATCTTAAATAATGTATTTCCTATTCATTTTCAATTTAAAGTTAACACATCTAACGTTTCGGTGGTTAAAAAATCACTTTAAAAAAGTTTAAAAGTACCTACACTGATTAGTTTCGAAGTTTCAATTTATGGACAAAACAAATTATCTATTTTGTTTGTATTGTGATTGCATCCTCGTCAAGAAATATAAAATACGGGAAAAGTGCGACATCTTTAATTAAGGCGGTAGTTCCGTATTGAAATTAATTACACAGGTATTATTGCCTCCTTTGTACATTCTGTACGTCGGGTCCGATTCCGGAGACCCCAGGTCCGAAGTTCGCAACGGCATAATTCATCACCCGCAACCGGGTTCATCTTTTATGTCAGATGTGAAATTTCATAAATCAAGCAGGAGACATCAAACGGGGACAACAAGACTCACGCCCGGGAAGGCGGAGGGAAAGCGCCTAAGCCCGACACGACTCGTTGCTTCTAATTATGCACGCAAAGATTTCTCGCTTAATTTAGTCCTACCGGTTCCAGAGTTCGCATTTCCCTAACTCATTCCACTCGCGAACTTCCTCAGGAGACGCTTCTGAGAATGGGCGTCGGCGTCGGCGAAGACGCTGCGACCTTTCACAGTCTGACTTCCAAGGAAAATGTCGCCATGGTAACGGTCTCGAGTAGGGGAGCGCCATTTTGTCCCCGACTCCGGAGTTAGCGAAAGCGCCACAAATTTATATCTGCCTCATCCAGGGCTCAAAAGAGATCATTACCAAAGCTTTCTACTCAATTGCGGATCGCCCGGAGTTTGATCTATTTGTCGTCGCTCTTTACCTGACTACTCACTGTCGCCTTTATTATTTTATATGATTTCTTAGAGGTCTGGGGTCGAGAGCAGGAAACAATAAGCACATTATCCTGATAATTGCACTTCGTAAAATTTCATCGCGCGCGCTAATTTGAGCAAATTTGTTTTGAGTGCTTTCTTGAAAAAAAAAAGATAAAAATAAACGATAGGTCCAAGGTAAATGAATATATAGAAAGTGGCCATGCAGAAGAATAAGGTAGGTAACAATGGGAAATTAATCATACAAAAATGTAGGTGAAGTAGCTGAAGAAAACAGCGGGTGAGGCAATAAAGAAGAATTATTAAGGAAACCCATGAGCCAACAAATCCAGTCAGAGTTGGCGGCACAAGTTGAGGGATCAATGGCTCAAGATGCCGCCTCCGAAGATGGACTGCTCCTTCATTTACAGTCATTAAACCAAAAACATTTTTTCCAATTCCTGTACGCTATCTTGTCGTTTACACATTATTACAACTAAAGACCAATACAATTTTATTTACTAGTCGTAATAACGATTATTACCGCATTACATGGACGAAAATGAAGTAAATTAAAATTTAAGTTTGCGATTTCCATCTAGGTTTCATTTGATCAACTACGAGGGACACACATAAAAAATATGTATTAAGAGCCATCTGGTGACGTGAGTTAAAAGCTATATTTAAGTGACAGAAAGCTTCGTTCACTAATCAATAAGTAGATATTCTTCAACAGCATTTACTTTAAAATATAATAAAGAACAAAGGCCTCTCGAGAATTTTATTTATTTTTTTCTTCGTGCGAAATAAAGATAAAAAATTTTACTGTGTACAGTTGATTTCAAAAAAAAAAACGGGAAATGAAAATTTTCGTAAAGTAAATTTGGTTTTGTCCATTTGTCAATTAATTATCTAAATGTCTACTTGACAACACTTATCAAATAATTTATAAAAACGTCATTGAATTTTCACCATAACAAGGTTTCACACTATGGAGAAATTGTAAAAATGTGTCAATTTTATTCTGACAGTTCCCGTTTTTTTTTGCAACCAACTGTACCAAGTTTTACCTGTACTGTTTATAAAAAATCTTTAGCTAATAAAATTCCCTGTGTATTATATGCACTGCACTCTCTTCTAATTATTTAATGTTTAAATCATACGACACTCATGATCATAAAATTTATTTATTTTTGGAATTGTATAATGTCATTAAAACATCAAATAAAGTATTTTCAGTATCTACTAAAATTATTTAAAACCATTTACTATAACAAAATTACTGTGAAAAATATTGTTATTCTTTCTTTTAACTTAATTTTGTACAATAAATATGCCAATTATTTTGGTAGACGTATAAAACTTGAAACACTCAGTATATTCAGTGCATCAAGCTACTTCTTTAAACTAATCGATGAATTGAGCTAGCAAATACTTTTTAAACGAAAGCTTCAAATATCTTTCAATTTTGAAGGGATTTTCTACATAAAATATGTATTTGTTAGAAAAGTACACAACGTATGTCAGAAATAAATAAGAACAACAAAATTGTTGTGTACCATTTTTTCGAAATATAATTTTCATTTCAGAATTTTATCCTCCCATAAATTAACGACCTATCTATTTTCTAGTTATTTGACGCAATAACAGTGACCGTGAAATGATAGTTTTTGTAAAATCAACGCATAACATTGTGTTTTTAGAATACAGTTTTTTCGCTCTGCGACCGAGGTAGAGGATTACATTTTTAGTTAGTTTTATCCGACTGCACAAGGCAGGTGTTTACGTGTTGGTTCTGTGATTTGAGCTAAAATTTTGTGAAAATGGTGCGTTTATTTTCGAATATTGAATACATTGATATTGTGTAGTGTATGGTGAAACGTGCGGGAGTGCTTCTCGAATCCAAATAATTTCCGTGCGACTTCTTCTTGTGGGGGTACATAAAGGAGTTGGTATATTCGATTCCAATTGATACTATTGAAGTTTTAGGAGAATTCGCAATAACAGAGGTATGCTGGAAAGAGTGGAAGACTTATTTAATCGGCGCCTTCATTACTGTATTGACAATAGCGGCGGTCACTTTGAACAGTTCGTGTAATGATTAGTGATTACTCTGATTACTTCATGAGAATTTTTGCGGATTAATAGACTCATTTTAGGAGACATTTTGTCGTTATCTTAGGTATGGGTGATTCATTAGGGTCTTCCACTCTTAGGTCACAGTAACGGGCGCAGCAGTTAGCCGCTGTGCATAAGTTAGCAAAAAAACAAGTGAAAGTCTTCTTGCATTTGTTTTTTCTTCTTCGCTTATCAGCATCGGCGAAGCAAATAATCCCAATAGGCGGGTAACGAAATTTGTGACAAATCTTTCAATAATTTTAAATGGATAACTTCAAGGTTTAGGAAAAAAATATATTTAAATATATTGTTACTATTAAGGAGTTCTATTACCTACTTATTTCTGAGACACGTATTTTCTATTCAGTAAACTTTTGTAGTATACAAGTAACGATACTAGTGAAATTGAACATTCCAATAAATCTTGACATTCAAACCGAATTTGTTAACAAATTTGGTGATGTCTTTAACAGAGAACAATCTTAAATTTATTATTTTAAACTTATATTAAAATGTGTCTGACTGAATTTTTATTTTTATTTGCAAATTAATGATTAAAAAAAAGTGTTGAGTATAATTACTACGTCCCATGTGTGAAGTCACTTTCATGAATAAAAAATCTGAACAAGAATTAAAATAAGGATATTTAATTATGATGATCAAAAGAATCACTGTGTACAATTACGTAAAATATTGAATCTTTTTTTTACGATATTCCATGGTAACAATAATCTAGCTTTTTTTTCTATAAACCTTGAAATTGACAATTAACGTTTTACGTATAGCTCTTCAAGGTAATTTATATATTGACCAGTGTTAAAAACATTTAATCATAAAAATAAAAGTTTTCTATTTAAAGTAGGACCTACTAATCGTATAGTTGATAAGTGCCATCGCTTACTTTTATTACATAATTATTTGAGCACACACGACATTATCAAACAAACTAGAATATTTTCCTAAAGTCTCACATTTCACTCAAGTGAAAATTATCTAATTTTTTTTGTAAAATGAATATTTACAACACCATAAATACATCAAAACATGTAATAACAACAAATATTTGGATTGATTTATTAACTACTGTCATATTAAAGTGGCATGACTGGCACACGCATGGTTGAATCGGTATTCCAGATAGACCATTCCAGTACAGTGCCAGTAATACAAAGCGGCCACTACAAACACGTGCCACCACTGGTGAGAATGTCCGAAATAATCGAACTTTCCTGAGCAAAACCGTTCAGGTACTTTAGTAATATAAATAAAGAATGCTGATCCACTTATCACATACATTCCCACAACCCTCGGGAGAAGAAGCTGAAACAGATTCACATAAATGTCGCACGATTTAAAACAAATTGTTTAACTCACACAAACTAAAGGACTTTCGAACCAGCCCATGTGTATCGCCCAGTGTACAGTTGGGACGACCCCATAGGCGGCCCAAGCCACAAAAACCAACATTTTTACGTTGGAATTAACATTAAAACTTGGAACGTGCAATAGCATCGCTATCGCAAAAATAAATGTAATCGTCAAAGTGTAAAACTTTAAGTGGCCGGGGTCACACCAGAAAGCGTAGTATATTCCGGAGGTGTAAATGGCGAGAAGAGACAAGGCAATTCCGAACAAATCAAACGAAAGGAATAGATCACAGTCACGCTCAGATCTGCAGGAGAACGTGTGGTACAGTGCGGACAGCAGCATGCAGATCTGGAAAATGAGTAATTGTCATAATGTATTTTTCAAAATGACGATTACCTGAAAGCAAAGCAGAACAAACGCGACGATGACCTTATCACCGAAATGCGCGTAGACGTCCAAAGAAACGACGTCGCGAACTGTCACGCCTATAAAGAGAGCAAATCCAAAAATATGCGACCATATGTTGATTGTCTCGTTTGTCCACCAGAAAATACTGAAACATAATATGATACAACATGAAAAAGAAATACCTCGGTGATCCTTACCTCTCCATGCACAGCTGCGAGTTTAAAATCCCCCTGTATCCCGATAAAATAAAAGAGTTATGTTTTATGAATCCAGGAGCTTCCTTGTAAGTAAAAAGCTTTTTGGTTTGTTCATAATAAATCTCGTCGCAAGTGTTCATATTAGTTTTCGTCTTCTCCTCCGTCTTTTTATCCTCTGAGCATGGCTGTTTAATGAGATGCTTCACTAGAGCTTCGGTATGATCACAGTCCTGCAACAAATCCCCAAGTATTGTTTGTGTCGAAATTGGCTCAATTTTGTTTTTAAATTATTCAGTATTAGCGCGGAAGCGATACAGTCACTGTAATTTGGAACGCATCGCGTTTGCAGGATTACATCTCTCGGGGTTCCTGCTGCCCTGCTAGAAGTGTGCAATAAGCGACACTGACGCCACAAGACTGACAATTGACAGACGGACACTGTCTTGTAGACGCAACCACACACAATTCATTTCAAATGATACGTGATCATTCGTACATGTTTTATAAAATTTTCGTTTTGTTTTCTGCTCAATTCCTTATCGTTACAAAGTAATTACTATATTACTCTTTCATCTATTTCGTTCCCGGGAAGCACTAAATAATCAATTTTCCACTGTAACCACTTCTTCGCGTGTATGTTGGCCGCGCTATAAAAAGTCGGTGAAGAAGAGAAACTACGTCATCCGAGGTTTGCCACGAAAACTGTTTTTTTTTTACTTCGATTGTTCGTTCTTTCATATTTCCCATAAATAACTTAGTTTCGTAAATAAAATACATTGTGTGTTTCAGACGTCGATTACGTGTTTATAAATTTGTAACGAGTTTGACATTACAGTATTAAATTCGCTGTTATCGGAACAGGTGAAAACAATTTCCTGTAGTCCTGCTACAAGAGAAGTTCATTTGCGCGAGGTAACCTCTGCAACAAAACCTGTTAATAGACGTCAATTTCAACATTGGTAATTTACAGACAAAAGCATATCTCAAAAAAAAAGAAAAACAAAAGAAAACGTAATGTAAGGACAATAATTTTGCATTAGAAACAATGAGTGTTGTATAAACAGGCATAAATTGAATTTGGTTGTTAATCAAAACACTAGGTTGCTTTTTATTTTAATAACCTTGAACTGATGAAGAAATTACAAAGTAATTTAACACACTAACACAGAAATGATTTACATAACAACTGATTGGGATTCAAAGTGTCAGCTATATAATAAATGTACATTGCATAGTAATGAAATTTGAAAGACAAAACCAAAATTGCGTTTTTGTCGGTGTCTGTTTAGAGAAAGTCTTAGATTTAATATTGCAAACGTCACCTTTTCATGAGATGATCTCTTCGGATGCTTTTAACTTTCATTCTATCTTTCCTTTAATTGTGAACCTTCAGCATGAAAGCAGGTTCCGTTCTAAGTAGGTTACTGAGTGTTTTCTACGCAAATTGAGCAAATCCAAATACTAATTAATATTGTTTTTAATACAATTGAAGACATATTGAACATAGGAAAGTTCGATTTTTACATATTTCTACGATATTATTATTATAGAGAAACAGATTTTCCTCGATTACTGTTTGTCTTTTTGTGTTGAGTACCTACTTTAAAAAAATTTGTAATGAGTAACTTTCATTTGTATGTGATCGTAAATAGAAAGTTTGGTTCACTCACCTTATCACTACAGCATGTTTCATTGTCATTGTCGTCGGATTTCGATACATCGTGTTTTGCCGTTAATGTAACTGTCATAATTCTGCAAATTAAAAGAGACATTTATAGTTCCAAATTTGTTATTTCTTCCTTGGCATGAACTTGATAAACTCATTCATTCATTAACCTCAGTAACCTCAGTTCTTGGGAAAATAACTAGCCATCTAGCCTTAAAACATTTCCTGGATACCCTCACTATTATTTTAGACAGCGGAAACAAATTTTATATAGCACGACCTCAATCTTTTAAGACCTCCTTGGCTAAACGATGAGTTTTCTTATTGAAAATTCTAAATTTTTCAAATGAACGCAAGTCATTTCACTCGCATTTCACAACTTCTCTTATAATAACGGATAGTTTTACACGGTTTGCAGTTTTCTCTATATCAAGGTTCTACTTTCACTGACATGTAACGTATAATGTAACGTAATATGTAGTTTGAAAAATTGTCATCCGTAATCCTTCTGGACTGTTGAAGCTAAACATTTCCTAGAAAAGAAGTTTTCATATTTCACCGTCATGACCACGTCTAGCATACCCGACACCGTTCAATAACTTGATGGCATAATTTTTAGTACATATTTGGTAACCTCATTTTTTGCAGAATAGATTGTTGGACCGCCATTCAAATAAGAATTAAATTTTCAAGAACAGTTATTTTATAATTATGTGTTGCGGTAGTGACATGCAACTGCCTGTCCCACTGATGAACTAATTTTTTTAAATCTCTTCAAAATTTGACAATTTTTCAAACATTTTGCACAGTTTACGAACTAAGCATGTTCACGGGTGATAACCTTCAGGAAGGAATTTTGGTTAGAAGTTGTGTAAATATGACACAATAAGTTTCTACATTCGGTGCATTTTTTGCATAATTTATTACATAATAGATATATGTATTAAAATCTCATTTATTAATTTATAAGTATTATACAATTTTGAACTTTTGGTAGGGGAATTTTCCTGTACACTGAAAAAATTACTTAAATGAACAAAGTACATATGCAAAACACGTAGTTAATTTAAAACACCATAAATATCATCATGTGGAAAATACCTGATTTATTATAAGGCCTCTTAACTGTAATGTAATTAAATTTCTACACTTTTTTCTACTAAAGAAAACACGTACTCAAATGTTGCAATAAGAAATTATGTGTCATAAAAATTTCATAGTGGTTTGTTTAGTTTATAATAATAATTTCGGAAACATCACCGCCATTGTGCTTTATTTCAATGATCGTCAAAAAAAAAGGAAAGTAAAAATAAAACAATTTCAAAATCAAAGATTTTGGTTTCTGTTGTTCCACATTTAATTTCTAATACAATTTTAAATAAATTGGTACAGATTCGTTTTGCAACTAAAACTGAATTTGCCTGACTTTTGAGTGTCGATAAAATAGCATTTACACAAGTAGGACAACTAAGACGGTGAAACAGAATGTCTTGACAGAAGATAATGACGTATCGAAACAAACTTATACATTCTACAATGATTAATGTTGAACTTCAAAATGAGAAATGTCTTTACACAACACAATTTTCATCCGTATAAAACACATTTTCCTTGATATCACAAATATCTTGCCTGTCTTATCGTAAGTAACTTTCACGTTAGCGTGACTACCAAAAAAACTTTGTTCTTGTTTGCGACATTCTAACCCGATACGAGGCAATATCCGTTTTATGTACTAACAATAAGTGCTTTGAACATATCATATCATTAAGGTAGGTAATCAATGCAATGTGTCTTTTATTACGTACTAGGTACAACATGAAGAGGTAAATTTATAGTTTAGCTACGAGTTAAAAGTTGAATTCAATTTTCTGGCACTAAAATAGTTTTCGGTCAAAATAAATTTATATTAAAATTGAACAATGTAAATAATTTTTATAATGTTTATTTTAAATTATTTCGGCGAAACAACTTGCGTGTTTGATTATCTACAATCAGGCGATTATCATTTGTTGAATTGGGAACCTTGTCAACGTATTAAAGAACAAAACCAACACAAAACCCATCCACTGAACTAAACTTTAAGTGATTCACTCGACTAAGTTATTATCCTATTTAGTACAACAATGCTATCATTGATTTAGATTTGCAATTGCGATTAAAACAATATTATGTTACTTTTACATTGTGCATGTCCACACAAACGATACAAAAGACAACATAGACATTTTTGCTCTGTTTAGTGAACTTTTCACTAAATCAGAGTGGAACTTATGAATGAGCTGACGAAACAATAAAAATCAATTTAATTTTTTTTCTTATTAGGAATGTATCGATTTGACGACGAATCGTTTGATGTTCAAGGATTGTCTTTAAGGTCAACTACACTTGCCAGAAAACATAAAAACTAGAAAAAATATTTCCGTTGTTCCGGAAATTATACCTTTATTGAAACTTCATTCAAGTCACTTTGAGGTAGCACAGTCAAATACTTACATTTACAAAAAACCGGAATAACCGAATATTTTCCAGTTATGGTTTTAAAGAGCAAATAACGCACTTTCTAACAAGATACCGCTGTAAATATCAGGTTCAACATTGGCGCAGGTGCGTCTCGCTACGCGGTTACCGAACGACTGAATACTCTTCCATTAATATTTCAATTTCAAAATGTTGTGACCTCCTTAGTGAAGCTGGTGCTGATGATGTCCTCCGTGGTACAATTTATCAACAAAAAGAGTCTTCCATGGAGCCGGTTAGAAACATTGAGAGCCGAGTGGTAAATGTTTCGTTGTTGCAGTAATGTCATAGTTAGGGCGTATTTTTCGCGTTAGTTACAATAAGTTGGTTCAGATAATAATTATTATTTATTTGCATTTTTTTTAGAAAAAGTCAATTTATTCATAATAAATTTAATGAAAAAAAAAAGAGTGTTTCCGCCCGGGATCGAACCGGGGACCTTCCGCGTGTTAGGCGGATGTGATAACCACTACACCACGGAAACAACTTGGTAATTTGGGTTGCTTCCATGGAAATCAATTACAAATGTTTTCTTTATTCCCGATAAGTGGCATTATTGATGATTACTTAACAGTTCCTTTTTGTAAAATAGTTATTATTAATTAAAATGGGCTCAGTGACAAAAGGATCGATATGATATTGATATGAGTCAGTTTCTTAAATAAAAAAAAAAATGTTCGATTACTGCCATTTAAAATGTGAGTTCTTGTGTAAATTGGGGTTTTTTGGCACGAGTGGGCGCCAAAAAAGGCCAATTGACACACGAACGAGTTGAATACAACGTTTTTTTGTTCAACGACCTCCTTAAAGGCTTAAAATATTTAAAATTAGCTTGACGTTTCATTTTGACTAGTGGTGATATTTATAAAAATCCGTTCACATAGGAGAAAATTCTCAAATTCTGACAGTGTCGAACAAAAAAATACAGAATGCATGTTTTTCGATCAAGTTATGAATGAAAAACGTATTGCTGGCTGCATTTAAATTTCGTGAGGGTGTGAATCAGTGTGTATATGAATATGTATACACACTAGCACACAACTCTGTATATTGTGTTGCTTACACGATTTTTTTAAACATTTATAGAATTTGAAATTTGCATTTCAAATTGTAAATTTACCCGCTTCAAAAATATGCCATTCCAATGAAAATATCGTGTTGTAACGCGAAAACAATTTTAAATAAAAAATTTTTTTTTAATTAATTTTGAAATATCCAGCGTTTTAATTTGAAATGTCAATAATGCGGCTGTCAGTATCGTCAAGTCTTCAACCACCGGAATTTACTCCAGTTATACCATTTAAAAATAAAATTCAGCATTACCAACTCAAACAGTCCTTCTTAATCACCCTGTAAATGTCAATATTTGTAAATGTTTGAAATAAATAAATATTGCAACAAGCATTATAATACTCATTAAAAATTTCACATTCTCAATAAAACAAAGTACATTTTCGGGGATCTTGTTTTCCGTAGCCGCCCCTTATGTCTTTTTTTTTAATTTCACCTCAAAGTTGGCGTTGAAGAGTCGATTGTGAACGCACTACGGATTACGGATCAGCTGTTTACACTAGCAGATAATTAGAAAAAAATTACCGCTGTCTTTTTACTTTTTTAAATAAAAGATCCTTTTCTAAGTTTCACGTAGTTTACCTTTAACTTCCATCTTCGCCTACAAAATCTTTTTTACAATAATTTGGAAAATCCAAGACACTTGAACAACATGAAACATCACATTTTCAGGCAACGTCAAATTTGTTTGCTTTGACAGTTTTGTTACTTCTCAATTGTGGACAATAACATGGTGCTTCGTAACGAAGTCTTGGAAGAATTTCAGTGTTCAGTTTGTACAGAATACATGTTTCCTCCGATCAGTGAATGTGTGCGAGGACATGCCTTATGCGAAAATTGTGCAGTTCAATTAGAAAATTGTCCAGAATGTCGTGCGTTGATCACCTACACAAAGAATTCAGCACTAGAAGAGTTGCACGGAAAATTGGACTTCCCTTGCAAGTATTTCAGAGACGGTTGCACATTCTATGGGAAAACGAGCAGGTTGAAATTGCACGAATTAGACTGCAATTATAACAAGCAGAAGAAAAATGTCAAGTGTTCCAGAAGAAAAACACCTCCGTTTTTTTCTGCGGTGTTTTTCTTCGCCACTTTCATATTATTCGAACTATATTTGGTTTTTAATAAAGAGAAAAACGGCGATGTCGACGAGGAAATCATACAACTGGATTAAATGCTTATAAATTTTATTGTAATAAAACGGTATAAATAAGAAAATAAATAACTAAATGTAGTGGCTTGCGATGGTGGTGCTTTCAGAGTCAAATCACAAAAAACGTTTATGCCAAGGTCGGAAAGTCGTCCCCGTCAGAGTTGTAAGCATCATGTTCGTGGAGGAAATCGTAGTCGGGGCGGAAATTGTAGATTCGTCTCTTTTCATTTGAATATCTTCTCAGCGAAAAGAGGGGTTGGTAATACTCATCGGCTGCTGTAATTAAATCGTTACCGTCATCATCTTCGTCATTCGTCAAAGGGTACGCTTGTGTTAGGAAAACGCAGAAAATGGCCAACGTGGCACATGTCTGAAACAAATACCTAGTTAAAAAAAATAACAATAATAGAAAAATACACTTACCACAATAAACTTCTTTCCCATTTTTATTCTTGTGTTGAGACTGACTTCGTTTTGGTAGGTAGGTACCACTCGTACTGCTATAATCTTTCGACTGAACCACCTCAGGTATTTATAGTACTTATAGTCTCCAATACTGCATAAACAAATTTGCGCTTCTGTGAAGACGTAATGATTCTGATTTACACCCAATATGTAATTTTACGATTTTTCCGTTAGAAAATTTCGTTGATCAGAGTATTTTTTCGACATTTTACTAAAAATCCTTATCAATATAAAATTTTGATCGATTAGAAGAAATAACGTATCTGTTAATATATTAATAAAAAAATAATTACCAAAAGAACATTCACTGTTGACATTCATTTGTCATCGATGTATATTGTTGAAATAAGCGTACAATTATCACCCATCTTCTTCTAAAAATAATTCACGAGTTTGATAACGGAATGTTTCAATATGACAGATGACTCAGTTTGCAACTATTGAATTTTTTCATTAAACATGTTTACAGAACAATATCTTCATTAGTATTACGCATTTCTAAAAAGATCGATTCCTTCTATGAAACCTGATCTCAATTTTGAAATTCTAGTCTTGTTTAACCACATGTAAACATAAATCTGTTAATCAATTGATTAATTTTAATTTTTTTTAAATAAAAAAACGATTAAATAAGTTCTAGTTGGTATTGATTTTAATTAGGTAAAACCACAGGCATAACGAGATACAACAATCGTTTGTTGCATAATTAAAATTTATAATGAAAAAGTGCAATTAATTCATTTACATCTTTTCAATGTTTACGATTTTATATATCACCAAAAAAATTTAAACATTAAAGTTTGACTTCTCAGATGATAATTCTTCAATGAAACTGTTTATAATGTCAATTTGTAGTTATTACAAAAATTGTGCACGTACCATCACCATGGTGCCACTAATTTGATTATCCAAAAATTAATACTTACTGAAATAACTCTACTACCAGGAAAAATAGTCGTACTACATCTTGTTAAAAAGTTTTACCATTTATAATCAACTTTTTGAAACAAAAAATTACGTCTTTTCACAGCACGTAGGTAATGACTTTTGTTGTTTTTCCAAGTTAGAAAAAAACGCAAAAGACCCAGATATCATACCCTACAAATTATATTATGGCATCACTTTCTTTGCGGAACGCCCTCATCTAATTAGTTCTGCAACTTGGTGAAAAAATTTCATAACTACACCTTGATGAGCAAATTGACATTAGTAACTTATAAACGATCAACAAAAAGAAAACATCGTTCTTTTGCGTTTTCTAAAATTCTGTTGTTTACCATTGAGTGTCATGCACGATGTTTAAATTCATGTGCTTCTGTCCGGGTCAATATTTACTTTAGGTCAGATGGCGACATTGATCCTGAAAAACAATTGTCAATTTGTAACATCGTCACATTAGTCCGACACAAGTTCTTGTATAACAATGAACAAATACTGTAGTCGTCTACTGTTTTCTTGCAACACTATTTAATGTTTGACCTGAAACAAGAAAACTATAGTATAGTACACCTCTATTATTTTATTTATTGTAGGTGCAGACGGTAGAATGTAGATGTGCCGTCTGTATTTTCCGCAGAGTATGAAGCAATCAGTTAAAATATTATTGTTTCGCCTAAAACATCAAAGTAAATGGTAATAATTAATAATACATTTCAGTTTCAAAGTAAACTTTTATTGAGGTTTTCAAATATTTTATTATTCCACACAAACCAAAATAAACAAAACGTTAAACAAATAATTTAAAAACCCAAATTTTCCTCATTCTCACTTTCAATAATAAAACCACCAACATTCAACGCTAATAAAAAAACAACAGAGTTAACTGTATTTTTATTTTAATTTCCTGATAATTGCGGAGAAAAAAATATATATTATGTAACAAATCCTTACTATGCAATAATAAATTGGTATTATACACTGAATAATTTAACGAGAATAACTGTGTCTCAATTAAAAAAGGGGAGGAGACAACCCTGCGTGAGGGTCCCGGAAATTAGATTTCACCAGGGACAGGAAGCAATCTCTTATTTATTACATTCGAGATTTTTACACATTATATTTATGTATAAAAAGTTTTACATGGTTTAAATAGTACAGTCATAACTGCAAACAAACAAGAAGTGTCCACATCTGTGTGAAATAAATTACGTTATACTTATTCTATCCTGAAATTTTTGCCAGAACAATTTTCCTATGACTTGCCTGATTTTCATTTTAAGTGTTGGGGAATTGCTTTTAGGAGTACTTGAGCAGACAAAGCCTCCACCATAATTTTTACAAAATAACGTTCGGATGTTAAAATGTGATTGCTCTGTTTGCTCTTTGGTCAACTTCAGTGTAAACAAAACGTCACGCGACTCTGATAAGGTTGTCTTACCTTTAAATTTAGCCGAACAGTACTAGACATCTGAGATCTAGAATATTAAAAACTTGAAACATGTATAGAATGTAGAGAATTGCAAAAAAATCATTTATTACAATACACCTAGTTGAACCACAAAACCTACATATTAATTTATCTAACAATTATATTAGTATATGAGTGTCATCCATACGTTGGATAGAAAATCCGGGACCCGACGATGAAATCAAGTATTAAAAATGCCTGCCGGATGTTTATTACCAAACAAGCAACACGCACTTTCACTACTCCTGCAAGGTAGTCGGGTGCAAGTGGGAAAAAAAACTCAACCCAACACTTGACTTCTTACAACCACAATATATTAAAATAAGATAATTTCAAATTTAATATAGATTATAACTGATTTTTAAAACTTTAAAACCCCAATTGCATACTGTGGTAGTAAGTGATGGAGGGAGCACAGTCCAAAGCAAAATATACAAGTTGACAAAAATGAACGCTGGCTCATCCCCCCCGAGTGTTGCAATTAAATAAGTTGTTTTTATCTAAAGTGTGAAGTGTGGGGTTTGGGGGCCGGGGCATCACATAGCATATTTGCGAGTCCACTCGCGCGCTAGCTCGTTGTACTTTTCCCGGTCGGTTTTATATATCCTAGCAATTTCTGGTACTAATGGATCATCTGGATTTGGGTCGCACAAAAGTGAGCAGATTGATAAGAGTACTGGAACAAAACAAAAGTTAGTCAATGTCATCACTCCCAAACCAATCAATACAAGCTATTAATTACTAATTTATTTATCATTGATCAATAATCCTCGCTCGCTGTTTAATCAAGTCAGCTTCTACAAAAATCTGCAAATAGACTATGTATTGTATTTCCTTTCAAAACATTTTTACGAGGTGTGCTTTTCGTTACTTACGAAAAAGAAAATTCTATAATTATTACGCTTTATATCACGTGCGAAATTTTTAGATGGGTATCATGAAACAGCAAACACAAGGTTGTTTCCTGTATGATTAACAATTTCACCTTAATATAACGACTTTTTACATCTACTTCCTTTTTGAGTCATTAAGTACAAACTGACGTCGTTACTGTCCCAAATTAAACCGGAGTTGAAACGAAAAACGTGTGGGCAGATTCTCCCACATTCTGTCGATTTTCATAATAATAAAATGTACTCGTACGAAAATAATTAACATGGTCGTAAAATTATATCAGAAAAGTTAAATTCGTACAGAAACGGTACCCACAGTTATCATTTTATCCTTTTGTTTTTCCTTGGTCTAGAATGTCAAACAACACAAGAAATATCTTAATATACATTACGAACACACCCCCGGCATACCTATCATAAATGTCGGTACATTCTGTCGACCATGTTCACATTATCGAAGTATTGAGTACATCGGTACTTTATTCACCAGTTATTAGCCAGCAATTAGATCCGCACGTGGCGAAGCAAAAATAACTATTTAAAATTTGGCAGGTTAAGGTACTTGTCTTTTCAGAAGAAAAAAAAAACCAACTGATGATTCTCATTATGAAACCTATTAAATCTTACACAATTCAAGAGATATTTCCCAGTTGAAGTCGTGAAACACAGAAGCAAATGTTCACTATATGTAGTAATATCCTGAGTACATGTCAAGTTGTCCAAGATTATAGATAGAGAATTTGATGCTGTGGAGGGATATTTTGGTAGATTATTTCCAGAAAAAAATTAAACCTACAGCACAGTAAATGTATAAAAAACGAAAATGCGTTAGTTAATAAATATTTTTCGTCTCATTCATTTAAAAAATCTGATCGCTGCCAAATTATAATTTCAGCCAACGACAAACAGACAGCGAAATATTCAGTAATTGTACTAGTACATGAATTTGCTGGTCAGTGGCTGAACTTCAAATTTGGCATCGATTTGACTGGATTAGTTTTTTTGAAGGAAATGTGGATAATATTTTCTGGCTTCTGAAATGTGTCACAAGACTCTTATTTGAAATAAAAACCGCACTAACGAAACAAAATATATTTCAAAAAAGATTTTGTCATACAACGTAGCGTTAGATAATGACACAAAAAAGAAAGAAACAAATACATTTTGACTTCATTGGCTAAAAACAGATTTCGTAATTACTTCACCACTTTATGGATGAATTTAATGTCAACACTTTATTTTATGGTAAGTGAACTAGTTCTACCACCTGAATCGAGAATCTTAAAACTGTAAATAACGATTATAAATTGAAATCACCTAACTGTGTTTCTAAAAAAAGACGATTCTGCAAATAATGAATATGAATGACACGATGCGTTTCTTGAAATTAAAATTTACTGAGTTTTATAGTAGGTACTGTGAAAAACCTTGTTAGAATTAAAAAATCGTTTACGAAAGACTCCTCCAGTCGGTAAAAACAAAAAAATTTCAAATAACAAAAATAGAACCACACGTTGCCGTTACCAAATAATCACATGCAGTGACCTTAGATATTTTTCTCACGAAATAGCTATTGTAAGATTTTTTTTTAAATAAACATACATGGACACTAAAATATGGGTTTATGAAACAAATTCTTTTCACAAACGTATAGAAAAATGTAACAGAAAATGTTTTTACTTACACAGTCAATTATACAATGCAGTTTTAATGCCCTATTTATTGACGATAAGCGATAAATAAAATTATATATTGCACGTATCCTCTCTCAGGAATTTATTTCTTCTAAGAAAAGAAAACAAACAGACAAGGCCATGTGATTTTCTTACGGACTCAGTTATTACACCAACCACCCAGTTACAATGAAATTGGATACAAATTACACTGCATTATCTGACAGGTAATGAAGTATAACGGCATTTTGACGAAAAATTTCATGTTAAATTTATATAAAAAATAATCTTGCATTTGGTATATCAAAGCTCACTACCTGTTTACCAATTTTTCTAGAGTAATTAATACAAAACTTCCCTAATATTGATTGCTTCATTTATAAAATAAGTAACTACATTTACAAAATTAATATCAAATTGTTATCAAGCAAATGAAAGATTAAATATCAAAACATGAACTTCACTAGATGAAAATCATTTTCACCTTTTTTACACAGTATCATGATAAATCATGATGACTCATAATTGAATGATAACTTGGAAATACCAAATGTGGAGATTGTAGTGTAATAAGAATAAAAAGATATCACAATTAAAATTTGTATGCACAATTTTAATATAAAATCTTAATTATTTAACATAAAACTAAAAACAGAAAATCAAAACATAAAATAACATACCTTTTGAAATTGTAAGTGCTGGTGACCACTGCGAACGTAATATATCAAGACAAATGCTACCATTACTGTTTATGTTTGGATGATAGATCCTTGTAGTAAACGCAACTTTTGGTGGTTTGAACGGATAGTCTGTTGGAAAATGAATTGTTAAAAAGAATACTCCCCCTTGGTATGGACTATCAGGCTGCAAAGAAAGTCACATTTAATTGAAACTTGATAAAAATGATATGAATTTTTCTACATAAAACAGTTCTTACAAAGAAAAATGCAAAAAGCATGTAAATAATAGTCAGTACAAATTACTTGGTCTAATTTAAGCATTTTGGTAGAAAGCTCAGATCAATATAATTTAGTGTTTGCATAAGGTTATTGAATAAATAAATTACAAGTCTATTAATAGCTTCATTTCAGTTATGTGATGTCCTGAATTGAGCTAAAGTAAAAAAATTATAGAAAAAAGAGTACTTACTGGTCCCATAATTGTGGCTTGCCAATGAAATACTAGAATAAACATAGACATGTGATTTAATGATTGGTAATATTGCGAATAAATCGTTGAACTTACAATCATCTCCAACTGGTCCTGCTGAACATTGTGCTGGAGGATCTCTGCCGAGGTCTTGTAATTCCTAAAAAACAAGAAAAATAGGTTTGAAAACTCTTGAACAGGTATCAGGTTAATAATAGACACCTGAAAGTCAGGGGCCTAATATGGTGAGGTTAGAAGCATGAAACATCAACCCAAGGTCTTAAAATTAGCCGCATTGTTGTGAATCGATGTTTTTTCGCAAAAACCGATCACGACCAAAATGAAAACGGGTCTCGACCGGGATTGACAATGGTTACGTTATATCCGGCATTTTTTGTGCCATTTGATAAGGTGAAGCAGGAAAATAGTCAAACACTGTCACGATCTGACAAAATGCAATTCGAGAGGCCCCTCGGTCTACGAAAACGGTATAAAACCACCCAACGTCGTACAAAAAATCAGATCATAACAGGATTAAACGGTATTCCAGTGCGATTCACAGAGTCGGATCACAAAATCGTTAAGGGCGTTTAACTGCCACAAAAACAACTTCAACACCACGTTCTACAATCACATGCGAACATCACTTTCACTGTAAACTTTAACGTACCTTGTTAATTCGTTTTAAAGCCATTTGACGGAGTGTATGTGTAATAAATACTGGCTTTTCACCAGACAATGAAACCTCGAGCCAAGGACCTCTGATAGGAGATTGCAAAGATGGCCTCCTTCAAAACTCACAGACACGACGTAGGTCAAATGCGGACTTCGGGCGATTTTTTGGACGTTCAAACTCGACCAGGTGCACGTCACCACTTTTAACTAATTACTCGAACAAATGTACAGTACAGAGACACTTTGTCTTTCAATAAAGAGCACGGCAAAAGCTTTATGTTCCAGAAAAGATGACTGATCACTTCCGTGGCGACTTGCTCATGTCGATAAAACAGGCATCGTACTGCTTAAGCCAACTGCACACTAGTTCGCGACGTTTACCGTTGGGCTACACCGCAAAAGGGGTCGCCCAATTTAATTTCAGTACTTTGAACCGTGATTCAGAAACGTACAACATACGACATGCTCAAAACATGCTTTTTTACTCAAGATCAAGAGTCAAGACACAAAAATATTAAAACGGTGCTCTTTTGGCGTTGTTTTAATTGGATATTTATTTTTGTATTAAGGGCGTGAAGGAGGCGATTTTGGCCCGCGGCGGAATTATAAACACGAGGCCCGAAGGGCCGAGGGATTATAAGACGCCAATCATTTAAATCCACCTTAAAGCTTTGAAAAAATAAATGACATGATTCGTTCTCAAAAATCAAGAGTTATAAAACTGTCATCAAAAAAATATTCCAATTTGACTGCAACAGTCAAATACCATAAAACGATTCTAAGAAATGTATTTAAAAATGAACAATTTTTCAAAGTCACATCCGTAATACATGTAGATAGTCAAAAAAGTTCGCTAGAGCCATCATCAATATTTTTCTGTTCCCTTTCAGCTGGAAGATAAAAATCAGAGATCAGATTAAAATAAAACTTAAATATTAAAGTTGTTTAAATCAGAAGAAATAGTCCAATAATGTTTGAAATGATTTTTTTTATGGAAAATAAATTTCCAATTTATTAAAGGAAACATCTTTCTGCTCTATTAGTTCTCATTCTTTCGACGGATCACATTCTCATCATTATCTCAGACAAGCCTGAGACTGCCAGCATTGCAAATATTTACATAACGCACTGTCTTACTTTCGCTTCTTTTTAAAGACTGATACGTCACAGACACACCACTATTTTATCCGACACACCTTTCTCTGCTTTTACGTATTAGTGACCTTGTCAATGTTTGAAATATGCTCCTGACCAAATGTGAATAAATTACAAGGTCCTAGTTCAACATTCGTTAAATCCCAAAAAGTTGCAACGATCTGAAATAACATTTCATTTGGATTTAGACGGACACATAAATTATTGCTTGGACTAAAATATTCGTTCGAAAACGTTAAATTACTTTTTGTCCAGAAATTATCAAACCGGATGATCAACGATAATAATAAACCAATCCCACAATGCTAAAATCTCTGTTTTTTGCGGAAGTAATGTTTGTATTTAGCAATACATATTTTATATTAAAAATGTATTTAGATCGCAGAGTCGGTGACATTTAAAAATTAGGTGATTTCAAAGTTCTGTACATATTTGCGGCAAACAGATTTCCATTTCTACAAGAAGTTTTGCTGCTGCATAATGTTTTTATTGCAAATAAATTGCTCCAGTGCTATTAACGTTGAACTATTTATTACACAACAAAATAATTACTGATTTCAGCAAATTTTCCAAACTTTGATATTTAATTTAATGAACACTTCGGTGCGAATTATTAACGACGGAAGTCTAAAATATGTCGTTTCAATTTTATTGATTGTGACTTACGTTTCAAACAACAGCAATTGTTAAATCGAACTACCATTATATACCGATTATGAGCCTGTGTTAGCAAGTTCAAGAGTAAAAACTTGACATTGATTGTGTAAAATGTAATTTTATTCAGTCTCACAAAATTATTGTCAAACTGTCTCAACCTATGACATATAACAACAGTAATAAAGACGTTTACGGTTCGTTAACAGTAATTCGTAATTTAGTGAAAGGCATCTACTAAATTTTCATCAAATGACATTGAAATTTATGCGGTTTTGTAATTTTCACTTTAATTACTACGTTGCTTAAGAAAAACAATCGTAACAATACCAGAGCAATTCAACGAGAATAACAATACATCCTACAAAAATTAATATAATAATTATAATTTGCCAATTATTTAACCTTAGACCTAATTCGTGATGACTTTCTCGGATATTTTTGAAAACTGAAACCTACGATTCCAACTCCTTGAAAATTGAAATTTGCAATACAATTGTTTGTTAACTGAACTGAAACGACTATTGCTGAGACGTTTATTCACCATCTAGTGGATAATAAATGTTTATTGTTTCCATTCTTTCGATAGCAATAAATTGCTTTTTAATAATTTCTTGTTAATGACAAAAAAGGTAAATTGTCAATACCTAAGTACTACCTAGATACATTAATCCGCAGTTCTTGTGCACTTCCTTATTATCATTAAACAATATAAAAACCACAATGTTGTGTGATAAAATTTTACAAAAAAAATGTGTTATCAAAAACTCAACTTTAAACTATCATTTTACATTGTAATAGTAAAGTTTATTACACATTTACAAACCAGTATTTTTCGATTTTTTATAAATTTTAATTAAAACTCCTTTAGATATTATCTAATTGTTGAGGCTTGGCTGCTTGTCAGCGATGAATTGCAAATTTCAATGAACTTGTACATAACACTGCAATGTTTCAGAAGATAAAAGTAGGGGTGGTAATGTGATACTCTTTCAGTTTATTCTTGACCGACATCAGTAAAAGTCCACTGTCAGAATGTGTACCACGGTTAGTGCTTTTACTTCGAACGTGTGTTGGTTATGAATTTGTCTATGTGTGCTCGTGTGTATGTGTGTTGTGTGCGTCTGGTGAAAACTAATAAATCTGAAAATTTACAAAAATAATCATTTTTCGTGTTTTCCGGTTTCTAATTCGTTCGTAATTTACCAAAGAAATTTTGTGACTAACAAAAAATCTTAAAGTATCAACACAACAAAGTACCTACTGTTTAATAATTATCATATAATTGCTTATTTAATTTTTTGCTTCTGGCTTCCATTGAGTAAACAATAATGTCGAGCGATAATTTTTATTGGGGAAACGATACTGTAATATGTACTTCACTTGTGGTAAACATGACTAGACAAGATAAGTGTTATTACAATGTCCTGTCCTGTTCACTATTGAAGGTGTTTGATAATATAAATCAACACAAAAATGGGCTTGACAGTTGTTGGGTACTCAAAGAATTTATAAACTATTGTATTAGGCAGAACAATAATTTATTACACATTTAATAAATAATTTGGACATCATTAGTAGCATCAACGCAATCAGAAAATTATTTGAAAATCATGAAAAATTCGGTAAACCTTGACAAATTTCAATATATTTTAAAGAATTTATTTTCAGTTGCTCTTAAGATATGATTAGATTACTGACAAGGTCTAATTTCATTTGCAAATCTGTTAAAATAGGATTAACGGATTCAGTGAGAAAAGTATTTAACACTTGGCTTAATTATGCTAATGATTATTAAACTTGCAATATCATTATTGATAATTAACACCGGTTAAACCAATTTCAACGCAATTTCAAACCTTGCAAATTAACATTAACACTTTTTTAATTAACAAATATTTCGATCACGTTATTATTTCAGATGTCAGCTTCCCGATCAATTTTTGTTGTAACAACGCTGATGACCTTGACCATTTCAGCGTTAGATTTCCCTGCCGCCCAATTCCAGCACGAAATCATTTACACCAACGACGCTAGTTTGCTAACAGGATCCGTGAGCACTCCTGCTGAAATCGCTGCGCTTTCAGCCGGCAGCAGGATATCCACCGGTCTAGACTTCCATCAAGCAGGAAATCTGTTCCACACACCTGCTTTCGATGCTGTCAACCTGTTCACGCCGAACACTGTGCAACAACCTGCCGAGACGCCCGGTCAGTTCGAGAATTACAGGAAAGCGCTGGAAGAGGAAGCGAGGGAAGCGGAAAAAGAAAAGAACGCAGTCACGGCAGCGTTCGGGAGAGGAATTGGGGGGTTGACTCGGGGGGCTGCTAGGAGTTATGTCAGTGTAAAGATGACGGGGGGTGACAAAACGTACAATTATGGATACACGATCTAGGTTTCTGCGAGGAAAATTTGTAAATAGAAGTGGTAATCGACAATTGACAAACGAGTACAGTATTAGGCAACATATTATTGTTAGCGTTGAATTTATTATTCATATATTTTTTTATTTATGGTTATTATTGTTAAAATTATGTATATTTTACGATTTTGTTGAGTAAATATGCCAAATATAACACACAGCAAGCATTCTCCTTGTCTGTCCGTTTCTACTTTTGCATTGTTGTATCACATTTGGCAAAATTATCTTCATATATTTTATTTTGTTGTACGTTATGTATTGTCTATTAACTAAGTAGTTTATATTATTTTGTAAATACCGTTCGTATTTTTCTGTTCTTTACTGTACGTAATTAGAAAATTATTGCAAATATATCAATCATTTGGTTACATCTGAACAGCAATTGGGTCAATTCCGTTTCGTGAAATTCGTGCTGCATAAAAAGAAAGTCATTGTGGGTCATCTATCATCGGTGTATTATCGCGCCAATTTAGAGTGCAACAAGTCTGACTTGTTACACCGCTTTTGAATAATTTCCTTATTTCCTTATTTTTTAGCACATTCCATAATACTACGTAATTTTTAAAGGTTAAAGATTATTGACTTCAGTTTTAAGATTGTTGAAAAATTTAATAATTTAATTACATATTTTAATTCAATTGTTTGAATGATTTAACGAAGTCTAGGGGATTATGTTTCAATAGTTGCTCATCGTGGAGACAAGTGTACAAAATAAATTCAGTTTTGCCTTCATTTATCATTCGATAAACTAATGCCGTCACAGATATGTTTGACTAATCGAATCCTCCTTAAAGTTACGCAAAGCTATTAATTTTCCTAAAATGAGTATGACAAGTTGACTGCGAACTAGATTTTTTAAAACCCGGGGCTAATAAAATTAAACGAGAACGGAGCAATTGAAATGAAAGTGAATTTGTGCCGTTCAGTCATGTGCAACATCGGTTTTGCTATTTGCATATTCATATCATGGTAATTTGGTGTATTGACTCGAAAATTATTCACCAGTAGGACCGTCTATGTTTCCGTTATAGTAAAAGTAATGAATATTGAAAAATATAGCTATAGATTAGCCAACACCAGCATTGTTTACCTGCTGTAATTTTGGCTTCAAATGAAAGGTCATGTTTTGTAAGTACATATTAAATTATATCTAAATCTGTACAGTACTAAATAGAAATTGGTTCAATTTATAAATCATTTATAAAAAAAATGATATCAGGAAAATTTAGCTAGAATAACTTCACAAACATATTGTTCGTATAACTTCTAAATTCGTTGTAATTAAAAAATGATGACTACTTTTCATAAATATGTATTATTCATTCAAATCGTCGATTGCTGGAAATTAAATTGAAGTATTCTTGGAAAATCATATTTATCGCGTGTCTTTCATGACGTAAAATGTTGCAGAACAAGTTTCTCTCAGTTCATACAAACAAAGCAATACGACATATTATTCTTCTTTGTGTAGAAAAGTAATACAACAAAAACAAGTAAAAGTAAAATAAAAAATTAATTAATCAGATCATAAACTAACTGAAAAATAAAATAGGTTCCTGTAATTGCTTTACAGATTACTGTTATAGCATGAAGAAAATGTGTTCCAAGAATATTGTCACTTCTTTTAGTCAACTTATTCTTTCACTGACCGTGAGATAATATTATTGATGAAAAAATATCGTACAAATATTATGTTTTGCAGACCTTGTTATAGACACATATTTTTAATAATTACAATGAATTGCAATTTATTTATTTTTTTGAGTAAAAACTTTATTTTCAATAATATTCAAGAAATTGTCGATTTAAATATCTCCTAAAAAGATTAGTGGATCCACAGGATCAGTGGTTCCATTACATACGTGGTAAATAAAAAAATGTCTAATAACTGCTCAAATAATTTCCTGGCGCATCCACCATTTCTGAAATTTAGACTTCAACGAAATTTTTAAAATAGAGTTTTGGCTCTTATTTATAGTTCACAAGCTGACAATAAGATAAATTTAAAAAGATAAATTTGCTGCTTACATTTTTAAAAACCTAGATCGAAAACGAGACTCAGTGGGTGAAAATCGGTTATATTGCAACTGCTTGAAACAACAGCGTCATCATTTTAAGTAAAAATATAAAATATACAGCTAAAAAAACACTGTCATTAACAAATTTATTGTAAATTAGAATATTAAAAAACTGTTATATCTTTTAGAAAGTTCTACTAATTATATAGATCAGTTTCATAATCTGCGGCTCGCGGAGCTCCAAGATTTAGTGATGTCCTTACAAGAGGTCGGCGAAAGGCTGACGAAATATTATGCTGTTTTACCATTAATATAGAAATTGACAAGTTACAAGATTAAAGACGATCCTGAACATGTGTTTAATTTATTTTAAAAGGAACTTTATTTCAAATTACTAAATACCTTCAGGATCCAGCACGAAAATAGTGACGAAAAAGGATGAAAAGCACTGATATAAGTGATTGAGGATCTATAAATAAATCAAATTATGATTTTTTTCTATAGACGAAGTTGTTCATTTTTATTGTTAGTTATTTAAGGCTCCACGATCCCTAGCGCCTATACTAAATACATGGAGTTATTTTTTTCGGAATTTTTCTACAAAATCAACTTTGAAGCAATGCTTGACTTTTGGTTGGTTAGTAGGCACCTAAACGGAGGTCGATAGCATATTATTTTTAAAAAAAGTATAACAATTAATTTGCAATTAAATAAAAACGCGAAATCATTTTTTTCGGATTTTTTTGTCCTGGAACGTTTTTTCGCGGTAAGTAAACACTCATTTGATAGATAATTGAAATACGGAGGTCGATAACATTTTCTTTTTTCGTTTACTGTCGTAGTTTTTTTGTTATTTATAAAAAATAAATCCGAAAATAGGCAACCAAAAGTACTTAAGACGACGCGGCCCTTGCCGCTCGGACATGGTTTATGGCTAGTGAGAGCGACTTACGCAGGTCCTTATAACGCACTAATACTTTTATGACCGAGGGTTCGGTCAGCCCATTGCTTTGGGCCGTCATTTATTACGGGGGGTCTTTAACGCACTTGTGCTCTGCAATTTTTGCGATATTATAAAAACAGGTTGCACTGATCAGAATTGTCATAAATGTCATCTTTGATAATAATCATGATTTAAAAATTTAAAAATTATTCGTCAAAAACCAAATTCACATTAAAATTTTTTGTTTGCTATTCAACCATTTTTAATGAGTGAGTGAAATTTTTTTTATCAATGAACCATAGGGAAACTATTTTAGGAGTAGTATTTTAAATGCTCAAACTGTTTGCCAAAAGCTGCTAAATACGACTACCTAGTAACCTAATCGTTCTAGAAAATGGTAGAATAATAAAATTATTAATAGAATTAATAAATAAAAATAGTCCAATAATATGAACTCCCAAAATTTATGCATATAAATTCATCCATTACCATTCACCATTCATTATTTTTGCCAATTTTGTTACTTTCATTTAGAGATGATTATGAAAGCATCTAGTGGGACCACGAAGAGGCTGGCAAGTTCCCACCGGGCCAAGGAAGGGGCTAGGTTTCAGTTAATTAGGAATGCACAGTTATTTTCAAATTCAAATGACAACCAAAAAGTCACCTATTTGACATAAAAAGCACTAAATTCTACGCAGAGAAAATACTACCTAGCGTAAATTATTTATATATTTACCTTCAAGCAGTGATATTTTTGCCCTGAAATTATGCTCTAATCATCTAATGTATTCTAGTGCATTTTGTAGTGTTGAGTTACAAGTCTACAATTTAAAAATCTCCCAAGCTCTCGCTGGACGGAGTTTACCTCTTTTCACCGTTGTTACTCTACGAGTCTACGGTACCGTTATTTTCGGATAATTGGTCCTAGGTAAGTACCTAGAAGGACTCGGAAAATCCAATAGTCCCTTTGTTATCGAAAGAGTCAAAATTCCTGGTACACATTAAAAAATTTCAAGTACTATCAAGCTGCAAACGTTCGGTGCGATCGAAATCACGTATTATTTACGACAATTATGTTGGTTCTTGCTGTTATCAAATAAAAACTTTATTAATTATGATTGAGTGGTTGATTGATCAGAGAATTAACTTTTTTTATAGGTAGGTATAGATAAGTACATGGTTATGTTTTATAATTTATAAGTCTTTTTTTAAGATGCTTCTTATAGGTAAATTTCGGCTATTTCTCGAGTCAATTATTTCGGGCAACATTGCATTCATGTAAAATTTTTCTAAAGGATCTATCATTTTTGGCGATTGGTAATATGCAGTTGACCTTGAACCTGGTACATATAATTGTCATTTTCTTTTAATAATATTTTATCATCATCCCTGGGATCAATTTCTAAATATTTAATATTTTTTTTTTCTATTGCCGTTTTGATGTCGGTGTTTCGAGCAGCAAATGGACATTTGATTTCAACAATTGAATCCAAGTCAACCAATCCATCTGGTGATGCTCCCAAAAATTTTTTCTCGGTGTCTACAAATAAACCGCACGAACTAACATTTAAACACGTTATTTCTTCAAATTTTTGTTTTGCTTTCTCTTCGTTGTCAATACCCCATTGCAGTGATTCAGGCAATTTTTTAAATTTTGATTTTCCGACGCGACATAAAATATCTTTTATCGTATTTGCAGTGTCCGTGGTAAGTTTCATATTTATTATTCTTCCAAAATTACTAGCGGTTAACCTATTATTTCTTAGTCTCTCCCACTCGTCATTATTGCGTTGCCCCATTGTTAAAATTGGAATTGATGCAACATCACACAAAGTCAACTCATTTAAAAAATCTTGTTTTATTTTCTGATATGTAGCCTCTGGCATATCCATCATTTCCTCATCACCCAATCCACTATAACAAGCACCGTAATCTGAATCTGCACTCAATTTTTTAATTTTCCTTCTTTTATTATCTGCCTTTTGAGTTTGTCTATTTTTCAATGAATGGTCCGAAAATTTTTTGGTGTAAATACCAACATCATTACAACCTAAAACCTTCTCCAGTATTTTATACACAAATGTTTTTTTGTTATTAAAACTTATTATGTTTTGTAAATAGTGACATGCAGGTAAACACCGTTCACGTTGAATTGAACATTGCTAAATTGCATTATATTGGTTAGCTGCATGTCACTATTTACAAAACATAATTACAGAGTCAAAAAATTAAATTATTTGACATTGAGATTGTTAACTCAACGTCAACAACGTTTAATAATACGGATGCAATGTTTTAAATTTCATATGGTTTTCATGATCCATCGTTAAATAAATCATTAATCTTATTTTTGATACCTTCTTCAATTGTTACTTCACGTGGGGGAAATGGGTACTTTATTTCAAGAATTGCATCCGAATTTATTAATCCATCTCTTTGCTAAAAATGATTTATATTTATCAATAAACATGGCACAACTTTTAACATTCAACCCGATAATGTGCTCCAATTTTTCGCTTTGTTTTGTCGCAGAACTTCAAATGGATGATTTTTCTGAATACAAAATTTCTTTTACCGTATTTCTAGTGTCGGTATTCCGAAATAATGGTTTATGGGATAACGGGAACGGGTTTGTCGGCCGTGGCCTGTGTCGGCATTTCTACCTGACAGAAAATGCATGCATTTTATGACCATAACTTCTGCTCGAAGGACCCTCGGCAAATTGATTGACACCCGTCAAAATTTACAGAGTATACAACCCACTTTCCTCGAAACTGGAATTTTATTTTACTCCACTGGAGCCTTAAGGCAAACGGAATTGATGTGTGTCTAGCACATTTTTATCTTATGGTTATGCAACCAAGCTTACGTTCCCAAGTGAAAATAGTGGTACTACGTACAATTAAGTTACATTTGAATGACCTTAGCGGATATAGATAAATTATATTCTGAAAAAAGTATTTTTATTCATGTAGTTTTTATTTAAAAAAAATACACATTCAAAAGTACAACAGTTTCTTTTGGATATTACATTATTTCCGAAATTTCCTACATCCTTGTGGCTGTTGAGTGTGATTTATTTAGAAACCTCTTTTATCAACTGTACCTTCTGTAAATACATGAAATACTAAGCTAGTGGCTTATAGATGGCAGAATATTTACTGAAAGCTGCTAAATTTTTCGATTTAATATTTCTACAAAAAAAAAAAAAAATTGAAAATATGTTCCACAGATCCTGTTTAACTTATAAAAGTTCTGAATGAAACACAAATAAAAGACATATTTGAATATATCTGCATTTTTTTGACAAATACTATTTGGTTTTAATATAAAAACAATACTTATCCTGTTAGTTTAAAACTGATATGAATATTTGAGACAGTTGTAAACGTGCCAGAAGACAACGTCAAGAGTTTTTAATAAATCGACTTGGCATTGAATCCTACCATCAGCATTCAATCACACGACATTTGGCATTCTTCATTGTTGGGACTTGTTTTCGGAACTTTATTTTAAGACTGACCACACCTTATCCTTATTTCAGGTTCAAGATCATTTTGCTTTTTAAAGGTTACATTCTCGATACTTTGAATAAAAATCAGTTTAACCTTTAGTAGGTACTGGTATTATATTTGAACAATTCGAAATGGGTGGGAAGGAGGATATCGATAAAAAAAATCAGACGTATGAAAAGCGGAAACTGTTGGGGGAAAAAGTTACTCAAATCTCTTATCTGGTTCCTAAAATATAAATGAAAACACAATTTCAAAGTTATTGTGTTACTTTTTGCAAGATCCGGTAATAAAATTGAAATCGCGACTTTAATTGCCATCAAATATGTGTCTTAAGTCACCGGAACCTTGTACGCACAATACCAGGGTCTCAACTTCCGGCTGTACTGACTCCACCTATGCAAATCCGGAACCAACCCATTTATTAGCGACAGCCCAGATAAACCGCGTTAACCTTATGATGCAAACACCAGTCTAACAGGAGCAGGTACATTCAAGGTTAACACAATGCACTTTCATTTCTTTGTTTCGTTGCCAAGCGAAATACTTTTAACATTTAAATAAACATTTTTATTATGAATATAATACATTAATGAACATGTAGACTAAGATCTAAACGCGAAACGATGCTTAACTATGACTCAAGCCTTTTGGAAACTATAGCTGAAGCCATCTGGTGACCTATTCAGCGACAGTTTACCAGGAGGATAGAATCGGTGTGGAGCTGGAGTCGTGGGCTGGTACTGGGGTTGAGGCCTGTACTGAGGCTGAGGCTGAGGTTGGGGTTGGTACTGTTGTTGGGGTTGATATTGTGGCTGATATTGTTGTTGGGGTTGGTACTGTGGCTGGGGCCGGGGTTGGGGCTGGGGCTGGTACTGAGGTTGAGGTCTATATTGCGATTGGTACTGGTCGCGGTACTCAGGGGGGTTGTACTGAGGAAGAGGCTGGTACTGGGGTTGAGGAGCGACCGGCAGGGTGGTGGGTGCCGGTTGAGGGATTCCATCTCCGGTGGCTTGGAATCCGTGTTTGCCAGCTGTGTAGCTCACAGTGTGTCTTTGGCCTGTTGGGTCTACGTAAGAGTAACTACCACGACGGGTACCATCAGCGTCACTTTCTTCTTTGAACTGTACACCGTCTTCTTGTGAATATTGAGCGCCGAATTTGCCGTCTCCGCTCAGATATCTCTGCTCGTTGAGGATGGCAGCGGTTTGGGGGTCGCCTCGGTAGGCCTGTCCGAAGACGGCTCCCACGAAGGCGGCTAAGACCAACTGAAACAAGCATCGCCATTTTGAAGAAATCAAAAGCACCTTTCATAAAATACAAAAAACTAGAGAAGAAGCACAAGTGAAAGTCACCGGAACACTCATGAATCACTGGTTCCACTGTCAAAATTTCAGATACTCACTATTCTGTACATGATAGTGTTGCTGATGGTCTACCAAAGAGGCAAACTGCGACTACTGCCCTCTCACGGCGCTCAGTTACGTTTTATACTGCGATCCAACCTTGGTAAGAGCGACCCTGGAACACTCCCTATGAAGAATCGAGCTTTGTCCATACACAGATGCCACCACGCGATTCTCACAAGATTCGGCGAGATGATCAGATCTGATCCAGCAAATGTTAATTATGCTCAAACCCAAAATTTATGCACGTTAAGCGATCGTTGAAACTTGTTTATTTGTAATTTAAATGCCGATCGTGGATCATTTTTAATCGCAACCTATTTTCTCACATTGCAAAGAAGAATTAAATTTTTTATGGGAAAAATTATCATATCAGTACTGGTGCAAACGTGAGTCGCATAAATGCGATATTTTTAAGAAACAACTTTCAACTTGATACTGCAAATCGCTGGTTTTTTAAACCATAGCAACAACCCGAACCTTAAACTCACTCTTACAAACATCCGGATTTTGCTATCGCACCTCCGGTTCAATTCTAATTAATTAATTTCTCCAATTTTAATGTCTCACTAATGCATTAATAAATTCCTCGAATTGCATCAGAATGTCCTTAAATTAATTAAATTAAATTAAATGTATTATGGTTATGAAAATAACTTCCTAAATGCATTCGTCGCGAAACGAAATCTCAGCGCCTAGACCGAGCTTCCAAGTCCCCCGCGTGATCTCGCCCGTCACACTCTTGTTGCATGAACCTTGTTGAAATGTCAGTTGTTTTGAAAAAATATTTTTCCGTACGAAAAATGGCGTCGACTCTTTTCAACAAGTTTACGCAAGAAATGTGCGAATACGCATCAGCTTGGGTGAGCCCGTTCCGGAGTCTATTGACCCGGTCGAGGATCGCCGCACAGGAAGGTAGTACCGGAGGTGATCCGGTGCCCCGGAATCCGGGCGGTAAACACGCCCAGCGGAAAAGTGCAATAGAGCTGTTTGTTATTACGTGACTATTATTACATTTAAGTAAAGATAGTATCGAGATGAGCTTATATAACTGTGTCACGATTGAACTCTTTGGTTCGTTACTTTCATCTCTTCGTACATTTTCACAATAAAATTCAGCGCTCTTACAAACTTATCTCTACCTTGAAGAAATATAAATTCAGTAAACAGCGTGTTTTTGAATTACATTTTTTATTTTTATTCTTACTGATTTATGACTAGATTGTAAGGTTCTAAAGTAAACTTATAATTCTACAACTCTGACACTTTTTCATAACTATGTACTACAAATTTTTGTTTATTATTGAGCAACATCTTTATTTATATCTACCTCGGTTACCAAATTGGGAAAGTGGAATCATAAAACACCTTAAAGCTTTTCTACCACTACCTTGATAATAAATCCATCATTTATTGTTATTTCATTTATTGGCGATGATTTAATAACTATTATTAGTTTCGATAATTACAATAACTGTATCCTTACAAAATCAGGTAGTATTGAAATGCACAACAAACAATAATTATAAAACTAGTTGTTAATTATTCCATTTTTATTGACGCAAATTAAGATTAAATTCGCAAATTGAAAATCGCCATTACTTGAGTTTTTTTTTAACATTATCAGAGCAAGGTGGAATTAATAAAATACTCATTTGTAAAACAAGTACAAATTGTCGATAAGTGAGAATCCAATGCAAATTGTGATGTTCTGTGAGGAAGGTTTTAAAAATTGGAATGAAGGTCGCAGTATAATCTAGTTTGATAGATAGTGCTCCATAAGTGCTCTATTATTTCATAGAACATTCCTTTGGTGAGGTGTTGGAATGTAACATGGTCTATTATTTTACAACTGTGATATCAAATATTCACTCCTATTGGCAATACTCGTAAGTACATTGTGTGTGTGTAAATACATCAGTATTATGATATTTTTTAATTCAGGAAAGACAATCTAATTACAAGTATATCAAGGTAGCTTATCATTTTGGATGTTAATTTACATGTAATTTACATTAAACCAAATTTGAAATCATAATTAAAGTTTAAATGTGACTTCCGAAATAAATCGAAATAAAAGCGGAACATGACGTACGAGTATATACCTGGATTGCCTCACTTTCAAGAACAAATACATCTGTCGACAACATACTTGTCATTTGGGTTTAGTTTTACTCAAATATTATTTAAATATTTATTTGCGCCAACATAAATAATTCTGATTGCAATCATCTGGTTAAATATTAAAAAAATAAATTGATGTGTTACTAAATTAATACTGTACTGTTCTATTCAAAAAAATCGCGTACACCTATTACAGATTTGCATGCGTTATTTTGTTGTTCTGGCGTCTATTAACGTCATACTGTGACACTTAAGTTATTCAAATGCCAATACCAAAAGTTTCTGAACAAGAAAAGTGGGTATTTAGTGCAGTCCATGCCACGTAGACTAAATGCGGTTATAAATGCAAACGGCGCCACGACCAAATATTAATGTAATATTCAAATAAAATTATCTAAATTTAAGACTTAACCTGTTTTATAACTTTTGTCAAAATGACAGAAAAAATCCGTTTTTAAACGATACAAAAACGAAAAACCTATAAGAATTCCTTACTTGATTTAAATGGTGTACGCGATTTTTTTTTAATACTGTACTGTACTGTAACTGTACAAATAAGTGTTAGGTTATAGCAGCGCTGTTCAAGGTTTAATTAATATAATCCGTGTGATCAAGTTGACTCCCTTGTTTAATAAACTAAGACAATTGTTCTTTAACACGCTGGGGGCGCAGTGTTTTGTAGGATCGAGCCCAAGCCATTAATTTATTGTCATATTGTAGAGGGCCACGCATTTACGTTGCTGAATTGATAAAAATATTTTTAAACTAACCATAATGCAAGGTTTAATATTATTGTCTCATTTGATTCATTCTTTGTTTGTAAATACTATAAAATTTAATTAACTAATCAAGTAATCAAATTCAATAATATGGTAATCATGTAAATTATAATCAATGAAGTAAACTGATTTATTGATTTTATACTATTCAATCTGCAACGCATTAAACAGACGTGCATTGGCATTGCATATATACCAGGTGTTATGGAAGTCCACGTAATAGGACTCCACCAATAGGACTCGTTAAAATAAACATTTTTCAGAGATAAAATTAAATATAATTTGAACCCTAAAATTTATAGCTGCTCATGTGTTTACACATCCATTGATAACGAAACACGGAAAAAAATTACTCGATTAAAATACTCGAACGAAAAACAGTATATAAAAAAAACTGTTAGTATAAAAAGAGATCGATATGTAATACCTATTTATGTACAATATGATCGAATATTTTTATTTCACTAGATAGATACAAATGAACTCGATTTTATATCATATCTTGTTAATTACATATTTACACAACAATAAAATATTACATATTATATTTATTAAGGTAAATATTTTTTACTTGTACTGCTTTGAGTAACACATGAAAAGAACTAGGTACGAGTAATTCTTATAAAGAAAGTAAATTCATAAAATAATTTAAAATGTAAGGGGGAGATTCACGAAACTGCAAATTTGCAAACCGTTAACGAAACGGCAAATACAATACTTTAACAATGTCGGTTGTCGAGCCTTACCAAGTTTCGTGAATGACCCCCTAAATTGATTAAAAAAATATGTTCAAACAAATACATTCTGATAATAACTGATTTCCATTCTGCCAAAGCTTTTTAAATCATTTACACTTTATTTATAAAAATTATATATGTACATATTTCTACATAAAATAATTCTTAGTTTTTAGTTTTTCACGTGATTTCAGAGAACAATTCATATTATTTGTATGCATTTATAATACACTAATTTCTTTTTCATTATATCGAGTGTGTCAAAAAGGACGAACACCAAAGAAGGTACAAAATTTAGGGTAGGTAATCAAGGATCATTAAGATTTTTTTTTTGGTTTTGGGCTTCCGTTAACGCGCAAGAGCTTTTGGAAGTTACAACTAAACTACCTGCTAAACTAAATAATCCTGTTATTGATGTGGGAACATAATTATATGTGTCAACTTTCAAAGGCGCCATCAACAGATATCTACAAATTCACTTCACGAATACATTTGAAATCCGTTTCTTCAGTAGTATTGAATTATGACGAAATTCGATGTGGGGGAGTAGTTTTTAAACGCAGCAACATTGCTAACATATCACAGCAACGAAAAAAAACGCCTTTATTAAATAAATGTCAATTAAATTGTGACAGCTTTCAAAATGAGATGAATCTTGTAATGTAATATGTACAGGGTTATTCTAAATGATTGTAGTCGAAGTAGGTGTGAAAACTGAATGTAAAATTTATGGTTGCCGCTCCACATAAAAAAATCATCAAAATGATGTGTTAAATTGGGTGCAAAACAACTCAATATTTTTAAAAGTGATTGGAGAACAACTCAATATTTCTGGATTCAATCGTTAATTTAACAAAAATAAATAAAATCCTCATCTCCGCACTTTTCACCTAAAAAATGACAGTGACAGGGACACAACTGACAGTTCACATGAAAGCGGCAAAAACGTAATAACATGGGCATGGCCTACTTCGACTACAATCATTTAGAATAACCCTGTATTTAGTAGCTCTTGGTGCCGCAGAAAATTAGTAAAATAACGCGACATTTAGCTGGACGGACCTGCTCGTACTGTCGCGAGCAATAAATTTTGGTTGCCAATGTCACTTCAAAATTTGATTAGATTGTCACAAATTTAAAAAATGTTCCTGCTTGATTACGCCCATATCAACAAAGTGTCAAAAAAAATGAGAAAAAAATGACAATCAATGTCATACAACATGATGATAGGTTATATATTTACTACAGTTTTACAATGGAGCATTTTCGATTGCGTTAAAGAATGACCTTGACGACCAAAATGTATTGCTCGCGACTGTACAGTTGGTTGCAAAAAAAAACCGGGAAACGAAAATTTTCGTAATGTAAATTTCATTTTGTCCATTTGTCAATTAATTGTCTACTTGACAATACCTATCAAATAATTTTAAAAAATGTCAGAAGGTTTCATGGCTACGGTGTCACACTATGAAAAAAATGTAAAAATGTGTCAATTTTATTCTGACAGTTCCCGGTTTTTTTTTTGCAACCACCTGTACGCTATGCGTTTTCCTAACGGAAGGTATCCCACTGTGAATGTTATTAGGCGTCTTGACCAACGACTGAGAAAAAAAATGTAACCATGACAACTACGTACGGTAGTTTTTAGTCACCTATTGCATTGCTGCCATTTTCATTTTCACTTTCTAAGAGTTTTTTCTTAACTGAAAGCCACAAAATAATTTTTGGTACAAAACCGGGGTCTGTGTTATGCTATGCTATGCTACTAAAACCCCTCTCCGTCCTTTTTGACACACCCGATATAATTTAAAGTTAAAGTAACAATATTTTTTACTATAACTTTCAAAGTTTAATGATTAAAACTTTTTTTAAATAAACCTATGTGAAGAAGATTCTCTTTTTTTACGTATAATGAATAATGTTCCTACTTACAGTTGTATTTGATGTCAACGCCAAACATTTTCAACGCGAAAATGCACACTTGTTTATTAAGAAAATACGAATTTCTTACGTTACACCACAACACATATTTTCTTTATTTAAAACATTTGAATATATCGAGACTATACTGCACGTAAGCTTCAAATTCCAGTAATAAAATAAACCCCAAAACACTACGAAAATCGCATTCGTATTAGATTGTTAATTATGGTTAATTTTAGTCCATTAATTAATTATGCTACATAAAAAATTCTGCAAGGACATAAATAAGAGTGTGAGTCGATTAAGAGTAGCAATAAAAAGATTGTCAATCAAAGTCATTAAAACTGAATATTTTATTGTCGATCAGGTAAAGTGAGTTTGACGGAAAGACTCGATCCCATTTAAATTGAAGTAATTATTGTACTAAAATTTGAATACCAGGTTAGTGGAATTTAACACGTAGTAGTGTTAATAAATATGTATGACAGTATATTTCTAATTCAAAAATAATTATTGTCATAATAACTTATTTTATTGTTAAGTACATAACTGAATGTAATTAACATGACGCTCACAGCAGGATACAACTATGTATTATTATAGTAAATCTACCAATAAAAATATACATGTCTGTATTGTGAAAGTATGCGGTTGCTGTAATGAAGGAATCGACATGATGAAGCTGGATCAGTAGTGTTTAGTAAAAATAGATAATAATTGTATTTAAAAATGTTTTCATATAGGCTTTGATGTCAGTTACAAAAATAAGCGCCAGAATAGCTCTTCAATGATTAGTTAAAGTGGATCAACAGAATCAAAAGGAAGCGTTCGTGTCACAGTATTAATTAATTATAAGTCAGTAAAAATATCTGATATGCAATAACAAATGTAACATTACACTTACCGGTTACATGTGAATTATTCATTATATTTGTTGTACAAGATAAGACAAGAAACATATATGTTTAACACAAAAGTCTAAGTGATTAAACAAGGAATTGTTCAAAAATAGTAGCTTATTTAACGAGTTCGTGTGTAAATTGGGTTTTTTTTAGCATGAGTGGGCCAGCTGCCAAAAAAGCCCAATTTACACACGAACGAGTTGAATACAACGTTTTTTTGTTTTACGAACCCCTTAAGCTTGTTTGACACGATGCTAAATTTTGTAGAAAATTTGTTAGAAAATGAGAGAGACCCTCGATCAGGACCAATGAACGATCAGGATCATAGCCTGTCTTTGTCAGATCCTGATCGTTCATTGGTCCTTTCTCATTTTCTAACAAATTTTCTACAAAATTCAGCATCGTGTCAGACAAGCTTTAAAGGCTCCAAATCGCTTAAAATCTTTAAAATTAGCTTGACGTTTCGTTTTAACACATTGTGACATTTTTATCAAAATCCGTTCACACAGAAGAAAATTCTCAAATTCTGACAGTGTCGAACAAAAAATATCTTAATAACAATAAAAAAATGTATAATTTGCCTTAAAACGATTGTTAAACTTAAATTTTATATTTTACAAAAAAATTTTGGCTGGTCAGACCACACAACTGTACTAAAAAAAGGGGCCCAAATATTAAGGCCAATAAAGGCATAAATCAATAAAAAACATAAAAATAATCTTTAAATTTCGTTGCCTATAAAAAATTGTTTTTTCCTTGAATATTCTTTGCCTCACATTAAGAATTAGGTAACGTTTGTAGTAATTAATTTGACATGATATTAAAGAATGTAGTCTAAATATTTACATTTAAAATTGTTTTTTCCATTTCTGGTAGTGAGTTATTTTATAATGAAATAATAATATGCAAAAAAAGTATACTGGGTGTCCTTACAACTTCACACTATTTCATCTAGTATAAAAAAAAAATCGAAAAAATGTTATTCAAGAATACAATAATAGTGTAGATATTAAGAACATCAAAATCAAATCACGATTTTATTCTTAGTTAAACTAAAAGATGTTAATACAACCACAATTACTAACTTTACCTATGATACACATATTATGGTAGTGACATCATTTATTTGAGAATGTGTAAGTATGTATTCACTCAAATTGTTTTTAACAAAGTAAAATTTTAAATATTAAAAGTATGTAATTAAATCAAATTGTTATAAAAAATACATACTTACAGATTGCAGAGTATTACAAATGTGAATTCGACATATTGCAATATATTTTGTTCTAAACTTCCATCGGGAAAAGTAACATATTTCGTGTATGTATTATGCCTATGGACAGTTGCATTCTGGTTACATACCTACCTATTTACATGATGCACCACACGATATGTTTATTTTGCATCTTGAAAACTTCCCACGAAGTATCACTAAGTACACTTGTAATTTTGTACTGATTACAATATTAAAACTGTGTAAACTAAGAACAGCAAACAATAAATTTCACAAACATTATAGATTGATCATGTCTTTGAATTTATGGATGTGATCGGAGATATGGCTGGCGACATGTGGATCACAGTAACAAGACATTTTTTTCAAGATAAAGGTCTTTTGGAAAATCGTGAGTAAATGTGCACGATTATTCCAAGTTCACTCCTAGAAAATTACGTGCTCCTAATAATATATCACAACATTACTTACTCAGTAATAATTATTTGCAATCGGTACAGCTAGCTATACGTATTTGGTATATGATTGATTGCTGAATATCATATCTACCTTGAATTAGACCGAGAAATTACAAGCAATGTTCACCCATAACTTATTCATATCATACCACTTATAGAAAATCTCGCATTTTTCCGTCGTTACGAAATAAAATTCAAATACCTAACGGAATTTCATTAACACCCGATTGAATTATTCCTACCCCGGCAAAGTGAACCCATAAAACATGTTGTAAAATGTTTTAATTAAGTACCTGGCGTGAATGTTAACGTTAATAAACGTATGCTGCTATAGTAAATACACATGCAGGAATGTTTTTCTTACGAACCAGTCAGCATTGAGTTAGGCGTGCCGTTTACTGATATATAAACATGGAGTATGCATTTTGTCTTATTATTTCGCATGTCAACACCCATCGGGCCGAAGAAGACGTTGAATATTTTTCTCGAGAAATAAAGTGACTAGTGCGACATGGCTTACCGCCACAAGTGTTCCTCTGTAAGTGTTTGACTGTTTTTTATTTTTATTTTTGAAATCTTTACACTACAAATCCGGTTCCTGGTCTTATAGTAGTCTTAATATAGACTGTTTTTTTGTTTTGTTATAGATAGAGTGACATTTGTAAATATTTGCATGAGCATGACATAATCTACTTTGGTTTTTAGTTGTTTATCTCACTATCAAAAATATATCACCTAATTCAACAAACCAGGTAGACGCCTAGATATAGTTCAATTTATTTAATTTTGATCAGATCAATATTTTTTATATTTTATATACATGTATGTAGTATTAAAAAAACAATTACATATCCTGTTAAAAAAGCTGAATCAATGATTTTTTAAATTACATATACCAATAATATAACACTGTTGCCTTTAAAATTTACATCCAGAGTGCAAATTTAAAAATTAGTCAGTAACTTAAAATTTATAAAAATTAAGGACCTACCCACCTGTATGATGAAAATATCTAAATATTAGTACTAGAATACTAGAAATACATATGCAGGATTTTTTTAAATTATAAAAATATAAAAATGTGCCTAATTTGAATTTTAATGGAAAATTGGAAAATGTTTTTTTTTGTGGTATATTTTACAATGTTACAACATTAATAGCTCTGGAAGTGTTAATTTTGATATTTAATTAATTAGGTAATTAAATTCAGAACAAAAAATTCTGTAACCTTTGCGGAGTCGGCCGTATCAAAACTATAGAGCTGTTAAGATAACTAAAATTCGTTAAAATTGTATCTAATTCGCACAAAACCAATTTATAAATTCTTGTATAATTAAGGTAAAGGTTAAGCTGGTGTGATTAACAATGAACAAAATAAAATTGATAATTTATTCAACTCGTTAGGAAGTAACACGATTCCTATTAGTTTACTTACATCACTTTACAAGAGTATTTATTTGCTTTACACGTTTTTTCAGCATGAAAAATTGTGACTTTCATTTTTAATTTGTATAAATAATTATTCACCGGAATATTTCAAAACTGCATTATGCAATTTGCATGTAACTGATAATTGGTATTCAACTCGATAATGCTTTCTTAAGTGAATTGTTTTATATTTACATCTCTATTTTATGCAATAGCGCCAGCAATCCGGCCGGATAAAATACTGTTTCTAATTTGTGGTTTAAGCAATGTCAAATAATGTATGTAAAAAATTGTGCATTGTGCAATTATGTAGTCTGTGGAATGTGATGGAAAAAATAGGGAAGTAAGTTATTAGCGTTTAAAAATTTACTTTTATTGCTCTCGTGAATGGCTTATATTTGTTACAAAAAAATAAACTAGTTTCCGACCTTGAAACAATTTGTTATCACTTAATATCGAGCAGATTTTAATTCAAAAGTCGTTAAATTAAATCAAAATGTCCAGCTTCATCCTTGACCAATTGATTTATGATTTTACCGAATCAGTAGTTTTTTGAAAATGAGAAAATGGGATCGGCCCTAAAAATTCAAGTAGCTCAGCTTACATAATCAATTAGCAATTTTACGACCATTGTATATGTTAATTTTAAAATAATGCATGAGCGCCTTTGCGTACCATTAACCCAATGGTATCGACCAATCTGCATTATTTAGCAACACCGACCTTGCGTAGTACAATTCCGTATGTATTTAATTTTTAGGCCTTCATCAGTGCATTGTTTCTCCATCTCGTGACAGCCCAGTCCTTCAACCCCTCCATCCTCCAGGACAGCCGCGACCTCCCCAAAGTCGACGGCACCTTCGGATTCCTCTACCGCACAGAAGACGGCATCGCGCACGCAGCCAAGGGTGATTCCGATGGAGTCATCCACGGCAGATTCTCCTACACGGACCCGACGGGCTTGAAAGTCAACTATAACTACAATGCAGGCTCGAGGGTGACTCCGGGGTACAACTACGACGACACTCCGACTCCCAAACAGCCGACCCCCAGACAGTACCAAGCAAAACAGACCCGACCAACCCAAACAACTCCCAAGCAGTACCAGCCAGAAGATGACTACAGTGAACCTCAACAGTACAACGATTACGAAGAAAGACCGCGCTACCAAGAACCTCAGCCACAGTACGTACCCAGGACTAGGCCCTCAGCGGGGGCACAGAGACGACCTTCGCCCCGACCTCAACAGTATAGCGCCCAATACAGGGAGCCGGCGCAGAGTTATCAGCAGCCTAGGACAAGGCCCCCGCATGCTACACACAACGAAGTTTACGAGGATTATTATTAATTAAGTGGTTTTAATTAATGTGTAAGGTTAATTGCAATTTTATTGTACAAATTTTGACGCCATATATCAATAAAATCGATTTTAATTAAGCTTAGTTTTAATTAACACCTTTCTATAGTTCTTTAGCGCAGTGGCAACAAAAAAAGAAGAAAGTGATAAGCAACAGGAGTTTTGAGTGAAATATCGAGTGTTCAATTGAAATGCTCATCAAATAACATTTTTTTAATAGTATCAGCTTGCCAAGAAAACTAGCAATTTACTATTTGCAATACAATTACTTATTTACATAATTTATGGTAACAGGACAATTATCGGTTTTGTCGGTTTCGTTGTTAACTTACTAAACAGACCAACAGATGGAGCCACGGTTCGGTGTCCGAAAAAATGCGTTCAAAAAGGAGTTACTTTTCGTCCGCTTTTGAGAACGTAAAATTACCGTTTTCATTAAGGGCGCCTAAAACGGTTGAGAAGTCAAAGCTGAGAAATGGTTAAAATTAATTTTCACATTTTTCCCTATTTAAGTATTATGTATTACAAAACAAACCCAAAGTACAAAGTAGAGTTTATTTTTTAGCCCTTATTGTGTGCCTAGATCCATTTTCGACTGACAACTTCACAAACATTTATCGAGTAAACGGTTTTACTCGAGCTTTCTATTTTTTTGTCGATTCCGGCAAAATGATCCTTTTGAGATGGTCGTTGTTTGGCAAATAAATTGAATTTGTTGGTCCATGTCGAAAGGCCCAAAGCCATCATCTTCCATGTTGTAAGAAATTCGTACAAAAACCGTGACATCAACATTTAGCTAAATGCCATACATTTCACTTTTATTTACAAAATAAATAGGAAAGAAATCGCAACAAATCGCATAACAATGCATTCATAGCATACGCCGTCCGCAAAACCGGGCTGACATATGCACACATAGACTCAATAGCAGGCTTAGGACACACAGCTGTGCTATCTCACCCCCTTACCACCGAGAAATCTCAACGCAATCGCTGCGAATCCGTGCAGGTCGGGTGCTGAGTCCCATTGAAATCTTTTGGTGAGAGAGTCGGCAATGACAGGATCAAATAATGAAGTTTGGTACAAAGTGACCTGCCTTTTCAACACTGCATTATTAAGCCATACATTATCCTGGATGTCACTAAAACCGGTCATTAGACTGTTCGTTTGTGGGGTGGAATTGCCCAAACACGGACATGTTCTAAACGGGACGATTCAATTAATGCTAAGCCGCCATCTTCGGTCTCCATAACCGCATTGACAAAATGTCTAAATTAAGTGGCTGGCAAATATGGGATCAAATGGGGTGACAAATGAATAATTCAGTCTGGTATTCCAGTTTTTTTTTTTTAAATTTGAATTCTGTAGTTGGGGTTCATGCGCGATGCCTGGAGATGTTGACATAAAAATCAGTGCACTCTTTTAATTTTCTCGGTGTAATAATTTAGTCTACCCTTGGTGAATTTAGCCAAAGGGCAAAGTGGGGAGTATGAGTAGCGATCTGGTCGGGATTATCTATTGAACAACTGACTGTTGAATGGCTTGTGAATTTATCCAGCTTTCAGTCGACGTCCCTAGCTAGAGTCTGGCCCTGAGGCGAAGCAACTTTTCTGAAAACACTCGGCCAAAAGCTGCGGTTTGGTTTTTGCCATGTCAAACCGACACCGAGTGAACTAGTTTAAAGTCGGACAATTCACATACTCGTTCAGAATTTTCTAACTGACAAACAGCTCCTGCGCTTGTCTAATTGGCCTAAACACAAAAGTACAAAATTCATTTTACAGAAGTTTAAAATTACAGTGGCGGTACTGTTTGATCTGTATTTAGTTACACTTAAAACCCATTTGAGCGAAATTTTATTTTGCGTTGCCGCAAAGGTAGAGAAGTCTGCGCTTATCCAATACCTCCATTAAAAGGTTTAACCAACCACAAAAAATTACTTCCTTCTTATGTACATTGTTAGCGGGCATCATACCCTTCCGACACTCTTACCCATTTTTACAGGATTTTTCCAACTATCGCATTTCGTTAATTCGCTTACTTGTGTGAATATTTAGATTTTCGCAACCACTCACTGTATCAGCTGTCCCATAAGGGTTAATACAAGTGCTCTCTTACCAGACAATTGACTATAGAGACTTCGATTACCAAATCCATACCGAATAAATTTGCTGCTTTGTTACCTTCAAACAATCAAAGACTTTCAGCACACCACAATGCGCGACAACCCTCTTTAAAATAATATAGCTGTACCTCTCGAATGTTTCCATATTGGAAGTACCCTCCACCGGCTTTGTTTTAATTTGTTACTGATTTGCGGTGCAGAAAATAATGCATTTAAACGATGGGATAATTGATATGACCGATTCACTTTCTCTATCACCTGTTTGTTTAGAGAGATCTAGCACAAATTTTATCATCGATCGTAAAACTTATTTCTGATAAACTGATAAAACTTATCAGGTCCTGATATTACACAGAATTGTTGATGACAAATAATCACATAACCTACCCGCTCCACCTCAACAAGTGTCAGTTGTCCACAATGGAAACTTTTAAATCGAAGAAAACCATCGACGCTTGTTCTTCAGTTCTGTTTGTAATGTTCATGTTGTGCGGTTTTCTTCTAATGTTAAGTTACACTGATAATCTATCGAACATCAATAGCAGACTTCATGCCCAAAACATCTTCTTGACCAATTTTCCTGCCGACTATGAAAACGAGTAAGTTTTTTGATTTTCGCCCAACTTTTTTAAATTTCCCGCAGTTTCACAGGTCAAAGATACACCTGGAAATGTCTAAACCAAAAATGCGTCAAAGTTCTTCTTGGCAACAACGAGAGAATTTCCTTGAGCAGTTGCAACATGTTATGCTCGCAACCCGCTGTATGGCCCAAACCGACTAGTCTTCAAATTACCAATAAAGACGCTTCTGTTGTCGACAAGACAAACATTTCATTCGAACACTTTGGTCAAGGTCCTGTAAAAATAATGTTGCAAAACGTTACCAATTTATTTATAAAGAGCCTTGAATCTCTGAAACCAGGAAACCAGTCCACATCTGGAATTAAATTAAAAATAAATATAATCCTCTTTGATTCGAACACTGACAGGTTGAAACTAAGTACAAATGAAAGTTACAGCTTGACGACCAAGAAAGATAATATTTTGACCGCGACGATTTTTGCAGATAACTATTTTGGAGCGAGACATGGTCTAGAAACTCTTTTGCAATTGATTTGGTACGATGAAGTCTCTGACGAATTGAAACTTTTGCACGATGTTAGTGTGCAAGACTCTCCGAAGTTTCCTTATAGAGGTGTCATGGTGGACACCGCGCGCAATTATTTTCCCATATCTTTACTCAAGAAGGTCCTCGATGGAATGGCAATGTCAAAACTGAATGTCTTGCATTTGCACTTAACTGACGCTGTAAGTTTTCCCATAGTGCTGCCGACAATAAAACAACTGGCTGACTACGGAGCTTATGGACCTGACATGACCTACACTCCTGAAGACATCAAGGACTTGGTGCAATATGCGCGCATTAGAGGAGTCAGACTTGTGTTGGAAATAGACGCTCCTAGTCATGTCAATGCAGGTTGGAATTCCATGCGAAATGATTGGGACCAGAAATATGTAATTTGTGGAGAAGATGATGTCTTCAATGGACACTTAAACCCTGACAACGAAGACGTCTTCCGAGTATTGGAGCACATATATCGAGATTTAATCGAATTGTCGGAACAAACAGAACTCTTTCATGTGGGCTCGGATGAAGTCAATTTGACTTGTTGGAAGGCTACGGAAGCAGTAAAACGAGCAAATTCTATCAATTCTATGAAGAATTTTTGGGGTAATTATACGAATCAAATGTTGGATAGTCTGAAACGCGCCAACAATCAAAAATTTCCTGATCACGTAATCATATGGTCAAGTCCTTTAACTGAATCTTCACAAGTCGATCAATTGAAAGTGAATGTTACTGTGCAGCACTGGCTCGGAAATCCTCACAGCATCCTCGTTCGTGGACACAAAATCATCTACTCCACAGTAGGTCATTGGTACTTGGATTGCGGCTTCGGTGTTTGGAAGCCGAGCATGCAACGTGGCGTCTGCGACCCTTACACCCCTTGGCAGACATTTTACAAGTACAGGCCTTGGGTTACAAACTCCTATCGGGAGCTAGCTCTGGGCGGTGAGGTCTGCTTGTGGTCGGAACAAGTGGAGGTTGACACGTTGGAGACGCGAGTTTGGCCCCGGGCTGCAGCCTTCGCCGAACGAGTATGGAGCGACCCCGAGTCGTTCGTCGACTACGACGTGTATACAAGACTTGGGTCTTTCAGAGACAGATTGAAGTCGAGGGGTATTCAAGCCGCGGCGATGTGGCCGCGTTGGTGCTCACAAAATCCCGGAAAATGTTGAGTGCTAATTGTGCCGACTGCAACTCTCACGGGAACTCATCTTCGGCCCAGATAAACAATGCGGGCCCTTCCGTTTCCGCAAAAGTTGGAGCACTCGCACATCTCTCGAGTGCCAGTGGCAACACTCGGCTCCCTGTGTGGTGTGCGCCCATCACCAACAAGCAAAACATTCAGTGCGCGGTTTTAAGTGTCTATTATGGCGGTCGAGTGGTGGAGAAATAGTCAGTCCCATGGCTGGGTCTTTTTATATTTTTTTGTACCTATATGCACGAAATACATCTATCGAAAACATGTTTTATTATTTGGGAATGGATAACAGCCGTGTCATGAGTTCCTTTTCAAGATGTCAGAAACAGTAACCATCGTCCGGTTTAATCCGATACCGGCTACTCGGACGTCGCAAAAGAACTTGCGAAGTAAAAGATTTTGTAAAAGATTGAGTCCGGCTTTTGTGCCTGTAATGTCAGGTAACTAAGGCTAGAAAAGCCATCACTAATGAGCATTGTCCTGTTACCAAACAAATGGCGGCGTCTCTGATCTACCAGGACAAAACCTTCAGCTCTGTATTAACTTCCACTATTAGAGAACATGTTGACAAATTAGCCGCCAGGTATTTGGACGTTTTAACCCTAAAATTCTGACATTCAGATCAACATCGCACATTTTTCATACCTGAAATACGCATCGATTCGTAGTTATTTATGTAGTGATTTACGCGACAAGTACGATATAGATTGTTATCGCACGCATGTCAAATTTGTACAACAAGTGTGTGCAATCACGTAAGTGCGATAATAATGCAATATCCCGCGCGTTCCGTACAAAAGCTATTACAAAATCCATTTTCAGTGCTGTAATAGAATTTCGCGTTTTGAAACAAACTAGTGCAATTTACTTTTTCAAAGCTGGCATTCCTGATCTTGGCATGATGAAAATGAAAAGTCAAAATAAGTTTCAAAACAAAACGAATTTTAATTAAGTTGTTTCCGTGGGATATACGATTGTTGTAAACATTAATCGTTACATTAAACGTGTCTTGGGTAGTTAGACTAATCCTAATCTCGTATCGGTTTTTTAAAATTTATCCTCAAAGTTGGCGTTGAAGAGTCGATTGTGAACGCACCACTCGTCAGTCTGCATAATATAATAAAAACACAAACAACGCAAAAAGTGAGGTTAGATTTAAACAGCTGATCCGTGATCTGGTGCGTTCACAATCTCTCTTCGACGCCTATTTTGAAGATAAATTTTAAATGAACACCCGATATTTCCGGCGATGTACAATCGCGGCCATCCAAAAGTGAACGATAGCTTGCGAAAATTTCCGTATTTTTCGTTAGATTAAATCAGGCTGTATTCATTGGCGTTCGTGCAGCAGGCGTTACTATTTTAATAATAAAAAGTTGTAATAAATAATGTTTAAGAAAAATGAGGCTGAGAAGTAATTAATACATTATTAAGGTGAAAGTAAACTTTAGTAAAGAAATCTTTCCACCACCTATTCGTATTGGCCTCTCAAGCCTATTTTCTTGCCCTCTTTATATTGAAGATCCAAGTCTTACTGCAATGTAATTCTCTCGCCACAGCAGCCAACGACCAATTTTCTTCTGCTTTGCAATAGCCCTAGCTGTCTGAATCGGAGTGAGATGTGGCATTTAAAAAAAAATAGTTTCAATAATTTTTTTATCGCTAGCGTCAAACTTTGACATTTTAGGACGCCTATGATTTAAAGTAAAAATCAAACTATTAAAAAAAACGTTCACTTTTGGATGGCCGCGATAGTACATATAATATGTATATTATAATTCAGAATAAGTGGCATCGCGGTAGGCTTTGGAAATTCAAATTTACGTTGGCAGCAAAACCCTTGCTAATAATACCCTAGTTTCGATGCTGTTGGTAACCTTCGCTTTTAATTTGACCTTGATATTATCATTGGAATCGTTTTGTGTTTATTTTCTTGTTATAAGTGTTTGGAATTTCCTTGTTTCAGTTATGAAAAGTGCATTATTTGTCTGGGGGTTATCTCTGCTGTGGATGAAAACCATGTCAAAATTATGTAACACATAACCTCAGAATAAAGTAATGACGGTTTCACATGTTTACTAAATTTTTTGACATAACATAAAGCTCACTTTAGAGAATCAACGCCTACCGCGATGCCACTTATTCTGAATTATACTATACAAAATTATCTTCGCTCTTCGGTCATTTTTAATTTGTTAATAACAATTGAAATTTAAATTTGCCAAATAATACATTTGTTGCTAACCACGACAAAATTCCCCAAATTTGGAAATTGTTAAATTTCACTCAAAATTGGCTTAAAAGGTGCAAAGTAGAAAAAATAATGTATGATAACTCGTTTATAAGGCGTTTTGTAGCAGTTACTCTTTCAAGGCATTCCTCGCAAGCTCGTCGTGCCCTAAACCCGTGCGTGCTACAAAATGCTTCTTATTAGACTCGTATCATAATATACTATTATCTTCGACCGCTCAGCATTTTAAAATCAACACGTTTCTGTTTGAATAATAATTTATTTTAAAACAAAAATAGACAATGATTGTTTTCAAATGTCTTAGCATTTTAGCAACTAGCAACTACATATTCAGTAAATTTTAGATTTTCGCTTTTGTGAAAGTTTGCTAATTTAATTTTGATTTTCTTATTTTCTCTTTTTATTTACGCATAGCGTGCGGTAAAAAACTTATTACTGCAGACCGTACTGCAAAGTTAGTCGCTTCCCTTTCTCTAAAGAGTGGGATAAATAGGATATATCGCACGGTCGCAGATAAAAATAATTTATAATATTCTATACCATGCACCACTTCATATTGTGGTTTCACCCCTATATTTAAGAATAGACGTCATAATCACATGACAGGCGAAGGGCCGTAAGACCAACAATAATTTGAATAATTATTGAATGTCAACCACCGCTTAGCTGTTACATAATCCCTTTCAGGGGATAAAATTTAAGAGGGGTATGTGATGGACAGCGACATGTACAAATCCGTCTTTCGCACATCTGTCAAAAAAAATACTTGAAAATACTTACGTAAAAATTAAAACCGATTTTTAAAATAATTAGGAAGTGTGTTGTTTTGAGCATCAACCTTCAAAAACAAAGTGTAAGAAACATTTGTTCTGGTAATAAAAACACATGTGAAACTATTAAAAATTTTATTTTCAGTAAAACAGCTCTTTCAAAATAGGTTTTTTACAAATCTCTATAATATTTATGTGGTTTAGTACAGTTCTATGTTGATAAAGCCATCAAAGGAGTATTGTCTATGTACAAAAACGAATAAAGCTGAGAACCAACCAACTTTATAAATCTAATCAACTATTTACATCACAGTGCATTCTTTACAACTAAAATATTGCATACTTAAAAAATAAAACTTGTGTCACGCATTATTGTTCCCCAAAATCTGATTTTTGTACATATTAGAGATGATCGCCACGATCGGTGTGTCTCTGATGACCTTTTTAAAAAACAACTCTTCGACAGTACCAGCCGAAATAGTTCTAAACGTCGAACTAACCAACAAGAGAATTTTTCCAAATCTTAACGGCTGTTTGGGATACGTCGCGGAAACATGCTTGTTTAGCCTCATCTGGGCGTCATCTTGAATGATGCTGATCTTCGCACTCTCCGACGTCGTTTTTTGTTGGTTCGACGAAGATGACGTGGGTTTAGTGAATGAAGTTTTGAAAAGAACAACAGCTCGCAAACAGGCAAATTCGTGAGGATCCAGCTGGAATTGAGTAATTTTTTTCAGCGTCTCTTGGAACTCGTTGACTTCTTTCAAAAAGATCTCGCTTCGGTGGGGTTCTTGTTGCAGGACGCCGCAAGCTTGAACGAGGACGCTAAAATCGATGAGTGGCAGGAATTGGGCTGCTCCTAATAGGAATAAGTCAAGCCAGCTCTCTTCGAGGAGCAAGAGTTGGTCCGAGAGTGGCAAAGAGGTGAACGCTGGTATGCTTCTGACCCATTGAACGTTCATAAAGAGAAGTTGGGCGGCTGATTCACAAATCGCAGATGGGTTCAGCATTGGTGGGACGAAGACTGGAGGTAAAGGCAACGGAGGTATCTAGATTAAAAAAAATCATTGTTAGTAAGTGTTGAGGGTCAGAGTTAATAACAACGGTACCTGTGGAGGAGGAGGCAAGAAGTTATTGCACAAGAATCCCACTGGAGGTAATAGTGAAACAGCAGGGTCCATAATAGATGGTTCATATTTGGGTACGGCGAGGTTGAGAGCGCTTCCTGGTGGCGACACCATCACTCTGCCCTCATTGTAGTAATTTGACATTTGCTGTCGCCTTAAAGTAGAGTTCCGTGGCCCTCGTTCGTGTTGCACCGCTGAAATAACAAAATATTACTACAATACTACCCCTAAAGTGGGCATATTAAGCGTTAAAACAACAATCACACATGCTATTTAATTCATGTTGTTGCACCTGGTGCTAGTCCTGAGGTTAAAAGTTACTCTCCCTCAAGAGCCTTTTAATTTCTTCGAGCCATTTCTGCAACAGTAGCACACTGTGAGTGGCTACTCCAGAAGCTTGAAGTCGATGGCTTTTCACATTCAAAATCAAACGCACGTGAAGTAAACAATTCTCCCACTTACCATCCTTATTCATGCCGACGTTTTGGCACTTTTTCAATCTGCACGCTCTGCACTGGTTTCTGTGCGTTTTGTCGATGATGCAAGCACCTTCATCTTTAGCTTTGCAAACGTATTGGCGGTTTCTTCGGATCGACCGTTTGAAGAAACCGGCGCAGCCGTCACAAGCGAAGATGTTGTAGTGTTTTCCAGAGGAAAAGTCACCGCATACCTTGCAAGGAATGTCGAGGATTCGACCTGAAAAAAAATGAGATTAGGGTGGAAAGAAAGAATAATGGAGTGTCGCCTAATAACAGTAATAAAGCATAAAGCGCAAGTGCCTTTAGGTGTGTTGGGGGTAGTGTCAAATACCGGAAGTAAATGCGGTATGAGTAAAATGAACAGTTTCCTGCACGATATAATAAACGTGTAATTTAGAAAGGAGGGTGAAATGTAATAGTACCGGTTTGATATAAAAGTGAATTCGGGGTAATAGCCAAAAATAAGTTTCATAATGACATATGAAACATAAACATAAAATCTCAGTTTAAAAAATATCATTGAAAAATTAAACCTTGAGATTTAGAGTCTTTTGATTTCAGATTGTAATTTACTATGTATGACTGAGAGAGACTTAATTAAAGATAGACAAATACTATAGGCAAATAGTGGAATATCCCTATACTATTAAGTATCCGACATTCCATATCTGGAATACCTATAATATCAATACAAGAAATTCGAATAGGTATATCGAATATCGTGTCGTGAATAATGGAAAATTAATTTAAAAAATGTTCTCAATTTTGAGAAAAAGAAGCTTAAAAAATTATTATATGGGAAATTATAATTAATTAGATGATGTACACTGTCGGACAAAAAATTGTCGTCACTCATTTGACGGCACTGTCACTTTATTTAATGTTTCGTTAATGTAAATCATACTTCTAATTTTGAGGTTAACCAAGGCGAGGTCCATTACAAGTCTAGACAGAAACTCACTTGCCATATATGTCACTTATGACATATTATTGTGAAGGCTTGCAAGATGGTTTTACACAATAAAAATAATGAAAGACATTTTGGCGACATTTTTTTTGTCCGTCAGTGTACATTAATAATTACATATTAAAAATATGTAATAGTAAAATAGTTCTAATATTATGTAAATTCATATCCTGGTATTTTTACTTCTTATAACTTTAATTAATAATTGTACCTACTTTAGAGTATTTAACATTACTAGCATGGTAAAAGGGTTGTTACTGGCGACAGAAGAATATGACTGGAGAGCCAAAGACGAACCAGTCACCTTCTGGAGCCAGTAAAACCCGTTAGCTTGCGTGTATTGTTAAATATTTTATTTGTTTCACACTTGTAAACAGTTTTACAAACTATTAAAAATTCCAATATTTGAAAAAAAATCGTATGACCTTTACACGTGTTGCTTTGGAATCGCAAGACACACTGGTGTAAAATTTACTGGCTAGCCAGTAAAGAGACATTTTCAAGGCAAATGCTGTGACTTGTAAAACTGACGAACAAATAAACGAACAAATAAAAATGATTAAGACTTAAAATATAAAGTGTATTATTGTTAAATGATTGTTTCATAATTTGTTATTTATCATTTTATTTGTTAACAAATTAAAACGTTATTACATAAATCCATATTGGAAATTTGCTTAATATTAGAATTCGAAAAAAGGTTTATTACAAAACAGAATTTATATTTTTTATATTTGTTAAAATTATAGCAGATAATAAATTAAGAACAGAAAATTGCAAGGGCTCTTTAATAGGTATCAGTGATGAAAGACATTGGAATCAGTTATAAATTTCATTAATGTTACTGTTTATTGTTTTTACTTGTTCCATGAATATTTTCTTTACACTTTGTTTAAACTTAGAACAAAAATAATTGTTACATATTTTTAATTTTCTGAATGATAATACAAACAAAATTTCTTTTGTGCATCTGAACTAAAGGTTACGTTGGACGCATGTAAATTGCGCACATGGTCAAAATTGTTCAGGGATTTTGATCAGGTAGCTGCAATCAAGGGATTAGCATCGTTCAAGTGTTGCTCGCATTTCCAACGCATGTGAAGCATTTCATTCTATCACTTCAGTAAAAACTTTTACTCGGCACATCCAAATATCTTTAATTTTGTAAATGTTCTTATTACATTTCAGACTAACGTCTAAAAAAAAATTAGAAGCGCCAATGTTGAGAAAAAAAACTACGTAGCAAAATAATAAAGAAGCAGTTGTTCTTAGAGGAATGCATTCATTTATATAAGAATAATTCTACTTCTGAATTACATAGATTCAATTATGTAAAAACTGTAAGTTACCGCAATTTACCTACAGAACCCTGAGGTGTAACGCCTAATGTCAAAAAATATTTTTTTATAAGTCTCATATATTTATTTCGGAGTGTTAAAGCCCAAGCGGTTAAAATAAGATCATTATGTAGCCCTGAACGAGAATTACTATGACCGAACGCCCGTCGTCACCACTGGTGCGCAATTTACCTGTATTTTAAAGGGCCCTTCAGGTTCCAGAATGTTAAATTTGACCAGTGTGCGCAATTTACCATATCCCGTTACGTTAGTTGTAACTTTATTGTCTCTAGATTCAACAAACATAAATTACAAACTCCTAGTTTTTATCAATAACGTGAAAAGTACGTGGATCGGTTTATCAGTACATATTAATAATTCCTGTTTGTAGGACTTGTTTAAATAAGTGTTTGCAGAACTTTTTTTTTGTACACGCATTTCGAGAACATCTGTATAGGTATATTTACATAATACCACTTATTCACTACGTTTCTAATTTAAACTACTAAAAAGATGATTTTTGTGAAACTGAAAAAGTATTAGAGGATTATTCACGAGACCCGGTAAGGCTCGATAAGATATTGCAAATTCAAAACTATGACAACTGATATTGTTGAAGCATTGTACCGTGCGATCAAATAAAGTAAAAATCAGAGTAGGCGAAAATGGTGTTTTGAACCAATCAAAGCCCCAGAATAACACAATCCAGGTAACTCGATTTTTTTTTTAATTGATCGCACGTTATTTGCCGTTCCGTTAACGATTTGTAAATTACATATCTGAGTTTCGTGAATCTATTCCTTAGATAAGTAATAATTTGACCGGGTTTAAATTTAAATTCGCAATGAAAACATTCTCTTACAATTATTTATTTATAAAACATACACAAAACTGAAATAGTTGTGTTTGGAAAATTTTTCTTTTTAAATAAAGTAATATGTAATTTACTTAGTAAAATTTAAAATATGTAATTATTTACGCAAGTAGCCATATTTCTCTTGCTAAAGCTCGTGCTGAAAGTCTACGAGTTCAACAAAACGTATTTCACGTGTTTTGTACAACTTTTTTATACGATCATTTATCTAAACGCTAATAATAAAACTCATAATTGAAAACAGGATATCAGCCATTATCAGGAAAACAAATTTCAGTAAATAAAATCGTAAAACAATAAATGCTGTCTCAAAAGTGGAAATTTGCTTAAAATTATTGAAATTGACCGTGAATTAATTATATGTTGCTAAATCTAATTTTATATGTCGATTCTGAATAACATGTCGGTAATATTTTCTGTACCTATTAGTATCGACAATACTTTCCATACACTTTACCGGAAACGCTGCCTTTGGGGATTCAAATGGACATAGAAAAACCTATGATCTGTGATGGTTGTAGAAAAACATATCTTCATCTGTTTACTTTAGAATGGATTTTTCATTATTACTCATTAAATTAAATTAAGATGAAAATTGTACATATTATTAGGTATTATATTATTTTAAAAATTAACGAGTGGAGTTATATTTTTCCTACAGAACTAGTTCAATAAATAAAACATTTCTGTTTTTAAATAATTAAACGAATTTATACAAATACATTTTTTACAACATTTCCACTGTAGAATTAATTAATTAGCTAAATAAGTACATATCTCAATGACACACAACAGCGTCCTTGCTTTTTGTACGATGATTACGCTGGTAAAACTCTTGGAGTTGCGTTAAATGTATAATTTTTACATGGTTATAACTTTATGAATTCAATAATTTAAATTTATTCAAATTGCAACTGTAGTACAAAAACATCAGATTTTATGTAAAAAGTCGAAAACAACCAAATATGTAACAACTTGTAATTGTACATTTAATTTTTTTATATCATCTGTTCGGCGCTGTTGCTGGGAAACTTACTGGATGAAGACGGCGATTGAGGTTTTAATTGCATACGATGCGGTTCAAGATGATGCACCATTGCACCTTCAGTACTTTGAATATCACTCATATCACAAGAAAGTCTAGTTTAGCACCCACCAATAAATAAACAAAAACACTTTGAATTATAGTTGCCGCGACTGATCTGACGTCCTAACTGATAACTCAGAGACTTTAAAAAGCTTTTGCTCACCCTTTGGATGATTTACCGACATGAATGAATCCCTTTTTGACTTGCCAGCAGCGCTTATGTGACCCGGATTGGTCGAAAATGTCCCTACCCAAGCAAGGGATGCCTTAAGCCCTACCCTCTTCCGTTAGCCACCCGACCCTTCCTTGTTCGTACAGTACAAAGAGGCGGGGGCTCTCAACAAAGTTGATAGTAGTCGGTTTTAAGAATAACTTTGACACAGTAGTAACGATGAAAATGCGGAAAAATTTATGAATGGAAATTGTAATTCAAAAATAGCAATTAATGTGTCAAGACAAAAAAAAATTTTGTAATGAACAAAATTAACAAAATTATTTCTCCATCAATATTGTTGGCAGACTATTTTAAGTACACTTCTTATCTGAAGAGCAAGTCTACAAAATATTACCTGTGCTTTTCGATAGAGGACGCCATTTTTTGCCATGTCATTTTGTTGTTATACAGGTATTTACTAAATACATTGTTCAAAATTTGATGACTAGTCAAAAAATGTGTCTAAGCGCTAAACTTTAGAGGTTTCTTATCTAATTACATAAATGCACAAATGCAACAAAAAAGATAACAGTAAAAATTAGACTAAATAGGCAGAGATTATTAACGAGATTATTAATTAGTTACACGAAATAGAAATATACATAATTATAGACACTTTACAGAACATTTTAAGACTTAAGTCTTAAACTACTACTTATTGCTTATGGTGGAGTAAAACATTGAAAATACTCACTGGTGTTCAAATAATTGCTGAATATGGCCATAGCTAACATTCTCACACAAAATACAAAGTCATGCTACTGCAATCTGAAATCTTTCTGGCTTATCTAAAGACTTGACTTTGCTCTATTATCTCTAAACATTCCAAAAATTAACTTGCAACACGGCCTGTATCATTTCGTCATGTTAGATTTCGCGATACAGTATCGCTTTTGGCACATTTTATCATCGTTTTGCTAATACATTATTAATACTGTCAATTGTTGTCAACGGGATCAGACAAAGCTGAAAAGTAATATATGGTACACATTAAGAAAATAAGAAAGAGACGTAATAAAATAAAATTTCTTATCTCGTGTACGTGAGATTCTACTCACCTTTTTTTGGTAGATAAAACATGAGATTATTATAAATTGAAAGTCTGCTCTCCTTTAATAAGTGGCAAATTTTATTGTGTCTGTTAGTAGTTATATTTTTTATACGATAACAATTTACAAAACGGTGAACAAATGATATGGGGTGTGTATAATAGTAATTTATTTATCAGTATTGGTTATCAAATACATATTAAGTCTGAAATATCTGTTTGACCAAAGTAGTATCGGGTGTTCATTTAAATGTATCCTCAAAGTTGGCGTTGAAGAGTCGCTTGTCCGTTTGCAAACTAAAAACACAAACAACGCAAAAAGTGAGGTTAGATTTAAACAGCTGATCCGTGATCTGTAATCCGTGGTGCATTCACAATCGACTCTTCAACACCTACTTTGAGGATAAATTTAAATAAACACTCGATATACAGGGTGAACCATCGTTTTGCATATTTTTATGCTATACGATGGTCCACGCTGGAAACATATTGAAAAGAACTAACCCTTACCTACAATTGGTCGCAAAATTAGCAATTATTGTATTTTTTAATTGTATGACAGCGTCTAATACTCATGGCTTTATCAAGAGAAGAGACAAATGTGAAAGAGCAGAGAATTATTGAACTTTAATTACAAACACTTGTTAAACAAATTTTGTAGCAAATAGGTGGTAATACACATCTTGAATGAAATGTTTATTTTCGAATTCGTATACAAATTGCAAATCATCTTAATTTGTTTTGCAATTTAAATGACTAGAATTTTTCATATATCAACCCCCGACGCTAGGTGAGTAACGTCAATACCAAAATATTTTTAATAAAGAGCAATAACATGTGCAGAGAGTATTAGGGGTCCGATATGATATTCTGAATATTAATAACCAAATTCCGTACGCGTTTTCATTGCACCCCTTGAACTAAATCAACCAGATGATTAAATTATTCGCCAAATATGAAGAGTAAACTTTCTGCGATACGACATGCTTAAGTATTATTTTTTTTGCGAACCCACACGCACATATCGAGCCCGCAGAAATTTTAAATTAAAAATTCATAAATCATTTTTATTAAAATCTCAAGAACAAATCAACTTTGAGTTCAATTGACAGTAATAAACAAGCCCAAAACAGGACGATGATTATTAATACACACCTGGACAGGTTTAACATGGGTGATATCGACGATGACACGATGCGTGGGACTCGGGGATCGCGTGCAATGAGGGTGGAAGTGATGCCATGTGGTCCAGAGAGGAAACACCGGAAATGCAATAACCTGCACCCAATCACTTGTTAACCTCAGCAAGACCAGTTTATAAAAGAATTGCTAAGCAAAGACACGAGGTGCTAATCCGGTAGTTCTTAATCTTTGAATTTGATCGAACTTGACCTGATGGGCCTTGTAAGGCCAAGCTGCGACGTACGTTTAAAAGCTCAGGGCTGGTTTGACAAAGTATTGATGGCTCGCAACAATTTGTATCATCACATTCCCACGCATCAACAGATTGCCACCTAATTGGAAATATCGGTATCATCATCCCCTTAATGACAGTATGCTAACTACTCTCACGGGGTGGCGTCGCATATGGTACCTGCGGACGCTCCATCCGCCGCGCTAATCAGGGATGCTCCATAATGTCAGAGCGTCATTTGTTTCACTTGTCCGTGGGAATGTTAGCTGATGAAACACATCGGCTAGTAAAAAATTATTAGCGATTTTTAACCCCCTTTTCATTGTGCAACGGGGTTTTATAAACCCCTCACGTTATCAGGATCATTTGCAACTGCGATACTAGATAACACCGATTGATAAAAATCGCGTATCAATTATCTAATGGTTTGTTTGCGGCCATTTGGTGGGGCAGTTGGACGAAGAGAACAATATGACATACAGAGCCATCAGCTAATCTTCGACATTGTTCAGCGATCGGAGTGGTCATTGTTTGCGGTTGCAGCCGGCACTGATCTCAATTGATGTCGTTTGATTATCTGTTTTTTGCATCATTTGCCAATAAGTTATTGGTGTTGGTGAAAAACATATCGTGGATGCACATGCAGTTGGGAGCAAATCCAGACATTTAGGTAAGTTTCTACGAGGTGTTCAAAGGGTTCGGAAGTGGCGACGCAGCCGCCTGTGAAGTTTATGGAAAAACCAGAATTATTAAGCACACGACAACAGTCGGCACCTTTGAAGTATTAGATTTTACCGAATTTTGCGGAAGTTGTCTCAGGGACTAATTTATGACTGGAATTACCAGGTAAAGATATAAAAATAATCCTAATACCGTAAAACTCTGAGGACAAAGCTGTACACTGAATGTAAATGGCATCAAAGTCTGGTTATGAATGGAACATTTTGGCAGAATATTTAGGTACTAAGTACTGTTAATTTATAAATGGATTTGTTATTTTTATTAGGACTGAATGAAAAGTGAAATTTCATTGTTACTATTAGAAAGATAAATTATTATAATTTAAAATTTTAAAAGTTCTTCAGGGAAACATGAATCAAGTGAAAACCTGTACGATCCATTTTGTTTAAAGCACTTGCTCCGATTCGAAAACCAACTTAAAAATCGTGGGAAGAATATTCTAAAGCCACCTTCTTTTGAATTAATCATAACCTTTTTGCGGTGCGCCATTCAAGACGAAGTGCGTCGAAGAAGTTCCCTTTAGTTTATTAAAACTCGAGATATATGATTAAGCACAAAAGGGTTTTGCTTCTTGACATGCCGTTGATGTCTCTCACAATACTAACGACAATCAGATTACATTTTACAAAAAACTTGTTCGCATTTGTCAAACAGCCGAGACTAAGCTAAAACAAACAATTGAGAAAATCTAGTTTAAACAAATAATAACTCCAGTTTTGTTCGATTGATTTTAGATAACTGTCGGGTAAGTGGCATGACTCTCTCCTGTTTTCGTTGATAAAATATTGTCCATCTCGTCTGAACAACATCACCGACTAAAGTTCAAGAGTCAGAAAATTTTTAGTTGTCTGACTCATACGAATACACTATTTTAAAATGTTTTTACCAGTCGAAATCGACTCGTTTTTAGGTGCCGCACAAGCTTAGAGAAATAATCCGGTATTTAGTCGCAAAGGCACAAAGGCAGAAGCGTTTTAACAACGGAGCGCCGTTCCGTCGCCATTTTATTACTCTATCCGCAGGGGTGCCCACGTTGTTGGGAATCACAAAACCTTTCCATTTCCTAATTAGGTCTGCGTTCAAAACTTTGGTTTTGTAGCAATTGTGAGTTACAAGACGTGTGTTATCGAGAAGAGAATTGTTGTGGTCACAGTTATGATGGATGAAGGGCATCTTGTACAGCCCTAGTCGTGCAATAAGCATATGTGCATCATTGAAGCGAAATTATCCCTAAACGTAAAATGCTGCATCCCTTGCTGTTGTGTGCAAGGGCCGCCATCCTCTTTTTGTCCCGGCCCGTCCAACCAACTAATGAGGATAACTAGAGTTAGGTCAATTCTTTAGAAATGTAGCCTGAAGTAATCGCGCATCCTCTATCCAGGTGTGCTTCGGATTCAATTCTTTGCCAACTGTGATGACTTTACCTGGCCCAGCGCCGATTAATCGAAAAGTTAAATGCAATAAGTTCTAAATTGAAGCAGGAATCATGAGAATTTTCGATCCGGAAATACGTAATATGACACAAATGTGAAATCCAACGACTTTTTCCTAGGAAGGTGCTTTCTTTACAATGGCAAAAACTTTCAGTTGAATCTCATATCGGGTAGCATGTAATAAACTTCACATGGAAGTTAAAAGACTTGTCTGTAATAAAAAGGTAATCGGATGGGACTATCAGGTGTAGAACGCCCATAAGGACATAACCGTTGAACTCGGCAAAGAAGAACAAAAGCTCAAGAGCTTTTAGCTGCTTGAATAGAAATTGTTCAGTGCACAGGTGAGGAGGACCAGACTTCAACGCTTTGACATCACATCCGGAGCGAGCTTTCAGGTCACAGACAAACTACACCACTAATTCTAATCGAGCAAAATCGAAAAAATTATAATACATTCAAAGACAACAAATTTACTAAAGTCCATTCAAAAATAAAGAAAACACCAATGTCGCATTTTCCTCGATAATTACTATCGGCAACGCTGTTTAGTGTCAAATTTGGTGAGACTTGTAATTTTGAGGTTAAATGTTTATTAAGTGTCTTGTTTTTCTGGGCATGTTTAAGTAAAAATAATAAGAATCAATAAATAAATTAAACGTGCTGCTAATAAAACAATATGAACGAAATTCAAAGTAATTGAATTTTATTTTGAATCAAGTAAATGTCATAATTTATAGTTACCAACATAGAATGAAAAAATATCTACCTAGGGTTTTTTAAATTTTACCAACCTAAAACAACAGGTGGTGGTTTTTTGATTTTTGAATGGACTTTAAGTATCTCTACGTGTTTAACAATTTTCTTCAGAATTCCATTTATATTACATATCAGTTATTTCTGTTATCAGCAGAACTGGACCTAAAAAATAATCTAAGCATTAGTCCAACAAACAGGTATCATTTTATCAGTGCAGTTGCAATTATCTGGTGTTACAACTAAATCTCACTTTGGTCAGAAGCACTCCCTTCTTAGAAATGAATAAGGCTCAGGTAAATAATGACCCTTGCAATGGTTCGCCAAATGGGAACAATTTGTTTGACATGAAAATGACAAATCGCCCACAATATGTCTTTACGATAAAGCCCTCTGAACTCATGAATGGAAATATTTACTCGCGTCTTACTCCATTCAATAAATTTGCTGACAGCCATGGAATGTGTTCAGTTTTTGAGGTGACAAAAGCGAGAATTCGACTTTGAATGTGGAGTGTTTACCACAAAATCAGCAATCAAAATTGGTTCACATTTTTCAGATCAGGGAAAATATTCGACAGGTAATAACACTTTGTTGGTGCGAACAATGGGTGATAAAATCTTGACTACCAGCATCTTTAGGGGATGTTTGAATTTTTTACAGTGGTTCCTGTCCTCCGCGCTTGAGGGTTATCCCACGGGAGACAGTGTGATAGTCAGCCGAGGGCTGGCTTCGCCCTCCTGTAAACTGTTTGATTTAATAGTCATCACCCCTAGTTACAGTTTAGCGCTTCGAAATTAAAATTCAATAACCCTTCTATCAGTTTTACATTTTTAATAAATTTAGTTAATAATAAGTTATTCTGTTTTTTATTTAAAAACATTTTGACTTCAGTCTGAAGGGAAGTCTTAAGTCATATTGTTCTCATCCTGTCAAGCCGGTCATACCCTCTTTATCGGTGCTCGTCTATTATTTAAACGAAAAGTAAGACGATACTCGCCACTGGTGTAGTTTTACATCTTCATTCACTATTGTGCCTTTTGTAAAACCTTCTGTGAACTCTGACTGATTTTTCGTTTTATCACAAAAACTATGTAAGAGTACAGATAATATCGTCATATTATGCCTCTGTGACGTCAAATATGCGTCGCGTCCCTAAAGAAGCGAGAAATAATTGAAATCACTAAAAGACCAATCGTTTTGTAAAGGGGAACAATAAATTGGACTTGTGTAACGTAAGCCACGTATTGTCACACATATGGGGGCGGCGTTCAGCTCCAATTACACGCATTATGTACGAAAGTGTTGGTCGATTATGTTAAAATTGTTTTCTTGAATTATAAGAGAACCGGCCGTGAAGCGCCTTACTGTTGACAGGTTTAACATTTTGGTTCTTCTGATGATAACTATCTGAAATATAAACTTGTATGTGTTGTCAACACTTCAGCCTGAAGATCGTGCGCGATAACTAAAGATTGTGAATCTGTTTGTGATGTAACAAAAGAAACAAAATAAATATGTTTTGTCGAAGCCATTTGCTGTGTTCTGTCAAAAAGATTTTGAGTTATTGTTGACATTTGGGAGTTAATTACAAATGCTCAAAGAATACTACCCTGACTAACCCAACAATAGCTAATCAAAAGTAAAAGAAGAAAAGACGTGAATTTGTTAAATTTAATTAAGTTGTGGGTGTAGTATCAATTTTATCACCTCCGTGTGTTGTGGTTTATCTAATCTATTGGCGCCAGAAATAAATTGGTTTTTTTTTTTTTGGTAATTTTATGTTGTTAAATATCATAAACTGAATAAATACAAATTGTATAATGTATGTTCGAACAAATTTGGCAACTCAATTGAGTATAAAATTACAAAAGGCGATTCGTAGATTATTCACTTGGTTTGAATCGTTTAAGGTTTGTCAACAACAATCAAAAATAATAATTACAGAAGATGTTTGTTAATCTTACTTTCGACTTTTAAAAAGTTAGGTTTTACTACACTTAAATAACGGCGGGTTGTTTCGTAGCTCTGTTGGTGATTACATTGAACGTACCTACCTAACTTAACCTAATCTAATCTAACCTATTTCCAGGCTGTTGTTTATTCTGCCTTCTTGGTTTGGTGTTACTACCTAAGTTCGACTTACTACGTCATACTTATAATGTACCTTTTATTTAATCAACTATAAAGGCTTAAATTTAAAGTGTAGGAGTCAATGTACGACTCAACTTTTATTTGTTATGAACATTTCTCATACTTAATATTATAGTTAGTAATATCAACAAGAAATTACTCCCTAGGATTTAGGGATATTACTAGGTTGCCATAAATTTGGTTAGATTGAAAACTATGTGGTTTCTGGTGACAAACAAAAGATTTCGTAACCATGTCAGAAATGTAAGGCAGATGGTTGCAAATGGCTAATTTCTCGCTAACTGATAGGATCAATGTTTTTTAGTTTCACAATCAGTTTGGTGGCATATTTAGTTGGATTTGCGCAACGAATCTCTCAGTTGATACTAACCAACCCCAGGCATACAACATGAAAAAGGTAATTTCCCTAAAAGTTCAAATCCTAGGGAGTAATTTCTTGTTGACATTACTATAGCTACTAACTCTTCTTGGCATTATTTGTCATATCACATATTTTCGATGTGCCTAGACCCCACCTTACCCACCTTAATGAAAATAAAGCTAACAATGTGAAAAAAAAGAAAGATTTGCTTCTGTTGGTACTTGACAATGCACAAAAGTACATACTATAATTTTATTGATGATTAAGCGTTGAAATTTGGTTTTTTAAAGCAATCATAATAATACACTTGTGCTAAAAATAAGAACATATGATAAAACGATAAAAGGTAGGTACTTGCTCTGACAGACGTTGATAATCGCTTGAAATTGAAAGCTTTTAATTTGTTGATACTATTTAGCAAATTAGCATACAGGGTGTAACAGAAAAAAGTGCATTTATTTTAACTGGTAATAAGACTCATCTACTACAATAGCTTTTCTAAATATTTTTTTTTCGAAAACAAATTCTGAAGGGTTTTAAAAATTGATTTACTAAAGATTTGCTACCCGCCTATGGAAAGATTTTAATCTAACTACATTTAATAAAGAAACAAAACGAGGTGATAACAAAAAACAAACGAAAGTGAAACCTTTTTATTCATGAAGCCCAATTGTAACTTCTCATGACATTCAAGAAAAACAGCTGTAATAAAAAAACAAACAAAAGTGAAACCATTTTATTCATCAAATGCAATACGAAGGGAATAAAAACATTTAATTTTTACAATTCCTGTTGAAAAAACTTTTCAGATTTATAAAATTCCAGTCAACGTGAACGGCACGTTAAAATAAAGAGGGAATAAAAGGCAATTCAATTTTGCAAATTCCAAGAAACTTTATTGAGAAAAGTTGTAATTGATGACTACTATTACCAGTTAAAATGCACTTTTTTCTGTTACACTCTGTATTATGTTTTAAATAACTTAATATAGATTTTTATAAAATACATTTAGTGATTTATTACCAGTGTTTTCAACAATGCATCTGTTTTAATTGTTATGATTAAGTACAAATCTATGCAACTTACAGTACAGCTATGATTTGTATGTCACATACCATCATTATCGTACAAAATTTATTTTAGAAATTGAAAACAACAAAATTGCCAAACATAAAAAACTTTCATCTTCTTAATTTAATTAATTGTTATGCATATAATTGAAGTTATATTGTTTGTATAATTTCCATTGATTTGGGAGTATTCTTTTATAAAAAATAAAGTATTTATTGTTAACAAATATATTAATGATTTAATTATCTTTTAAATATAACGATAAATTAACTAAATGAAATATTTATATGTAAATTGTAACAAGTGTTCCTTTTGTCGTAATTTTGCAAATGATTATTTCAACCTTCGATAGCTCAGTTGGTAGAGCGGTGGACTGTAGAGGTTTGAGTCAAGTTGCTGATATCCATAGGTCGCTGGTTCAAATCCGGCTCGAAGGAATTTTTTTTTATATAATTTATATTTTACCAATATTGTGCATCTTACAGTATTGTAAAACAAAAACTAATTTCTAATCAATTCCAAAGACTATATTTCAGATAAAAGTACTGGGATAATATTCATCTAACTGTCAATAATTGTGATCTTATAATTAATTTTTATTATGTATAAAAAAAATGAAAAAGAAAGTTAAATAATAATTAGGTACCTCTATCGATTGATACAATATTGTTTTGTTATTTAGTATTTGCTATTACTAAATTTTGATACTTCACAAGATTAAAAATTCTCCGAACCACATCGAGGGTTTTAGTTATCTCCATGTCTGTCTGCTACCTTCATGTTTATTAGAGTAGAATGTTAAATAAACTGTAACAATAAAATTACATAAAAATTGTTGCGAAAACTGGTCGGTGCTATTTCGTTTATAGATAACAACCTTGCAAGGACGCGAATGTAAATAAAACAATAAAAGTCAGTCTTGAGCAACAAACTCCAGAAACTCACAAGTACACATACTTGAATTTATTTTGAAATGTTTGGTAATTAAAGATAAGAATCGTTCTCAAAAAACTGGGTCAGAAAATGAAATTTGTAATAAATAAAACAAGTGAGTAGGTATTTTTGGTATTAAGGAATAACAACTAATAAATCAGAATCATGACATTCGAATAATGTTATAGTTTTATAAATACCATAAGAAATTTATTTGCATAACTATCTTTGGTATCTATCTTGTCACGAAATTTGTTTCCCATTATTTGATCTACAATCTATGTATATTAAATCAAATTTTTTGCACAGATAATACATCAACCGAAAACGATTTTATTATTTATTAACGTTAATTACTATTTCACATTTTTTTTTGCAATGTCACATTTGTCAGTTACTTTATTTACGATAACAAATACTTGTCTTTTGTGTTAAAACATTGTTAATAGAATATAAATGCTTAATTAACAGATTAACTCTAAAAGCACATTGTTCATGGTATACATTTTTTTATGTGTTGGTCGTGAATACGCTGCAAGAATTGTGTTGCTTTTTTATGTCTACGAAACGGTTTATTACATCATTATTTAAAATTAAAACAAATCGCAGCAATTTAATATGGTTTTCGCAAATCTATATCGTAAAATATTCAAGGCTAATACCACCTGAACCGGTTAAATTTATTTCTTCTATTCTTTTAACAACTAAGTACTTGAAAGTTTGTCGACACATGTATCACGTTGGGAAAAATAATGACAACGGTGTTAAATGTTAACTGCTAACAATATAAATCTTTTTAAAGATCAAATTTAGCATTCCTGAAAATATCTGCTAAAATCATCGGACAATGGAATTTTAGCCTACAGCTCTACGTAGCTAAAAACATTTGTTAAAATCGGCATTCTAATAAACTTTGTTTCGTGGATTACCATGATACAATCATTCTTAGCAAAAAGGAAAAGAAAAAACCGTTACCTGCTTTCTTGAAAAAAAATTTATTACCTAAATTACAAAATTTCAATACAGTTAAATACAAAAACATGTCGTCAATATGAACTAATCAATTAAATAGTTATGAGCAAATAGTCGATTATTATTAAAAAGCCTGTCAACTTTGTAATAATTAGCACGTATTTCAATTTCCATCTGGTAAAATACAGTTTGCGTTCACTTCACTCAAGTCTCGTTTAACTATGAAATAAGACCGAGTTTATGGGGAGGAACTAGATTAAATCAGTACGAAGGCAAATATGTATTGCAAATTAGGCACCGCGTTTCGATCACAACGACAAGAATTTCATCAGGGCATCATAGATTAACCTAGGACTAATCGTTCCATCAGCAGTGTACCGTACTCCACGCAAAGATCCATCGTCATGGCTGACAACTCCGTATTCTCCAACTATAAACCCATCCGAGGTCCTCTCTTCCACCCTGTACTTTCGGTAATTTCTCCCCTCAACAACGTAACCCACTTTCTGATTGTCATCAACCTTTTTGCTTTCTCCAATTTTTATTTCCTGTTTTGATGGGAGAGTGGGACTCGGCTGAATACCGTGGAGGCGACCGTTTGTCATAACACTCGCTGATTCATCAACTTCATAGTTTTGCTCTGGTTTACCATAAACAGTTGGCAAACGCGGCTGAGTGTAAGGCTTTTCCTGGATTTCCCAGTTTCGCTCAGTGGTAAAGCCGCTTCGTCTTGTAGATTCGTCGGGAGTGTGAGCCACATTGGGCTTTTCCCACGTCAGCTCAGTTTTAGAATGAGTACTTTCCGAAGGAGTCTGTGTATCGTTGATTTTGGTTTTGTCAGCGTCGTGGAAATTATTCCCGAATGAAGTCTGAGTACCATCAAAGTGTCTTTCGTGCCTTTCGTGTTTTTCGTCTTCCCAATCTTTGTCAGCTTGTGGGTGCGGTACTGCCTGAATTACCGTGCTGTAAGACACCGACCTGGCTCTTCCTGGTTCTCGGGGATTGTTATGGTAAATGACGGAATGATGGATGGGTTGGAGCTTGTCCTTGTCCGTATTCTGCGCCAGCTGTTGATTTATAAAATCCGAGTTGGGATTAAATGGTGAATTTTGTTGTCTCGGCAGTGCTTGCACACTTGCAGGGTATCCCCGAACAAAATCCCCAATCAAGTCGCTGTTGGTCGTGATGGGCTCGCTTTCTTCCACGCTGAACTCGCTCTTGTTCGCTTCTGCCACTATACTAGGATGTTCTTCGGACGCCACGAGATTCTGATCTGGAAACTCCGTCGGTGCAGAAGTTGTAGTTTCCCTAACCGTGGTATCCTCGATGTCTCCACCAGTCGTATCTTTATTGATTAGTGTCCTACCTAAAGTCGACGACACGCTCACCGCAACGACCACACCATCGTCTAAACTAGAGTCACTGGATTGTTCGAGTTTTTGTAACTGAGCACTAAGCGTGGTGTCGTAAAAACTAGTTTCTTCTGTGTTGGATTGAGCAAGTGGTGAAGTCAGAGATGAGGTGCTTCGAGTTGCGCGAGTGTACGAACTGTCGGGAAGAATGGTAGTCGGTTCCGGGGTTGTGGTCGTGGTGGTTTCTCGATACGCATGGCGAAGAGATGAGCTCATAAACACAGACAAGAAGTCGGCTCCTGTCAGAAGTCCTCTGTCGGCACCGCGCTCCTGTCGAACCAACGGCAGGCCTTCGGTTGCCATCCTCGTACCGGAAAATATCTGCAAACAGATCACATTTAATACAAAGCAACTACAACAAACTTCTAAGTAAAGAGAATCTCGCCGTTGAGATCTCTGATGTCGAGAGCGTGGCTGTTATCAAACGAGCATTCTTCACAGCGTCAAATAAATCTTGCCTTGTACAGAATATCTTTCCGGTGTACAAGAGACTGAAGAATCAGCGAAACAAACACGTACAAATTCATCCGTCTTGGATTACATAATTTGAAATTAAGATGTCTAATTTGAAATATCATTTCTAACGCAAAAACGCAAAACGCAAAAAGTGAGGTTAGGTTAGATTTAAACAGCTGATCCGTGATCCGTTCAGAATCGACTCTTCTACGTCAACTTTCAGGAGAACTTTAAATGAACACCAATAGTTTATAAAGCACTAAACAGCAACACTGTGTGTTTTACGATTTTCACAATCTTACGGGCAATTGTTCGGATAAATTGACAATGATTCGCTGATAATTTGATATTTATAATTTTTCATCTCGAACTTTGAATCAAAATGGCTATTCTTCGTACAAAAAAAATTATATAACACCTATAAACCTCATTGTTCGTTATTGTAGATTCAAATGGTTCATGGGGAGGCTATATAACCATATTTGCGAGGGATAATGTAGAATGAAAACCATTAGATAACATTTCTCAGACTAAGCTGGCAGAAAGTTGTTCCGAGAATTAATTCCTGATGAAAAGTGCACTGCAGAGAATGAAGATTATACAGGGCGTTATACACGATAGCGCCACTCAACCTCCCACTCATGAGCGATTGTTGTTCGAAACGCATACAAGTTTTTTCTCGTGTGCAAGGTCGACATCTTATAATCTATCAAGGAACATAACAAGAGATACGCCTTTTTTGCTTCAATCTTAACAAAGCACGAGTAATTGTTAAATGGTAATTAATTCTGCGATAAACAATTCACACTGGACGGTGTGATGACTTTTTGAAATAGATTTTTGTTTAATGAACGAGTTAATTACAATACAACCCGTTCAAAGTCTTCAGAGAAAGACCAAATAGGCAACAATCAATTGAAAGTGATCACAAAACGTGTCATTTCGGTATTTGCAGCTCTGGGCAAGGCTAATTTTAATAAGAAATGGAGTACAATTAAACTGTTACTCGGTGGCTTCTGTTTAATTTATTGCTGTTTTTTTTCCATTCCAAAGACATATTTAACCTTCAACTTTTTAATATGCAAAATATTGTTTATGTAATGCTAACTGAGAGTAATTATTTAATAAGAAGGTGACCCAAAAAAAACTGCCAAAAATGAAATGTTTTCCACTGGGCGTATTTCCAACGTATTAGAAATCTGCCTACCCGGAATTAGTTTATCCGGAAACTGCCAATAAAAAACTCGAAAGGAGGTTTCCATTTGGTCGTTCCAACGTGTGTAATAAATTAATTAAGCAATTATGATAAACAGGCGCCAGGCACTAAACCGTCTCGAGCTTCATCATTTACTCGAGTTGAACGTGTTGGTACAGACACCCAAATTTCTGCATGGGTCTTGGAATATCATTTTGACATGCGTTGGGAGGCTGGATCAAGACACAATACTTCGTTAAGACCATCTTGCTCCTTTTGCGTAAGGCTTCATCGAATTCCATTGCTTTATATGTAAAACGGATTTAAATGCGAATACATAGGTCGTCGTTCCTTCAACAGGTTTGTCTCCACTCTCTGGATGTCATCCGCTTTGAATGCAGATTATCGAAACGTATATCTCCCGAGATGCAACGACATTCCTGAAATGATTTTATGTTTAGGAAATAAATGTGATTCGCGTAACGCTTATCACGTTGACATTTCGAATAAAAAGAATTTGTCTGCTTTATGCAACGAGAAATTCTGTTGGGGATTTTTGGACGGCTGATATAGTTAAAAGAAGTCGAAAGTTGATGAGTGCATCTTGTTGCGTGGTGGAGCCAACTTAAAACCCCACGAGCGCTTATCTTTGCTTAATTTTAATTTAATTCACTGGATTAGCATGCATAAAGGATATGACAGGGGGTAATTACATATCTAGCCATTCTAATTATGCAGTTTTCAATCTTGAAAATTTACTTGTTGCAAAACTTTGTTGAATAATAAGCGATTTATTGTAAAATGCTGCGACTATTTGCATTATAAGGTCAGTAATTTAATCAACCTACATCTTAATTCCCTTGGCATGTTTGTGCGTATCAATTAAGAATTTAAATTTTGAAGTAATTTCAAATCATATGTTCTAATTGAAATTTTAATTCTTGTTTCAATCATGCAATGCAAACGTATCACGTTTTTAATCGTAATTAATGAAAACGGTAATTTTACGTACACACAAGCGGACGAAAAGTAACTCTTTTTCGGACGCTGACCGTGGCGCCATCTGCCGATCTGTTTAGCAACTTAGCAACGAAACAGACAAAACCGATAATTGTCCTGTCCCATAAATTATACATTATAAGTATGTAATTGTATTGCAAGTAGTAAATTTCTAATTTTGTTGGCAAGCTGATAACAAATACATATAGTATGTTTCAAAATCAAAAATCCACCACCTGTTGAATTATGTTGGCAGAAAAAAAAGAAATCCCTAGAAAAAGTTTAATTTTTTTGGTTTGGCTCAACCTCTGCCCAAAATTTGACATTGAACTGTTGAGTTTATTTACGAAACACAAAATAATTATTATGTACAAAAACGTTTTAGCTACCATATCATACTTTTTGAGTGAAATAATAAAATGAGAATAAAAAACACGATGAACTACGACCAAAACGACTGTCCAACAGTTTTCTCTCATAACCCCACTTTTTTCTGACAAATGCAGACACACCAAAAACAAAAGTAGGCGACGTTGTCGGTTGTATTTTCGAGGTGGAATGCACTGTTGGTGGATTTTTTATTTTGAAACAGATTATACTGTAAAAAATTATCTATTTGAAAAAGGTAGATACAAAATAAATTTGAAATTTTTCCAATGATGTCTTTTGCTTTGTAGTTCGTGCAGCCGCCTAAAAAATGTAATGTGGACCCCTGCCAAAAAGTATCTTTTGTGCTCGCTTGTTTTCAAACCTCGGCTGTGCCTCGGCCAGAGAACTCAGACTCGGACGAAAAAGATGCGTTTTTCGGCCTTGATACACACATAACTATTATACACCTACGTGTCCATTTGTATACGTCAAAATTTCGGCATCAAGATTATACACTTGCACAAAAGCAATTTTTTCTATTTTTCTATTTTTTTATTTAGGATAACAGCAATAAAATCCTGCTTTAGTGAATTGTGGTGGATACAATATAAGACGACCTTTTAGCTACCGTAGGAGCCCATCATAAATATTATTTGAGATTTTATTACCACGTAGAAACATAAAAATGTTGACAGCTTTAGCGAATCCGGTGTCCAAGGGAGAAAATTCTCCGGGAGCATCATAAAATTTACAACTCACTCCAGTACTCGCTTAATCTGAGACCCAAATAAAAGGAAAAAAACGGCTGTCGTACTATTAAAACAGTTGATCCGGCATAATTTAATTATACGGTGCCTCCATCATTCGTTGTTAAAAATAACCGAGAAATTCATTAATAAAATAAATAATGCATAAACTGAATCAAGTTTTATTCCGCACGAATAAATTGTCTATAATCAGACGTATCAAAATGGAAAATTTAAATTGTTCTGGACAACAAAATCGAAAGCTCACATAAATCACCTAGGATATGGCGGCGCCGTTAGAGTTCAAGGCCGTGTTAAGCCCAGCCTCGCCCATTTGGAATCATATCAAACCATATCAACGGCCCACACACCAAGTAAGACAATTAATTAAGACGGATTTCCTTGCAAAATGGATATGGTACTTCCATCTCGAATGTGGTGGGTTCCAAACTGTTCCAATAAATTTTGCGGTTCGTGTTAGAAACAGATCCTATCATCGATGATACGTGTAGAATCGCGTTGAAATCGATGTTGCTCCAGTTTCTACAATAATTGTGCACGGCAAAAGCCATTTCGCCAGATTAGAACGACTTTTATGTCTTCCAAAAACCATTTCGGAACAGATTAAATTCTAAATCGCAAGAACTCGTTTGAAACGCACGCGGTGGTTCAAAGCAGAATAAAATGTGTCGGATGAATAGGCAGGTATGTCCTACTTATGAAACCAACGACTTTGAGACACTCTTGCATTTCACAGATTGTAAGCGATTATAATCATACTGCCAAATCTGTTCCCTTGACGCTCTTCTTGGAGCAAATCTGAAACAACAGCTGATCCAGCGTCCCACAGGGTTCGGCTCCTGACCCTGCATTTTTCGCAGGAATATATCGTTTTGAGACAGTTTCCCGACAAATCGCTCGGACGTTGCTACCGCATGTGTCAGTCAGTTATGACAAGTGTTGCATTGTATTCAGCTTGTAACAACAAGTTCACATCTCGCATAATAGGATTACCGACGTTAGGAGCTAATAATACACCGAAGTGTTGTCATAATTATCTCAATTGTAAAAAAATGTAACAAATGGAGTGCATTTTTCGAAGCGGATGTAGAGAGTGTGGTAGCTGTTGAGGCGTGGAGCATTGTTTGCAAATTGTCCGCGGTTTAATAAATAATACAAGGCACAATAATACGTACTGAACTGTCATTTGACGGTGCATTCGGCTCTAAATAAGGAAGATTTTTAACGGTCTCTGACTTTGTGTATAGCCACATCATGATTTGCATCTATTTGGATCGAGTGACAAGCAACGACAAAAAGAGTCGTCCTTTTTGATTCTAGCTAGAGAGGACGTTGGCATTTCAGTTTGTTGTAAAAATTTACAAGTATAAAAACCTTCTTTAACCAAATTCGCTTGTAAATGAACGATTTATGACTAGTATAGATTCAACAAGTGACACATAACATGATTAGGTCGTGGTACTACACAAATATTTACGATCCGCCATAATATCTGGATCAGAGCGCAATTAGTGTGGGCGAAAATACTAAAAGGATATGGGATGGTGTAGGAAAAATTACCGCAGAAGGCGTTGTTCATTGTTAGAAGCACACCCTGAAAAAAACTGATTGACCATATACAGTCATAAATCGATGACTGAGGGTACAATTGTTTCTCATGCTACTTTGTGTTAATTTAGCCGACATCCGCGTTGAAATTGTTAAAAATGTTAAATGAACGCATAAAGGTCAGTTGAGGGTGTGGCGCTAATACAATAAAAAAATGACAAGCACAATTCACGTAGCTCAAATTAACGCGAATAAACAACAAAAGGTAAAAGAAAGTCGTCAGTAAAAATACAAACCCGGTGCTAAGTGCATATGTGGTTGCATAACTCACACAAAAAATGTCTCAAGCTTGCACTTGATTAGCTTGAACTGATGATTTAATTTGGAATGTCATTTATCTAGCATTCTTATCAATTGTTCGACAACTGATCGAATCTGTTGAAATACTTTCGATGCATTTCAACGTAACAAAAAACTTTTACCATTGGTACATAAAAAATATGTGTTTTATATTCATGGTCAAGTAGAAAGTGTATAAAACTGTACCTGCAGTCTCCAAGTGAAGTCATATAAAATTTTATTGGCGGCCAGTTGTTGGTCAGACTTAATAATTATTGTGGGTAATTTTGGGTAATATAATGGCAAGACAAGACAATGTAGCCTTGGCAAGGTCGCGCTTTGTTTCTCCCGTGGACGATCACTTGTTGGACGTGAGGGAATTTAATCCTTACTGTTTTATTCCAGTTTCAATTGTGGCGCCAAAATTCCGGTTTGAGCGCTATTTTTGAAATGCAATGCGGACCTTGAAATTTAGTTCATCGATCGACAGATTTTTCCAGGAACCGATAAAAAATTCAAAATCACTCAAAATCTCGATGAAAATGTAAAATGTATTCATGATACACATTGGTATTCCCACGATATTGAAATAATCACGAAAATTACCATTCGTGCTCGTAAAAATGCATGATGCTGACTAATTAAGAGAAAACTGCGCTGTTCAAAAAACATTTAAAGAAATATCAAGGTCAGTATTTAGCTCAAGAACAAGTTTATATAACTGAAAACATTACGTTTAATCTGCATTATTAATAAAAATAAATAGAAACATTATTAGCATCAGAATTCCGAGATTCTTAATCACCATAAAATCGTTTTTCATAATACATGAGAAGCTAATCTGTATAAAGAAATACCGTTCGTAATCATTAACATCAATTAACATAAATCAAACAATCTGTTGCATTATTTCGCCAAATAATTCCACTATCCTCTCCTTTTTGTATTTTTTTTTTAATTTTACGTTTTTCTGGTCTTGCCCATTATTTGACCTTTAAATACTCGTACGTATACTCCGGTTTCACCGGAAATGACGTCAAATCTATCTTTATCTGAGTTGTAGAATTCAAAATAAATTTATCTAGCTTGTGAAAATTTTTCACAATGCACTTTCACTTGCATTTGCTTAAATTTTTATGTGCCGAATTTATTTCATAAGAATGAAACAGTTTATCAAAATTGACCTCGATATGAAAATTCTAAAGCCGCAAAAATGTTGTAACGGAGTTAACTTAATCGGATATAAAAAATCTGCTCGTCAAACCCTGCCTTTGTTGCAAATGCAATTCTTGCTGCGTTATATAAATACAGAGCGACTAATCACCGAACAATTACTTTCATATTCAGTAACCTTAACAAAGCAGTACGATTTTGCCCCATTGGGTGTAGGTGTTGCTAGATGTTTTACATCACGTTAAAAGAATCAGATGGCGTGATTACGTACAAATTGCAAATACACGACCAGGTCTCATTAAAACATTCATCTGCGAAATTAATTTGATCAGTTATTTTGGTCAGTTTTATTGGGGTTACCTAGGTAGGGATACTGAATCTCTGTTATCTAATTTTTTTCAAAACAACAAACTTTCTAAGAGGTGGGATTGTTTTTTTTTAACAAAACGTGAATCACGTTGTGCCTCTCTACATAACTGCGTTCCTTTGCGGATCTTGTCAGTTTAACAACCTTTGCATTATAATACATTTGATAATAAACAAATTTATATTGTGCACACCTATCACATAAAATAATTGATTTGATCTGGTCCCAATGCAGACATTTCCGACCTGTTCAAAAGCATAAATATTTAAGGTCTGATTAAGGTCACACTTTGCTACAGATTAGGAAGTCTTGAGATAATGTTAACTCACAATTGTTATATTTGAGTTGCCGAAATTCCTGCGGCACGAAGATAAATCAATCTGAACGGAAGAAAGTTAGGTATCGTAATTTGCTGATGTAATAAAACGTGTAAACCTGTCATTATAAAAGAGCAACAACAATAATCGCAATTAATACTGTTAGAGACATTTTCTGCATATCTTTCCATAAAAGTGTCCTTAAGTCGTTGCGCATGGAAACGAAAATAAATGATATGGCGCAACAACTTTGAAAGAAATTCGAAAAATCTCCTTGACTGAAACCTTGACAAACATGTGGTTAAATTTTTTTAAGGTGCATAACGCTGAAGATGCTTTAAATTTTCAGCACAAGGTCACTGAAAAACTCATTTTAATTGGACAAAGCTTACGTAAGCCAAAATAAAAATTCAGTCGATCTCATTTCCGCATTCGACTTTGTTTTGGAACAACATCAAAGCTTAATTAACAATAAATATTAGATATATGGCGCGAGTTCTGTCAACACATTCTAAAAGATTACTATTATTACCAGTTAATTACGGCGTTTTCTTGTGTTATATTTTATTGTTGACAGTAATTGGAATGTGCAAATATATTATCAGACCAAATCGTGCCCATCTAAAGAGAAAACTATTTGAAAAGAATCAAAAAAATAATAAATGTTCCACTCATATAATTTGGCGCTCGACAATATAAATTTTAAGAATTCAGAACCTGTAGACGTTATGATTTAAAGCATTTCGCGCTTAATGGCAAGGACGTACGATGCACTCAAACAAGATTTAACAGCTATTTCCAAATTGATTTAAGCATTAAAATTCTTTGTGGCGCCGAGATTAATTAAGTTTTCACCTCCATTGTTTGCGTCTTTATCTAGCTCAAATTACTGGATTAGGTTTCAACAAGTACAGAGATGACCTTTGCCAACTCTCACACCTGTTCGTTTAACAAATGCTCTCGGGTGTGCAGAAGGAATCTGTATTTAATCATTCTGGGTGTATACCTTTACAATCCTGGATGCTGGGTTCCTGTGGCGAAATATTACGGCGCTGACGTTCGAAAGTAATGTTCAATTTTAAAAGTGAGATGTTCATAATAATAAATCGGAATTGATGTGGAATGGGTCGTGATTTAATGAGGATGACGCATCTTGAGTGTATCGCTGATGTCCTGAAGAGTCGAGATAAAAGAATCGAATAATTAACAAAATAAAACGTAGATTTTGGCACAACACGTAATTAATGGTGATTAGTAGAGAAATATTTTCCGGGTGTTTACTCATACATCAATAATAACAATACGTGGTTACAATATCATCGTTTGTTTTTGTGACTAACCATATTTTAAAAGAAACAACAATGCGAATTGAATGTGTTCGATACAAACTCATAATGACTATCACGTTTTATTTTGAAATGTTTTTGTCATCTAAAATGAATACTTTTAATTGGTAAAACAACCAATTTAGAAGAATCTAAATACAACATATCCGTACCCACAACACCGAATTATTAAGAGATAGATAGTCAAACAAATAAATACCATAAAAGCATTAAAATTATTAAAATGCAAATATGTAGATTATATATTAATCAAAAGCTTATAAAATACAATGAAAAATTAATAATATTACTATACAAAAATTTTCGATAATAATGCGGAATCTGGAAAAGTGCCTCGAATGCTTGCAGCGTTTCCACGTTGAATAGCAAGGGAACTCCTTTGGAAAAGGAATTTCTTTGATTTTGAATCGCCTGATTCCGCAATAAGTCGCTCTCCGATGACATTAATGAAATCGATGGTTTCTTTGCACCAAGGGCCTAAGGTTTCAAAGGCTAAACCATTAAAAAAGATTTCCCTTGCTATTCAACGTGGAAACGCTGCGAGCATTCGGGGCACTTTTCCAGATTCCGCACTATTAGGTATCAGAAATTTTTGTATTGTAAACCAAAAATGTTATGCACATTAATTATATTTACTAATAATATTACTTAATTAAATAATAATTGTGCAATATACCTATTGGAAAAGAGAAAATTGAAAAGAGAAGAAAGCTCAATAAAGATATTAACGAAATGCAAATAGATTAACTAATGAATATTAAATGTGTGAATTTTATACAGCGTAGAACCATAGGGTCCGAATAATTTTGAATGAATTAATTTTTTATTGTTAGTGTACAAAAAATAATAACTATAGCAAGAGCTTTTGTTAAAATTTAACCAAACTCGACATGATTTGTGATGTGACTCGTGTAATCAAGTATAATAATTAATGCGAAATGTGAAATGATACCTGTTATAAATAATCTTAAACACACGACTGTTCTCATAATTTATGCCTTTTTAATCGCGAAAAATGATCGTACCGTGTTGACCCCTGGCAAAACACTTTTAGCAGGAATTTACACAACCAGAGATGACCATTAAAATATAATAAATTACATCTAAACAACGTCATTCCCATGGTTAGCGTTTTGTTTTTGTTTTTTTCTTCTCGCTTGGAGACCCGCAACCTCCTGCACCGCTGGCATTTCAGGCATTTCTAAGCAACAACCATTGCCGGTCAAGCACTGCAGAATTGACGATGAGCTTTCATCCGGAGTTCGTGAAGGCCGTTCAATGTCGACTTCCCCACTGTGTGGCGGCCTAGACGACGTCATTAATTGGCCGGCGCCGGGTCCACACCGCTCCTTTAATAAATAAACATGGGACGTGTGTCGCCGCCCTTCTGGTTAACATCTGAACAACACTCCGGGAGCTTTCGTGTAGGCCAATTCCACGCGAATAAATTTTAGCATGGGAAAAACAAAATTACATAAGTGGCAAACGGTTTTATTTTAAAAACGGGCGCGGTTCGACCTTAACAAAATGTAATTCATTGTCGGATTAATTGGGTTATAGTTGCATTGTTGATGTAATCATTTCGATAGCTTCCGGAACCCTGAGATCACTTAAATCGCGGTAAAGCAAATTGTAGGTTAGAGTTTTAGCAATGAAGAAATTAGTAACAGTATCGGTGCGATTTAGGATTCATGTTAATGCGTAACTAACAACTGGACAGAACGCTGGGAGCTTAAGATATCCTTGACTTGCAGCTTCTATAAATTATTAAAAGCGATACTATGTAAATTTTATGAGATTATTAAATTAATCAAAACTTGAACTGATGGGATTAAGAGTTATTTAATTTATCGGTTTGATTGGACTCTCCTCTTCGGACAAACCTACATTTCTATTTCTACCTGAAGGAATTTACAATTTATTAGAAAAATTGAATAATCTTAATATGTTTATTGTTTTTGTCTTTGAGAAATAAAGTTTATATAGGTACAGGGTGTATCTGAAATACGTGTGTTAATTTTAACTAGTGGAAGAACTCGCCAATTTATGAAAATTTTCTCTATAACATTTTGCAAAATTCGCACAATTTTTGGCCCCCCATTTTTACCAAACGAGTCGTTTAGTGTAATTTTTTTTGTCTCTATTTTTTCGACACCATGAGAATTTTAATTTTAATTATTTAGATTTTTCTACAAGGTTATTCTAAATGATTGTAGTCGAAGTAGGCGTGAAAACTGAATGTAAAATTTATGGTTGCCGCTCCACATAAAAAAATCATCAAAATGATGTGTTAAATTGGGTGCAAAACAACTCAATATTTTGAAAATTGATTGTAGAACAACTCAATATTTCTGGATTCAATCGTTAATTTAATAAAAATAAATAAAATCCTCATCATCGCACTTTACACCTAAAAAATGACAGTGACAGCGACACAACTGACGGTTCACATGAAAGCGGCAAAAACGTAATAACATGGGCATGGCCTACTTCGACTACAATCATTTAGAATAACCCTGTATAACAATGTAACTTTTTTTACAAAGCTCCGTTTCTATCACAACAGAAAACTTTCGCCCTTACCGATAGGCGGATATGCGCTTTAATGACTAATTTATTCCAAATTTTAAATTCATTTGTAATGCTTTTTCTTAAAAATGTTAGAGAGAAAAGTTTCATAAATTGGCGAGTCCTTCCGCTGGTTAAAATTAACACACGTATTTCAGATCGTCTCCGGCAAATTCCTCGAATGCAGTTGCTCGAAATCAATTGCTCGAAAATGAAATTGCTCGAATGTAACTTTTCTCGAAATACAAGTTCCTCGAACGACAATTTCTCGAAAATGTTTTGCTCGAATTTATATGGTATAGTTTGTCTCAATTCTAAATTTCCACTACCTGTTGAATTATGTTGGCAAAATAAAAATATTTCTAAATTGGGGATTCTTATAACCAAAGTTGGCAATATAATTATTTTATAAACATGATTTGAAAACATTAAAATTTGTTCATAAATTTATTTTGCTTTTAGAATTTGATTTTCTACCTACTTACTTGCTGCATTTTAAAAAAGGTTTTCGTTCTTTTCCTTTATTCTAAAATTTTGAGTTGTAAAAACGGAAATTGACAGATAACCTAACAAATACAATCTGACGCATTTTTCACCAAACAGTGTTGCTGGTTGTATTTCCAACGTAGAATGCAGTGTTGGTGGAAATTTAGAATTGAGACAGACTTTAGAAAATGTTTATCATTGGAGTGCAATTTAATTACGGACTAGCCGTCAATTTGATTGATGACATTTACTGATATATGATTATAATGTATTTATAATATTACATAAAACTTTGTTTAATACACACTTATTTTATAATTTATTAATTTTTGATAAATTTTTAAAACCAAATATGTATAGCAGTTTATTATTAAATTATAATGTTCAACTAATAAGACTATGTATTTATTGAAAAAAAACTGCATAAATTGTAGGGAAGGAGCATATATTTGACATATTTCTTGGAAAAACTTGACATATCCATGTGCATATTTGAAACATTTCTTGTGCTTAAAAATCCGAACTTTAATGATAATTACCTTCGAGCAAAACATTTTCGAGAAATTGCCGTTCGAGGAACTTGCAATTCGAGCAAAGTCATATTCGAGCAATTGACTTTCGAGCAGCTGATTTCGAGCAATTCGTTTTGGAGCAATTGCATTCGAGCAATTTACCTAGAATCATTTCAGATACACCCTGTACGCAGCCTGTCTTAAAAAAAGGGTCCACACCATAACTTTGCTATTGATGACCCAAATGAAAAAAATTATATAGGAAACGAAATGGCTCTAAAAACATTACAAACCTGAGTAAGCATAAAATTTTTATACCGTTTACCCATTTATGGGCAATGGGCAACTTTGACATTAAAAAACTATAACCTTTGATAACAAAATTTTCGAAAAAAAAGAAAACCACCCGGAGCTGACCCGGAGCCCACCCCGAGTCCACCCGGAGCCCACCCCGAGTCCACCCGGAGCCCACCCGGAGCTCACCGGAGTCTAGCCGAAGCCCACCTGTAGCCCACTCGGAGCCGACCCGGAGCCCACTTGGAGCCGGAGTTTAACCAGAGTCCACCCGGAACCCACTCGGAGTCCACCCGGAGAGCACCCGGAGCCCCCCCGGAGTCGACCGGAGCCCACCTGGAGTCGAGCGGAGCCCAGCCGGAGTTTAGTTTTTATTTATGACCTTAAAGTTATCCTTTTTCAAGTTCACTATATCCGGACTCCACTGTAGTCTCTTTCTTCCCTATGAAAAAAAATCTGTGCAATCCGTTTATAAAAATGATTTCCCTCAAAAAATAAATAGAATTTGCGATCCTTGAAAGCACGTAACGTTCGAAATTTGATATCTCCTCTCAACCATCTGACAATTTAATCCTTTCAGTTATGATACTTGCTGATCTGACCTTGCGTCAACAACTCAATTAATAAAAAAACAAAATGACATTTTTCATCTTAATATACTCAACACTTGCTCTACTGCATTCTTAAATTGGACATAGGCGGATACCTCATTTATACTAATAATTAAAAATAAATACATATTTTAAAATTTACAACGCAATGTAAAATAACGAACGTTCAAAAAATTTGTGGTCAAGTAGGCGTGGTTTGCTCTCTCTTTTTCAAACGCAGGCACATAACCTCACTTTGGTCATAAGATAAATCGTCATGTATAAATAAACAGCAAAATCTTCGTTAGTTAGTTCAAAAAATAATTGTCTTTGCGGAAGAATTAATTCGCTTCACTGTTCGTTCCCTGAATGAAATTTCGACACCTATGGTTTGAGAGCTGAAGAAAGTACCTACGTCATACGTCAACTTGAGAATAAAAGCAAATACATTACTATAAATTGTTTGAACGCCTTTATAGTGGTCTATCTATAATCTATATCCTGGTAACAAAAAAATATATAGAAATTGCAGTCCTGGAAAACTTCCTATGATTTAAATAATTCTGAACTTTAAAATAACAAAAAAAAACTTGTCACGGTTAGATTAATAAATTATTTGATATTCTATTCTTATTCGTTCGTAATAAATTAATTTTAAATCCTTCATAAATGTCATTCCTCGACACAAAAATCAATTTACGACGATTTTTCCATAGACTTGCAAATTTCACGTTGACTTATATGAGACATTTCCACGAAATAGATTTTAGTGTTGGTATTAAAGTTACAAGCTGTTACTTAAAATTAACAATTCAAATGCTTTGTTGATTTCATAGTTATTTACATGATAATATCGATTTTTTCATAGGGTGCAAACATCATAATTGACGCCGGTAATTGTGATTAAATATTAAAAGCAATAAAGGTTAAGGTAAGTAATTGTAATTAGTAGGTAAACATTCTTTCACGATCATAATGTGATGCTGTAAAACTGCGTTCAGTGCTAATAAAATTAGCTGTAATGATGGCTATCGTACAATAATAAATTATAGTTTCCTTTGATACCGTCAGCTGATGCTGGATATATCCGTTACTGCTAATGGCTTAAACATGTCGCTTTTTTCTGCAATAAAAGATAATGTCCAGTTTGATCCCTAATTAAGAAGTGAGATTATAGTAGGTACTTAATTAAAAATATGATAACAAATTAACGGTAACAATTAATTTAACCAAAATGGCATCGGCAACCCATAATACACCTGAAGTTAGTCGCATAATTAGGATCTGACAATTGACATCTGACATCTAGCTGAAGTTCTTGAAAAAATAATTATTCTAGTACATACAAAATCACCTAATGTACCTGTTTTTGAAAAAATGTATCCAACATTTTCAAAATTGATCTGTTTATCAATTCCACTTTCGTAGTTCTGTTTTCTTCAGAATATGTACTACTTATCTACATATTATTAGTTCCCCACCCTTGCGTAGGACCTTGCTTGTGCTTCCATGTAGATCCTTATCGCGACAAAACAAGTTCTTGATTTGTTTTCGATAGTGAACCATGAGATACGATCAAAATTAATTAAAAACGACCGTAAAATCGCAGATGATACGTTAGATATCGGTAGGTCCAGATTGAAACCTGGAATAATAGCATATTTTGTGAGGCCATCGGCAAAATTGGACATCGTGCACGCCATTAGACACCGGAAGGTGAATATTACAAGGTCGCCTGGTCTGCTCTAGTTTGCAACAGTTGAGGCGGCGGTGGCGGAATCCGCCACTCCCGTCTAATTATCTCTGACTGATCGTTTTCCGCGTGAAGAACCATCATCTGATTCTAAAGATATCGCCGTTGCAGTCACAACAAGACGAATGCGTTAGCTTCGAGGTTGAAGACAAGAGTTTGAATGTCAGGGATCTCCGAGGGAGGACCATAAATGGAAACCAGTTAAATATTGGCTTAACGTATGTTATTTGTCGACATGTAACCGACTGCCGATTTTTTAAAAAAGAAAACAAGTGCCATCAAGATTGTGCTGGGGCAAGTCTCCTGAAATTAAGCCAAGGGTTGAGGCTGTGTTCATCTATTCATCAATCAGGATTTATTTTGTTTGTTGGGATCACCGCAGTGATTAATTGATGATTTGCAAGTTTATTCTGTCCGAGCTCGGGGGTCTTTTACAACACATGCATCGAGCTGTTGTCAGTTTCCAACTGAAATTCACTGTCGATTTTAAAATTTATCTGATGCTTTCTACTATTAGCTGCATTACAACATTACAGATTTCGTGGTTGTGCAATTCCAAAATTTCATATATTCAAATTGCATATTGTTGTTCTCTTTTTTATATTCGTTATCCCTTTTACTTTCACTGAAATTTCTATGAAGGAATTTCCTGAGTTAGAGTCTTATTAATCGATTCGTATGCAATAATTAATTAACCAATTGCTCTAAAACGTGATTAATATGTGACAAAAAATCTGCTCTTTCCTCCAGAAAAGTCAACGTGTGCTTTAAAGGTTGCCACATGTTGACAACACACCTATTGTAAGTTAATAATATTGTCAACTTATCATACTTACTCCGGTGTAATTATACCGCTGCTATTATTTATTGCAACAACGAGTGAATTGAAACATTGACAAGTTAAGAACGAAGTTCACGCAGCCTCTTTCTCTGATGATGGAATGTTTAACAATCTATAAAGTATTCATACTTCATTGATAACCTTTATAATATGACGTGTTCAATTATTAAGTGGGCTCGTTACTTATTTGCGATACATTATCAGATCACATTTGCTACTTCCTACGAATTTGAACGTTAGCAATCCTTATGAATTATTAAGGATTAAATCTAACGTACCTTAAACACTATGGGTCGATTTTTACTGATTTATTAGGTTGTTGTGGAGCAAAGTATTCAAATAAGATGCAGTTCAGTGCAGGTACATAATAACAGATAGGACCCAAAAACATCTATAATTAGACATTGAAACCACTTTTTGATTAATGGTTTCCATTAGCCAAAAAAAAAAACACAACAAATAAAACTTTCCGCCAAAATCTTGATAATATTCTAATGGCCAGAGGTGTTATTAGGCATGTGATATGATAATTTTATTGCTTGAATGGCTAATTCTAAACTAACTAATCATTTGAATAAAGTTCGGGAAAGATGTAAGAGTTTTGAGTAAATGTGGAAGTTCAAATTAACTATTTGTCTTTCCAGAATATGGAAGAAAAAATATCATTTTCAATTACGTATTTTGTTTTGATTTTTATCAGCTTTTAAGGTAGAAGCTTCTAGATTTCGCCTGTTTTAAAACAGGCAAAGAAAAAAACCAATTCAGTTTTTGCTTTTATAATACGAGTAAGTAGCTGAAATTTTTCATAATCCTGTCTGTTATAGAAAAATTAACATACTTTGTACACATCGCAGGTCCCACAAGAAATTGATATATGTATGTAAGTGCAAAATCACGAAAATCCGTTTCATGAGTCAGCTCTCACGTGGCATGGCTTCGTTTTCAAAAATATAAAATGCATCAACAAAAAATTGGTCTTTCATATTTCCTTACAAAAAATCAATATTGATATATACATAAATTAATGTTTCATGAAAAATTAATTGTTTTACACTTATGACACTTTTCTGTTGAAGCTGTGACATACTCTGAAAACTGGCAACTGGGCGAAGCACAAAAAGATCTTCTACTCTGAATGTTATACATATACATATACATATACATGTATATTTATATATATTTTATCTTCAAGCGGATCACAAAAAAAAAAATCGGACATGAACTCATTTATTTTCTTTTGCTCCAGTTACAGTAAAATGACAATTTTCAAATTTACAATTTTCAAATTTTACTTCAACGTTCAATTATTATTAGTAAATTCTAAAGTTTACTTTTTAGCGTTGAACGGCCATCTTGCTATATTTTTGATTTTAACATCTGTCATCCATGCACCTGGGCGACTCGTGTTACACCACAGTGGCACCCGTTAAATATTGTATAACAATTTCGTTATTTCGCATTTTTAGAAACTTCTTTTAATAGGGATAATTTAATTACATATTACATATTTCGTGTAATTATTGATAAATAAATCGTGGGAAATGTTTCAAATGACCTTACATTGACTCGGTCGAGCCGCCTGTGGATATTTCAACTCCTAGGATTTGAGTGTTTCAAGTCCGTGTACAAAAAAAAGCTACATCAACCGTTTCTATCAATAGGTTTCTACAGACATACACAAAGGCGCGATTTTCGACTGCTTGAAGATAAAGTAAATAATTAAGAAGCTTGGATAATATTAGGTATAAATATAAAAGCCAGTCCCTGATATAGTTTCTTGTTTTGCTTAATTTCCATAAGGACATTTCCTTAAAAAGTATATGATTTACGATTATTGTAGTTTTTATGTTGCAGAACCACAATTTGTAAAATCTCACTGGTTACTTAGTTGATTTTACAGCCTGTTAAATAATACAAATGGACACAAACATTTACATATTAGCTGTTTCCAATTAATTTAATTGTCAAAACTTTCGCTAAACTTGTTATCAGATTTATTGATATTTGATTGATATTGTTTGTTTGTTACCTCAAATTATAATCTGCTTAAAAACTCTTACCATTTGAATGAGTTATCTTATTTCAAAATTAATAATTTTTAACCGATTATTTCCTTCATGTGTCTAGCAACCAATTGCGTGACAAATATTGACCAATCAAAACGAGAAAACAAAAAATAACCCGATAAAATTTCTCTAAAATGCACACTGTGCAATAATCGGATAAAAAATGTCGGTACCTGATTTTTTTTAAAATAAATTATTTTGAATAAAAAGGATTGGAAATAATGCGTTTGTTTTCATTCTATTCAGGAAATAATCAGCCGTATACCCCTCGTGCAAAATTTTAATATCGGCAAATTTTTTGCTAATGAACTCAAACATTCCTAAATTATTCGGTCAGAAGACCAATTATTATCAAATAAAAGCCCTCGACTTCGTCTCGTGCTCTTATTTGATAATAATTAATTAGTCTTCGGACCTCATTTATGGATGTTTTCGTTCATTACCAAAAAATTTTCCGATAAAAAATTTTGCACTTGGGATATAATAAGTGATTAAAAACGTAATTTTAAACATTTCATTAACCCTGGGTATCACTCTTGTGTATCTTCAAGAAAGTCAAAAGAATTTGTTGCTGTCAATGTTAAATTCCACTAACAATATTTTAAAAAAACCAAATTCACGAGTAGTATGTCACAGTTTGATTTAAATATTTGTTACATTTTTCGAACATGAACAGGTTTAATCGCACCTTAATTACATGTTTAGCCTCTTGTAAAACTAGATAACAATCAGACTTCAAGGTAAAAGTCGAGTCAAACAAACATCGTATTTTTTAAAATTCGAATATTCCTAATATACCGATTACGAGTTCCCTCCCATTAAACCAAAAAACTTCCATCTGATGCAGCTCGAAATGCCATCGGAATTAGTAATCTCCTAGGATTTTATCCAGTTATTATATTTTCGTGTCAAGGATATTAAGAATAGTTCTGCACGTAACAATACCCTCCGCGCATATCAATTGAATTATCCTTTAGAGTCTCTCTGACTTTTTCCCCTGTACAAAGAAAGCCGCTGGTAACAGACATCTGGTCCAAATTTATCGATGTATAATTAACAGAAGTCATTTGCCTTGAACGCAAGCGTTTTAGAAAATCGCTCAATAAATTTCAGCAAATAACTTTATCAACAAGTTATTCGTACATATTCAAATCTGTTGTCTGGGATCTAGACAATAAATTATTTCAACACCTAAGGCCTCATCTGTCAAGACCCATTATTGCCAGACCCATCTAGCCATGTGCCAATTCATTTTTCACTTTAGCACCTCGTTGATTGCTCCAAATTGCGTCAACTTCGCCGTCTGATATGCACTATTCTTTTATTTCTCTTTGAGTGACTGTCGGCCTCCAGATTGATACATTATCCAAGAGCATTGTAATGGGAGGCAGGTGTAATCGTTAAGAGAACACCACCACCACCTGCATTGCTTAATCAACCGTTTGAAATTTGAATGATTTGACATTTTTACAGTACAAATTTATTAACCGCTAATTCGGTTCCCTCGACTCTACCTTGAAGTAAGTCGACTGTCAGGAAATCAATTTTGCAAATCCATATCCTTCCGTTGAATTTATTTTTACATGGCTTCTTAAAACTAGAAATTCGTCGTAAACACCGTCCATTAATCGTAGATGATTGAAAATTTCCTGTTCAACATTGCCGAAATTGTTAACGGGATTCTAAATTAAGCTCCGACAAGAAATTTCGCGGGTTATCGACAACATTAACAGCGAAACTCGACAGAGATCGTTGCAAAATTGAATAAGGTGGCGATTTCTTGGACAAGTTTCCGAACAATGTCATCCATTTATCATTTTTGTCGTCGAATGGTTGTTTCGTTAATAAAACAATATCTATTGTTAAGCCCTATATTTGCAATATGCAAGAAAGAGAAATGTCAACCATTGTCCTTGACACTTTGTAACTGGAATGAATAACTGGCAGTGCCACCACAACCGTTCCTCAAGTACGGAATTGCCTTTCAAATGGTTTAATACCTGACAGTTGTTACTTCTCTTAAATAATACGATATTTTAACCAATTAAATTCTTGGGTGTCTAGGTTGCTGATTATGATTAGGAAATACTGTCACATTAGACTTACGTAAGCAAACCTAAATGAATATTTCATATAATTCAAATATTTATTATAATAATTATTAATTAATAGCACACACTGATTTTATATAAAAATGTACATACACTTGGCATACACCTTAACAGCCTTGGTGCTTGTACAACGTGCTCTTGAACCCGTTTCCATTTTTTGAATTTGCTGCAGGACTTTTCTTAATTTATCTAAAAAGTCAAAATAGCACTAGTATCTTTACTTAATTCCTCGACAGGAAAAAGAAAAATGTGGTTATCAGAAGAAGTGCAAGTGACGACTCCGTGACGGGTTTTTTTCTTTAAAAATTACATTATTTTATCATTATTGCATGTACTGATTGATATTTAATGTTAATGTCGACATTAGCCTACTGGAAAGCCACTTCGACAGTTATTTTTTATCCAAACGAAACAGGTCCTTAATTGGTGGATGTAATTAGTATGTTGTTAAGATTATTTTTTTACCAATTTTTTTAAGTTTGTTGAAATAAATGATTGTATATGAAGATAACGTTAATTAAATTCTAATGATTTTTACCTTTCAATTAACAAACTAAACAAAACAAGATGTTATTACACAATTACAACATGTTTTGTTCATTATGGAATTATCAGAATACTGCATATTTTGGAAATGTTAGTATTCATGGCCAAATAACGATCAAATCATGTTTACAGTAATATATTTAATAAACAAAGAAGTACTTGACGTCCAAACATAAATAACATTAAATTTTACTTTATACGACTCAACACAAAACATGGTTAAATAAAATTATTAGCAAATTTTATTGAATTCCTAAGGAGACTGCAGGACTAGGAATTAAATTGATTTTAATTTTTTTAAATCTCTACTCAAGCTTTAAGCTCTATAAACTCTATAAACTTAATAAAAGCTGCTAGAGCAAAAGAACAGTTGTGTTTCTAAGATTACATTGTAAGAGGTTTTGTTGTTTTTAGGTAAGAAATATTATGAATGTGCAATAAGAGCCTTATGCAGTATGCATTACATGAAAATATTCTCTCTCTGGATAACCCCATAAAATAACAATGGTGCATTTGCTGAATAACGAGTAATTAAGATAAAAACACAAAAAAAACAAGCGAATGTTGTTTCATGTTAACCACTATTAAATTTGAGCAATTTTAAAATAAAACAAATGAAATTAGCTCGAGCGGAAGTAAGCCCAGTTTTTCACTTCATGCAAAATTCTGTCGAACCAAAATTCTTAGAAAGAAGTAACAATATGTCACAATTTTACCAAAAACTATTTTTTTTACTGGTCAATTATAAATGGCAGTTTTGCAATTTTGTTCGTAGAGCTAGATGTAGGAATTTTTTTGAAAAAATTCCGCGACTAAGTTTAATCTACTTTTAACGCTCGATCGATTCCATTTGAGCCAAGCCGGAAACCGTACCGGTTCTGAATTAACTGTAGTGTTTGAAAAATTGATAAAAATACTAAAAATCTGCAATGTTTTGTTTAGAAAAAAATCCTTTTTCCATTTGGAAAGTAGCGAGTAATGTGCGAAAATCCATGCAGAACAAAGGTTAGACAACGGGGAATAGACCGTGGGGGCAAAATTTGGTATTTACGTTCGCTGTTGCATTTTTCTTTGGAACAATTGTTATTGCAAGTAAAGGTTAGGCGAGCATTCCGCGAGTGTTTGCATGCACTTGGTGCGCGTTTACTTACGGAGATGGTGGTAAGGGTGAAAAGGAGCAGGGAGGAGTAGACGGAGGCACACATGTCTGCCAATTCACATCATCATGCGCCACTCACTCGCCCGTCCGCGTCCCAGCGAGCTTCGCGAGACACTGAAACAACACTCGCACTATACTCACTACGACTGCAGTCGACCGGAGACGTTCACACTTGGGTGCCTTCACCCGGAGTCGCTCCGGTACGGGTGGAGACTCCTCTTAATTGCCAACAAACGGGGTAATCCCGATTGTTTGTGGTCGTCTCAATGTCAAATCTTCATCCGAGACCTCTTGATGGAGACATTCCTGTCCGTTTCATCTTTCTTCGGATTTCGGATGTTTCGACTTCTGACCTTAAACTTGGGTTTGATCGTTATGGGTTACGGTCGTCGGAGATGTTAATGATTCAATTTTCGTTGGAATTTTATAAAATATGATGACAGAAATTGCCAAACTGGCAGAGAGCAAGAACAATCTGGTAAAACCAACTCAATTTGAAGGAACTTGCTGCAGCCTCTGCACAGTCTCGTTTTAGGATAAATGAAGATTGCACCTACAGATTACTTTCGTTTTTATTTGTTTATATGTTGCGGAATAACACTTCTTGTAAAAGTAGTGAACATTAAAAAGTGAAATTTTCAGATATAAGAACAGACGTTTTCGTACTCCAATAAACTTCTTTTTTAATATTTCACGAATTTCTCAACTTAAGAATTGGTTCATTTAGAAAAATCTATGCAAGAAGTAGGTTGTTAGAAAATTTTAACTAAGTCGGATATTTATGTATGTTGCAATCTGTTACTTAATTAAAAACATTTTTGGTTACTGTATATTGTTTATTTTCCTGATTGCAAAGATTGATTTAGATGACCTTTCACCCACATTTGCATCTGGCGCCTCTACGTTTGGTGTTATGTTACGTCAAATTAAATAAGTAAGATTCTTTTCATACAGATAAAATTATGTTCTGATATTTTACAATAAGATGTCCTTATTTCTCATTTCCCATTGGCTTACGATACTATCTCCAAAAACATAATGGTTAAGTAGGTGTACAATTTTGTAATTGTACCTCCATAAAAAGCTCTAATTGGAGATTCGTCGAAAGAATAGTTCATACAACATCATGTTTTATATTGTTTGTTAGTAGATCATGGTAAAATGCAATATTACTATCTTGCATCTGATGAAATGATTACAAGAATAAAAAATAACAAATAATTTATCACAGATAATGTTTAAGTATTTCATATTTGGTTTCTCGTCAAAATATTACGCGGCAAAGGGCATAAGGATACGGTTTTATCTTCTTCTGTTTATAAAGTAGATAACTTTTCGAAAAATATTTCTTAAGAAATAACATTGTACAGCATAAATGTTGCTCTCCCAATAAAAACAGATAAGTTTTTTTCATTTTTTGACATATCGAAATGGGTACTTTTATTTTTATTCCTGGAGCTGTGTTACGGAAAGATGGATTCTTTTCGATGAATAGAAAAAATATTGTAAGGATTGGTTCTTTGTCTGAAAAACCCCAAAAAGAATAAAGAAAAATAACAAAATTATTGCAAGTGTCTACTCCGGTAATAGCGTGTATGGTTTTATGAAAAAAAAAAACAGATTGCAAGAAAGCATTTTTAGTTATGGATTTTGATTCCGTTCAGGGGCAAAGAAAAAACAAAATTCGTTATGCAGCACTTTGTATACAAACATGCATACAAAAATAAAAATTATGCAATTTTTAGTCAGCAATTGGAGAATAAAAAACAAAATATTTATGTCAAAATTAATTTTTGGCAAGACAAAATTAAAACGATTTTTTCACCCTTCTTATTGTTCTTCAATTTGTATTTTTTACTAATATAATTTGCTATTTAACTGTGTATTACTAATAATATAAACTAGATTCTGTATTTTATTAAACTTTTTTTACTTTCACGGTTAGATCTCTAACCGCATCAATTTTTATTCACTGCTTGTAAAACTTCGAATATTGCTTTATCATCACTGCTCTGTGGTCTATAGTCATTATAAGGTTAAATTCTTCAGAAGTTATTTTAATATAATGAAGCTAGTTTTGTCAATTCTTTCTATAACCTGCATAATTTCCCGCAGAGATCATAAATAATAATTAGCGATTATAGTTATAAGTTTTATTAAATCTATTTTTTGCGTAGCGGAATTGATTAGCATCAGGATGTTTATGTATGTTTTAATTTAATAATAGAATTTTAAAGTCATATAAAGTAAATAATTACTTATTAAATTATTTATGATTTAATAAATTTTTACATACATGCAACAGTCAAATCTCAAAATATATTCTTTGCGGTGCTGTAAAATGTGCAGCGTTTATTTAATTGTTGAATCTTTGGAAATAATTTCTGAACAATGAATCTACGAGTCTAAGAATCCAAGTAACAATTAAGTAATGCATATTTTGAGTTGGCGACACGAAAAATTGGTAAAACCCGAATCAGTCATTTCATAAAATATGAACTTAAAAACATCAGAATTTATTATGAATTAAATTTTTAATGGCCACGACTGAAAGAACAACTCAACAGCAATTAGATAAAAAGCAATAACAAATTTCTCTCGTTGTCTCACCAAAAAAGATTTTTCAGAGAGATATGTGAGCGCAGTAAAAATTGTTGAAACATAAATCATAAATTACAAAGATAAAAAAAATAAACCATTATAAACCAGTCCAAGTTTTGTGGCGGCTATTCAAATTTTTTCAACGCAGTGACGGTGAAGTAGATAGTAAAATGTCCTTTAAACAACAATTTATCACGAATACAGGTGAAAAAGTGAAACGTGCCAACGTGTAAAATTGAGTTATCATTACTACTTCATTTTTAATGAACCAATTTCTGACCTTGACAAATCTATTAGATGTCATAAACAATTCTTATCTAACATATTTAAAGACAATTAATTAACAAATTAGTTGAAACACTCCAATTTACTCGTTCGATAAATAAAAAGAGATCGGACTCCCAGCTGGACTGCCAATTAAAATACTTTTATTGTCAATTAAATAACTTTACAAGTCTTTGTTGAGCGAAATAAAGTATACTCGGCAAATCCAACGACTCGGTAGTTATGACAGGAACAGGTGGTATCAGATGGGGAGAATTGTCACCCTAATTACTAGACATTTGCAACAAGCGCTTACAATCAGATTCGCTGAACTTGAATATTTCTTATCTAATGATAAATTATATCTGCTGATTTTATGATCACAGCGTTGTAAATATCGTACACTCGCAGCAGGTTACCGTTTCAAGTGACTTATGGCATATTAATAGCACTACAAGCCCGGGAAAAAAATATTCCTGCCAAAATGTCGCCTTTTACGAATGTTATTGTTATTTATGGCGCCATTGGGAAGACCGTTCTCGCTCGTATTTATGGATTTAATCGGATTCTACTGGTCATTTAAAGTTTTGCTGGAAAATTCACGAGGATTACGACCAGATAACAGCCGTAAACGTAACGTTAATGCAAGTTTACTTTCTTCGTAATTAGCGAGTGAGGTTTGTGTATCGCCACATGTCAATAAGTGGCGTTGCCGCAACCGCCTTTTTCAATTCTGTCAAACAAAATCATTAAATTCCTACGGAAATACAAATTTTGTGTAAAGCTTTAAAAGTTGTTGTTGAGAAATTCGGTTTAATTTGGCCTTGTACTTGATAAAAATGACATTAATTTATAATATCCAAACGGAAACAAAGTTATGTAATTTGCGTTTTTTTTTTTGTGAATTGCGAAAACTGCGGGCTTAAGAAGTTGATCTTTAAATAAAACAATTTTTCCGCTGCTAATTTAGCTAATGAACAAATCTCCTAATGAAAGCGTTGGTTAAAAAGGAAATTGTAAATATGGTCCAGTCACCAGAATGATTAAGGAAATCATTTATATGCGTGTCTAGGAGTAAATTTAAATAATTATTGTTAATTTAGAAATTGATATTAAATTCAGGGATAAACTAAACGTCATAAAAGAATATGACAGTTAAAAAACCAAAAAGCTGCAGCATGAAACACAATTTTTTTAAAAGTACCGGGTGTCCCATCACTTGTGTCCCGTAGGAAAATGACTTTAAAACTAAATTATATTTATATGAAGGTATTATAGATGCATAAATACTGTTCACCGCCACAAAAATTGGATATTACTTTTTTGTTAACATTAATTACCTAGGTACAGCAAGCAAAAAACTATCACTTTAAAAATTAAATTTTGTTCGATGCAGTTCAAATTTAGTATACGTTTTGATGTAAAGATATTTGGTTAATTTAATTTGGGTCCTTCTACTTTATAAAAATTTATGGAAGACAAAGTTAAGTTTGTGGGTATTATTCTTGTCCGCAATTTATGGTACGAAGACCATTCAAGAGGGTTCCAGCGGTACCTGCCTGTGTTATGGCGTCAAACACACTGCAACCCCTCATAAATCTTCGTCTGCAATAAATTTTCATAAAGTAGAACGGCCCAAATTAATTTAACCAAATATCTTTACATCAAAACATTTTAATTAAATTCTAATCACGGATTTTATTGCTCTCCCATTTTTTCAAAACGTATACTAAATTTGAACTGCATCGAACAAAATTTAATTTTTAAAGTGATAGTTTTTTTGCCTTCTGTACCTAGGTAATTAATTTTAACAAAAAAGTAATACCCAATTTTTGTGGCGGTGCACAGTATTTATGCATCTATAATACCTTCATATAAATATAATTTAGTTTTAAAGTCATTTTCCTACGGGACACAAGTGATGGGACACCCGGTACATAATATCCTGAAGAGTAATTATGCAATTTAAACATTTTTCAAGTGTTACTTAATTCTATATTACCAGGAAATGTCGATAAGTTTGTAGCCTAGCATAAAAGGACACTACACATCTGCGAAATGTACATATGATAATACGAAAGGGGATAGAGAAGATAGAGAAAGATTAAAAACTAAGGGGGTCATTCATGAAACCCGGTAAGGCTCGATAAGATTTTGCAAATTCAAAACCATGCAACTGATATTGTTCAAACATTGTATTTGCAAATTATCTAAGTCTCGTGAATCTACCCCTTAAGCACTTAAAACTCCACTACTAAAGTAGTAGTTCTCTCTTCAGAATTAGATGAGGGAGTCATGAGCGTTACAAACTTCCAAACATCAAGATAAATCTTCATACTGGTGTTTTTTCGGATTATTTTTAATTAATAAATAACTTACATAAAAAATTAAATTCCACGAAAATATCCAAACATTTATGTATAACGGTTTTAAATTTTACATTGGTAAAGTACATTCTCTAATTTATTTATTTTAATATTTATTTGTAGCTTATGTCAACATTCTTCACAAAATATGCAAATGGTGTTTGTACTTCATTAAAAATGACAGGTTAACAACTTTTGATAATTGTTGTAGTGTAATTTTTGTTAATTTATTTTTTACGTTAATATACTGTGTTATATTTTAACTACCTGAAGGAACTAAATTAAAAACATTTCCCACCCAGTATGAGACAAAATATGTCTTTACTAAATCAGCAAGAGGCGATTAACTTCTAATAACTTAATTCTAACTCCATAAAATAAATAAACTGGTTTAGTAAGCCCACACATATTGATTGTTTATGGTTAATTTTTAACGATAATAAAACATTTCTTCTCTGTATTTTTGCAGAAATAAAAGTATTTTTCCTGCAACGTTATTCAGTAACGCTGAAATATGTTGATATAAATAAAAATATTTGTCACGTTTTTCTTGAGAAGAGATAAAATCAGTGGACCCCCCTTTGCAGATTAACGGTCAATTTTTTCTCGTACCTCCTACAGCTCTTTGGAATTATTTAAATTACACCTGTCACTTTTTTATAAATTTAATAACAATAATTCTATGTTTACATAGATATTTTTAAACTCCTGCTGGAATCTGTTAACTATTTTGCCAAATTTATATATTTGTGTTGTCGAATTAGGCTTCAACTTTAACCTTGGTAGTTTAAAGCTCTTGCTGAAAAAGTGACAACAATACCTTTGAATTTTATTCAAACTATCACTCTATCAGATTGAGAAATATTTTGAACAGGAACACGATATTTCGCATACCGACGTCTTTATTAACGTCAATAAAATTCCAATAACGACAATAAAACCAGCCGACTGATGTGTCGGACCTATCCCATTTTGACATAAAAGAGGCGGAGGACAAGGAAGTTCATTGTCTTATTAACAAATTTGTCGTTGCCATAACGATGCATTACATTGTCGAAAATTAACGGCAGACACGAGCGCTGTTCTTTGAAAATAAATTATTTATAAAGTGAAGCAAGGACAATGAAGATGACTGGCGAGTAGAGGTATCTTACTGTAATGGTAATTTAAATTGTCTCCGTAAATCATCATTGCGATTGCATAAGAGTTAACATTTTCAAGGACGAATAACATAAAATATGAATGTTACAGTTTCCGTATTAGTACAGTTGTGATTTACTGAGTGTGTTGGCCCATTCAGGTTTTTCGACATGGGTGGTATCCGCTTGACAAATATCTAGTAATAAAATTAGTCGAAAAAGAATAATCGAACGTGCGTGGAAGCTATTTTCAGACTGTTATTAATGAAAAAAATATTCAGAAAACAGTTTTTCGACACAAATTCTTGCTCGTTTGTTTATCCGCAAATCTACTTAACAATTTATATTGACCAATAAGGATTCTTGGAGCTCCATGAGATACATTTTTTGAGGTACTCAAATTTCGCTGATGTAGCCAATTCTCCATATTTTACTTCACATTGCAGATATCGAAAGAAGTTTTTGATCTCATATGCCGATTTTAACGCAAAATTCGTAATTCGATTTTTGAAAATAGTTTTTGATTTTGAGTTTTGAATAAATCGCCATGAAAACGGAAACAACTTGTCAAAAACAAATAAAGAAAACATTTATTCTTCATTTAGCAAAAATTGAAACAGATATTAGAATACAATCTAATTCTATAAATTACATCTTGAAAATGATTAAAGAATCATGATGCGAATTTTGGGTTGAAACTCGGGAGTCAAAATTTGCTTCTGAACAACTTTTTCTTTCGATATCTCCAATTCTGGGTTTACAAATTTAATACCTGAGAAGATCCAACTCCAATAATTTTATTTGTCACAACTGACATTTACGAAAAAGTTAAAATGAAAATGTATTCGAACGATAAGAAAACAGACAGATCCTGATTTATAGCGAACGTAATAAAAATGCTTCTGCCGTTTTTTCACAATATCATTTAACCAAGCGAATGACGTTTATGTAAAAATTTACTACTAACTATGTTTTATGTTTTTTAAATCAAAAAACAAATATCCACGTTAATTTTGGAAATGTATTGTGGGTTGCATTTTCAATTCCGTCGGGTACCAGGGAGAAATCCTTCATATTGCCTACTAAATTTACTTCTTTGATGATTTATATACATATTTTCATTTTGTACTATATCTTTACTCTGTTATAAACATTGACACATTTATTGAACAATAAATGAATCAGTTATTTTAGAAATTCATGAGTCACAATACTTATGATGGAATATTGCAATTTCCCAATTTTCAGATTATTTTGGTCTTTCCGCAACCTTCAATTTAAAAAGGACGTAAATAAAAAAAAATCCTTTAATTGCAAAGACATTTGAAAATCCCAATGAGTTTATAAACAGCTCTTACTAATTACTTCGTTCGTGACCAAAATCATTGGTCTCTTTTTTTTAGTCTTAGAACTTTTGTTCATCGTGGCATGTTGTCATTCTTATCAGAGTTTAACGAAACAAATTATTTGACAGATATACTACAGTAGATTTTAAAGAGCTTGCCTTAATGCCAAAGACAACAATTACCGAATTAACTTGCACAAACATTTTAACAAAGCGGAATGAAAATAGTAAAACTTGTTGGAAAAATAATAACAATAATTAACCTCCAGTGACTTTTCAGCAAAAATATGGTCCTCTGGAAAACGAACAACTGTGGAATGATATTAAGTATTCGCAATTCAACCGGAATCGCTCCCGGTATTATTGAAAAACGTATCTGCAATTTTCGTCTGATTTCGAGTCCTTGCCTTTTACTTCACCAACAAAGATCCTTTTATTAAAAAAATTAGTCACATGTCAAAAGAGTTCATGGTTGTCTTCGTGAAGGCGCGGAACAGCATTCTTCGTGATTGTACAGGGTGCTTGCGCGAAATTTCCAACGTGAACCACTGGTTACGAAATCACTCAGTTTCCGGATTCGGAACGGGTTCTAAATTGTGAAAATGTTTCAAAAACGTGTGCAACAACCTGGTGAGTTACTTATGCTCGTAAGAAAAGTATAAATTCCAGTGGAGATCGTATCGACGGTTCGGTTAAGCGAGAGTCATAAGGTATTTGGTGGTCGGCGCCACGTTGTTACGTCTTCTTGTCAGCAGCGGAGTCGAGGAGTTATTTTTTATTTATGGGGCCGCGATTACGATTCAATAAATACTTGTATTGTCCGCTTCTACGAAGTGTTTGTCTTTTTTGTTTGTTTCGAGGTGCTATTAAAATTATGTACGAAAACATCGCATCTTGATTGAGGCATAATATATTCGTGTCAAAGATGTAAATATCTGATGATTATTCACTTTCGGCTCAGACATTTACATCTGTAATGTTATACCCGCTAGAAGTTACCACGAGAATCGATATTTTTCGCATTATATTGCATCCCAAAAATAGACCCATCAAATCCCACTCTAGCGACAACTACACTGTTTTTCTCTTAGCTTTGAGGGAAATTCTTAGACCGGGACTGGGTGTAAGAATCTGCAATCTTATCTCTGTACTTGTAGACGTCAAACCTAGTTTATACGTTGGCAATATATTTTTACGACCTTTCGGTATACACCTGCCGGACAAGGTAGCTATTTAAAAAATGCAGCGTTATCCTTGTAATTCACGAATGTGTCACTCCCACACTCTCACAAATTACAAAAAAATTGTGAAATGATTTCGTTGGATGTCATGACCAATCAAAAATTAGTCACATCTGCTTATATGGTAATATTTCATTCGGCTAAATACGTGAATCGATTTTATAGCAATTCACCGTGTCATTATATTTAATTTGAAGAAGCAATAGATTCATTTCACGCGTGTTTAACATTTTTTATCGATGCTTACACGAAAATCAAACGATCTTTCGTGGTAATGGAGCGATTATATGAATAAAAATTCCATTAATGTGGACCGGACCCGCATACAAAATATTGTTATCCAGTATTATTTTTATTAATATCGAATGGGATTTGAAAAAAAAATTCGCAGAAAGTATTGCGACGGCATATTTATCATTTACAAGAAATACAAAAGTGCACAAAGAAGAACGTTGCAAGTACAATAGTAAAGGAGAAGATCCTAATATGGAACAGCTCCCGATATAGAATTCTGTAATATTGTCGGGAGCGCGGTATAGATCCTTGCAGCGATTAACACATTAAAATAAATATAGTACCACTCGGTTGTAACAAGATTGTAAAGCTGTTTATGTACTTTGGTTTTGTTTTGTCTAGTTACGTGCTTTATTTATTTCGTTTAAAGACGTGAAGTATGAAGTATTTTATTGATGATAAAATCTTACGGCTTGATTCTGTTGTTCGTTGTTTGCCTAATTAATAAGATGCTTTTGCTGAACGCCGGCAACTCCACCTAACTTGGACTGGAATAAAATCTAAATTACTACGAAGAACAAATTAATGGGTAGGCCTCAGTTAAGACCTTTTACATCACAATATCTTGCTTAAAATTAACATAATAAAGTCTAAATGGACGATGAGATCAGTGCGTGTCTCTTGATAAGTAAAATTCCAAACCGATCAACAATTATTATTTAAAAACAGCTGTAGAATTATTAAGAAGCAAAAAGGAAGCAAATTTCTAAGCCTTGATCGTCGATTCGTCGCTGTCCTTTCTGTAAATCATGTTTAGATCAAAATCAATGAGTTAGTTTAAACCATGTTTTGTACCCATTATTGTTTCAAGAGAGATTAATAGCAACAGTCACGACAGCATGATTTGATTGCCAAGCGACAGTAAAAGCTTCGGTAAGCACAAGAGTAGATCAATTGTTCATGGACGCTTTGAAGCACTTAAAGCACAGTAATAGGAAGAAATGCTCGTAGTTGGCAGATGATGGTAATATTCATCTCTAAAAACTTTTTTCGGCCTCTGTCTAGAAAATAACTATTGTCAATGCAATGCAAGACAGATAGCGTTAGATAATGATGAACTCTAATGCATCAAAAGGATCTGTAGTAAAGTAAATGGAATTTCAAACAAGGTATAACACATAACACATAACACAGGATTTCATTGCTGTTTTGTTACCATTTTGTTACTTACGCTTGATAGTATTAGTGGTTAGTTTATTTTTATTGCTGATGCGTATAAGAAGTTGCCTATCATAAAGATATTTAAACAATTTGAGCTGGTATTGACGTGATATAAATTCAAATGAGTTGTTATTAATAAAACACTTCTACATCAGACTTGATTTTATACTGGGTGTCCTCGCGAAAAGTTTGGATGGGTTATCTTTGGTGGCCTCAAGGTTAGAAATTTACAATTTTAGGGCGTGAGTCAACGCATAGGGGGACGGAACATAACTTATGATGACGCCCACATTGTTAATGACAGTATATCAATGAGTGCATTTTTATCCACATCAATGAAAAAAAAATCAAGTATAGATCAACTTTGAAATTTAAAAAATCGAATATTTTTGTCGATTAGAAAAATATACGAAAAATATATCCCGTATAAGTTTGAGAATCGGCAGTAGTATTGTATAAATAATAAAGCATGATAGCATGATGATAAAGCATGAAGATTAAATCTGATAGAATTAGAACATTTATTACCTAATTGTTTTTAAATTTTAACAAACCTTTTTTTTGTCATTCTTGTTAATTGCGTAATTAAACTTAAACATTGTTTGGCCTATTTAGCCATTGAACACTTTTTCTTTAATCTTCTTTAATCTCCTGCACATTTAATGAACTACTTCGGCTATTTTTCAAAGCAATAAATGGGCGTTGGTTACATTGGTCTTTTCGCCAATTTCCACCAATCACCTTATGCTTTAATTAAATATTCCGATAGGAGTGTAGATTTGTCTGACCTTTTTGCTCTTCTTTAAAAAAACATGCAAGTAAATAATCGTCAATACTAGAACGATATGTTTTTATGGTTCCAGAAGTTTTTTTCTCAAAACTCCAAAAACACAATTAGGAATTCCGTAAGCATTTCCAACGTCTCGCCTAGCTCTTGAAAGTCGATACTCTTTGCTTTGATCCTTTTTATTGAAAACCAGAAGAACGTTGAATCGTTTTTAGCGGCCAAACAAAATACAGGTGTTCCAAAAATGGCGTACTAACGGTGCACTACGATGTAGAAGAGATTACCATAAACGTCATAAATATGTTAAAAAAATTCTATTGGACCTATTTGTTGATTTGGGGGTCTTTGAAAGTAGCACTTAACAGGCCAATTATTTTGAAATATACGTAGGTATGAAATTGTCATAACAGCTACGTCTAATAGTACATATTATCACAAAATACAAGATTACTCACTACCAATATCTAGTCCTGCATAATAGAGAATTTAGAAGCTTTGGAAATCGATAAAATTATTTTAAATCCACTACGGTAACATTGCAAGGTAATGAAATCAATCAAACCTTCCCAGAGATACTCCACTCGTATACAAACATATCGGATGTTCATTTAGGCGTTGAAGTGTTGATTGTGAACGCACCACCGCTTACAGATCATGGATCAGCTGTTTAAATCTAACCTCACACTTGCGTTGTTTGTGTTTTTATTTTAATTATATAGTGTTTTTAGTGTGCAGACTGACGAGTGGTGTGGTGCGTTCACAATCGACTCTTCAACGCCAACTTTGAGGATAAATTTAAATGAACAGCCGATAAAATAATTTTTTTATGTTAATCATTATTTTTAAGTTGAGAATAAGAAAATTATATAAGAGTGGACCGTTGCTAAGGACTGAGGAATAATTGTTAGAGTATGTGTTAATAGACATGATCATGAGATAGAAATAACGTAAAAATAAATATCAAACAATTGCCTTGAATGAATTTTATAAAAATATGAAATTGAAAGTGAAAGGCTGGGATTTCCGATTTTGATTTTATCAAGGAGTACAATGAGTTATTTTTTTTTATTATATAATAATGTTCGTTCTTTCTATAAAACATCATTGCATTAATTTTGGAGGGGGAGGAGCAAGTTGTAAGTACAAACATACGTACATATAACTCCATATGATATTCTAATATGTTTGCAACAAATCATTTACCTACTACAAATAACAGATTTTTCCAGAGATGCAAACCTGTTACTTGCTCTTTAAAATTATATCGTGCCTACTTTATAATAATTATAGAACGGACATACAAACGCTTGTAGCAAGATGCAAAGGTTACCACCATTAAAAATCTCTTACTCGTTGTTCACCGCGTCTTTTTTTCCAACGCCTGAAAATTGGTAAACGCCTTGACAATGTGGTTTTCCATGTACAACAGTTTTTCCACGACGTAAAACACGCCCTGATTTTAATAATTTGGAGGTAACACTCGTGTTGACGTAATATTTAATTCTCTGGCCCTAAAGCCTGTGCTATTGTCCTTCCTGTATCGAAGAAAATGAACCATATTGAAATGCGTCAGACGGAATTGTATCGTCTTCCGAGGTCGACACGCCTGTCTGTACACCTGATCGACATTCCATAACTTTCATGTTAATAACACTAGTTACCTTCAATTTTCAGTTTAAGGTTGAATTTTCATATGGGTTACGAAAATTCGACTTGTCAACAGGAACTTGCGTTTGCATTCGTAAAGTCTGATTGAGAAATGCCATATTTAATAATTTCGATCACGATCTGAAATCATTGTAGTGCAAAATGCCATAAAGTGCTTCAAATTCTTCGAACGTGTGCGAGGAGTGGATTTTGTTATGGTTCAGCGATTATTGTATAATTTTCAATTTTGCAGTCTTACTCAACAGTGACTTTATTTTTACAATCCACAGAATACCTTACAGTGCTTAAATGGATTACGTATTTTCCTAAATTATTAAACAACAATAATAAATTCAATACATGTGTCATTTTCAGTAAGAGAAATTCATACAGTAAATTCGCGCCAACATTGATCACGAAAGAGTAATAATAATAAACCTTGATAACAGAAGTTTTAATGAGTAACTAGTGTGGAATGTATTCAGAAAATAGTTAAAAAGTTAATTATAAAATCTTCTTAATATAATTGTTAAAGATCAGAAATAAAAAAGTGCAACACTAAATAAACAACAACATTCCAAATAGTTTGATAAGCAAGTTTAAACAAAAATATTAAGTAATAAAATTTAATTAATGTTAAACTGGTTTTAAATTCCATATGCTTAAGCATACATTTGAAAAACCTTTTTTATATTGTGCTTAAAAAATTATGAGACTAGAATTTATGTATAAAAACGTGTGTACCGAACAATTTAAGATCGAAAATACTGATAATAATTGAAAAGTCACATAAAAAGTTTAATAGTTAACCATAAGAACCGTGAAAAATTAGATTTCTTTTCTTGGTACTCTAAGATCTACTGATCTTGTTAGCTTAAAATACCAGTTTGACTGTAATGCATAATAAATTATTATTTTAAAAATAAATGTCAATGTAATGTGATTAAAAATGGTAATGTAAAATCAAATTAAAAATGCATAAACAGTTAAAATAACTGAAATAATTTTATAGTAAGATAAATTTTATTGAAACTTTGTAAAGTACGAAATTTAGGTAATCTTTTGAAAAGTGACGAACATCTAAACACCGTTCACGTTGTTTTGGAATAATAGGAGGCCATGTTTTCTTTTTTAACGTTGGACACACTGTCTGATTTCCGTCATTAAAGTGCCTGACATGCGGACCTATCAAAGTGAACATAATGTGTTCCTGAATTTCCCTCGATGTCTGAGTATTCTTCTATTGCAAACAAGTAAAACTGACAACAATGCACTAGACATCGATGCTATATTTATAATCTCAAACTTGGAAAACATAACCTAATTCAGCAGAACTTTACTATAGTCGAATTTTTACCCTTTTGCGATGACGTCATTATCTAGTAACTTTACGTATGTTTGAGGTAGGATCAGAAACAAATTTGAATTGATCATAAATAACTATAAATGTGTCAAATTTGTTGACAATTGCTTCGAAAGGTTATGTTTGTAATCAATGTAATAAGTGAAAGAAATTAAAAATTGTCAAATTGACAGGAGCATAAAATAACCTCAAAGTGACCATCAATAAATAAACGTGCTTTTTTTTGTTTTTTTCTGTTTCTGTCGTTTCAATAAAGAGAAAGCGAGGAAGGAAATCGTGACGTCACCTCAAAAGGGTAAAAATTGGACTATACCAAGTTAAATGCAAAATTTCCATGGCCTCCCATTATGTCAAAACAACGTGAATGCATTTTACTTTATATGTATTTTCAAATGTAAGATTTTAAATATTTATTTTACTAAATTGTAGGCAGAAAATTGTTTGATAATAATGCAATAATCTTGATAAAATTTAATTGGGAAATGCTATAAAATTGTAATTTTTGTTAATTTGAACATTTTTTTTTAATAATGTCTACTGATTTTAATGTTAAAATTTTTTGAGATTTTCAAATAAATGAAAAACGCGATGAGAACCGAATAGAAAAAGGATATACATATTAAAACATGTTAAGGTCCGTTTAAATGAAATAAAGATTAATATGTATTAATAAATATAAAGAAATTGCAAGCATTTTAACTGAAGAATAAAAATTATTCTTGCTTTCGATATAATTTACCGCAAACTCTGATTATCTAATTACATAAATTGACACAGCTGTAGAATAAAATGTATCATTTCGATGTTTCCTAGGAACAAAGAAAGCTGACCGGATATTGCATTACACGAGGACATAACTACACATTTCTAATGTATGTACTTGACTGGGTGTGAAAATGAAGGTTTTGATCCATGCATACAAATTAATCTAGAAAATGTTTGGGACGATCATTACAAAGTTATTTAGCACAAATGTAGAATTTATTAATAAAATTGGTAACTTTGAAGTCAATGACAACATCGGAAACGAAGTGAGTAGGTGGATATAAAGTTTATATTTCGCAAAAATCGTTATTAAATTTATTTAATAAACATAAATGCTTCTTTTCAAGATACTTTTTCAGAAGCCACATGCGCTAAAATTGTCGCAATGGTTTCACACAACATCAGAATATGAATATACCATTGAGGCTTGTAGAAATTTGATTCGAATGGAAAGATTTATAATGAAAGTGTAACAATCAGTTATGTATATTCACATACATATTTGATTTGAATAGGCAATTATTGGGCGTAATGTCATTGTAAGATTCTATAAGAGCTACTGTACATTTTCTACATTCTACAAATTCCTTAGTCACAAACAACAGTCAGCAATGATTAATTATATTTAAAATCAACAAAAGAATTTTTAACGCTAAAAATAAATTTAAAATAATTTATGAAATAAATAACAAACTGCGATTTAGAATCCAGCTGATCCTTTTATTGTCCAAAAATAGAACACGCAAAAAATAACTTGAATTAATAAGAAATCGTATAATTTTAAAATTTTTCGAAGGTGACTGTTGTTTTGTATGTGGTACATCGATCGTCTAAGGGCAACTAGTCATTTATTTCCCATTGTATTCGCGCCATTTCAGGTGATGTATAAATATCGTCGATCTGATAGGAAGTGATTAAAACTTGTTAATGAACCGTACATTATTCATTATGTAATATAAAACACAAGCTGCGTGTCATACTAACCATATCTGTACCCTATTAATTACAATTTTATGTTCCGGTGGTGGTAGAGGCGGAAAACAGAGGTATATGAATCTGCTATCTGCTGAACCGCCGCGGTTCGTATCGTAACCTTGCGTTAAAGTCTTGTGGGGACATAGTCTATATAAGCTCTGGATTATTAAAGGTGCGGCTGTTTACCTCTTTGTATTCGCATTATCAGTGACCATTAGTATGAAGTTTTATGTAAGTATTTTTTTTGTTTTTGTTTACTTTTGACATTCTCATTAAACTTTTAAACATTTGATCGGTGATGTTACGTAATTTGATATATTACGATAACGTGGATGTTTATCACAATTCGTTCGAAAGCTTTCTTTGAAAAATTTAATTAAGAGTAATATTTCACGTTAAAGCAAAGGTTTTTTTATTTATTAATAAACAAATTAAGAATATTAAATGACAACTTGCAAACGGGGCTTGATATTAGTAAAATCTTGAACAGCAGGGGGTTATTGTGTTCTAGAATATCACGCCGTAATAATGATGACTAAGACTTTCAGTAAAATGTTAATTTATAAAATCAAGGCTGCAGCTTTTATTTTTTTTATTCCGATTCAACAATAGTTTAGGACCAGTGTCAATATATCTCATATGTCGATCACTGTCTTAGGAAAGATGGTGGTAACTAATGGAAAGGACTGTAATTTCAGCATTAAAAGCTTATTGCTGAAACACATATTTTAAATACTTAGTAAAGTTACATATTATTGGTATAATTGGTCAATTGGTGAGAATGTTAGTCCAAAGTAAATTTTAATAATTCTAGAAACTAATTATAATTAATCATGCGTGGACTCAGATAGGTGTGTTGAATTCCATTCACTTGATTAATTTCAGTTTTTTGTCTACATTGTTGTGTTCCGTGATGGCAGAGCATGCATAAAATCGTGTTTCAGATCTGATGGTTACAAAAAATTAGAAACGACTGAAACATTGTCGGAATATAATTTTATGAAACTGTATAAAACTTTGTGAATTATAAAACCTGAAGAGACGTGCCTTATCTTCGACCTTCATCTTTTATGAAGATGTTTTCATTTAAATATCATGCAAACAATCTTATTGTCAACACTTGATTGAGATTTTGATGAATCTTCTTAATAGATATATTCAATTGTTCTTATATGAAGGACGTGAGTAAAATTACTGAAAAGATACATTTCCGTAAATAGAAATTTTAAATTCAAAATGACTTATATCAGTACATCCTTCAGTAGCAAGAAAATAACAGGACGAAAAACAACGGGTCATGCACAATAGTCATGCATCCTTACTTTCGATAATATAAGTTTAGAACAAAACTTTATCCAAAGACAAAATATGCACATGTAAAACCAAACCGTTCTATTGAACATTTTTTGTCTGGCTAGTTTCATAATTAAATATCTTACAAAAAATGTTGTGAATTATCCTTGGTACTTTCAGCGAAAGTTTCTGTGTAATGTCATGAAGTCAATTCCATGTTATAAATTAACGAAGAACTTAAACGTCAGTTAAATATCCGCAACCAGTAATACAGCAAATACAATTCAAGGTTTTGTAGAAACATAATTTTAAATCTAGAGAACCAGAAAATAACACTTCCCGAATTCGAATATCAACCAGATCTCGAAAAACTCGAACTTTGAATTTATTATTCTAAATTGTTAATAAAAGTAAAAACAATTCAATTTGACAATAAAATATTCTAGGTATTTTATATTTTAATTATTTTAAGTGTAATTTATTATGTAACTATTTTTCACTTACCTACTGCTGTTTTAAAAAATGTATTCGATTTTTTTCGACACTCAAAATATACAATGGGGAACAAAATGATTAATTGATTACATATCATCTAGTTACCTTTGGAATTTTTTCACATGTAAATTTTTCTGCACCGCTCTACTCTTTTTGAAATTCTGTCAATAAATGTCATCAATCAAATTGACAATTATTACAATTTACAATTATTAATTGAATTAATAAAGGATGAAAACACTTTCATTATTGAGGGGTATTTCCGATTTCATCCGTTCGCAATAAATCACAAATGTGAATTTGGATGTATTTTTTGAGGTTGGGGTACTGCCTGTAGAACGGCACATCGTATTTTCACAAGGGTAATGCAAAGGTAACTGGATAATTTTGTTCCAGCCTGTGGCATTTGCCTATTTCTAATAACAGTAAACCTTATTCAGACTTCTCTCAGCCGCGACCAATAACTCTCTATAACCTTTTTGTCTATAACTAATTGTCTTTTTGTTTTTAGCTGTTAGCTGTTACGGTATTTACCGTAGCGTCGGCCCAACAATACACAACCCCCGTTCCCATCCTTAAACAGATCAACAAGCACAACGAAGACGGGTCGTACAGCTACGGCTACGAAGCTGCCGATGGCACATACAAAATAGAAACTAAATATCCCGACGGCGAAGTTTTTGGCAAATATGGCTACGTCGACGACCAAGGCAAACTCCGTACAGTTGAATACGGTGCCAGCAGGAGAGGATTCGAACCGGCCGGCAACGAAATCCAAGTACCACCACCGACTTTGAAAATTAACAACAACTACGCTGCTGCGAAACCCTTAGGGCCAAATGACGAAGACGACGGCCAATACAGAGAAGATCCTAGCGTCTATTACAAGAATGAACCTTATGCTAGGTCTCAGCCTAGATACACGGCGCCTCAATCGATTTATAGAGAACCCCAGGCAGTTTACGAACCTGAACCTGACTACAGGCCCTCTTACAAACCACCTGCGTACAGACCTCCCCAACCCTCCTACACACCTCCCCAACCCTCCTACACAGCGCCTCAGCCCTCGTACCAACCTTCTTTCAGGCCTCAGTCGAGTTTCAATTTTCCGAGCCAACCTAGTTACTACAACCCACCAGCACCGCCCGCTTATCCGAACTATCAGCCCTTCCAAGGACATCCAGCCACTAACGTGGACATCGCGAGCGGGTCCTACAGTGTAAATTATCGCTAATTATCGAGTAGTTTCAAGAGTTAGCAGTTTTATTTAATCGTTTCTGATAATCTAAGCAAGCGAACTAGTCTTTATTATTATTATTGATGTAATCCTGCAGGCAATACGTAATTAAGTTTAATGTTAGCTGTGGAGTATTTATGCCTTATCGGTCTTTGTATTTAAATAATTTAAACGTGTCTATTTTTGTATGGATAGAACAATAAAAGTGTGATAAATCAATGTGGCCTTTTGAAAGTCTGATATAATTGTGTAATTACCCGTGTCTTAAGATCAACAAAGAATTCTCAAAGTAAATGTCTTTTATGCTGTACTTCTAGAATTGGGTGGAGTCGGAAAGCCTTGAGCATTCCATAACAACAACCATTGTGGTCTAACTATCATTGTAACATTTTTTGCAATGCATAAAAGCCACACATCATTTTGGTACAGTTGTTCCAAAATTTTAATATTTTTATTGTTTTGAAAAAAACTAACTTAAAGGAAAAGTTGACATTTTGCTCCAATACTGTGAATTTGTATGTCAAGTATAACATACTGATTAATGTAATGATTTCTACACACCTACAAGCTGAAGGAAGGTTAGTTACTTATATTTATCTCAATCACTGCACCGATCAATTCAAGTTTAAATTCCTTTACAAAACACTGCATAAACACAAACATTTAGAAATTGTTATTTCAACCAGTAACTGAAACCATAAGAGCTACCTGTCATTATTACTAAATCAATTACATAACGTGGAAAAGCTAAACCAAAAATTACTAAACAACAGCAATACGGATATAACAAAAAATACAATTAAACATATTTGAGGTGAAAAAGGTGTCGCGCAACTCTTAAACAACCTTGCGATTTGCTGGATGCCATAAAAAGTTGCAGCACAGTACTGAAAGGTTTTTGCAATGCACACATTTTTGGGGAATTTACCACATGTTGGTTGATTTATCGGTCCGTTAATATTAATTGATATTTCTTTAAACTGAGAGAAGGTTGATAACTATTTTTAGAAGCACATTTCAATAATTATGTCTTTATAATTTACGAAAAGGATATCAAAGGGAACTGAACCCTTGTAAAGTGACTCATTTATCATGATTGTTTTCCGAACAACGTTCATAGGTGTGTATATTTTTTCAAGTAAAGGTGGAGACAATGATTATTCATTTCATCAAAATGCTAGTTCAACTGGGAAAGTTCTGCTATCCTTGAGTCTCCTGAATGAATTGTTTCCAAGTGAATCCAGTTTAGTCCCGTGATTTTAAAATTAAGAAATTTTAAAAAATTCCGTTTTTGTTATCTCTGAAAAATGTTAATTTAATCTTTGGGTGCCGGTTCTATTTTAAATGGAAATCTCACGATTATTATGTAACTAATAATCAAATGATGTGGATGGCAACAAAAACGAATCTTTTTGTTACATAACAAGTACTTAAAATTAAACAAGTACATGTAAAGATACACAGTGCATTTCGTATTAACATATCGATGGAAACTTTCGCTTTCTTTACTCCATTATTCAGATCATGTTACCCATAACTGACTCAAATTTAAATAGACGTTCATGTGACTTAAGTTGGGAGTAAGTCCCACAATAATTGGTGTTGGGAATTTTTATAATTTTCCAATTGTATTTATTTGATGTTATTTCATAAGAAGATTTTATACAACAATAAATAGCATTATATTCCTAGTTGATTTCTTCAGTAATAATTTATTCTTGCCCACAACAATAATATTTTTATCTGTAAGATAGTAACAGTAATCGAGTCTAATGTTGCAATTTCCTGCTTCGTACAGTAAATTGGAATACTTAAAAAAATATTTTGACAGGGTCTCTATTTTCTGCTAGAGCAAGTAAACCAGCGACCTTCAAGATTATTTTCCAATTTAATAGGAAGTAATCTAAGGATACCCGTACAAGTGACAATAGTTGTTTGATGAAAAATAAAAAGCGGGAATTTCTAAAAGTCCTATAATTTCCGATGAACTAGTTTTGTGATACGGTGACCTTTGGAAATCGAAATGCTGCAAAATCTTACTTTTAGGTTTGATCCAACGGTTTAATCGAACAGGTTTTGAAATTAAATATGTATCGTTTATTGTTTTCGTGACCTTTTATACGTTATTGATAGATGTAGATTATAATACCAAATCAGTATTAAAATAAAATTTAAGTCATCGTAAATAAATGACAATAAATTTTTAAATTGTGCTTGTAATCACTTCATTTTAATAATATTAGGTCGTTGAACATTTTTTTAAATAACCTTGCTTATTAAATTTTTAGTGGTCAAAAATCTATAATAAAAAATTATTTATTAGGTGCATGTAGTTTTGTCAACGGTAGCAGAATTTAATTTATGATAAATTTAAATATCAAAAACGAAGTTTCTCTGTTATATAACAGACCGGCTATAGTGTTATGGAATGGAATCGAATGAATATTGATACTCACATCGGTGTTTCATAAAAGTATTTTGAGTTTAAGTGGAGTGGTTTCCACCCATGCCTTAAGGAATGGGTCAATGTTGTAATGTCAAATAACTGTTGAAAGAAATTTTAACTTTTCTTTTCATCAACAACTGAATTAAGATTAAGATGATACTGTATCGACTGAACACCTACGCCTGGCTTGTTGAGTAATTTACAAATTAATGACCGCGCTACTATTTAGAGGACAGAGAAAAGTATAATTCAGATCCGTTCATCTCTGGCGAGGTCAAGAAATAAGATTCTAAATTTACGGAGGTTCTAGGATCATCTACAACATTTTAACGACCTTCAATTAAAGCTCACAATAAAAATTAAATTATTCGTAGCATTAATTATTCTCTAATCGAGCATACAAAATTATCTTAAATAGATTCTATCAGAACTATGGAAATAATTCAAAAGTTACAGCGCGATTTAAAATAATTAAACAAACTTTATCAAATTAATTGTGAGATGTATTAGACAGATATGTATAAAATATTACACCATATTTTTTTGTCTAGACTAAGTGAGTTTGAAACTAAATTTTCCTTTCCCATAAATATTTACTTGGCAAGTGTATTGACAAGAATATTTAAATAATATTAAAAAACCCATTAAAAATACCCAAATATGGTATTACTAAGAATAAGTTATATTAACCAAACTCAAGACAAAGCTCTAATTGATATTTTTATAGATAGACAATAAAAAACATAGCGTATATGAAATATTTTTTTCAAAAACGTATGTATTAACATTTGTTTTTTGTTAAAACTGACCAAATAATCGCTTGGACAAGGATGTTGTTGTGCCTGAAGTATACTCGTATAATAAATTAAATTTGAAATTATTACGCCGAAATTTTTAAAAATCAATAGACACCGCTACTAATGATTCGATTAATTCTTGAATGTGTAATTACCTTGAACATCGCGCATACACATCATAATAAAAACATAAAAATAATAACGAGTCTTTATAGAAATGTAAATAATTTATTAATCCGTTAGTATAAATTTCCGGATCCTGAACCGGCTATTGCACAGTTTCCGTCACGACTTCCCAAAATATGCTTTAGCAACGCCCCTAATTAGGTGCTCTAAATGCATAAACCGAGCAATGCACGCCAGTGAAAGGTCCTGCGGGGCTGTTGGCGGCGTCACCAGGAACCGGCCCGGAGTTCAGCCAGACTCCGGGACCTTGCCCCTTCCTTAACAGACTCCTTCACCTTATAAAAGGTAAATGGCGACCCCCGCGCTACTTTAGTGCAGTGTCTTCCATCCACAAACATGCTGCCTTTTAGATACGTGAGTAATGATTTTACTCTTTTTCATTTAGAGACTGTCACCAGGGTATTAGTGATGATCAGCCAGTGAAATCAGTGTCCAGTGACGATTTTCTGTCAATTGTACAATTTTACGCATTGCTGGATAATTTGGGTCAATCACATTTTTGCCAAGCAGTGTCGTGTGACATTAACGTAACGCGTTGGGCAAAGTCACGTTTTCTTGCATGATGTAAACGTGACATTAAATTATTATTACATTATGTGTAGGTGAGAGAAGTACCACCAATAAGAGCGGAGTTACATTGAACTTCCATTGATCTGGAAAAGAAACGAAGAGCAGAAATGTCCTGATTGTTTAAAATTCTTTATCATACGAGCTTTGGATAAAATCACAGAGAAATGAAAGTCAAGGTTCGATGTAACATACGGAACCTACAGGTGGCAGTACACCCAGTGTGAACGTGACATTATTGCACATGAAATATTAATTGTCAGTTAATTAATTGTTGCCACCATTTGTGATTTTGATCAAGATCAGCCGGTTCGTTTGAGAAATGCTGGGGACAAGGAAATCGCCTTGAGATAAATTTCATAGATTTCCATTACCATTCTTGAGCAACTCCTCCCTGTTCTTGTTAAAATTTCAATGCCATATGAGTACGCTTGCATAAATTATTAATCTCTTCGCCTGCTTCAAGCTCCAAGTTAAACTTAATACATTATTCATTTACATTGCTAATTTACATTGCCCATAGAGAAAATTAAAATTTATATTCTTCAAGGGGCATACGACGATAGTGTTACCAATGACAATAAGCTGGTAATCTAGAAAGTTGAAAGCTCTGTTACGTGTGTTACAGGTAGATGAAGGCGTGGTCCAGTTGTTGTTGAACATTATATACATTTTACTGTCGCAGTCTGTTACTGTAATATTTTTACTTTCGATGCCTTAGAAACCTATTTATTAAGAATTACTTAACATTAAAATAAATGCTTGGACGAAAGTGAACCTAGAATTTGCTCATATTTGGAATTTGAAATGATTTTTTTTTCGTATTTTATATCGCAACTGTTGTGGTCAATATCTACAGTTGCACACATAATGGCTACGTAGGATAAGCTCGACTGCACATCACTCATTTATTTCAAGTAAATTAGTAAGGAATAAAGCTGAACTTTAGACGAAATAATAATTCATTCATCAAACAATAATTAATTTATTACTTTTCATCTAATACAAAAATGTTGAATAGTAAATAAATAAAATAATTTTAGGTGGCTGTGCTTGCTTTCCTAGCTGTAGCTTTTGGTCAAGACTACGATTATGATGCACCTAGACCAGCACCATCTCGTGTAAAACCTGGTTACTCTGGACCATCAGCACCAAGACCTACTCCGGTACCAATTTTAAAGCAGATCAATAGGTAAAGAATTGAATTATTAATAATACCGTGGTAAATTTCTACGAAAGATGATACATATTAGCATATTAACTATAGTCGGCGCGGCGAACCACTGGAGTAGTCACGAGGTTTTCACGTGATAAATCGTAGCGACGTCATGAAATGCCTGCCAAATGTGGGAAATTTAAATCGTACTACTTTAAGAATGCACTATCTTTCTTAACGCACGTCCTTTAACCAATAGGACACCATCCCCCGAAAATAACGTGAAGATCACGGCAGTTTATTACTCCAGTGAGTCGTCGCGCCAACTATAGTTATGTTGGGTTTTAACTGCTTTGGAGAAAAAAGAAAATAGTTGCAATTTTAATATTATTTTAGGCACAACGAAGATGGCTCTTACACTTACGGTTACGAAGGCGCCGACGGCTCATTCAAAATCGAAACCAAAC